>NC_137339.1:54227736-54827736 GCF_965287045.1 Carcharhinus amblyrhynchos | reverse complement strand
CCAGATGCTGAAAGATGCCCTCATAAGAACAGGATATGGCGCTCGACTCATCGATCGACAGTTCCGACATGCCAGAATGAAAAACCGCCCCGACCTCTTCAGAAGACAAACACAGGACATGGTGGACAGAGTACCCTTTGTCGTTCACTTCCCCGGAGCGGAGAAGCTACGATATCTTCTCCAGAGTCTTCAACATATCATTGATGAAGATGAACGTCTCGCCAGGGTCATCCCCACACCCATACTTCTTGCCTTCAAACAACCGCACAACCTCAAACAGACCATTGTTCGCAGCAAACTACCCAGCCTTCAGGAGAACAGTGACCACAATGCCACACAACCCTGCCACAACAACCTCTGCAAGACATGCCAGATCATTGACATGGATGACATCATCACACATGAGAACACCATCCACCAGGCACATACTCTTGCAATTTGGCCAATGTTGTCTACCTAATACACTGCAGGAAAGGATGTCCCAAAGCATGGTACACTGGGGAGACCATGCAGATGCTACGACAACAGATGAATGAACATCACTCGACAATCACCAGGTAAGTCTGTTCCCTTCCTGTTGGTGAACACTTCAGCGGTCACAGGCATTTGGCCTCTGACCTTCAGGTAAGTGTTCTCCAAGGCAGCCTTCACAACGCACGACAGCGCAGAGTCGCTGAGCAGAGGCTGATAGCCAAGTTCCGCACACATGAGGATGGTCTCAACCGGGATCTTGGGTTCATGTTGCACTATCTGTAGCCTCCATGACTAGCCTGGGTTTGCAAAACCTCACTTACTATACTGTCTGGAGACAATACACATCTCTTTAACCTATGCTTAATGCTCTTTCCACTCACATTGTCTGCATCTTTAAGACTTGAATAGCAGGTTAGTTGTAAAGACTCGCATTCTAATCATTATTATGTAAACTGTCTGTGCTTTATATGCTTTGTCTAAGGCCAGAACTCTCCATTCACCCGACAAAGGGGCAAATCCCGAAAGCTTGTGAGTTTACGATCAAATAAATTGGTTGGACTTTAACCTGCTGTTGTGAGACTTCTTACTGTCTCATTGAAGACAGAGGATGGTGGTGGAGGAAAAATTTTCAGACTGGAGGCCAGTTACCAGCAGTGTACCACCGGGATCAGTGCTGCGTCCTCTGCTATTTGTGATTTTTATCAATGACTTGGAGGAGGGGGTTGAAGGGTTTGTAAATTTGCTGATGACACCAAGATTGATGGATTAGTGGATGAGGTGGAGGGCTCTTGTAGGGTGCAAAGAGACATTGATAGGATGTAGAGCTGGGCAGAAAACTGGCAGATGGAGTTTAACCCCGCTAAGTGTGAGGTGATTCATTCTGGTAGGACAAACTTGAATGTGGATTACAGGGTCAATGAGCAGGGTTCTGGGGAATGTAGAGGAACAGAGAGGTTTTGGGGCTCATATCCACAGATCTCTGAAGTCTGCCACTCAAGTGAATAGAGCTGTGAAGAAGGCTTATAGTGTGTTAGCGTTTATTAACAAGGGATTTGAGTTTAAGATTTGTGGGGTTATGCTGCAATTATACAGGACCTTGGTGAGACCACGTTTGAAATATTGTGTGCAGTTCTGGTCACCTCACTATAAGAAGGATGTGGAAGCATTGGAGAGGGTGCAGAGGAGATTTACCAAGATACTGCCTGGTTTGGAGGGTAGGTCTTCTAAGGAAAGGTTGAGGGAGTTGGGGCCTTTCTCTTTAGAACAGAGTAGGATGAGGGGCGATTTAATAGAGGTTTATAAGATGATGAGGGGGATAGATAGAGTGGACGTGCAGAGACTATTTCCTCGGCTGAATGTAGCTGTTACTAGGGGGCATAACTTTAAGGTTCATGGTGGGAGATATAGGAGGGATCATAGAAATCATAGGCCCTACCCCCATAGCCCTACATATTTACCCACTAATCACTCTAACCTACGCATCTCAGAACACTAAGGGCAATTTTTTTTTTAAGCATGGCAAATCAACTTGACCTGCACATCTTTGGACTTTGGGAGGAAACTGGAGCACCCAGAGGGGACCCACGCAGACTCAGGGAGAATGTGCAAATTCCACACAGACAGTGACCCAAACCAGGAATTGAACCCAGGTCTCTGGAGCTGTGAAGCAGCAGTGCTAACCACTGTGCTACTGTGCCACCCTACTGGCCGAGGTAAATCTTTACTCAGAGAGTGGTTGGGGTATGGAATGCACTGCTTGCTGTGATAGTGGAGTTGGACACTTCAGAAACTTTCAAGCGGTTATTGGACAGGCACATGGAACACAACAGGATAAGGAGTGGGATAGCTTGATCTTGGGTTCGGACACAGCTCAGCACAAAATCGAGGGCCGAAGGGCCTGTACTGTGCTGTACTGTTCTATGTTCTACGTAAGCTAAATTAGGAACAAACTTCCCGTAATTATTCACTAACCCCAGGAAGAATTTCAATTTGGTAGAGTTCCTTGGAGTTGGCACCTCCTCAATGGCCCCCACATCATTCTCCACCAGATGAAGGCCTTTGTCATCCACCTATTAGCCCAAATAAGTCATGGCAGTTGCCTTTTCAGGCATTCAAGAATCACTTTTTCAAAGATGTAGCAATACTGACCCAGCTCAGCATATCAAGATAAGGACCTTTTGGAATCAAAATCGACCGAAAGTTTCTGTTTAACTCTGTTGAAAGCTGTGACATTCAAGAATCACCAGAAGACTCGAGATACAGAGTTTTACAGCACAGAAAGAGGCCCTTTGGCCCATCGTGTCTGTGCTGGTTGTCTACTTCCATTTTCTAGCATTTGGCCTTTAGCCTTGTATGCTATGGCATTTCAACAGCTCATCTAAATACTTCTCAAATATCATGAGGGTTCCTGCCTCCACCACCCTTTCAGGCACTGTGTTGCAGGTTCCAACTATCTCTGGGTGGAAACATTTCTCCTCACATTGCCTATAAATCTAAATCTATGCCCTCTGTTTTTAACGCTTCTACTAAGGGGAACTGTTCCTTCCTATTCAACCCATCAAAGCCCTCATGATTTTATACACATCCATCAGGTCTCCCCCTCAGTCTTCTCTGCTCCATGGAAAACGATAGGGAGGCAATGGCCTTCTGCTGTTATTGCTAGACTATTGATCCAGTAATTCAACTAATGTTCCTGGGACCTGGGTTTGAAGCCTGCCATGGCAGCTGGTGAAATTTGAATTTAATTTTAAAAACCTGGAGTTAATAATGACCATGAAACCATTGTGGATTGTCAGAAGAATCCATCTGGTTTAGTAATGCCCTTTAGGGAAGGAAATCTGCCATTCTTAACTGGTCTGGCCTATATGTGACTCCAGACCCACAGCAATGTGGTTGACTCTTAATTGCCCTCCAAGGGCAACAAGGAATGGACAATAAATGCTGGCCAGCCGGCAACACCCATGAGTGAATAAAAAACCGCAGCCTAACAAACCATTTTTCATAGCTGAAACATTCCAGTCCAGCTTTCTGGTGAATCTCCTCAGTACCTACTCTGCTGCAATCACATCCTTCCTATAGTGTGGTGACCAGAACTGCACCCAGTACATCAGCTGTGGCCTAACTAACATTTTATACGGCTCTATCATAATCTCTCTTGTCTTCTATTCTATACCTCAGCTAATAAAGACAAGTATCCCATTTGCCTTCTTAACCACTTCATCTACCTGCCCTGTTCTCTTCAGAGATCTATGGGCATGTGCACCAAGGTCCCTCTGATCCTCTGTACTTCCTTGGGTCTGACCATTCATTGCATATGCCCTTGCCTTCTTAGTCCTCTCGGAATGCATTACCTCACACTCTTCAGGGTTAAATTCCATTTGCCACTGTTCTGCTCATCTAACCACCCAACATCGAGCGAGCTAAGAAGGGCTAAAAGAGGACATGAGAAGACTTTGGCTGATAGGGTTAAGGAGAATCCTAAGGCGTTCTATAGGTATGTCAAGAACAGAAGGTTGGTTAGGGCAAGGTTAGGGCCAGTTATAGACGGCAGAGGGAAGTTATGTGTGGAACCGGAGGAGATTGGTGAAGCATTGAACCAATATTTCTCTTCGGTGTTCACGCAAGGGGACATGGATATAGCTGAGGAGGACACTGGCTTGCAGGGGAGTAGAATTGACAGTGTTACAGTTGATAAGGAGGATGTGCTGGATATTCTGGAGGGTCTGAAAATAGATAAGTCCCCTGGTCCGGATGGGATTTACCCCAGGATTCTCTGGGAGGCAAGAGAAGTGATTGCAGAGCCTCTGGCTCTGATCTTCAGGTCGTCGTTGGCCTCTGGTATAGTACCAGATGATTGGAGGTTAGCGAATGTTGTCCCATTGTTTAAGAAGGGGAACAGAGACTTCCCCGGGAATTATAGACCGGTGAGTCTCACTTCTGTTGTGGGCAAGGTTTTGGAAAAAATTATTAGGGATAGGATTTATAGCTATTTGGAGAGTAATGAGTTGATTGGAGATAGTCAGCATGGTTTTGTGGTGGGTAGGTCATGCCTTACTAACCTTATTGAGTTTTTTGAGAAAGTGACCAAAGAGGTGGATGGGGGTAAGGCAGTGGACGTGGTGTATATGGATTTTAGTAAGGCGTTTGATAAGGTTCACCATGGTAGGCTTCTGCACAAAATGCAGATGTATGGGATTGGGGGTGATCTAGGGAACTGGATTAGGAATTGGCTAGCGGATAGGAGACAGAGGGTAGCGGTTGACGGTAAATATTCATCATGGAGTTCGGTTACAAGTGGTGTGCCTCAGGGATCTGTGTTGGGGCCACTGCTGTTTGTGATTTTTATTAATGATCTGGATGAGGGTATAGTTGGGTGGATCAGTAAATTTGCTGATGACACCAAAGTCGGAGGTGTGGTAGATAGTGAGGAAGGGTGTCATAGTTTGCAGGAAGACTTAGACAGGTTGCAGAGCTGGGCCGAGAGGTGGCGGATGGAGTTTAATGCGGAGAAATGTGAGGTAATTCACTTTGGTAGGAATAACAGATGTGTTGAGTATAGGGCTAACGGGAAGACTTTGAATAGTGTGGAGGAGCAGAGGGATCTAGGTGTATGTGTACATAGATCCCTGAAAGTTGGGAATCAAGTAGATAAGGTTGTTAAGAAGGCATACAGTGTCTTGGCGTTTATTGGTAGGGGGATTGAATTTAGGAGTCGTAGCGTTATGTTGCAACTGTACACAACTCTGGTGCGGCCGCACTTGGAGTATTGTGTGCAGTTCTGGTCCCCACATTACAGGAAGGATGTGGAGGCTTTGGAGAGGGTGCAGAGGAGGTTTACCAGGATGTTGCCTGGTATGGAGGGGAGATCCTATGAGGAGAGGCTGAGGGATTTGGGGTTGTTTTCGCTGGAAAGAAGGCGGCTAAGAGGGGATCTTATTGAAACATATAAGATGATTAGAGGTTTAGATAGGGTGGATAGTGATAGCCTTTTTCCTCTGATGGAAAAATCTAGCACGAGGGGGCATGGCTTTAAACTAAGGGGGGGTAGTTATAGGACAGATGTCAGGGGTAGGTTCTTTACCCAGAGGGTGGTGAGGGATTGGAATGCCCTGCCTGCTGCAGTTGTATATGCGCCTAGTTTGGGGGCGTTTAAGAGGTCTGTGGATAGGTTTATGGAAGAAAAGGGATTGGTTTAGGTTAGTGGGTCATTGTTGTTGTTTTTTTTTAACTGGTCGGCGCAACATCGTGGGCCGAAGGGCCTGTTCTGCGCTGTAATGTTCTATGTTCTATCCTTTAAGCTGAAGCTTTGCTCCTCACTATTTGCCACACTACCAATTTCCAGGTTTGTTAGGTGTTCGTGTTCTGAAGTTCCTATGCCCAAGACATCCAGGCACACTGCTACCTGAGGTAACCCTTGGAATATATTCTCCATGACCTGTTGAAAAAATGGTATATGAAGACGAGATCCTGAAGGGCAGGCAAGTGTACTTGTGTAGGCCTTTGTGCGTATTAATTGTCATGGACGTCCGGAAAGGCTTATATAGTTCAAGTTGAAGATGCTCATGCCTCATGTCCAACTTTGAAAATGATTGGCCGTAGTTAACCTGGCATGCAAGCCTTCAATCCAGGGCATGGGGTAACTGTCAAATTTTGAAACTTTATTTAAAGGTAAAGGTCATAGAGTCATGGAGGCCCAACTTGTCCATGCTGCCTGTTTTTTTTAAACCCCTAAGCTAATCCCAATTGCCCACATTTGGCCCATATCCCTCTATACTCATCTTACCCATGTAACTGTCTAAATGCTTTTTAAAAGACAAAATTTACCCACCTCTATTACTACCTCTGGCAGTTTGTTCCAGACACTCACCACCCTCTGTGTGAAAAAAGTTGCCCCTCTGGACACTTTTGTATCTCTCCCCTCTCACCTTAAACCTATGCCGTCTAGTTTTAGACTCCCCTACCTTTGGGAAAAGATATTGACTATCTAGCTAATCTGTGTCCCTCATCATTTTATAGATCTCTATAAGATCACCTCTCAGTCTTCTATGCGCCAGTCGATCCAGCCTCTCCTTATTACTTAAACCATCAAGTCCCTGTAGCATCCTAGTAAATCTTTTCTGCACTCTTTCTAGCTTAATAATATCCTTTCTACAACAGAGTGACTAGAACTGTACACAGTATTCCAAGTGTAGCCTTACCAACGTCGTGTACAACTTCAACAAGACACCTCAACTCCTGTATTCAATGAAACCAAGCATGATGAATACCTTCTTCAGCACTCTGTCCACCTGTGACTTCACTTTCAAAGAACAATGAACCTGTACCCTGAGATCTCTTCGTTCTGTAACTCTCTCCAAGGCCCTACCATTAACTGAGTAAGTCCTGCCCTGGTTCAATCTACCAAAATGCATCAGTTTCGCATTTGTCTAAAAAAAGGTAAAAAAGGTAAAGTCACCAGAGTCCCAGATGACCATAGGCTGCTCTCCTCTTTGAAGCAGAGAGTTGACTGGTAGTGATTTAACCCAAGGATCACCATATCTCAGGTGAGGAGCAAGGTTGAGAAGGCAGGACCTTTGTCAATAACTTCAGCCGCTGCAGGAATTGAACTCATGCTATTGACATTGCTCTACATCACAAACCAGCAGTCCAGCCAACTGAGCTCCGTGAACAGTAACCTTACAGTCTCCACAAAATCCAGCTTAAGATTGGAGCAACAGATGCAGTCCAATCTTACCAATTGTACAGGTCTTACACCCAGATTCTCCAACTCTCAAGGTTCTGACTTTTTCCACTAGGGAGTATCAAAATAATCTCATTCTAAAATATGTAGGTGTATCACTAGGGTCGACATAGATCTTAGATTTGGCTCCTCTTATTTTCCCGAGCCCTTCCTGGAAACCTTTGGAGTACTTACTGATGACTTTCTACAGTCCTCTTGCACCCAGCCTAAAGATCTCCAGCCAGTTCAGGCTGATGTGTTGGAGCCAATCTCTCCTCATAAGGTTAGGTCCTTGTCCCTGTGCAATGTTGAATGGAATTCGAGCTGAATGCTCCCGACAAGTCACAAGGGTCACCGCATTGCTCTTTACCTGTAATGGTTTCTCAGTGTGGGTGGCCAATCTGGCCTTTGTGTTTTCTAAGTTCAGAAGCCAGCCCGGATTCAATCATAAGTCTGCTTCCTGACACTGGAGATCACAGTGCCCAAATACATTTCCAATATTATAGTGGCAATTAACTAACAACTCCACTATTATGGGGATAGATAACAAACGTAAATCTGAAACTGTTTACCTAGAGATTGTTTAAGTTTAAGACTGTTTACTGAGAGTCCTGTGAAAAGATTGAATATTGTTTTTGCCTTGATAAAGTCATAGAATTGTACGGTGCAGGAAAGGCACTTTGGCCCATCGAGTCTGCATCGACAATAATTACAACTAAAATCAGGCTAATCCCATATTGCAGCACATGTCTGATAACAAAGAACAAAGAACAACCCAGCACGGGAAACAGGCCCTTCGGCCCAACGAGCCGGCGCCGCCGCATCTTCCTACACCTATCCTGCCCTGTGTGTATGTGAGTGGAACCCCTAATGTAGCCAGATTCAGGGGAGAATAGTGTCAATTTGGTACACCAATCAGCCTAAGAGCACATCTTTGGGGTGTGGGATGAAACCGGAGCGCCCGGAGGAAACCCATGCAACCACAGGGAGAATGTGCAAACTCCCACAGACACAGGGCCAAATCCATGTATCTGCACAGCTAGCAGTGATAGTCACTGAGCTGTTGTGGCGCCCATCTGCCGGTCCAGGATTAAGCACACACAACGACACGAAGTACTAGGCCACTCCCGGAACCTCCAAGAGCAGCCCACGCACGACCCACCGTGTGCATGCCCCTCGTTTGACAACAAGGTGGACCAACACCTGTGGAATAAAAAGACAAAACGTTAACATGTAATACTACATTTCCGGTGTTGTCCCGAGGCTCTGACCCTATTTAATACCCTCTACTATAACCCTCCATCCTTGTTTCGCTCATGTGTCTATCTAAGTAAACCTTAAACAAGTCCAGCGTGCCTGCCTCCACCACCCTACTAGGTAGCGCGTTCCATACCCCCACGACCCTCTGCGTGAAATTCCTTCCTCTCGTATCCAAATTATACTTCTCCCCCCTCACCCTTAGATCGTGACCTCTCGTAATTATCCCCAATCTAGGGAAAAGCCTACCACTGTTGACTCTATCTATTCCCTTCAGTATTTTATACACCTCTATCATATCCCCCCTTAATCTCCGTCTTTCTAAGGAGAAGAGCCCCAGTTTCTCCAACATTTCCTCGTAACTCAGTCCTTCCATGCCAGGCAACATCCTGGTAAACCCCCTCTGCACCCTCTCCAGGGTCTCCACGTCCTTCCAGTAGTATAGTGACCAGAACTGGACGCAGTACTCCAAATGCGGTCTAACCAACGTTCTGTACAATTGAAGCATTAGACGGCAGCTCTTATACTCCATACCCCTTCCTATAAAGGCTAGCATTCCATAAGCTTTCTTCACAACCTTCTCTACTTGTGTTGACACCTTCAGAGACTTGTGCACCTGCACTCCCAGGTCCCTCTGTATTTCTATACTCTTAATCGGTCTACCTTTTATCACATAGCTCCTCCCTGCATTATTCCTTCCAAAATGCATCACCTCACATTTGTCAGGATTAAATTCCATCTGCCATCTATTTGCCCAATATACCAACCTATCTATATCCTGCTGTGTCACCTGACAGTCCTCCTCGGTATCTGCCAATCCTGCCATCTTGGTGTCATCCGCAAACTTGCTGATCACACCAAGTACGCCCTCTTCCAAGTCGTTTATATATACTACAAAGAGGAGAGGTCCCAGTACTGAGCCCTGCGGCACACCACTGGTGACTGACCTCCAGCCAGAAAAGGACCCTTCGACAACTACTCTCTGTCTCCTATTGCCCAGCCAGTTTTCGATCCACCTAGCTACCTGTCCTCGTATCCCATGTGCCTTAACCTTTTCTACCAGCCTACCGTGAGGGACTTTGTCAAACGCCTTACTGAAATCGATATAGATGACATCAACGGCTCGCCCATCGTCAACCGTTTTTGTCACCTCCTCGAAGAGTGCTATCAGATTCGTAAGGCAAGACCTCCCCCGAACAAAGCCATGTTGCGTATCCCTAATCAGATCGCAACGCTCCAAATGCTCATACATCCTATCCCTAAGAATTTTTTCCAATAATTTTCCTACCACCGATGTCAAACTCACTGGTCTATGATTACCAGGGTTATCCCTACTACCCTTTTTAAACAGCGGTACCACATTAGCTACCCTCCAGTCTTCTGGGACCTCACCTGTGTCCAAAGAAGAGACAAAGATTTGCGTCAGAGGCCCAGCAATTTCATCTTTCACCTCTCTAAGCAGCCTGGGATAAATACCATCAGGCTCCGGAGCTTTATCCATTTTTACGCTACCTAAAAACCTTAGCACTTCCTCCCTCCCAATGGATATTTCCTTCCACTGATCTACAGCTCCTCCAAGACATTACAAGACACCAAACCCCTCTCCTTCGTGAATACCGATGCAAAGTATTCATTCAGGATCTCCCCCATTCCCTCAGACTCGATACATAGCTCCCTTCCTTTGTCCCTAAGAGGACCAATTTTCCCTCTAACCACTCTCTTGCTCCTAATATAAGAGTAAAATACTTTTGGATTTTCTTTAATCCTATCAGCCAAAGCCATTTCATGCCCTCTTTTCGCCCTTCTAACTCCCCTTTTTAGCTCCCTCCTACTCTCTCTATATTCTTCCAGCGCACTCTCCGTTCCCAGTTGTTTCGACCTAACATATGCCTCCCTTTTCTTCCTGACCAAGTCTTCGATACCCCCTGTAATCCATGGCTCTCTAATCCTGCCTTTCCCATCCTTCCTCTTTACCAGCACATGCCTTTCCTGCAACATTATCAGTTTGCCCTTAAAAGCCTCCCACTTACCAACCGTGGACTTGCCAGCTAACAACCCCTCCCAATCAGTGTCCTTCAGCTCCCTCCTAATCTGGCTATAGCTCACCTTCCCCCAGTTCAGCACCCTCCCCTTCGGACGGCACTCCTCCGTTTCCATTTTTATCCTAAAGTAGACGGACTTGTGGTCACTGTTAGCCACATGTTCGCCTACCTCAACCTCAACCACCTGCCCCGGCTCATTTCCCAACACTAAATCCAGTATAGCCCCCTCCCTAGTCGGGCTAGTTACGTACTGCTCCAGGGACCCTTCCAACACACATTTTACAAACTCCTCTCCCTCCGTACCCCCAGCTCTAGGCACCTTCCAATCCACTCCAGGAAGATTAAAGTCACCCACTACAACCACCTTATTCTTTCTGCACCTATCTAAAATGCCTCTGCAAATACCTTCCTCCACTGACTTCGGGCTGTTGGGTGGCCTATAGTATACCTCTAGCATCGTAATCTCTCCCTTTTTATTCCTCAACTCCACCCACAGTGACTCAATCCCTAACTCCTCCATATTGTCCTCCCTCTGCACTACTGTGATGTGCTCCTTTACTAACAACGCCACCCCACCACCTCTCTTCAACCCTCCTCTGTCACACCTAAAACAGTTATACCCAGGAACATTCAGCTGCCAGTCCTGACCTTCACGTAACCACATCTCCGTTACTGCCACCACATCTGACTTCCTCACAAACATCAAGGCCCTAAGCTCATCTGTCTTACCCGTCACACTCCTCGCATTGAAACAAACGCAGTCCAACCCACCAGTGCCACTCAGAACCTCTTTCTCCCTGATAATTTTCCTTTCACCCAAACCTACCCTATCACCCAACTCACTCCTGACCCCAGTGTCTAATGAGCTATCAGTCACATCCCCACCCCCCCTCCCTATTAGTTTAAACCCTGCCTAAACACTCCAGCTAACCTCCCTGCTAAGACATTTGTCCCTCTCCCATTCAAATTTTCCCCATCCCTTCTATACAGTTGCCCTTCTCTCACAAATACCTCCCAGTGGTCTACAAAAGTAAAGCCCTCTACCTTGCACCAATCCCTCAACCATGCATTCAGCTGCATGATCTCGTTATTCCTAGCCCTGCTGGTACTAGGCAGCAGCCTAGAGAATGCCACCCTGGAGGTCCTGCTCTTCAGTTTGGACCCCAACTCCCTAAATTGCCTACGTACATCTGCCCTATTCCGCCTTCCTACGTCCCTCTCCCCTGCGTGTATTATTACCTCTGCCTGGGTCCCCTCCCCTTTCAAAATTCCCTCTATCCTTTCCATTATGTCCTGTACATTATGAAATTTCAAGTGCTCATTCAAATACTTTTGAAGGTTGTAAGGTTTCCGACCTCCACAATCTTCCCATGCAATAATTCTAGATTCCCACCACCTTCTGAGTGAAAATATTTTTTCTCAAATCCCCCCTGAATCTCCTGCCCCTCATTATAAAACTATGGCCCCTCATGATTGACCCCCAGCCAAAGAGAATAGCTGTTCCTATTCAACCTGCCCATACCCCTCATGATCTTATATACCTCAATCATGATCCCCTTAGCCTTCGCTGCTCGAGAGAATCTAAGCCTATCCAGTCTGTATTTATAGAATAAATGTTCCTTCCCAGGGAACATCCTGGTATATCTCCTTTGTACCAGGTTGAACAATTAAATTAAGTCCTTCTTATAGTGAGGGGTAGCCAGAACTGCATATAGTACCTACCTGTGGCCTAACCAACATTCTGTACAGCTCCAGCAAATGTCCCATATGAATCATATAATTCTACAGTGCAGAAGGAGGTCATTTAGCCCATTGAGTCTGCAGCAACCACAATCCCATCCATGATCTATCCCCACAGCTCCATGCATTTACCCTAGCCAGTCCCCCCAACAACAAGGGGCAACTGAACATAGCCAATCCACCCAATCCACACATCTCCAGATGGCAGAAGGAAACAAGAGCACCCGGAGGAAACCCATGCAGACACAGGGAGAATGTGCAAACTCCACACAGATAGTGACCCAAGGCAGGAATCAAATCCAGGTCCCTGGCACCATGAGGCAGCAGTGCCAACCACCGTGACACCGTGACCTTCCCTTGACACTCACACCAATGAATCCCCAATTATTAACATCTTAGGCTTACCATTGGCCAGAAACTGAACTGGTCCAGTCATGGCTTTTTAACTATCCTTTTCACTGATTTGGCGATCTATGAATAAGTATCCCAAGATCCATTTGTGTCTCTGAGCTTCCCACTGTCTTGCCATTCATTAACATTTCCTTGTTTTGTTGCTTATCCTAAAATGCATAATCTCGCACTTATTGATAAACACCATCTGCCACTGCTCTGCCTAACTGACCAGTCCATCTGTATCTTCCTGTAGCCTGTGACTTTCTTCTTCAGTATTAACCAACATATCGGTCTTGATGTCATCTTTTCAACCTGCTTATCATTGCCTGCACCTTATCATCTATATCATTTCTGTATATAACAAAAAAATGAGGGTCCCAGCACTGAACCATATGGTACTCCACTGGACACCGGCCTCCAGGCACTTAAACAGCCTTCTACCAGTTCCAGATCTCGCCAAGTTTCCCAGAATTCCATGTGCATCAGCCTTCTCAATCAATTCCCCATGTGGGGTCTTGGCAAAAGCTTTGCTAGTGTTGTGTTGTGTTGGACCTTCATTTGACTCTTGTCCCTTTTGCCTTTCTCACTGTGTATCATAGAATCATAGAAACCCTACAGTACAGTAAGAGGCCATTACTTGAGTCGACAGTAAAGGTTGTCCAGAAGGAAGCAAAAATTCGCTCTACTTCTCATCACCAATGTAATAATCCTACTGCAGCCAATCTTCCATCACCATCACCCTTTATTTACAGTGTGCTCAAGGTGCCATTCATCCCCCACCGCCCCTCCTCCCAAATGTAATATTTCTAGGTTTGCATATTACACAACACTAAATATGTGTGGTATGTGTTGTGAGGAGGGTGCAAAGACACTTCTAGAGATTTTGGAGAGGCTAAGTGAATACACAAAAGATTGAATATAATGTGGAGAAATATGAGGTTGTCTTCTTTGACAGGAGAAACAGAAATACAGAGTATTTTTTTAAATACTCTGATGAGAGGCTAACAAGTGTTGAACTTCAAAGGCCAAAAGTGAAAATGCCGAAAAACATCAACAGGTCTGGCAGTATTTTCTCATTTGGTTTCAGATTCCAACATCTGTAATACTTTGCTTTTATTGAACTTCAAAGGGACTTGTTCATGAGTCAATGAAAGCTAATGTGCAGGTACAGCAGGCAATTAAGAAGACAAATGGTATGTTGGCCTTTATTACAAGAAGAGTTGAGTATAGAAGTAAAAACATTTGATTGTGAGACCATACTTGGAGTATTATGTGCAGTTTTGATTGCTTTACCTAAAGAAAAATATTACTTGTCATCGAGGCAGTGCAACAAATCTTAACTGAATTAATTCCAACGGTAAAGGGTCCTGTGAAGAAAGATTAAATAGACTGAACCTTATTCTCTAGAGTTCTAATGGAGCATGACAAGGTAAATGCAGGAAGAATTTCTCTAGCTAAGAAGTCTAGAATCTGGTACACAATCTCAGAATAAACAGTAAGCAATTTAGGGCTGAGATGACAAGGAATTTCTATTTCAAAGGGTGGTAAGTCTTTGAATTCTCTACCTCAGAGGGTGATGAAGGCTATCATTGAGATTGTGCAAGACTAATATCAATAGATTTCTACATGTTAAAAATATCAAGGGATACAGGGATAGTCAATAAAACAGTGTTGATGTCGAAGATCAACCATGATCTCATTAGATGGTGGAGCAGACTCAAAAGGCTGAATGGGCTCCTCTTATTCTTCTACTTTTTCACCAGAGGGTGGTGAGTGTCAGGAACAAGCTGCCAAAGGCAGTAATAGAGGCGGTACAATTTTATCCTTTGAAAAGCATTTAGACAGTTACATGGGTAAGATTGGTATAGAGTGGTATGGGTCAAACATGGGCAATTGGGACTAGCCTAATGGTAAAAACTGGGTGGCATGGACAAGTTGGGCTGAAGGGCCCGTTTCCATGCTGTAAACCTCTATGACTCTATGACTGCAGTGGTTCAAGAAAGTAGCTCATACCACCTTCTCAACGACAATTAGGGATGGGCATTAAATGCTGGCCTAATCAATGAATAAATAAATAAAGTTGTGGGTATGCTATTTGAATCTGTTATTAAGGGCAATGTGATTGAACACTTAGACACTTAGACAAATATGAACTGATCAGAAAGCTCCTTATATGGACGTATAAAGGCTAAGTCATGCCACAAAAATTTGAAGGGGTATCTATTATTGCAGATAATGGATTTTCTAGTAAATTAAGTGACCATCTATGTATATGGGCTTCCACTTGGCATTCAATAAGGTTCCACACAACAAAAATGATAGCACTTGGAATTAGACAACCTAGTTTGTTTGGATATGGAATCAGTTAGGACGTAGAACAATACGGTTAACAGATATATCCTCAAATTTGCAGGGATGTGACTAATTGTACTTATCCACAATCTGGTCTGAAGCCTTAGAACAAAGAACAAAGAAAATTACAGCATAGGAACAGGCCCTTCGGGCCTCCAAGCCAGCATCGACCATGTTGTCTGACTGAACAAAAACCTCCTGCCTTCTGGGGACCATATTCCTCTATCTCCATCCTATTCATGTATTTGTCAAAATGCCCCTTAAAAGTGACTATCATATCAACTTCCACTACCTCCCCTGGCAGCAAGTTCCAGGCACCCACCACCCTCTGTGTAAAAACCTTGCCTATACATCTCCTTTAAACCTTGCCTCTCGCACCTTAAACCTTTGTCCCCTAGTAACTGACTTTTCCATCCTGGGAAGAAGCTTCTGACTATTTACTCTGTCCATGCTCCTAATAATCTTGTAAACTTCTATGAGATCGCCCCTCAACCTCTGTTGTTCCAGCGAGAACAAACCAAGTTTCCCCAACCACTCCTCATAGTTAATGCACTTCATACCAGGCAACATCCTGGTAAATCTTTTCTGTACCCTCTCCAAAGCCTCCACATCCTTCTGATAGTGTGGCGACCAGAACTGAACACAATAGATTTTCATGACATTCATCAATGATATAGATAATGGATTAGAAAGCCGTATATTGAAAATTTCTGACATACAAAATTAGGTGACAGAGTAAATTGTGTGCTTGATTAATAGATTAAGTGAATAGACAAAATTATGCCGAATGCAGTTCAATTTGGTGAAGTTTGAGATAATGTACTTTGGACCTATTTCTGAATGGTGAGAAGCTAGGAACTGTGAAGTAATAGAGGGATTTAGAAGTCCAAGTACAGAAATCACGAATAGCTAAAGGGCAGATACAAAAATACTTAAAAATGCTAATGAATGCTAGCGTGGATAGGGGATTGGCTGTCAAATAGGAGGCAGAGAGTGGGGGTCAATGGGTGCTATTCGGATTGGTGGTTGGTAACTAGTGGAGTGCCCCAGGGATCGGTGCTGGGGCCTCAGCTATTTACCATTTATATAGATGATCTGGAGGAGGGAACCGTGTGTATGGTGTCGAAATTTGCTGATGACACCAAGATTGGTGGAACGGCAAATTGTGCGGAGGATGTGGAAAGTCTGCAGAGGGATCTAGATAGGCTGGGCGAATGGGCCAGGAACTGGCAAATGGAATTCAATGTTGGCGAGTGTGAAGTTGTCCACTTTGGTAGAAATAATGATAGGAAGGACTACTACTTACATGGCGAAAAACTGCAGCATGCTACGGTGCAGAGGGACCTCGGGGTCCTTGTGCATGAGTCGCAAAAACCCAGCCTGCAGGTGCAGCAGGTGGTCAGGAAGGTGAATGGAATGCTGGCCTTCATTGCGAGGGGGATTGAATATAAAAGTAGGGAGGTCTCACTGCAACTGTACAGGGCACTGGTGAGGCCGCAGCTGGAGTACTGTGTGCAGTTTTGGTCGCCGCACTTACGCAAGGATATTTTGGCCTTGGACGGAGTGCAGAGGAGGTTCACTAAGCTGATACTGGAGTTGAGGGGGTTGAGCTATGAGGAGAGGCTGAATAAACTAGGCTTGTACTCGTTAGAGTTTAGAAGAATGAGGGGAGATCTCATTGAGACATATAAGATGATGAATGGGATGGATAGGCTAGAGGTGGAGAGGCTCTTCCCGCTCAGAAAGGACAGTAGGGCTAGAGGGCACAGCCTCAAGATAAGGGGGGGAGCAATTTAGAACGGAGTTGAGGAAGAACTTCTTCACTCAAGGGGTGGTGAATCTCTGGAATTCTCTGCCCGTTGAAGTGGTGGAGGCTGCCTCGCTAAATATATTTAAGACGCGGGTAGATAGGTTTTTGATAGGCAAGGGGATTAAGGGTTATGGGGAGAAGGCGGGAAAGTGGAACTGAGCCACGTCAGATCAGCCATGATCTTATTGAATGGCGGGGCAGGCTCGAAGGGCTAGATGGTCTATCCTGCTCCTATTTCTTATGTTCTTATGAAATATCACAGAATACAAGGCACAGAGACAAACCATTTGTCCATCACATTTGCACTGGATTAGCTTTTATTTTGGGGGTTGAATCCAAATAGGTGCAGAGTTATACAGAGATGCGGTTTAAACCACATCTCTCGTACTGTATTCAGTTCTGGGCACCTCATGAAGGAAATATAGCCTTGCGGTGGGAAGTGCAGGTTCAGTAGAATGGAACATGGTCTAAGAGTCAAGTTACAAAGATAAGAATGGACTGTTCTTTCTTGAGTATAGAAGGTTTTGAGATTAGGTTATTGGAGTTTAAGATAATTAATAATTTAATCAGATCACAGTGAACTATTTATACTAATAGCAGAGCCCCGAACAGGAGAAAAGAAATTTAGAATTAGGGTTTCATGGGAGATGCCAGGAAGCACTCCTTCAGACAAAGCGTGATAAAAACCTAACTCCTGCCCTCAAAATATTGTTGAGGCTCAGTGGGGATGAAGTGGGGATCAGTTGAACTGATAGATTTCTATTAAGTAAGGTTATTACTAATTTGATAATTGAATATAGCAAGTTTAAATATTCCAGTTCCTAAGGCCTGTTTTTTAGGCCCTCCACCAATCTAATCCAGAAAGTTGAGATTCCGTATCACCCCACATGTTCTGACACTTGTGATTCCTGACCACATGTTCAAACCAGGCCATTCAGTTGATCCCAAACCAGACTAGATCTAACCCTAGAGTTCCCATAGTTACAGAATTCTGACATTTTCCTGAACTGTGGGCCTATTTTGTCTTGTCAACCCCTCCCCTCATTCCTAATGTGATACCCCATATTTAGAATCATAGAATCCCTACAGTGCAGAAGGAGGCCGTTTGGCCTATCGAGTCTGTACCAACAGCAATCCCACCCAGGCCCTATCCTTGTGACCCCATATATTTACCCTATCTAATCCCCCTGACTCTAATGGACAATTTATCATGGCCAATCCACCTAACCTGCACATCTTTGGACTGTGGGAAGAAACCAGACCACCCAGAGGAAACCCACACAGACACGTGGAGAACGTGCAAACTCCACACAGGTAGTCACCCAAGCCGGGAATTGAACCCGGATCTCTGGCGCTATGAGACAGTAGTGCTAACCACTGTGCCATCGTGCCATCCTTATTTACACAAGGATCCTTGGAACAATGGATCAATGCATTTCAGGCACTGGCTCAATTATAATGAGTTAATAAGTTAAATAATTACCTTAGGACAGCACAATCCAGGCATAGGATTTATCCAACCATTGGATGAAAGATATGTAGGTGAAGTGGACTAGCTATGGTAAATTGCTCCAAGCTAGTATGGTGGCACAGTGATTAGCACTGCTGCCTCACAATGCCAGGGACCCAAGTTCAATTAAGGCCTTGGGTGACTGTCTGTTTGGAATTTGGACATTCTCCTCATGTTGCATGTGTTTCCTCCGAGTATTCCGGTTTCCTCCCGCAGTCCAAAGATGTGCACATTAGGTTAGTGGCCATGCTACATTGCCTTTAGTGTCATGGGAATTACTGTAAATATGTGGGATTACATGGATAGGGCCTGGGTGGGATTGTTATCAATGGAGGCTTAGTTGAGTGGCCATGTTAAATTGCCCTATAGTGTCAAGGGAATTACAGTAAACATGTGGGATTATGGGGATAGGACCTGGGTAGGATTACTGTTAGTGCAGGCTCCATAGGCCAAATAGCCTCATTCTGTAACTGTAGGGATTCTATCATAAACTGTGTGGGTATGTGTGAAGTTACAAGTTAAGGGTGGGGGAGAGAGTCTGGGTAAGATACTCTATCAGGCTGAATGGCCTCCTTTACGCTTCAGGGATTCTATGATTGGGCATGATCATTTATCAAAGACCATAGTTATGTTGTAACTGTTTCTGGGTAACCTGTGGCTCAGTGTTCTTTTCTATTTGCCAATACAATGGGGCAGTGTGGTGGCTCAGTGGTTCGCACTGCTGCCTCACAGCACCAGGGACCCGGGTTCAATTCTAGCCTCAGGTCACTGTCTGTGTGGAGTCTGCACATTCTTCCTGTGAATGTGTGGATTTTCCTCCAGGTGCTCCAGTTTCCTCCAAGTCCAAAGATATGTGGGTTAGGTTGATTAGCTGTGCTAAATTGACCCTTAGTGTTAAGAGGGTTAGCGGGGTAAATATGTGGGGTTCCGGAATAGGGCCTGGGTGGGATTGTGGTCGGTGCAGACCTGATGGACCAAATGGTCTCCTTCAGCATTGTAGGGATTCTATGATGATGTGTAAAGCACCTTAGCATATTTTGCACATTCGCAACGATGTATAGATGTATTGCTTCATAAGTGCATTTCAAGCAGTGCTGTGGATTTAACAAACTGATTTGTTCTTGATGCATCTTAAGTACAATTGAAATAATTTACTGACCTTTGATCTTCATTTTCCTTCACTTCACTTAAAGCTTTTGAATGTTTCTTCCAGAAATTCTACAGTAAGAAAAAAATTTTAAAAGTCTGATGTTTTACAACAAATGGTATTAGTTGTTAAGTTTGCTTCTTTATGATCTAATATATCTTGATCATGATTATTGTTTTGCATGATCCAACGCACTGATGTGCCAATGAGGCCTTGGCATTGTAATATCCATCAAAAGGAAAAATTATGAAAGAAGTAACGAAGAGAGGCAGCTGAATCAATGGTCTTAACTGTAGATGTTGTGGGTTCCTGAATCACTGATGGCAAGGACTGTCAACAAAGAGCTTTTCATTCACTTCAACACTTGTGCTCTGCCTGTACTCCTGAGCTTCCTCCATGTGATCTCTTATGCATGATGTGGATATGCTGGCGTTGGACTGGGGTAAACACAGTAAAAAGTCTGACAACACCAGGTTTTAGTCCAACCGATTTATTTGATAGTAAACTCACTAGCTTTCGAGGGGATTCCCTCTTCTTCAGGTGAATGGAGAGTTCTGGCATAAGAGCAGCCACGTCATCACGTTCTCACGTGACCACTCAGTCTACATCTCCCCTGTTTAGTCAGAACACCTGATGGCATGAGGTGTAACAGCGTGCGCAATGGAAAACAATGTATAAATATTGCATAATGTACAAGTTAAATGAGCTAGAAATGCATAATAACTTATATATACAGATTGAACCATTGTAGCTGCTGTATGGCCCATCATGTCCCTGTCTCCCCCCACCATCCATTTTTATTGTAAAGAAATCTTGAAATTTGAGAGTCAGTTCTAGGCTAAGTTGTAATAAAGCCCTGGAATCATTTATTCAGCTTGCTCAAGCACATAAGTACATGGTTATGCCATTTGGTGGTGCTGTAGTTTCTGTGGTCAATGTCCTTAATATTGGCAAAATGGGATGTTTTGTTAGTGCTCATTATGTTGGCCTCTGTAGGAGTCAACAAGTCCCTGTAATAGGAGGCTGGTACCATAGGCCAGCTGACTGAAGTGCTGTACTATTTGTTGGTGCTAGTTCTGCCTCTTGTAGTAGGTGAAGATGATTGCATACATTGTGAGCACTGTCTGAGGGCACCACATACTGTTCAGTTGAGCAGCATTGTTGTGTGCTACTGCATGGCTGCATGGTCATGGCCACATGCGGTCTGAATCAGTCTGAAGGTGTGAGAAAGCCAAGTGTGTGGGGAAATCAATCATGGTGAACTTTGCTTCTCAATCTGCATTGTATGAGGGCACCATTCAGTTAAGTTTTAAGTTCAGGCTAGAGCAGAGAGTTGGCAGTAGGAATCATGATCTTGGCACGGCTAGAAAAGAGCTATTGTGTTGGTAAGGGCAGGTTCTGTTGTAGTAGATTTTGCAGGCTGAGGAGTGCAGAATAGTAGTCTATGCATTCCAGTGCACATTGTTCTAGATGATGCTTAGTTGAGTGAGACGCTCATTCTGCCAGATCATTTGACTGTGGGTATAGGGGGCTGCTTGTGAGATGTTCACACTTCCTTGTGTGTATTGTTCTGAAATTCAGTTGAGATGAATTTGCGAGTGTTGTCTGACATATTACATTCCTTATACAGTTAATGCTGTGTAAAAGATCACGAGAAGCATGGATAGGGTGAATGCACTCAACCTTTTACCCAGGGTTGGGGAATCGAGAACTAGAGAACATAGGTTAAAATAAGAGGGGAAAGAATTAATAGGAACCTGAGGAGCAACATTTTCACACAGAGGATATTTCGTATGTTGAAATGAGTTGCCAGAGGAAATGTTGAGGCAGGGACATTGACAACATATAAAAGGATTTGAACAGATACATGGATAGGAAAGATTTAGCGGGATATGGGCCAAATGCAGGCAAATGGGGTAAGTTTAGATGGGCTTTTTGGCTGGCATGGACCAGTTTGGGCTGAAGAGCCTGCCTCCATGCTTTAGATTCTATGACTGTGTGGCCAAATTCCACTCCAACTCCATTTTCAAGTTTGCTGATGACACCACCGTGGTGGGTTGGATCTCAAACAATGACAAGACATAGTACAGAAAAGAGATAGGGAATCTGGTGAATTGGTGCCATGACAATAATCTCTCCCTTAATGTCAGTAATGTAAAAGAGATTGTCAGTGGCTTCAGGAAACATAGTGGAAGACATGCCCCTGTCTACATCAATGGGGATGAAGTGGAAATTGTTGAGAGCTTCAAGTTTCTAGGTTTCCAGATCACTACAATCTATCTTGGTCCTTCCATGCTGACGCTATAGTTAAGAAAACCCACCAACACCTCTACTTTCTCAGGCGGCTAAGTAAATTTGGCATGTGCACTACGAATCTCACCATAGTTTACAGATGTACCATAGAAAGCATCCTTTCTGGATGTATCACAGCTTGTTTCACAGCTTGGTATGGCTCCAGTTCTGACCAAGAAGCTACAAGGGATTGTGAACATCGGAAAAAATATACAAAAGTCTGAAATCACGATCCAACCGACTGAAGAATAGCTTCTTCCTTACTGCCATCAGACTTTTGAATGGACCTACCAAACTTAATCAGGTCAATTGGCGCTATGGTAAAATTGGGACGCAGGTTGCTTGGGGGGAGTGCAGTCTCGGGATGGAGCGCTTGATGGAATTTATCTCTCTCTCTTCCTCCCTTCCCCCAACATCCTCCTACCATTCTTCCAGAGCAATGATGGACTTTGCCATGACACCAATTAACCTGGCGGTGATTCTTGTGGCTGTGGAGGAGGAATTGCACACACTGTAAGGTCAGCCAATGGCACAGGCTGCAGCAGGAGGAGAGGGAAGCGCCAGTCGGGGCAAGAGACGGGCGTCCATTAGCCCAAGAGGAGATAGAGATCTCAGAGATTCAGGACACGCATATCCTTTGAGGAGCTGCTGGACAGCATTTGCCATCCACCGCAGGTGTCATCTGTGCTATGTTCTCATGGGCTTACCACTTCAGAAGACAAAGGAACACCCACTCCCATTGGCAGTGAAGGTCACACCAACTCTCAAGTTTCATGCTACCAGGTCCTCCCAGGATGCCAGTGGGAACATTTGTTGGATCTCCAAGTCCTCAGTCCACAAGTATGTCCACGAAGTGTCAGATTCCCTGTTCACTTGGGCAGGCTACTACATGAACTTTAATCTTTGCCAGACCCAGCAGGAACCCTGGGCTACTGGATTAGGGTTATCCCTGCCATTGCAGAGGTGCAGTTGACAATCGATTGCACGCACCTGGCCCTGCAGTCCCTACAATATGATGCAACATGGTTTATGAACAGGAAGAGGTTCCATTTCATGAATGCTCATTTGGTGTGTCACCAGTCGATGCACATCGTGTACATATGTGCATGACACCAAGGCAGCATGCATGATAGAACATAGAACATAGAACATTACAGCGCAGAACAGGCCCTTCGGCCCACGATGTTGCGCCGACCAGTTACAAAAACAATGACCCACTAGCCTATACCAATCCCTTTTCGTCCATAAACCTATCCAGAGATCTCTTAAACGCCCCCAAACTAGACGCATTTACAACTGCAGCAGGCAGGGCATTCCAATCCCTCACCACCCGCTGGGTAAAGAACCTACCCCTGACATCCGTCCTGTAGCTACCCCCCCTTAATTTAAAGCCATGCCCCCTCGTGCTAGCTTTCTCCATCCGAGGAAAAAGGCTATCACTATCCACCCTATCTAAATCTCTAATCATCTTATATGTTTCAATAAGATCCCCTCTTAGCCGCCTTCTTTCCAACGAAAACAACCCTAGATCCCTCAGTCTCTCCTCATAGGACCTCCCCACCATACCAGGCAACATCCTAGTAAACCTCCTCTGCACCCTCTCCAACGCCTCCACATCCTTCTTGTAATGCGGGGACCAGAACTGCACACAGTACTCCAAGTGCGGCCGCACTAGAGTAGTGTACAGTTGCAACATTACACTGCGACTCCTAAATTCAATCCCCCTACCAATAAACGCCAAGACACCGTACGCCTTCTTGACAACCTTATCTACTTGATTCCCAACTTTCAGGGATCTATGTACACACACACCTAGATCCCTCTGTTCATCCACACTATTCAAAGTCCTCCCGTTAGCCCTATACTCGACACATCTGTTGCTCCTACCAAAGTGAATTACCTCACACTTCTCCGCATTAAATTCCATCCGCCACCTCTCGGCCCAGCTCTGCAACCTATCTAAGTCTCCCTGCAGACTATGACACCCTTCCTCACAATCTACCACACCTCCAACTTTGGTGTCATCAGCAAATTTACTAATCCACCCAACTATACCCTCATCCAGATCATTAATAAAAATTACAAACAACAGTGGCCCCAAAACAGATCCCTGAGGCACACCACTCGTAACTGCACTCCATGATGAATATTTACCATCCACCACCACCCTCTGTCTCCTATCTGATAGCCAATTCCTGATCCAACTTCCTAGATTACCCACAATCCCATACATCTGCATTTTCTGCAGAAGCCTACCATGGTGAACCTTATCGAACGCCTTACGAAAATCCATGTATACCACGTCAACTGCCTTACCCCCATCCACCTCTTTGGTCACCTTCTCAAAAAACTCAATAAGGTTAGTAAGGCACGACCTACCCGCTACAAAACCATGCTGACTATTTCTAATCAATTCATTACACTCCAAATAACTATAAATCCTATCCCTAATAATTTTTTCTAAAACCTTGCCCACAACAGAAGTAAGACTCACCGGTCTATAATTCCCGGCAAAGTCTCTGTTCCCCTTCTTAAACAATGGGACAACATTCGCTATCCTCCAATCCTCCGGGACTACACCAGAGACCAATGACGACCTGAAGATCTGAGCCAGAGGCTCTGCAATCACCTCTCTAGCCTCCCAGAGAATCCTAGGGTAGATCCCATCCGGACCAGGGGACTTATCTATTTTCAGCCCCTCAAGAATTTCCAGCACATCCTCTTTATCAACCGTAATACTGTCTATTTTACACCCCTGCAACCCAATGTCCTCCTCAGCTAGCTTCATCTTCAGGAGTTCTGAGATCCCCAAGGTCTCTGAAGACCAGTCCAGGCTGCTGGGATGGCTCACAGGGGACAAGGGTTATCTGCTTAGGACTTGGTTGATGATGCGACTGCAGAGGTCATGATGCCACTGCAGAGGTGATGATGCCACTGCAAAGGTGATGATGCCACTGCTTGGGCCACTGTCTGTGTGGAGTTTGCACATTCTCCTCGTGTCTACATGGGTTTCCTCCGGGTGCCCTGGTTTCCTCCAACAGTCCAAAGATGTGCAGGTTAGGTTGATTGGCCATGCTAAATTGACTGTAGATGCTTAGGTTAGAGGATTTGTGGGTAAAATATGTATGGATATGGGGGTAGGGCCTGGGTGGGATTGTGGTTAGTGCAGACACAATGGGCTGAATGGCCTCTTTCTGTACTGTAGGGTTTCTATGATTTCTATGAGAGGTCACAGGCCGAGATGGATACCTGTCATAATGAGGCCCACGCAGCCAATCAGTCCATTGTGGAATGATGCATTGGGCCCCTAAAGATGCAGTTCTGCTGCCTGGACTGCTCTGACAGTACTGACCCCTGACAGTCTCCTGCATCACTGTGATGTGAACAAGGAACAAACAAAGAAAAAGAAAATTACAGCACAGGAACAGGCCCTTTGCCCTCCAAGCCTGTACTGACCATGCTACCCAACTTAACTAAAACCCCCTATCCAT
This sequence comes from Carcharhinus amblyrhynchos, assembly GCF_965287045.1. Classification (NCBI taxonomy): domain Eukaryota; kingdom Metazoa; phylum Chordata; class Chondrichthyes; order Carcharhiniformes; family Carcharhinidae; genus Carcharhinus; species Carcharhinus amblyrhynchos. Next base: position 54,802,510 of record NC_137339.1, on the reverse strand, counting down.
CAGGGGACCATATCCCTCTATTTCCATCTCATTCATGTACTTGTCAAGACTTGTTAAAAGTCACTACCATATCTACTTCCACTACCTCCCCCGGCAATGAGTTCCAGGCACCCACCACTCTGTGTGAAAAATCTGCCTTGTTCATCTCTTTTAAATCTTACCCGTCACATCTTAAACCTATGCCCCCTAATAATTGACTTTTCCACCTTGGGAAAAAGCTTCTGACTATCCACTCTGGCCATGCCTGTCATAATCTTGTAGACTTCTATCAGGTCTCCCCTCAACTTCCGTCGCTCCAGTGAGAGCAAACCAAGTTTCTCCAACCTCTCCTCATAGTAATGCTCTCCATACTAGGCAACATCCTGGTAAATCTTTTCTGTACCTTCTCCAAAGTCTCCACATCCTTCTGGTAGTGTGGCGACCAGAATTGAACACTATATTCTAAGTGAGACCTAACTAAGATTCTATAAACTGCAACATGACTTGCCAATTTTTAATCTCAATACCCTGGCCAATGAAGGCAAGTATGCCTTATACCTTCTTGACTCTTTCTCCACCTGCATTGCCACTTTCAGTGACCTATATACCTGTATACCCAGATCCCTTTGCCTATCAATACTCCTAAGGGTTCTGCCATTTACTGTATATTTCCTATCTGTATTAGACCTTCTAAAATGTATTACCGGATTAAACTCCATCTGCCATCTGTTTGCCCAAGTCTCCAACCAATCTGTATCCTGCTGCATGCTCTGATGGTCCTCATTGCTATCTGCAAATCCACCAACCTTTGTGTCATCTGCAAACTTACTAATCAATCCAATTATATTTTCCTCCAAATCATTTATATATATTACAAAGAGCAAAGTTCCCAGCAATGATCCCTGAGGAACACCACTTTTCACAGCCCTCCATTCAGAAACGTACCCTTCCACTGCTACCCTCTGTCTTCTTTGACCAAGCCAGTTTTGTATCCACCTTGCCAGCTCACCTCTGATCCCATGTGACTTCACCTTCTGCACTAGTCTGCCATGAGGAACTTTGTCAAAGGCCTTACTGAAGTCCATGTAGACAACATTGGGGCGGCACGGTAGCACAGTGGTTTGCACTGCTGCTTCACAGCTCCAGGGACCTGGGTTCGATTCCTGGCTCAGGTCACTGTCTGTGTGGAGTTTGCACATTCTCCTCGTGTCTGCATAGGTTTCCTCCGGGTGCTCCAGTTTCTTCCCACAGTCCAAAGATGTGCAGGTTAGGTTGATTGCCATACTAAATTGGCCTTAGTGTCAGGGGGGATTAGCAGGGTAAATATGTGGGATAACGGGAATAGGGCCTGGGTGGGATTATGGTTGGTACAGACTTGATGGGCTGAATAGCCTCTTTTATACTGTATGGATTCTATGGTTCTATGACAAGGTGCTTGTGAAATATGATTGCCATCTTGGAAAGAAAAGAACCCCCGAACAAAAACCAACCCTTTATTGTGAGCAACACCCAAGGGTCTATGATCATTGTAAAGTCTGGTTTGCAAAACACCGCACAAAACATATCGTTCTTCAAAGTGCTGCAGACATTATTTCTAAGCAACAATCTGACTCCAACATCAACACCTCAGTTGAAGAATATGAGTTAAATGAGATCACACCTGATGTTAGATGATAGAGTCGTATATGCAGAAAAGGCCTTTTGACCCATCAAGTCTGCACCAAGAATACCACTAAAGTTGCGCTAATCCCATTTTCCAGCATTTGTCCCAGATCCTTGAATGTTTGGATATTTCAAGGGCTCATCCAAATACTTTTTAAAGACTGTAGGTTTCCAATCTCCACCACCTTCCCAGGGAGGGCATTCCAGATTCTCATCAGCCTCTGAGTGAAAAGATTTTTTTCTCAAATCCCTTCTGAATCTCTTGTCCCTTATCCTAAAAGTATGCACCCTCATGCTTAACTCTCAACTGTAGAGAACAGCTGTATCCTATTCACTCTACGCATACTCCTCATAATCTTGTGTACCTCAATCATGTCCCTCTCAGGCTTTTCTGCTCCTACACCCACTATTCTTAAGTTGCAAAATGAACTACATTCAATATTTGAACAAACCTTTCATCTCTTTATATATGACTGATAAACGAACACAAAAGTTAGAGTATTATAAGTTGCCATTTTGCCTGCATATGGCAGCCCCTATGTTATTACTGCAGCAGCATAATTGCTCCTAATTATGAGAATGTTTGTTAATGGGCTAATTATTCTGTTATTTTAGTGTTCTCCCGGCGTTTTGCACAGTGGGGCTTGTTTAGGTTGATGGCTAGAAAATCATGTGATTGGGTGGAACTAGGCTTACGCAGAGAAATCAAACTTGGCTGCTGCTTGATTTCCCTGTGTAAGTCTCTTTTCCTCTCTGGAGTTGGAGACTGGAATCTGCCAGGGAATAAGTCTCTTTGTCAGAGACTCTGCTGTTGGGTTTTTTTCTCTGGAGGTGGTTCTGAGAGTCAGAAGACAGTTTGAATCTTAACAGAAGTGTTAACAGGCTGGAAATCTAGCGTCCATTTCTGTTTTTGGTGCTAACTGATTCTGAAGAAGGGATTCATGTCTTTGAGAAAAGTAGCTGTCAAAAGCTTTTATGTCAAAAGCTTGAGCATGTAGATATTAAGAAAGAGGATGTGTTGGAGCTTTTGAAAAGCATCAAGAAGATAAGTCGCCGGGACCGGATGGGATGTACCCCAGGCTACTGTGGGAAGCAAGGGAGGAGATTGCTGAGCCTCTGGCGACGGGAGAGGTCCGGAGGATTGCAGATGTTGTTCCTTTATTCAAGAAAGAGATAGCCTTGGAAACTATAGACCAGTAAGTCTAACCTCAGTGGTTGGTAAGTTGATGGAAAAGATCCTGAGAGGCAGGATTTATGAACATTTGGAGAGGTATAATATGATTAAGAATAGTGAGCATGGCTTTGTCAAAGGCAGATCATGCTTACAAGCCTGATTGAATTTTTTGAAGATGTGAGTATATATGGACTTCAGCAAGGCATTTAATAAGGTGCCCCATGCAAGGCTTATTCAGAAAGTGAGAGGGCATGGGATCCAAGGGGACATTGCTTTGTGGATCCAGAACTGGCTTCCCCACAGAAGGCAAAGAGTGGTTATAGATGGGTCATATTCTGCATGGATGTTGGTCACCAGTGGAGTGCCCCAGGGATCTGTTATGGGACCTTTACTCTTTGTGATTTTTATAAATGACCTGGATGAGGAAATGGAGGGATGGGTTGGTAAGTTTGCTGATGCACAAAGGTTGGAGATGTTGTAGATAATGTGGAGGGATGTCAGAAGTTGCAGCGAGATATTGATAGGATTTAAGACTGGGCGGAGAAGTGGCAGATGGAGTTTAATCCATTTAAGTGTGAAGTGGTTCACTTTGGCAGGTCAAATAGGATGGCAGAATATAATATTAATGGTAGGACTCTTGGCTATGTCGAAGATCAGAAAGGTCCTGGGGCCTGAGTTCATAGGGCACTCAAAGCAGCTGCACAGGTTGAAGCTGTGGTTAGGAAGGCGTATGGTGTACTGGCCTTCATCAATCGAGGAACTGAGTTTAGGAGTCGAGAGATAATGTTGCAGCTATATAGGACCCTGGAGTAAAGGGTGCAGAAGAGATTTACATGGATGTTGCCTGAATTGGGGAACATGCCTTATGAGGATAGGTTGAGGGAGCTCGGCCTTTTCTCCTTGGAGAGACAAAGGATGAGGGGTGACCTGATAGAGGTGTATAAGATGTTGAGACATATTGATTGAGTGGATAGTCAGAGGCTTTTTACCAGGGCTGAAATGGTTGCCACAAGAGGACACAGGTTTAAGGTGCTGGGGAGTAGGTACAGAGGAGATGGCAGGGGTAAGTTTTTCACTCAGAGAGTGGTGGGTGCGTGGAATGGGCTGCCGGCAACGGTGCTGGAGACGGATTTGATAGGGTCTTTTAAGAGACTTTTAGATAAGTACATGGAACTTAGTAAGAAAGAGGGTTATAGGTAAGCCTAGTAATCTCTAAGGTAGAGGCATGTTTGGCATAACTTTGTGGGCTGAAGGGCCTGTATTGTGCTGTAGCTTTTCTATGTTTCTATGAGACACTGTTTACATTGGAACTATAGTGATAGCTAGTTGTACTTGATCATATTAAAATATTTTCAACTGGTAAAAGTTATACTAATTCTTCTTATCATATTTTAACAATGTTCTTAAATAAAGTTTGTTTTGATTGTTGTTGATCGTCCATCGTCATCGATGGTGACCTCAACACCATCTGTCATTCTGAGGCTAGTTGCAGTGTGTCCAAAGATGACTGGCCAGGCCAATTCAGGCACGGAATGTTCTGGTTCAATTCTGGCCTCAGATCACTGTCTGAGAGGAGTTTGCACATTTTCCACATGTATGCGTGGGTTTCCTCCAGTGCTCCAGTTTCCTCCCACAGTCCAAAGATGTGTGCATTAGGTTGATTGGCCATGCTAAATTGCCCTTAGAGTCAGGGGAATTAACAGGATAAATATGTGAGGTTACTGGGATAGGTCCTGGATGGGATTGTTGTCAGTACAAGTTCATAAGAACATAAGAAATAGGAGCAGGATTAGGCCATCTAGCCCTTCGAGCCTGCCCCGCCATTCAATAAGATCATGGCTGATCTGTCATGGCTCAGTTCCACATTTCCGCCCTCTCCCTATAACCCTTAATCCCCTCGCTTATCAAAAACCCATCAACCCGCATCTTAAAAATATTTAGCGAGGCAGCCTCCACCACTTCAACGGGCAGAGAATTCCAGAGATTCACCACCCTTTGAGTGAAGAAGTTCCTCCTCAACTCCGTTCTAAACCGCCTCCCCTTTATCTTGAGGCTGTGCCCTCTAGTCCTACTGTCCTTTCTGAGAGGGAAGAGTCTCTCCACCTCTATCCTATCCATTCCATTCATCATCTTATATGTCTCAATGAGATCTCCCCTCATTCTTCTAAACTCTAACGAGTACAAGCCTAGTTTATTCAGCCTCTCCTCATAGCTCAACCCCCTCAACTCCGGTATCAGCCTAGTAAACCTCCTCTGCACTCCCTCCAAGGCCAAAATATCCTTGCGTAAGTGCAATCAGTCTCTCCAGTCTGTCAAGCACCGCCTCTCTAGTAACAATAATGTCATTGAGACCCTCCAGTCCTACCACCTTTCCATCGCTAATACCCGGCAAATTATTCACGTCCTCCTCCGTGAAGACAAAAAAGTTATTCAAGACCTCAGCCATTTCCCCATCCCCTACCACTAAGTCCCCCCTCTCATCCTCTAAGGGTCCAATGTTCACCCTAGCCAGCCTCTTCCTTTTTATATATTTATAAAAACTCTTGCTATCCTTTTTTATATTAAGCGCTAGCCCAGCTTCATAGTTTCTCCTACCCTTCTTTATCAACTTCTTTGTCAACCTTTGTTGACATTTAAACCTCTCCCAATCCTCTTCTCACTCACTACTCTTAGCTACTCTAAACGCCTCCGCTTTTAATTTAACACTTTCCTTCACCTCCTTCGTTATCCACGGCTTATTACCTCTCCTCTTACGGTCCTTTTTGACCATCGGAATAAATTTCTGCTGAGCACCAAGAAAGATCTCCTTAAAGATCCTCCACTGCTCCTTAGCAGACCTACCTTCCAACGCGCTCCCCCAGTCCACATTCGCCAATTCTTCTCTCATCCTACCGTACTCCCCTCTGTTCAAACAAAGGACGCGTGTCCGGGAACCCACTTTCTCCTCCTCCATCTGCACCAGAAACTCCACCATACAATGATCACTCTCCCCAAGAGGATCCTTCACCGCAAGGTCCCTAATTCTACCCGCCTCATTACATAACACCAGATCCAAGTTAGCTCGCTCCCTCGTCGGCTCCAACACACACTGTTCAAGGAAGCTATCCCGGCAGCATTCCAAGAACTCCTCCTCGAGACCACTGCTCAATGGGCCAAATGGCCTCCTTCTGCACTGTAGGATTCTATGATTCTAATCTAGTCCCTAACAGGAAACAAACCATTGAAACATACTGTGTTCCTCATTTCCTAAGAAGGGGAGGAATGTATTGTATTTAGAATGCTTCAAACCACTGAAGCATTCTAAATGGAGGTGGAAATTCAACAATAAATTCAGCAAATTTATAACTATATAGATTTCACACAGTTGACCAATAAGCAATGGAGTGGTCAGGAGTTTTATACATAAATTGCATTTTTCATGTTGTCCACTTTAGGCTACCATATGTATATGTACCAGTCTGCAAGGATCAAGAATAATAGATAATTAGTTTAATTATTGTTGTTGGCTTTCCTACACAAGTGACAATGTTTATCTTCTATCAATCCAACCTACCTAATGAGGCCAATTCAAGATCTGCAGACTTTTTGATACACAGGCATTTGTTGTCATGTGGGATATATAATTGTGAATCACAGAATTGTTACAGCACAAAAGAGCTGTAAATAAGTGGGGAACATTGCAAGGGAAATTAGAAAATTAAATGAGTTGACTAAACGAAGCAGATAGAATTCAGTGTTGAGAATGTCAAGTTATTCACCTTATAGGTGGTGAAAAACCAGGAAATATTAAGGAGAACAGATTTAAAAATTCATGTGCAGAAATCACTAAAAACTAAAGAGGTCATAAATATAACTAAAACACTACTGGAATGCCAGCCTTCATCTCTTGAGACTAGAATAGCAAACGTTGAAGTTGATGTTAGAGTGTACACAGCTCTAATCGGATCCCTTTTAGAGTATTGTGTTCAGTTCAGTGAAAGGGATATAATGTGCATTCTTCAAAGTGACAATAGAGCCAACTTAGTTTAATGAGGAGAAAAAATTGTTTAGGGTGATCAGACAGAGATATTTAATATGATGAGATTATTTAATAGGGTGAATAGAAATAAATTATTTTCCCTGATATCTGGGGTTAGGCAATTCTTCAAGCTGGGTAGATAGAACATAGAACATAGAACACTACAGCACAAACACGCCCTTCGGCCCACGAGTTGCGCCGATCACATCAACACCTATCTATAACCCCCAATCCCATGAAACCCCATATACTCATCCAGAAGTCTTTTAAAAGACCCCAGCGAGTTCGCCTCCACCACCACTGACGGCAGCCGATTCCATTCACTCACCACCCTCTGAGTGAAAAACTTACCCCTAACATCACTTCTGTACTTTCCTCCCCGCACCTTAAACCTGTGTCCTCTCGTAGCGACCATTTCAACCCAGGGAAATAGCCTCTGAGAATCCACCCTATCTATTCCTCTCAACATTTTATAAACCTCTATCAGGTCGCCTCTCAACCTACGTCTCTCCAGGGAAAAGAGACCCAGTTCCCTCAACCTAACTTCATAAGGCATGCCTCCCAGTCCAGGCAACATCCTTGTAAATCTCCTCTGTACCCTTTCAATAGCTTCTACGTCTTTCCTATAGTGAGGCGACCAGAACTGCGTACAGTACTCCAAATGAGGCCTGACAAGGGTCTTATAAAGTTGCAGCATTACCTCCCGACTCCTAAATTCAATCCCTCGATTTATGAAGGCCAGTACACCATACGCTTTCTTGACCACCTCTTCCACCTGCGAGGCCGATTTAAGAGTCCTGTGGACCCGGACCCCAAGATTCTTCTGCTCCTCAACACTACCAAGACTCCTGCCCTTGATAGTGTACTCGTTCATCCCGTTGGTTCTGCCAAAATGGACGACTACGCATTTATCCGCCTTGAAGTCCATCTGCCACTTCTCCGCCCAGTCCTGCATCCTATTTATGTCCTGCTGCAACTTTTGCCATCCTTCCAGACCATCCACAACACCACCGACCTTCGTGTCATCAGCGAACTTACTTACCCATCCTTCCACTTCCTCATCCAGGTCATTTATGAAAATGACAAACAGCAAGGGTCCTAGAACAGATCCCTGGGGCACTCCACTGGTGACTGACCTCCATTCAGAAAAAGATCCCATGCCCTCTCACCTTCTCAAGAAGTCTTGCATGGGGGACCTTATCAAACGCCTTGCTGAAGTCCATGTACACCACGTCCACGGCACTTCCTTCGTCAATGTGTTCAGTCACATTATCGAAGAACTCAACTAGGCTCGTAAGGCACGACCTGCCCTTGACAAATCCATGCTGACTATTCCTGATCATGTCAAACCTCTCCAAATGGTCATAAATCTTGTGATGATTAAAATGATTCTGATCAAGAGTGACATGAGTAAAATTTCTGCTGAAGAATCACTGATGTGGTTGTTTGGTTGCATTCTGTTCGCCATAAACAAAATTCTGAAAATGTTGTGTGGTAATTGACACGCAGCAACTATGATAGTTTTGTTCCCAATAATTTGTTCTCAGCAAATTAATGGAATTTGCTCAACATATTTTGTGAAAGGAAAGTCACAACTGTAAAATGACAATCCCACTGTCTCCTTTGAGCTCATTAAAACTGAATATCAACATACATTTGTGATCTCTATAAAAAGCAAACTATTGTGAACAATAACAATGAGCAAGTGACAAAATAAATAGTTTGCTTTTTAAAACTGCCTTCCACCATACGTACTGTTAGTTCTTTTTCCATGGTCTTAAGAAACTGAGAGTCCTTTTCAAAATGTTCCAATTCTTGGGTGACAATCGTTCGAAATTTATTCAGCCTCTGTAACCTGTAAAAATAGTGCAAAAACATATATTAAAATCCTTTCATATAACATAAATTTATTATCTACCATTGTTACTTCCTGAAAGGTTTTTTTTAATTTTGACATGCAGAATTGATACTGCCTATGTAACATTTACAAGTGAAGAGGGCACTCAATGCAGCACATTGTTCTACCATGCTGTATTAACTTCACATTATTGCAACTGTGATGAAGCAGAGATGGATCCCTGCTCCCCACCCCGCTCCAGAACTAACACCTAACCACTCAAAGAGGAGTACCTCACCATATAATCTATAAAAAGTGAGTGTGAAGTGGTATAATCTGATCTTCAGCAGTTCTGTGGTTAAATCAAAATAACTCCCTGACAATCTCTCAAAGCCAATAAGTAACAGGGTTCAGGGGGAGTACATTACTCTTAGAGTGAAGGGCAAGGCTGGCAGAAGTAGGGAACTCTGTATGACTTGGGATATTGAGGCCCTGATCAAGAAGAAGAAGGTGACACATGACATGCATAGACAGCTGAGATCAAGTGAATCCCTTGAAGAGGGTGTGTAGAAGTAGAGTTCAGAGAGAAATCAGGAGGGCAAAAGGGGGACATGAGATTGTTTTGGCAGATAAGGCAAAGGAGAGTCTAAAGGGCTTCTACAAATACATAAAGGACAAAAGAGTAACTAAGAGTAGAGTCTCTTAAGGATCAACAAGGTCATCTGTGTGCAGATCCACAAGAGATGGTTAAGATCCTAAATTAATGTTTCTCATCAGTAGTCACTGTTGAGAGAAAAGCATGGATGTTAGAGGACTTGGGGAAATAAATAGTGGTGCCTTGACGAATGCACATATTACAGAGAAGGAGGTGCTGGAAGGCCTAAAGCACATCAAGGTAAATAAATCCCCAGGACCTTATGAAGTGTATCCCCAGGGCATTGTGGGAGGCTAGGGAGGAAATTGCAGGTCCCCGAGCAGAGATATTTGAATCATCACTAGTCACAGGTGAGGTGCCTGAAGATTGGAAGGTGGCAAATGTTGTGCCTTTGTTTGAAAAGGACTGCAAGGAAAAGCCTAGGAACTGCAGGCCAGTGAATCAGTGGGTAAGCTGTTGGAAGGTATTTTGAGAGACAGGACCTGCTGGCATTTAGGGACACAATGACTGATTAGGGACAGTCAGCATGGCTTTGTGAGTGGATAATCATATCTCACAAATTTAATTGAGTTTTTTGAAGGGGTAATCGAGAAGGTAGATGAGGGCAGTGCAACTAATATTGTCCACATGGATTTTAACAAGGTCTTTGACAAGGTACCACATGGTAGATTGTTGCATAAGGTTAAATTTCACAGGATCCAGGGTGAAGTAGCTAAATGGATACAAAATTGGCTTGATGACAGAATAAGAAGTCTCACAACATCGGGTTAAAGTCCAGCAGGTTTATTTGGTAGCAAAAGCTACTAGCTTTCGGAGTGCTGCTCCTCCGTCAGGTAAGTGGGAGTTCTGTTCACAAACAGGACATATAAAGACACAAACTCAATTTACAAAATAATGGTTGGAATGCGAGTCTTTACAGGTAATCAAGTCTTAAAGGTTCAGACAATGTGAGTGGAGAGAGAGTTGAGCACGGGTTAAAGAGATGTGTATTGTCTCCAGCCGGGTAAGTTAGTGAGATTTTGCAAGCCCAGGCAAGTCATGGGGATTACAGAGAGTGTGACATGAACCCAAGATCCCAGTTGAGGCTGTCCTCGTGTGTGCAAAACTTGGATATCAGTCTCTGCTCAGCGACTCTGCATTGTCATGTGTCATGAAGGCCACCTTGGAGAAAGCGAGTGGCTTTTGCTACCAAATAAACCTGTTGGACATTAACCTGGTGTTGTGAGACTTCTTACTGTGTTTTACCTAGTCCAACGCCGGCATCTCCACACCTTGATGACAGAAGCCAGAGAGAGGGTGGTTGTAGAGGGTTGCTTTTCAAACTGGAGGCCTGTGACTAGCGATGTGTCTCAGGTATCAGTGCTGGGTCCACTGTTATTTGTCATTTATATTAATAATTTGGATGAGAATTTTGGAGGCATAGTTAGTAAGTTTGCAGATGACACCAAGATTGGTGACATAGTGGACAGTGAAGAAAGTTATCTCAGATTACAACGGGATCTTGATTAATTGGGCCAGTGGGCTGATGAATGGCAGATGGAGCTTAAGAACATAGAACATAGAAAACCTACAGCACAAACAGGCCCTTCGGCCCACAGGTTGCGCCAAACATATCCCTACCTACTAGGCTTACTATAACCCTCAATCCTATTAAGCCCCATGTACTCATCCAGAAGTCTCTTAAAAGACACAAATGAATTTGCCTCCACCACCACCGAGGGCAGCCAATTCCACTCACCCACTACCTTCTGAGTGAAAAACTTACTCCTGATATCTCCTCCCCAGCACCTTAGACCTGCATCGTCTCGTAGCAACCATTTCAGCCCTGGGAAAAAGCCTCTGAGAACCCATCTGATCTATACCTCTCAACATCTTATACACTTCTATCAGGTCACCTCTTATCCTTCGTCTCTCTAAGGAGAAAAGATCGAGTTCCTTCAACCTATCCTCATAAGGCATACCACCCAATCCAGACAACATCCTTGTAAATCTCCTCTGCACCCTTTCAATAGCTTCCACATCCTCCTGTAACGAGGCGACCAGAACTGCACACAGTACTCCAAGTAGGGTCTGACTAGGGTCTTATAAAGCTGCAGCATTATCTCCCGACTCCTAAACTCAATCCCTCGATTGATGAAGGCCAATACACTATACGCCTTTTTAACCAAATCCCCTACCTGCGAGGCCGATTTAAGAGTCCTATGGACCCGGACCCCAAGGTCCTTCTGATCCTCTACACGGCTAAGAGTCTTACCCTTGATATTATACTCCTTCATCCCATTTGACCTGCCAAAATGGGCCACTACACATGTATCCGGTTTGGAGTCCATCTGCCACTTCTCCGCCCAGCCTTGCATCCTAACTATGTCACGCTGCAACTTCTGACATCCCTCCAAACTATCCACAACACCGCCAACCTTTGTGTCATCAGAAAACTTACCAACCCATCCCTCCACTTCTTCATCCTGGTCATTTATGAAAATTACAAACAGCAAGGATCCCAGAACAAATCCCTGGGGCACTCCACTGGTGACCGACCTCTATGCAGAAAAAGACCCATCTACAACCACTCTCTACCTTCTGTGGGCAAACACAGTAAGAAGTCTGACAACACCAGGTTTAAGTCCAACCAATTTATTTGATAGTAAACTCGCAAGCTTTCGGGGTTTGCCCCTTCGTCAGGTGCATGGAGAGCTCTGGCCTCAGACAGAGCATATAACAGCACAGACAGTTACAGATTACTGATTAGAATGCGAGTCTTTACACCTAACCTGCTATTCAAGTCTTAAAGAGGCCAACAATGTGAGTGGAAGGAGCATTAAGCCCAAGTTAAAGAGATGTGTATTGGCTCCAGACAGTACAGTAAGTGAGGTTTAGCAAACCCAGGCAAGTCATGGGGGTTACAGATAGTGCGACATGAACCCAAGATCGCTGTTGAGACTGTTGAGACTACTATCTTCTGCGAGCCAGTTCTGGATCCACCAGGCAACAGCCCCTTGGATCCCATATCCTCTCACTTTCTCAAGAAGTCTTGCATAGGGGACCTTATTGAATGCCTTGCTGAAGTCCATATGAACCACATCTACCGCTCTTCCTTCGTCAATGTGTTTAGTCACATTTTCAAAGCACTCAACCAGGCTCGTAAGGCACGATCTACCTTTGACAAAGCTGTGCTGACTACTATTGAGCATATTAAACTTCTCTAAATGTTCATAAATCCTGTCCCTCAGAATCTGCTCCATCAACTTACCAACCACTGAGACTAGAGTCACCAGTTAGTAATTTCCTGGGCTATCCCTATTCCCTTCTTGAATATAGGAACCACATCTGCAGTCCTCCAATCCTCCGGAATCTCTCCCGTCACCATTGACGATGCACAGATCATTGCCAGAGGTTCTGCAACCTCTTCCCTCACCTCCCACAGTAACCTTGGGTACATTCTATTCGGTCCCGGCGACTTATCTATCTTGATGCTACGCAAAATTTCCAACACATCTTCTTTCTTAATGTCCACATACTCAATCTTTTCAGTCTGCTGCAAACCTGCAGTACAACCACCAAGATCTTTTTCCACCATGAATACCAAGGTAAAGTAAGCACCTCTGCTATTTCTACCGGTTCTGTACAAACTTTCCCACCTTCACATTTTATAGTTCCTATTCCTTCACATCTCATCCTTTTACCTTTCACATATTTGTGGAACGCCTTAGGGTTCTCCTTAATCTTACCTGCCAAGGCCTTCTCATGACCCCTTCTGGCTCTCCTAATTTCCTTCTTAAGTTCCTTCCTACAAGCCGTATACTCTTCTAGATCCCTATCATCTCCTAGCTCTCTGAACCTTTTGTACGCTTTACTTTTCTTTTTGACTAGGTTCATTACAACTTATGTGCACCATGGTTCCCGTAACCTACCAAAACCTCTCTGTCTCATCGGAACGTTGCCATGCAGGACTCTAGACAAACATTCCTTGAAAATCTGCCACCTTCAGTACTTTTTCCTGAGAATACCTCCTTCCAATTTACTCGGCTAATTTCCTCTTACTCCAGATAAACACTTTCCTAACATGCCTGATCCTATCTCTTTCCAATGCTAGCGTAAAGGAGATAGAGTTATGATCACTATCCCCAAGATGTTCTCCCACTGAGAGATCCAACACCTGTCCAGGTTCATTATCCAGTACCAGATCGAGTACAGCCTCTCCTCTTGTAGGCTTATCCACATATTGTGTCAGGAAACCCTCCTGAATACACCTAACAAACTCTTCCCCATCCAAACCCCTTATCCTAGGGATATTCCAATCAATGTTTGGGAAATCAATGTTTCCCATCACGACAACTCTGTTATTACTACATCTCTGCAGGATCTGTTTCCCTATCTGTTCCTCAACATCCCTGTTACTATTGGGCGGTCTATAGAAAACACCCAACAAAGTTATCAACCCTTTCCTGTTCCAAACTTCCACCCACAGAGACTCTGTAGACAATCCCTCCACGGCCTCCACCTTCTCTACAGCCGTGACACTATCCCTGATCAACAGTGCCACTCCCCCCGCTTTTTTGCCTCCCTCCCTGTCCTTTCTGAAACATCTGAAACCCGGCACCTGAAGTATCCAGTCCTGTCCCTGAGACATCCAAGTCTCTGTAATGGCCACCACATCACATTTCCAAGCAGCGATCCATGGTCTAAGCTCATCCACTTTATTCACCACACTCCTGGCATTATAACAGACCTCATGAGACAGGACATCTGCTCCTGGTGGCAGTGAAGGCCATGGCATCCTTTAACATCTACGGAACTGAGTCCTTCCAAGCTATTAGTAGGAATCTCTGCGGCATTGCCCTGTCTCCTCTGCACAAGGAAATCCATGAGATGACAGATGCCCTGTCAGCCTGGGCAGGTGCCAACATAAATTTTGACATGGGCCAGGCCCAGCACCAAGCTGGGCTGAAAGCTTCACCGCCATTGCCAGCATGAAACATGCAGGGAGCCACTGATGGCACGCACGCTACCTTGCGTATTCCAGACTATCAGAGGGTCCAGCATGTGAACAGAAAGGTACAGGAGTGTTCCGATGGTGTGTGACCACTGGCTATTCATCTTTCAGATGTGTGCATGGTACAAAGGGAGCATGCATGATAGTTACATCACTCCTCCATTGCCTGCTCACTTAAGGTGGTGAGGATATGCAGCTCTGGAACACCACCTCCCACCTTCACCCTTTTCCTCCTATTTTCTCCTGTAGGAACAGAGGAAGGGGAATTAAAGACTGATGGCTGGAAAGGCTGGGATGTTGGGGGTGAGGTCGATTGGATCATGTATGTCAGGACTGTTCCATGGCAAGTAGGTGTAGTGACAGTGAGATGAAAGAAGAGTTGGAGGAAGGTGGGAAGGGGTCGCGTCCTTGAGGACCATGAAGCGTTAGAGAGTGGCTCGACATGGACATTCCAGGTGCAACAGATAGAACTAATGTCAGGAAGGAATGGACACTCATTCAATTTCTTCTGGTACTGACTGACAATGTGTGGGCACTGACCACTGCTGTCAGTGCATCCCTGGCCATATTGCTAGCCCAAACTCAGGCCCACCAGCCATGTTGGGGAAAAATATTGCCTTCCTCCTCCATTGAGTCCAGCAGCAGTTTTCGGTGCTTTCTGGAGTGCCATGTTTCTGGCATGACTGACTGTGTGTGAATCATTAGTACTTTTATGGAGCTTAGCAATGCTGTGCTGCAAATAGTTTGTGCCAGTCACGCATTTGAAGCCTCCATTCTGGTGAGAATCACATTGAGGATTTTTCATTGCACTAAGTGTCAAATGGTTGTGTTGTGGGACGTGTTGAAAAGATCAGCATGTTTCACTCCCATTTTCAGATTTTTTTGATATCTTACCAAAAAGTTTCTAAATGCTGAGTGAGTGAGAAAACAGGAGAGTTTCAGACTTGTTTCTTTGGTGAGTTGAAAAATGCAACCTTACAAAAGAGGCTTTTCTCCCTGATGAAGCCAGCTGCTGAACTCCAGGAGCGCCACTGTGCAAGCACTCCAATTGCCCAGTGTACTGTGTACATTGATTGCCACCCCTATCAATCAACCCCACTACCCGATTGTTGCCCCAGTCGATCAACACTTCCCCTTTGTAGAGTTCTCCCCTCCCCCCAGGATCTCCTCCCTGCCTCTCCCTGTCATGGCACCATCTCCCTTCAGGGCCAGGCTGGCACTGCTTAAGGGATACTGCCTGGCTCTGCCCATGACCACCCAGAGGGCTTCAATGGCCTCTGTTCCATAGAACCATAGAACATTACAGCATAGAAACAGGCCTTTTGGCCCTTGGCTGTGCCGAACCATTTTTCCCACAGACCTATAGAACCATAGTAACATACACAACCCACTAGTGAGGCCATCACAAGTGGTCCCCATTAGTCGGCACCATACATGATTCTCGCAAGTGAGGACCTCGGCCAGAGAGCAGGTAAGGGAAGTGAGCCCAGATAATAGCACCCGAGACTCACAATTTACATTTAAATTAAGTCATGAATATTGAAATTGGCTTTGCATCCTTTATGAGTATGAAGGTGATTTTGCCATAAAATCATAGCTGCTAACATTGCGAGAGATGAAAAAGCAGGCACTAACTCGATTTTTGCCCCTTCCTCAATCTTATTGGTTTGTCTTGCCAATTGAATGACAGGATGAGTCAATAAGATCGCTCCCATAGAATGGTTTTGGTGAGATTGTCCCTGTTATTTCCAAAGTTGTGGAATCTGTAAAGAGAGAACTGAGAAACACAAGGGGCAAAAAATGTTACTGAAGGTTGTACATAGACTCCCAAATTGTAGAGGTGATGGTGATAATGGCACTGAATCGGAAATTAGAGATGCATGTGATAAAGGAACATCTGTAATTATGGGTGACTTTAATCTGGATGTAGATTGGGCAAACCAAATTCATGACAATACCATAGAGGAGAAATTCCTGGACTGTAAATGGGATGTTTTTGTGGATAAAAATGTTAAGCAATCAATTGTAGAATAACATCTAACCTACACTGGATATTGTGTAATAAGAAAGGAATAATTGTCATTCTAGCTGTGTGAGACCCCTTGGGAAACATAATAGCATGCAATTCTTCATGAAGATGGAGAGTGGCACAGTTGATTCTGAGAATAGGAAATCTTAATAAAAGAAACTTCAATTGTATGAAGCATGAGTTGGCTATGATGAATTGAGAAATTTTACTTAAAGGGATGATGGTGGACCGGCAATGGCAATTCAAAGAGTGCATGGGGGAACTGCAACAATTGTTCATTCCTGTCTGACACAAAAGTAAAATGGGAAAAGTGGCCAAACCATGGCTTAGAAGGGAAATTCAAAATAATCTCAGATCCAAGGAAAAGGCATACAAATTAGCTAGAAAAATACAGCAAGCTTGAGCATTGGGGACATATTAGAATTCAACAAAGGAAGACCAAGGGATTGATTAAGAATGGAAAAATAAAGCGGGAATATAAAAACTGACTGTAAAATTTTCTATAGATATGTTGAAGAGAAAAAGATTGGTGAAGGCAAATGCAGCCCTATAGTCAGAAACAGGAAAATTTATAATGAGGAACAAAGAAATGGCTGACTAACTAAATACTTACTTTAGTTGTCTTCACAAAGCACAACAAAGCTAAAATAACAGAAATACTGTGAACACAGCATTTAGTGAATTGGAGGAGCGGAAGGAAATCAGCACTGATATAAAAAAAGGGGCTGATGTAAAAACCTGAAATTTCTGCCCAATCATCAATGGCATTTCACATTCTCTGCAACCCATCCGCTAAAATTCCAGTGGTGGATGGGATGGGAGAACTCCGGCCATGATGTTTGGGAAATTGATGAGATTGAAGGCCAATAAATCTCCAGGGCATGATAACCTACATCTCAGAGTAATTAAGAAATAGTGAATGCATTAGTAGTCATTTTCCAAGATTTCATAGCCTATGGAACAGTTCTTACAGATTGGGGGTAGATGATGTAACCCCACCACAAGGATCAGTACTCAGAATCTTAGTGTTTGTTAAATACTTAAATGGAAAAGATGAAAATGTGGTGGGACTATTAAGTGAGTTTACAGCCAACACCAAGTTTGATAGGATGGTTAATAGTGAAGATAGTTGTAGGTTACAGGAAGATATCGATGGGTTGGTCAGACGGGCAGAGCAGTGACAGATGTAATATAACCCTGATATAGGATAGTTAAGAAGTCCCATATGGGATACTTGCTTTCATCAGTCATGGTGTAGATTTATGAGCAAGGAGGCAATGATGGAGTTCCACAGAGCATTGGTTAGGCCACAGCTGGAGTACTTAGTGCAGTTTTGGTCACCTCACTATTGGAAGGATTGATAGCGCTATTTAATTTGATTTCTTATTGTCACATGTTTGGTATACAGTGGAAACTGGTAGCATGAAATGACAGAGTGAAGGCTCTGTGAGTGAACAGAGTGATTTATGATTTATTATTTCTCACTATAGACAGTGGTCACCATATTATGGGAAGGATGTGATTGTACTGGTGAGGGTGCAGTGATGGCTCACCAGGATGCTGCCTGAATGGAGCATTTCATAGAATCCGATAGTACAGAAGGAGGCCATTTGGTCCATTGAGCTTGCACTGATAACAATGCCATCCAGGCCCTATCCCCCTAATCCCATGTATTTACCCTGCTAGTCCCCTGACACTAAAGGTCAATTTAGCATGGCCATCTGGCACATCTTTGGAGTGTGGGAGGAAACTGGATTAAGTAGGTAGATCAGATGTTTCTCACATGTTGGTACAGACCTGATGGGCTGAAGGGCCTCTCCTGCACTGTATGATTCTATCTATATTTCCATAGCCCTTGCAATGAAATGGCCAGCAGAGTTGCAGCCACATCAGATCAGCTGCCATTACCATGAGACTGCAGCTGGGCGAGGCCGCAGCTGGAGTACTGTGTGCAGTTTTGGTCACCGCACTTGCGCAAGGATATTTTGGCCTTGGAGGGTGTGCAGAGGAGGTTCACTACGCTGATACCGGAGATGAGGGGGTTGGACAATGAAGAGAGACTAAATAGACTAGGTCTGTACTTGTTGGAGTTTAGAAGGATGAGGGGGGATCCTATAGAGACGTATTAGGTAATGAAAGGAATGCTTAGGGTAGAGGTAGAGAGATTCTTCCCGCTTAGAAAGAATAGCAGGACTAGAGGGCACAGCCTCAAGATAAGGGGGGTGGTGGGGTGCAGTTTAGATCAGAGTTGAGGAGGAACTTCTTCACTCAAAGGGTGGTGAATCTCTGGAATTCTCTGCCCGTTGAAGTGGTGGAGGCTACCTCGCTAAATATATTTAAGTCACGGGTAGATAGGTTTTTGACAGACAAGGGAATTAAGGGTTATGGGGAGAAAGCGGGAAAGTGGAACGGATCCACTTCAGATTAGCCATGATCTTATTAAATGGCGGGGCAGGCTCGAAGGGCTAGATGGCCTACTCCTGCTCCTATTTCTTATGTTCTTACCCGCAGATCTGACCAAAGAACAAACCCACAAACTCAGCAGACAGATCAAGACCTTCAGAGCACCCACCGTGATCTCATTCCATGTACTCCCCGCATTGGAGATTTCTCCTATCCCCAGAGGGTACACAGGGCCAACACACCCGTTCGTCCCATCGTACCAAGCAATGGGACCCTGTGCGAGAACCTGTCTGGTTACATTGAGAGCATCTCGAAACACATCGTACTAGGAATTCCCAGCTTCTATCATGACAATACGGACTTCTTACAGAAACTCAGCACCCATGGACCAGTTGAACTAGGAAAACTCCTTGTCACAATTTATGCCTCAGGCCTCTACAATAGACCCCATGACAACAGCATTGCTTCAACAGCCTCATTACTCAACACTGGCAACCTCCAAACTCCAGATGCAATTCTACAACTCATCCGCTTCATCCTGGACCACAACATCTTCACCTTCAACAACCAGTTCTTCATCCAGACACACAGAACAGCAATTGGGACGAAATGTGCACCTCAATATGCCAACATATTCATGCACGAGTTTGAGTAAGACCTCTTCACCACACAGGACATTCAACCGATGCTATTCACTTCATTTCCATCCCACCATCATAATCTCCAGAATCGGTTGCATTCTTGGACACATGCTTCATCAAGGACACTCTACCGCAAGCCCACGGATAACCTTAGGATGCTTCACTTCTCCAGCTTCCACCCTGAACGCATTAAAGAACCCATCATCTATGGACAAGCCCTCCTTATACACAGGATCTGCTCAGATGAGGAGGAACACAACAGACTCCTAGAGATGCTGAGAGATGTCTTCGTACGAATGGGATATGGCGCTGAGCTCATCGATCGACATCTGACGCATCACAGTGAAAAACCGCATCAACCTCTTCAGAAGACAAACACAGGACATGACTAACAGAGTACCCTTTATCGTCTAGTAATTCCCCGGAGCAGAGAAACTACAGTATATTTTTCGGAGCCATCAACATGTCTTCAATGAAGGCGAACATCTCACCAAGGCCATTCCCACACCCTCTCTACTTGCCTTCAAACAGACCATTCACAGCAAACTACCCAGCCTTCAGGGGAACAGCAACCACAAAACCACACAGCCCCGCCACCTTTGCAAGACATGCTGGATCATCGACATGGATACCACTATCACACATGAGAACACCAGTACATGATACATACTCATGTGACATGGCCAGCGTTGTCTACTTCATATGCTGCAGAAAAAGATATCTCGAGGCATGGTACAATGGCAAGACCACACAGACGCTATGACAATGGATGAACGGACACCACACAACAATCGCCAGGCAGGAGTGTTCCCTTCCAGTCAGGGAAGACTTCAGCATTCAAGGGCATTCAGTCTCCAATCTTTGGGTAAGCATTCTCCATGGTGGCCTTCAAGGGAAACGACAATACAGAAACGCTGAGCAGAAACTGATCAGAAAGTTCCGGATGCATGAGGATGGCCTCAATCAGGATCTTGGGTCATGTCACACTACATGTAAACCCCACCATTTGGCCTGGGCTTGCAAAATCCTAATAACTGATCCTAGAATTCTACTTTTTTTTCTGCACGTACACAGTTGGAGGTGCCGTTTGGATCTGCAGGATTCTGCGCGTGTTAAGCATCACCCAAAGGCTTGTGTAGCGCAATTCAGACTGATATTTTTGCAGGCAGAGTGCATATGGGAGACCTCAGAACGGGTCTAAAAGTCGGATTTGAAACACTCCCAGTTTCAAGTCCGCCCAGCACGTAGAATCAAAATGGTAAAATAGGGCCCGATGTTATAGTTTCTCTGCTCTGGGAAGTACTGGATGCCAAAGGGCACTCTGTTGGTCATATCCCGTGTTTGTCTTCTGAGGAGGTCAGTGCAGTTTTTTGATGAAGTGTATCGATGAGTCAAGCACCATATCCCATTGTTGCGAGGTCTAAAGTGTCTGTTGCATTCCCCCTCATCTCAGCAGATCTTGTATATACGGAGGGCTTGTCTGTAGAGGATGGCTTCTTTAATGTGTTTAGGATGGCAGCTGGAGAAGTGGAGCATCGTGAGTGTGCAGCATCCACATCTTCACATCAAAGACAAAGCTGACCACATTAAGTCAAAGAATTTAATTCATAGAAGTTACTATATTTTAACTAGTGCCTTCTTAAAAGTCTGTTAACTTAGCAAATATGTTTAACTCTAGACTAATCCACAGAACAGTTAAAGAAGGATGTGAGGGCATATGGCTATTGTGGGGCATTAAGGATTTTCTGAAACATGGGTTCCAATAAAATTTAGTGACAAGGCAGGGGAGCTCGAAAAAAGACTCAGGCACAATTTGGTGCAGTTGCAGTTCTTTAATAAATGGATGACAAGATAACTGAAGATGACAATGAGCCAATTCAAAGTCGTGAAGAAGGATTAACGTATAAAAGACTTATACCAGGACGCAGTTATCAATTATTATAAAAAGAAGGAAAGATATATTAAAGGTAGACTTATAAGATATTATAGTACAAACCCAAATTCAATGCTTTGAGCATATCAAAAAGGTGTGAATCAACCCCTGAACACGGTGTTGTTTCATTTTGATAACACTAACTATAACAATGCAAACCTGTAACCGTGGATCTGACAACTTGTTGATGACATCCTCTGCTGGACAGATTTCAGGGAAAACTTGGTAAAAGTGTCAATCTTTTGTGTATGTTTCTGCAGAGGAAATAAATTACGTCAATAGTCTCTAATCGCAATGATAAAAATAATGCATTAGAGAAATACTTAATGAGTAACAAATAGTTAAACCAATGGACATAAGGATGATGGGCAGGAGTAGGCCATTCAGCCCCTCAAGCCTACTCCACCACCTAATAAGATCATAGTTGATCTGATTCTGACCTCAATGCCAAATAGCTATAAACATCCTCCGCACCCACTCTCATGACTTTGATTCACTCTCTTTTTAGTCGAGAGTCTAACTACCTTTGCCTTAAAAAGATTGAAAGTCACTGCCTTCATCACTCTCCTGGGAAGACAGTTTCAAAGAGTCACAATCCTCTAAAAGGAAAGTGTTCTCCTAATTTCTGTCTTAAATGGGAGATTCATTATTTTTAAACTAGTTCTTGACTCTCCCACAAGGGGAAACATCCTTTGATCATCCAGTGTGCTAAGTCCTTATATGTTTCAATGAAATCACTTCTCATTCTTAAAACACCAAAGGATAGAGGCTAGCTGTTCAACTTTTCCTCATAAATCTCTTCACACCAGTCATTAATAGAAATTGTAAGTAGTTGATCCCTGCACTCGTCACAGCTTGCCGACATGAAAATGACCAATTTGTGCCATACTCTCAATATCATGCTGGGTAACCAATTAAATTTCCATGCAAATATGTTATTCTCATACCATGAGCTCTTGTTTTGGTCTTTGATGTAGCACTTTGTTAAATGCCTTCTAGAAATCTAAAACAGCACATCCACAGGTACCCCTTTATTCACATTTCTTGTTGTTTCCTCAAAGAACTCCAACAAAGTCAAACAAGATTTCCCTTTCACTCTACCTGATTGCATTGAAATTTTCAAAATGCTTCTCTATGATCTCTTGTATTATTAGAGATACAATAACAGACTTTTAAGGAGGTATTTCAGAATATTCAGAAAAGATATATTTCAGTGAGGATACCATTCCTGGCATCCCACACCATTCTAGCATTTTCCTGCTGACAGATGTTAAGCTAACTGGCCTGTAGTTCCCTGTTCTCAGTTTCCCTCTGTTCTTGAATAGAGGAACACCATTTGCTCTTTTCAATCTGATGAGATTTTTCCAGAACATGCTATTTTAGGAACTAATTATTTTCAGCCTCTAAAATGAAGTCCATAGCACCTGAGGACTTGTCAGTTTTTTGCTCTAACGGTTTTATCTGGTGATTGTGATAATTTTAAGTTCCTTTCACTTTCGCCTCCTGATAACAATCATTTCTGGGAAGTTAATTGTCTCCTCCACATTGAAGACAGAAGTAAAATATCTGTTTAATTCATCCACTATTTCCTCATTTTCGATGATTATTTTCCCAGGCTCATTCTCTAGGGACCTAAGCTCAGCTTACTTTTCCATTTTTAAGTACCTGCAGAAACAAAGAGGTGGAGGTTAGGTTGATTGGCCATGCTAAAATTGCCCTTTAGTGTCCTGAGATGTGTACGTTAGAAGGATTAGCGGGTAAAATATGTAGGGATATGTGGGTAGGGCCTGGGTGGGATTGTGGTTGGTGCAGACTCAATGGGCTGGAGAGCCTCTTTCTGCACTGTAGGGTTCAATGATGATTCTAAACTTACTATCTGTTTTAAATATTACTATCTAGCTTTCTGTCAAACCCCATTTTTCTTTTCTTATTCATCTTTCAGTCATTTTTTGTTGTTCTTTATATTATTTCCAATTTTCTGACCTGTTATTCATCTTTTTTGCAATTATAAGCTTTTTCTTTTAAATTGATAGTATCTTCAACTTCCTTACTTAGCCAGGGATGGTGTGTCTTAAGAGTTTTCCTTCCTCATTGAAATATATCTTTTCTGAATATTCTGAAATATCTCCTTAAAGGTCTGTTATTGCATCCCTATTAACAGAGAATCATAGAATCCCTACAGTACAGAGGAAGGTCATTCAGCTCATTGAGTCTTCACTGACCACAATCCCACCCAGATCCTATTCCCATAGCCCTCATTTACCCTGCTAATCCCCCAACACGAGGGTCAATTTAGCATTGTATCCTTTTAGAACCATATCCTTCCCCAGTTCATTACAGCCAGCTCCATTTTCATGTCCTCATAATTTCCCATTATTTAAGTTTAAAGCACTATTCTTAGATCTACTGCTCTCTCCTTCAAACTGAATGTGAACTTCAATCATATTATGAACACTTCTACACAGGAGTGCCTTCAATATTGGGTCATTGATTAATCATGTCTCATTACACATTATGTGGAGATGGACTGGGGTAAGCACAGTAAGAAGTCGCACAACACCAGGTTAAAGTCCAACAGGTTTATTAAGGTCCAACCAAATAAACCTGTTGGACTTTAACATGGTGTTGTGAGATCTCTTACTGTCATTACACATTACCAGATCGAGTGTACTCCTGTCTCTCCTGAGAAGAGTCACAACCCTCTGAAAGAAAAAGATACTCCTAACTTCTGTCTTAAATGGAAGACCCATTATTTGTAAACAAATTCTTGCCTCTCCCACTAGTGAAAACATCCTTAGATCATCCACTCTGTCAAATCCTGTCTCAATGCACATTACCAAATCGAATACATACCTTCACTCTCCTTCGAAGAGGGTTGTGCTAGAATGTGCTAATCTATGAATCTGTCCCAAAAGCACTCCATGAACTCATCATCCAGGCTACCTGTCTACATAAAATAAATTCCATAAAATCCCTTTAGTGCAGGAGGAAGTCGCTCGACCCATCGAGTCTGTACTAACTCTCCAACAGAGCCTCCCCCCAGGCCCTATCCCTTTAAATCCATTATTCACACTGCTAATCCACCTAACCTACATATCTTTGAACACAAGGGAGCAGTTTATGATAGTCAATCCATCTAGTCTGCACATCTTTGAATTGTGGGAGGAAACTGGAGCACCTGGAGGAAACTGACAACGGAAATGCATGCAAATTCCAAACAGTCACCCGAAGCCAGAATCATGTTTCTATGACTCATAGAAACATAGGAAACAGGAGTAGAACAAAACTGCTCTGCCATTCATTATGATTGTATCTGATCATCCAACTCAGTAGCCTGATTCCACCTCCCCCTCATATCCTTTGATCCCCATCGCCCCAAGTGTTATACCTAATGTCTTCTTGAAAACATTCAATGTTTTGGCCTTAACTACTTTCTGTGGTAGCAAATTCCATAGGCTGACCATGCTTTAGGTGAAGAAATTTCTCCTCGTCTCTGTCTTAAATGATCTACCCTGTATCCTCAGACTGTGACCCCTGGTTCTAGAAACCCTGCCATTGGGAGCATCCTTTTTGCATCTTTGTCTAGTTCTGTTAGAATTTTATTGGTTTCTATGAAATTGCCCCCTCATTCTTCTGAAATCCAGCAAATATAATCCGAACCGACTCAATCTTTCCTCATACATCAGTCCCAGCATCCTAAGAGTCAGTCTGGTAAACATTCTCTGCACTCCCTCAAAAGCAAGAACATCTTTCCTCAGATAAGGAGACCAAATCTGCACACAACATTCCAGATGTGGCCTTACCAAGGCTCTGTATAATTACATCAATACATCCCTGCTCCTGCACTCAAATCCTCTCATTATGAACACTAATGCATTCTCAGGCCATTTTCTTAAATACTCTGGGATGTAAATGATCAGGCCTGAAAGGATTTATTGGCCTTCAATCCCATCAGTTTTCCCAATGGCATTTCTCAACTAACACTGATCTCCCTCAGTTCCTCCGTCTCACTGAACCCTGTGTTCCTCCAATCTCCAGACTGCTACAGAGCCCACAGAACACAAGTGCTTCAAGCCAATTGGCTGAATGGATCACATGACCCTGCAAAAACATCACCAATTAAAGAGGCTCGCAAATACATCCTTTCCCCCTTTAAATTCCTTATTGACACACACCAACAAAAGTTAATCTATTTACAATATAACACCACAAGTGAATTTTTTAGCAGTTCATAATAAAGTCAGTCTGTCAGGAAATTTCCTCTCCCTCTGGGAATGATGCAGCTCAACAGGAGATGTCTTAACAGCAGGGACAGGTTCGGTTTCACTTCCATAAATCAGCTTTCTAACTTGTCAAGGTGAATCAGTGCAGATCATTCTCCAGTTCTCACAGGAACACTGCTTGACCTTTCTTCAGGCTGACTTCTTTCCATACTGCTTTCAACCTCAACAACACCACTGCATACTTAGAGTGGACTACCCCACTGGTTCGCTACACAATTTCTTTATTCTCAAATGATTTGATGCTTCTTCAGTATTTTACTTTGAACTTCTACTTCATCCAATACTGGGCCGTCCTGGCCACAATAACACCTGGCACCCGACTTCAACTAGTCCTAAAATGTTGAGTATATACTACATATATAGTGGATCAGCCACTTTGAGTGTTCTCTCAGACTTTGTAGAATCATGATGTTTCCTTTTTCATACTCTGCCTCTAGCCCTTTTGCCAAATTTGGAAAAACCAGGCCCAACCCGGTTCGAATATGTCTCCCCACCAGCATCTCAGCAAGACTTATTCTGGTGATCATGTGCTGCGTTGTTTTATGGATAATAAGAAAATGCACAAAGTTGGACTATAGGGATGCTGATGGCTGCTTTTCCACAGCTGCGTTAAAAGTTTGCAGAGCCCACTCCCCCAATCTAATTCAGGAGGGGTGGTATGGTGCGGTATGCATATTCTTAATGCTATTTGACAACATGAAATGCTGGAACTTCTTATGGTAAATGCTGTCCAACAGCTCTGGCAAACCATGGGTAGCCTTAACTTTTCCACAGTTGCCAAATAAGTCGTAGGCCTCATTTCGTAGATGTTTAGCCATTTTGAGCGTGTTTCCGTTTTAAGAGGAATATGGTTGCCCATAAATAGGCCGATGTTGGGGGGGGGCAGTTTAGAATGGAGTTGAGGAGGAACTTCTTCACTCAAAGGGTGGTGAATCTCTAGAATTCTCTGCCCGTTGAAGTGGTGGAGGTTGCCTCGCTAAATATATTTAAGACACGGGTAGATAGGTTTTTGACAGACAAGGGAATTAAGGGTTATGGGGAGAAAGCGGGAAAGCGGAACTGATCCACTTCAGATCAGCCATGATCTTATTGAATGGCGGGGCAGGCTCGAAGGGCTAGATGGCCTACTCCTGCTCCTATTTCTTATGTTCTTGTGTGCCTATAGCTGAACTGGCAATTGGCTAAGGTGCTTTAGAGCTGCTGATGGAAACTTTTGTTGTATTGCATTGTTTGCACTGTTTAACTGCGCTTTCTATGTCTGTGTTTAACCTGAGGCAGCACACATAACTGCAAGCCAGCATTTTAATCTTCGACATCCCTGGGTGAGCGCTGTGTAGTTCTTCCAATAACTTCCTGCCAGGCATGGGGACACTCACCCTTACTCCCCCATTTTCGCAGCTCAGTTCGTCCCTCCTTGTTTGATAAGGGTTCAGTTAGAACTATAGGGTCATAGAATCCTTAAGTGCAGAAGGAAACCATTTGGCCCATCAACTTTGCATCAACACTCTAACAGAGCATCATACTCAGGCCCACCTGTTTGCCACAAAGGTGCATTTCTCTCTCTTTAATCTTATTCCAGCTTCGTGAAACCTTTTTAAAATCTTGTCTATGTTGCTGAGGGTTTCTCTCCAAGGCGGCCTTCACAACATATGACAGTACAGAATCACTGAGCAGAAACTGATAGCCAAGTTCCACACACATTAGGATGGCTTGAACCGGGATCTTGGGTTCATGTCACACTATCTGTAACCCCCATGCCTTGCCTGGGCTTGCAACATCTCCCTTACTGTCCTGTCTGGAGACAATACACATCTCTTTAACCATTGTTTAATGCTATCTCCACTCACATTATCTGCACCTTTAAGAGTTGATTAGCTGTAAAGACTCGCATTGTAATCAGTATTCTGTAAACTGTGTGTGCCTTTCTATGTTCTGTTTGAGACCAGAACTCTCCACTCACCTGATGAAGGGGCAAACTCCAAAAGCTTGTGGAAATACTAGCAAATAAACTTGTTGGACTTTAACCTGGTGTTGTGAGACTTCTTACTGTGTTTACCCCAGTCCAACGCTGGCATCTCCACATCATGCCCTGAAAGATTTCAGGGATCTGAGAATTGCTGATAATGTAAGAGCCTTGCATACTCCCTGGGAATCGAACACATCTGCAGGATGCTTTTGGTGTGTTGGAAACCAATTGAACATTCAGTGAATGGAAGCCCTTGTGGTTTATGTAGTTTGTTGCTTGATGCCATGGAGTCCTGAGTGCCATGTGGGTGCAGTCGAAGGCACCTTGCACCTGTGGAAAATCAGAGATCTGCGCAAATCCCATTGCTTTTGCCTCTGGCTTGCTTGATCATGGTTGAAATGAACAAAGTTGTGCGCTCTTGCAAAGATTGCATCCATGACCTCCTGGATGCATTTGTAAGCAGAGATTTCCGAATTCTGCAGAGGTCACCTATGGAGTACTGGAAGGAGATACAGGCATAAAAATTGAGCACCACAGTCACTTTCAGTGACACTGGCAGTGGATGCCTTCCAAGTCCCTAGGGCACTTAATCCTGCAGCAGGTGGCAGCTGTGAACAACTTGATCCCAGGAAATATAGAGTCTTCGGCAACACTGGTTGTCAGTCATATTCACGTACATCAGGTGATCTCTGCAGACCATGGATCTGGCAAGTCACTTAGAAGCCCTGCCACCCCTTCCTCTTGATGGTCCTACTCCTGCCTTTGGCTCTACCTTTGACATCTCCTCACTCCTGCCTATAAGTGAGAAGGAAAACAGTGAGGTCTTCAGGTCCCATGTTCATGATGGTCTCCACATTGCAGTCTCAGTTAATTTGGTGCAGAAGAGAAAGAGGTTCTATCTTGCTTTTTTGCTTTCTAACTTTTGATCTTCAGAGAATGTCTTTCCCTGATGCAAGAGTAGAGACTACAAGAGAGAGAGCTGATTGGTAGGTAGTGGGAAAGCAGTTTTTCTCGAATTCATGGCTATATTAAGGAAAGATAAGAGTTCTAGTTTTTTAAAAATGAACTTAAATAATTTTCTAATTGGCATAAATTTAACACAAAAGGCCTTTTTACCTGGGGAGTTCAGTCCCATGTTTTGCATGGCCAGCATCCCGTAGAAATTCCTAGGTGCTCTTTGCAGGAAGTGCCACCAGTTTGACCAGCTTCAGAACTGGGTTTCGGAGCTTGAGTATTGGCTAGAGGCACAGCAGTACATCTGCAAGGCTGAGAGGTTTGTGGATACCATAGGGGCAATTCTCCCATCCCACTGCCCTGATTTTTTAGCACAGTGGGCCAGGAGACTTCAGCGGCAGCTGATTCACATGACTCGTGCTCGGTGACCAGGCCTCCATGCATCTCCTAGCACCAGATTTCTGGCACTGTCAAGTCTGTGCTGAAAATTGGCATGGAGCTGAATAAATTATGCAGGCCCTTATTTAAATACCACATAAATCCTATTAATTTATTCTATTAATACATTTTATTAACAGGCTAGGACTGAAACCTCAGGCCCACTAGCCTCTCTACAGTGGGAGACGGGAGGAGGGGGTGGGGGGGTGGGGCAGACGGCCGTCGTGGGGGCATGTGGGGGTTGGGGATTGATTGGGCAGATTGAGGCAGGCTGACGGGAGTTTAGGACTGGTCCCAGGCATGCTTGGGGTGGCTAGTGATCAGGCCATGGAGGGGGTAGAGGGCCAGTGATGGAGGCCCATGGAGGGGTAGAGGGTCGTGGGGCTGGCCAGTGATCAAGCAATCAGGAGGTCAGCAGACTGGGGACACAGCGCATGCGCCAATCTTGGCACTGACAGACCGGCGCATGTGCAGTCGCCCACTCAGCGCTACGTTTCTGGCATTTTCAGTGGGAATAGGCTCTGCCCACTGATTTTCAATGGAATTTACGCTTAGTGCACTTTGCAGTGCATGGGAGATTCATTTTGAAACTCCCACTGAAAAAAGTCAGTGTGATTTACTCCAGTTTTTATGCAAATCAACACTTAAAATCTT
This sequence comes from Carcharhinus amblyrhynchos, assembly GCF_965287045.1. Taxonomy (NCBI): domain Eukaryota; kingdom Metazoa; phylum Chordata; class Chondrichthyes; order Carcharhiniformes; family Carcharhinidae; genus Carcharhinus; species Carcharhinus amblyrhynchos. Next base: position 54,772,891 of record NC_137339.1, on the reverse strand, counting down.
TTTGGGAGAATCACCCCCCCCAATGTTTTTAGGTGTAGTCACCCTGCAGCTTAAGGAAGTGCAGAGGACAGGTGACCACCAGTCAGAACAAGGAAGGAAAGCCCAGAGTTCATCTCACTCAAGAACCGTCCTTCTGTGTTGGAAAACAATGAGAGTGATGGTTCCTCTGAGGAGCGCAGCCAGAGCCATGTTCACAGGACTGTGGGTGGCTTAGCTACACAAGAGGGGAGAAGTAGTAATGGAAGAACAAAAGTGGTAAGAGACTTGATATTGAGGGATGCAGACAGGCATTTCTGCTGCCGCAGATGTGAAACTCCAGGACAATGTGTTGCCCCCCAGTGCCAGGACCAAGGATGTTACTGAATAGCTGTGCTGGGGCGAGTTTAAATGTTGAACCCCAACGACTGCAGTGCAGTGATGATACAGGATAGGTGAATCAGAGCCACCGATACTGTTTGGAACCTATGCATAAAAACATTTGCAATTAGTGGCACATTATATGGTGTGAAAAGTCATCATTACTGTTGATGGGCTCACACTGCTTTTCCTGCCTGACATTGGCCTTTGCTAATAATGTAGAACATCCCAGCCACTGGCAGCACCAGGGAATCCATAGCACTGAAGCACCCCGATTTTTTAATCAAAAGGTTCTGAAACTCACACTAAGGTTTTACATTTTAACTACTTTTGGAACAGTTTCAAGTATTGCATACTGCAAGTTTGTATTACAAATTATTTGCTGTATCTTTTTTTAATCTGGATGATCATAAGCCTGTATAAAAATTCATTCTACTAGTTTTAGCTAAACTATACAAAATAAAATTGTGCTCTTTTCCAACCATTTCCACCCTAGAAAATCATTATCACTGAAATGTTTGTGTTAGCCAGATAAATGTTTTGATAGAAGGCCTCAATTGCTTACACACCTTTCAATTAAGCATTGTTTTGAATTTTGCAATCAGATTACTTTGTAATTATTCTTCAACAATGTAAACTGCAATTTTGATTGAGCAATGAATAAAATCATTATATTTAAAGGTAGATAGAATGTTTTCTGCATAATTGTGATGTTTAGCATTACCTGCAACTTAATCTTGAATTCGTTATTAAACTGCTGACAAACAATTCCCACGTTTGGTTCATTCAGCTCCCAGTTGTCCATTTGTTTGGCAGAATGATCACCATTGATGGGGGATGGAAACTCAGCATCTGACAAGTGACACAAGTTATCAATCGATTATTATAAAGAGCTGCAACTGTAGTGAAGCAGATATATGATTTTTTGCTGCTTTTAGAAACTTACTGAGATGCTCTTTGAGAATTTCATTGGCCAGGAATGACTTATTTCAATCAGATTTCTATCTCTCTGCAACTGTACAGGGCACTGGTGAGGCCGCAGCTGGAGTACTGTGTGCAGTTTTGGTCGCCGCACTTACGCAAGGATATTTTGGCCTTGGACGGAGTGCAGAGGAGGTTTACTAGGCTGATACCAGAGTTGAGGGGGTTGAACTATGAGGAGAGGCTGAATAAACTAGGCTTGTACTCGTTAGAGTTTAGAAGAATAAGGGGAGATCTCATTGAGATGTATAAGATGATGAATGGGATGGATAGGATAGAGGTGGAGAGGCTCTTCCTGCTCAGAAAGGACAGTAGGGCTAGAGGGCACAGCCTCAAGATAAAGGGGGGGCAGTTTAGAACGGAGTTGAGGAGGAACTTCTTCACTCAAAGGGTGGTGAATCTCTGGAATTCTCTGCCCGTTGAAGTGGTGGAGGCTGCCTCGCTAAATATATTTAAGACACGGGTAGATAGGTTTTTGATAAGAGAGGGGATTAAGGGTTATGGGGAGAAGGCGGGAAAGTGGAACTGAGCCACGACAGATCAGCCATGATCTTATTGAATGGTGGGGCAGGCTCGAAGGGCTAGATGGCCTACTCCTGCTCCTATTTCTTATGTTCTTATGTTCTCTAATTCGATAATCTTACTCAGCAGAAGTGACCAAACACTTCAGATCTGCATTTTCACTGGTCTCAAATTAATATCAGACATAAATAAAAGTATATCCAGTTAGGAAATCAGGAAGGATGGAGAAGAAAGATTTTAATTTTTGAGTGGCATGATGGCACAGTGGCTAGCACTGTTGACTCACAGCGCCAGGGACCTGGGTTCAATTTCAGCACTGGGTGACTGTCTCGGTGACAATGTGGAGTTTGCATGTTTCCCCATATCTGCGTGGATTTCTTCCAGATCTCCAGTTTCATCCTGCCGTCCAAAGATCTGCAGATTAGGTGGATTGGCCATGCTAAATTTTCCCCTAGTGTCCCAAATTGTGCAGGTAAGGTGGAAATGAGGTTGCAAAATCGGGCAGGTGGCTGGAGGGGGGATAGTAAACTGCTGAGTCAGTGCAGACTTGATGGGCTAAATGGCCTCCTTCTGCATTTTAGAGATTCTATGATTCAATGATCCTGCACATAATCGGAAATAGAGGCAAATACAGAACTGAGAATGAGGGAAGATCTCAATATCAAAGCTCGCTGCCACCTCACCATCCTGACTGAGCATCCACCTCCATCACCTTTAACACATTCCAATAAACTGTTTCCCCACATTCCAATGAACATTGAACATATTACACTTGGGCCCCATCATCTAAGTCATTAATGGATTGTAAATGGCTAAGACCTCAGCATTGATCCTTCTAGTACACCACTAGTTAAAACTTGCCAATCTTAAAATTACCCTTTTATTCCTGTTCTATTTTTTGTCTGTTAACCAATCTTCAGGTTTCGCCTAAGTGGGATGCTCTTTGGTGACTTGATGCAGGTTTGATGGGCTGAGTGGCCTATTTCTGCACTGTAGGGATGCTATGTATGAAGGTGAATTGTATATAAACTCCTTGCAACCATAAACTTGCAGCATAAATGACAGCCAGCTGGTTTGTTGTGTCTGTTCTACCTCTGAGAAAGAACAGCCATGCTTGGTCCTACATCCTGATTTTTATTTGCAACTCACCTTATTAATTTGTCTTGGCCCCTTTAAGGATGTGTGTGTGTATGAACACCAAGATGTCACTGGCACCTCTGAAATTTAGAGTCCACTACCTTTCTACATTAGGTTTCCCAAAGTGCACCACTTCACACTTCTCTGTTGAACTTCACCTGCCAATACATTATTTGCTCAATGTCATGCTGAAGACTATTATGACCTTATCAATATCTATTACCACAGCAAATTTTGTACCATCGTCAAATATTATAATGCTCCAGTAGCATCAACCTGCTTTAAGGGGGGGGGGAGCGTCCTGAGAGTCATGTGACCTGATTACCCCAGGGCGTGGAGCGCACGTATCCCAGGGCTGAGCACCGGCCTTTACCATCAGAATCGATCCTAGAGCTTAATGGAGAAAATGCATATTGAATCAATGTATATATAGTTTGAGTTAGTTGTTAACCTGGTGGTCGCCAATCAGTTTGACTATCACATTGATGGTGAGAAATATGGAAGGGCCTGAAATTGCAGTAAAAAAGTATAAAGGAAACCTTATTTGTAATGGTGCAGGATAAGTTCAGTCAGGTCCAACCGACAAAGAGGAAATTAGCAACTTGCCTACTTTTGGGAAGTTAGAGCCATTTGATGTAAATGTCGAAGTCTGAGTACCATATATGGAATATTTTCAATCTTTTTCCAGGGGAGTGGAGGGGGCTGGAGGACATGAGTTGGGGGGAGAGGTGTGGGGAGAAGGGGGAAGGAGTGAGTGGGGGAGGTGGGGGAAGGGGACTAGCGGGGCAGGGGAGTGGAGGGGAGAGGGGGGAAGGGGGGTGGGAGAGAGGGGAGGGGTGTGGGGAAGAGGGAAGAGAGAAGGGGGTGGTGTTGGGGGGATGGTGATGGAGAGGGGGAGTGAGAGGGGAGGGAGATGCCGGGAAATGGGAGGGGTGATGCCAGGGAAAGGAAGGAGGGGAAGGAAGAGGGGGGGAGGTGGGGAGTTGGAGGGGGGAAAATGTGGGGGAAAGGGAGTGGAGGAGGGGAAGGGTGAAAGGGGGTGGGGAAGGGGATGGGGAGAGGTAAGGGGGAGGTGGAGGGGGGAAGGAGGGGTGTGGGGTTGGAAGGTGGGGCGGCTGGGGGGGCGCAGGGAAGGGAGGTTGAGGGAGTGGGGGAAGGAGGGATGGGGGGTAGGGAGAGAGAGGGGTGGTGATGGGGGAGGCGGGAAGGGCCTAGTTCTGTGCTGTAATTTTCTTTGCTCTTTGCTCCTTTGTTCTAATAGAGTATAGAAAGAGGATAAGAAGATGGTTATGTTGCTTACTGTATGTGGGACCCATATATATAGGGGACGTTTCTCCCAGCTCACTGCACTGCTCTACATAAGTGGAGGCCATTTAGCAGGCTCACCACTCAGCACCATAGCCGCTGCACATCTCTGGCCACTGGATTTCTGATGTGGGTGTGCCGGCGTTGGACTGGCGTAAACACAGTAAAAAGTCTGACAACACCAGGTTTTAGTCCAACCGATTTATTTGATAATAGACTCACAAGCTTTCGGGCTTTGCTCAGAGGAGGAGGATCGTGACAGACACCTCCAGACCCTGAAAGATGCCCTCATAAGAACAGGATATGGTGCTCGACTCATAGATCGACAGTTCCGATGCGCCACAGTGAAAAACCGCACTGATCTCCTCAGAAGGCAAACACGGGACACAGTGGACAGAGTACCCTTCGTCGTCCAGTACTTCCCCAGAGCGGAGAAGCTACGACATCTTCTCCGGAGTCTTCAACATATCATTGATGAAGACGAACATCTCGCCAGGGCTATCCCCACACCCCCACTTCTTGCCTTCAGACAACCACAAAACCTCAAACAGACCATTGTTCGCAGCAAACTACCCAGCCTTCAGGAGAACAGTGACCACAATACCACACAACCCTGCCACAGCAACCTCTGTAAGACATGCCGGATCATCGACATGGATACCATCATCACACGTGAGAATACCATCCACCAGGTACATGGTAAATACTCTTGCAACTCGGCCAACATTGTCTACCTGATACGTTGCAAGAAAGGATGTCCCGAAGCATGGTACGTTGGGGAGACCATGCAGACGCTACGGCAACGGATGAATGAACATCGCTCGACAATCACCAGGCAAGACTGTTCCCTTCCTGTTGGCGAACACTTCAGTGGTCACGGGCATTCAGCCTCTGACCTTCGGGTAAGCATTCTCCAAGGCGGCCTTCACGACACACGACAGCGCAGAGTCGCTGAATAGAGACTGATAGCCAAGTTCCGCACACATGAGGACGGTCTCAACAGGGATCTTGGGTTCATGTCGCACTATCTGTAACCCCCGTGACTTGCCTGGGTTTGCAAAACCTCACTTACTGTACTGCCTGGAGACAATACACATCTCTGTAACCTGTGATCAGTGCTCCTTCCACTCACATTGTCAGCCACTTCAGGTCTTGAACAGCAGGTTAGGTGTAAGGATTCACATTCTAATCAGTAATCTCTAAACTGTCTGTGCTTTATATGCTCTGTCTGAGGCCAGAACTCTCCATTCACCTGACGAAGGGACTAACCCGAAAGCTTGTGAGTCTATTATCAAATAAATCGGTTGGACTAAAACCTGGTGTTGTCAGACTTTTCACTGGATTTCTGACATTGTCAGTTCCCTGCCCAAAATCAGTCTGAAGCTGTTTAAAATATTTAAATACAAATTTAAATGCCATTAGTGGGTCCAGGATTGGAATCTCCGAGGTGGCTAGCCTCTACCCCATGGTCAGGAGTGCTTCACTCCAGTGGCGTTTGCAACAGCTATCCACTAGCAACTGGCGGCTATAGTGAAGGGAGCCATGGAGGTTCTCCAGGAGGTCAGGGGAAAGGCGTTGCCAGCCTGGCAGTGCTGGCCTGACCCCCAGCACTGCCCAAGAGGCAAAGTGGCAATGCCCAGAGTACTGCCCCCGAGCATCGGGCAGTATCAAGGGGTGGGACCAGGGGATGGGGCATCAGTGGGAGTTGGGGGAGGGTCCTGCTTCCTCTTTGCACTGAGATCAGTGACGGAGAGAGGTAAGACAGTGAGTGTGGCAGGCCATTGGGTGAGGGGGGAGTCAGGACTATAGGGGGGTGAAAATTGGGAGATCGGGAATTGGAGGCAGGAAGGGGCTGCTCCACAGAGGTCCAAGAGGCCAGTGATTGGGGGCTGGGGTGGTGGTTGGAGGGGCAGTGTTGTGGAGTTGCAGAGCTGGCCAGCAATTGAGCTGACCAACAATTGGGAGGCCAGCAATGTGGGACTACTATGCATGTGCCAAACTCCACGATGACAGGCACATACACAGTGGCCCTTTCTACGCTATGTGGCAATTGGCCCTGCCCCTAGATTTTCATCAAAATTAATGCTGAGGCACTCTGTGATGCACAATTTGTGAGAGATTCATTCTGGAAAACCTGCTGAAAAAAAAGAGAAATTTACTCCTATTTTTACACAAATTTGGCACTTTTTTGGGAGAATTCCAGCCATAATTTGATCAGAAGTTTAACATCCCCAAATTCTCCTGATAAAAAAAGCTTTGCACAGCTTTAAATGTTTTTTAAAGTTTATTTATTAGTCACTAATAAGGCTTACATTAACACTGCAATGAAGTTACAGTGAAATTCCCCTAGTTGCCACAGTCCGGCACCTGTTCGGGTCAATGCACTGAACCAACACATCTTTCAGAATGTGATAGGAAGCCGGAGCACCTGGAGGAAAACCATGCAGACATGGACAACGTGCAAACTCCACACAGACAGTGACCCACACTGGGAATGAAACTCTGATCCCTGGCACTGTGAAGCAGCAGTGCTAACCAGAGCTGGTGGAATTAGTAAAGTGATATGGCAAACTCAATACAGAGAGCCATTTCAAAAATAGGGATAATGTCCTACGGGATGAAGTGCCCGACTGTATATGCTTCACAGACATTAGCTGATGCAGAAAGAAGGTACATGCAGATTGAAAAGGAGGGTTTGGCAATGATCTTCACAGTGAAGAACTTCCATCAATCCAAAGATGTGCAAGTTAAATTGATTGGCAATTTTAAATTGCCGCTTAGTGTCAGGGGATTAGCAGGGTAAATATGTGGAGTCACAGGGATAGAGCCTTGGTAGGATTGTTGTTGATGCAGGCTCTTTCTGCACTGTATGGATTCGATGGTGGTGATTCTCCCAACGCAGGGAGAATCACGTGTCAGCCAATTCATGGGATTTCTGCAGCGTTGGCATCCTGTGCCCATCTCCCAACCCAGGATTACTGGGACCATCGGAACCATGCGGAAAACTGGCATGATGGTAAAATGCATAATTTCTCCTTTGTTTGTATGCGATTAGTGGGCTTGACACAGCAATCCCTGCCCTCGGCAGTGTTTCCCACCTCTTTGGCATGACATCACACTGGTGCGGATCAGACTAGTTATATAAAAATCTGAACCCGGTGTGGCAGCTTTGAATAGACATGAGAAGGTAAGTGCTATGAATCAGAAGCTAGTGGAGTGCGGGAGATATTGGAAGCAGGCCCTGGTGATGTGCTGCTTGCTGTGAGCTACTTCCTCGATGTATTTATGGGCTGTCCCATGGACCAGGAATATTGTGCTATCTTGGGGGTGGAGGGGAGTGTACTCCAGTTTGGAGTGCTGTCTGTGGGAGTGGGGGGGTGCAGCTGGGGCCTTTATCAGAGTTCTGGTCAGGCTGCTCTCTGCAGCCACTGAGTGTTACTTCATTCTTGCTGCAGCTTGAGTGCACCGTGTGCTGACTGAGAGCTAATCAGCTCAGGCAGCTGGTACTCCAAGCAAGGGTAACCAAGTTTAGACACACAGTCATACTGCATGGAATCTGCAGTCAGTGGGGACGCATCTGGTGATGATTAGCTGTCTATCCCTACTCCACGTCCCTGACCAGAAATACATACTGGAACGGATACTACAGCTACAAAGATGGCAATGGCTCAAGCGTGCACAGAGTCCATAGCTGCATACCAACCTGAATACTCTGTGCCAGCCATTGTCATGATGGCAATTTCACACAACCTAAATAGGTCACGCATAGCACCATGGATTGTGTGGTGTTGCCAGCAGCCACAAGTGGTCCCAGTGGGGGTTTGGGAGATTGGGGTGGTGCTTGAATTTACCATTCTTTGTTCTGTCCAAACCCCAAAATGGATCTTGGATTGATTGACTTGGAGCTGGCAGTAATGGTGACAGTTGAGGAGGAGGAGACAGCACAGGAATTGGAGGGCGCAGGGAGTCAACATCAGAAGCAGCCATTGGCAATCCCTTAGAAAGGAGGGCAAGGGGCTGCTGCTGAGGGCCAGAAGGTGGGAGAGTAGTCTACTGAAAGGGTGCCAGAAGTTGCAGAGGGCAAGTGAGTACCGGCCCCAACATTTCTGTCGGAGGCTATGTGCCGTCGCTGGTTTGCAGCTCTCGGAGCGCACGCTGCGGCACCTATGTGAGGTGCTCGCACACCTGGCACCTAAGAGGAGGGACAGACACCCACTCCCTGTAATGGCTTCCCTTAACTTTTATGTCACTGGGTCCTTCCAGGCACCCAAAGGCAACCTCTGCGGGATCTCCCAGGCCTCCATGCACAGACGTGTGCAGTAGGTCACAGACGCTCTGTACACCCTAGCAGGCCAATACATCAATTTTGATGCAGGCTGTGCACAGCAGGAGGCCCGGGCTGCAGGCCTCTCAGCCATTGCAGGAATGCCCAATGTCCAGGGAGCAATGGATGGAACCCATATCACCTGTGAGCCCCACAAGGAGCACCGCAGCCATTTGTGAACCGCAAAGGGTTTCAGTCCTTTAATGCTCAGATTGTCTGCGACCATTGGATAAACATCATGCAGGGCGATGTACGACACCCAGGGATTGTCAATGACAGCTTTGTGCTGAGGCAATCTGATATCGCTGGCCTCTTTGAAGACCAGTCCAGGCTTCCAGGATTGCTCGGGTTATCCGCTGGGGTCATGGCTGATAACGTGTGTGCGGAGATTCATTACAATGAGGCCCACGCTACCATCGTACGGTGGTGCATAGGCCCGTTGAAAATGTGGTGCTGCTTTCAGGACCACTCTGTTGGTGCCCTCCAATATAACCCTGTTACACATCATAATTATGTGCTGTCCCTGGAGTGTGGTGGAAATGTGTTCAGAGCAGCCCCCACACTGCACAACACCGCGCAGCAGTGGGGAGACCAGCTGGAGCAGGAGAAGGAGCAGCGAGGGGGCAAGGTAGGCATCTTGCCATATGAGGAGCCAGAGGATGGAGGGCAGGCAGTGATGGTAGGTTCCCGACAGGGCAGGGCAGTGAGGGATGCTTGATAGCAGCCGCTTCACATAGATAGTGCTGTGCAGTGTGGGGGCTGCTCCGAACACATTTCCACCACACCCCGGGGACAGCCCATTCCCTTTCAATCTTGAAATAGCTCCTCAAACCACCTGACTCTTCCCCAGCCTCACTGATCCCACTCCCTCACACTCTTCCCCAGCTTCTTTCATCCCAACACCCTGTCCCCCAGAAATACCAAAATCTGTTAATGGGCCTGGGCCGGCAATGGTATCGAGTCTTGGTTGAGGGTTTGAGGATGATGATGATTTGCTTGTGCACACTGGTGTCACTTAAGTTTGACTTCTACGTGATCTCTGAATGCACACTGCCATCTTGGGGGGAAAATTTGCAAAGGCTATGCAGGGGGGTTAAAACTGATTCAGAGGGGGGGTGGGATCCTGAGTAGTGGGGACGAAAGTGAGGGGGGCATAGATGGGGACTGCAATGCACGGCATCGTGGGGGTGGAGCGGGGCAGGGTTTGAAATGCGTATACTTTAATGCGAGGAGTATTCGCAATAAAGTGGATGAACTTGCAGCGTGGATCAGTACCTGGAACTTTGATGTTGTGGCCATTTCAGAGACATGGATAGAGCAGGGACAGGAATGGTGGTTGCAGGTTCCGGGGTTCAAATGCTTCAGTCGGAGTAGAGAAGGAGGTAGAAGGGGGGGAGGGGTAGCATTATTAGTCAAGGATTGTATCACAGTGTCAGAGAGGAAGTTTGATGAGGACTTGTCTGTTGAGGTAGTATGGGCTGAGATTAGAAATAGGAGAGGAAAGGTCACCCTGTTGGGAGTCTTTTATAGACCTCCTAAAAGTTCTAGAGAGGTTGAAGAAAGGATTGCGGAGACGATCCTGGATAGGAGTGAAAGTAATAGGGTAATTGTTATGGGGGACTTTAACTTTACTAATATTGATTGGAATAGCTATACCTCTAGCTCATTAGAAGGGTCAGTTTTTGCATAAAGCGTGCACGAAGGTTTTTTGACTCAGTATGTAGATAGGCCAACTAGAGGTGAGGCTATATTGGATCTGGTGCTGGGAAATGAGCCAGACCAGGTGTTAGACTTGGAAGTTGGTGTGCATTTTGGTGATAGTGACCACAATTCGGTTACGTTCACCTTAGTGATGGAAAGGGATAGGCATGAACCTCGGGTCAGTAGTTTTAGCTGGGGGAAGGGTAATTATGAGGCTATTAGGAGAGAATTAGGAAGCATAGGTTGGACTAGGAGACTATAGAGTCTGGGAATGTCCGAAATGTGGAGTTTTTTCAAGGAGCAGCTACTGCGAGTCCTTGATATGTATGTCCCTGTCAGGCAAGGAGCTAGGGAACCGTGGTACACTAAAAAAGTTGATTCGCTGGTTAAAAGGAAAAAGGAGGCTTATGTCCGGATGAGACTTGAGGGCTCAGGTAGTGCACTAGAAAGCTTTAGATTGGCTAGGAGGGAGTTAAAGAGTGAGTTAAGAAGGGCTAAAAGAGGACATGAGAAGACTTTGGCTGATAGGATTAAGGAGAATCCTAAGGCGTTCTATAGATATGTTAAGAACAGAAGATTGGTTAGGGCAAGATTAGGGCCAGTTAGAGACAGCAGTGGGAAGTTATGTGTGGATCCGGAAGAGATTGGAGAGGCATTGAACCAATATTTCTCTTCGGTATTCACGCAGGGGGACATAAATGTAGCTGTGGAGAACACTGGGTTACAGGGTTGTAAACTGGACAGTATTGCAGTTGATAAGGAGGATGTGCTAGATATTCTTGAGGGTTTGAAAATAGATAAGTCCCCTGGGCCAGACGGGATCTACCCTAGGGTTCTCTGGGAGGCAAGAGAGGCGATTGCAGAGCCTCTAGCTCTGATCTTCAGGTCATCGTTGGTCACAGGTATAGTGCCAGAAGATTGGAGGATAGCGAATGTTGTCCCATTGTTTAAGAAGAGGAACAGAGACTTCCCCGGGAATTATAGACCGGTGAGTCTTACTTCTGTTGTGGGCACGGTTTTAGAAAAAATTATTAGGGATAGGACTTATAGTTATTTAGAGAGTAATGAATTGATTGGAGATAGTCAGCATGGTTTTGTGGAGGGTAGGTCGTGCCTTACTAACCTTATTGAGTTTTTTGAAAAAGTGACCAAAGAGGTGGATGGGGGTAAGGCAGTTGACGTGGTATATATGGACTTTAGTAAGGCGTTTGATAAGGTTCACCATGGAAGGCTTCTGCAGAAAATGCAGATGTATGGGATTGAGGGTGATTTAGGTAATTGGATCAGGAATTGGCTAGCAGATAGGAGACAGAGGGTGGTGGTTGATGGTAAGTATTCGTCATGGAGTTCAGTTACAAGTGGTGTGCCTCAGGGATCTGTTCTGGGGCCACTGCTGTTTGTAATTTTTATAAATGATCTGGATGAGGGTATAGTTGGGTGGATTAGTAAATTTGCTGATGACACCAAAGTTGGAGGTGTGGTAGATAGTGAGGAAGGGTGTCATAGTTTACAGAGAGACTTGGACAAGTTGCAGAGCTGGGCCAAGAGGTGGCGGATGGAGTTTAATGCGGAAAAGTGTGAGGTAATTCACTTTGGCAGGAATAACAGATGTGTAGAGTATAGGGCTAACGGTAGGACTCTGAATAGTGTTGATGAACAGAGGGATCTAGGTGTATGTGTGCAAAGATCCCTGAAAGTTGGGAATCAAGTAGATAAGGTTGTTAGGAAGGCATACAGTGTCTTGGCGTTTATTGGTAGGGAGATTGAATTTAGGAGCCACAGCGTCATGTTGCAACTGTACAAAACTCTGGTGCGGCCGCACTTGGAGTATTGTGTGCAGTTCTGGTCCCCACATTATAGGAAGGATGTGGAGACTTTGGAGAGGGTGCAGAGGAGGTTTACCAGGATGTTGCCTGGTATGGAGGGGAGGTCCTATGAGGAGAGACTGAGGGATTTGGGGTTGTTTTTGTTAGAAAGAAGGCGGCTAAGAGGGGACCTTATTGAAACATATAAGATGATTCGAGGTTTAGATAGGGTGGACAGTGCTAGCCTTTTTCCTCGGATGGAGAAAGCTAGCACGAGGGGGCATAGCTTTAAATTAAGGGGTGGTAGTTATAGGACGGATGTCAGAGGTAGGTTCTTTACCCAGAGGGTGGTGAGGGATTGGAATGCCCTGCCTGCTGCAGTTGTAAATGTGCCTAGTTTGGGGGCGTTTAAGAGATCCCTGGATAGGTTTATGGATGGAAAGGGATTGGTTTAGGTTAGAGGGTCATTGCTTTTTAATTGGTCGGTGCAACATCGTGGGCCGAAGGGCCTGTTCTGCGCTGTAATGTTCTGAATCTTGACCCATATAGCAGTAAGGGTTGGGAACACAAGTGTGTGGGGCCATCAGGCAGGGGCATCATGGGGTTAGGAGGACAGGAGGTGGGCAGGAGTTCCAGTTTCACTAAGGGTCCAGTGGATGTTGGGGAAGGCAGGTTAGGCACTCTGTAACATGTGGCCAAGTTTCAAACAGCACAACAGTCAGTATACGTAGGAATGGGGAGCACTCAGATCTGTGGGGAGGAGAATTGGAGACACATTACGCACAGATCTGAGGTTCAAATAAAAGTTTATTGTGTTCTTAACATATAGCCCAAAGAACCCTCACTACTGATGACCTTCTTAGTGAACCACAACTTCCTAACTTTGTGCAGTCTACTGCTTCTTCTGATGCTCCCCCAGGATGCACATCAGAGGTAGAGGTGTCCAGCTGTGATCCATGCCTCATTGCCTGTGATGACCTTGACAGACGTCCCATGAGTGGCAGGGACCTGGAGGGTCCCGGCTGATTTGCGGATGATACTGTTTCTGTGCCACCCTGTTTATCTAGCTGGCCCTGAGATGCCCTGATGTGAAGAAAGTGGGGAATCGGAAAGTCTTGGAACATCCATGGTCTCCTGGATGGAAAGCCCCGGCGTGGACTCCAGCTGTTCCTCTTCCCTTGGGGTGCCTAGAGGCCTCAGGGACACTCCATGGGACATCAGGGTAGCTGGACTGAGTTCCAGAAGCTCTGGCATCATCTGGCTCTGTCAGTCCTGAAGGCCTACATGCATCTGTCCCATGATCTGTGACCTCTCGGTGTTAGCCCTCTGAAACTGGGCTAAGTTGTCGGGGCTCACAGCAATGGCCTACTGTGTCCCCAGAATGTCACCGAGAGCCCCAGCCATGTCCGGCAGTGTCTCCAACATGCCCCCGACACCCATGGCCACGGAACGATGTGCCTCCAGGATGCCAGTAACACCTTCAGTTATGGCCAGGATGCACCAATTCTTGTGACAGAAGTGTTTGACTCCGCTTAACAGCCTTGCAGTCGCAGCTTGGTCGCTGACAACCCACCCATAACTCCCCGGGTTTGCTGATGAATCTCCTAGGTTCGGGATGAATGAACACTGAGGCCAAGCATCTGGCTTGGAAACAGTTGAACCCTCGCCTCCAGCAGGCCTCAGATGAGCATCAGTGTCTGTGATGTGCTCACCAGTAAATGACCCAGAAATCTCAATACTAAATATCCACTGTAGTGATAGTCTCTGTGTTGGTGGGTTGTGTGGTAGATGCCTGTGCCACTGGTGCTGTTCTCAGAGGCTTCTTCAGAGCCTCCCTCTGAGTAACGAGAGGTATTGTGAGCTGAGGTATTGTCTGCAGTGTCCTGGGGAGTTTCATCATGAACAGCAGGGGAGGGGGGATCCAACACCCTAAGGGCCAGGTTCCCTGGGTCCAGGGCTGTAATAAGGAACACACAAGGGAAAGCATGTTACGCAGCTTCCCACTTACTTCAAAAAGGACTTAGGAAGAAGACTAAGCTGATGCTCACTTGCATGCTGGATGCCGACCCGGCTGTCAGTCACTATTTTGGCCACTGAATGATCCCCTGCCAGCTCCATGGCGTGCTGCTCACACCTGGTCAGCTGCCATAGATCAGGCACACGGCCACCAGTGCCCTCTCTTGCTGGTTGGGCACAGTTTTTACCTGTGGGAACGTAAGGTGGATTGCAAGCATTAATATATTGAAGTGCATGGTGTGCAATGTGTGCCTGTGTTTCGGACCTTGTGCTGGCAGTTTTGAGGAAAAGGATGCTTGGAAATTTTGAGTAAAGTTATGTTCTGGAGTCCAAAGTCAATTTTATGGAACAGTGATTCTTTGACCACTAATATAGTTGAACTGGTATTGCCTCCATGAGTACCAGATGTCTTTTTAACCATATGTTTATCCTGATTGGTCCGATTCGGACATTAATATTCAATTTAGTTGTTCTAATTCCAATGAATGTGGACTTCCCGGGTGTGAACTCTCCTGAATACTGGCCAATGCACTGTTTTTCTCAATCTACGTCTTGTAGGACTTCTTTGCTGTTTTACTCAGCATATTGGCAATAATTATAATGCACTATTGGGCAGATTCTGAAAGGATTTCTAGCTGTTGGGTTGAAGTTTGGCTTTGCGTTGGGGCTGTGCTGTGGGAAGACCTGGAGTTACATGTATCTGGATACTTCCTGAGTGACGCTGTCAAAAGTTGATTGGAGGAGTCTGTTAGCAGGCAAAAGGACAGTTGGTGAGTGGGAAGCTTTCAAATGTGTGTTAACCAGGGTTCAGGATTTAGTGAAGAGAAAGGCTGGTAGAAGCAGGGAACCCTGGATGACTCAAGATAATTAGGCCCTGGACAAAAAGAAAGTAGTACAGCTCAACATGTGGCTAAACAGCTGGTGTAGGAGGAAGGGTTTCACATATTTGGACCATTGGGATCTCTTCCGGGGCAGGTGGAACCTGTACAAGGAGGACAAGTTGCATCAGAACTGGAAGGGCATAAATATTCCAGCCAGAAGGTTTGCTCGTGTCAAACTAGTTTGGCAGAGGGGTGGGAACCAAAGCAAAGGTGAATTAACTGAAGGGGAACCAGAGAGTGGGACCAGTAAGTCTCAGAGGAAGAGCAGGCAGGGTGTGGTTGCTAATCAAAGAAGGTCTGGTGCACTGAATGCATTTGTTTCAATGTGAGAAGTGTAACAGGTAAGGCAAATGAACTTAGACCTTGGATTAGTACTTATGATGTTTTTGCTATTACAGATGCTTCAGGCAGGATAGAGGAGAATGTAAAAGGAGTGGGGGAATTGCACTACTGGTAAAGGAGAATATCACAGTTGAATTGCAGGAGGACACCTCAGAGGGCTCATAGAGCAAGGCAATATGGGTAAAGCTCAGGAGTAGGAAAGGTATAGGTTGTCACAATGTTGGGGATTTACTTTAGGCCACCCAATAGCCAGTGGGAAATAGAGAAACAGATGTGTAGATTAGTTACAACAATATTAGACAGGTTTTGGCAAGGTGTAAAAGTAACAGGGTTGCTGTGGTGGGAGATTTTAACTTCCTCTATATTGACTTGGATTCATTTAGTTCTAGGGGCGTGGATGGGACAGTGTTTATAAGGAGCATTCAGGAGGCCTTCTTGGAACAGAATGTAGATAGTCCAACGAGGGAAGGAGTTGTACTGGACCCAATATTGGGGAATGAGCCCAGCCAGGTGGTCGACTTTTCAGTAGAGGAGTAACTTGGGAACAGTGACCACAATTCAGTAAGCTTTAAGGTGCTGATGGATAAAGATAAGTGTGGTCCTCAAATTAAATTGCTAAACTGGGGGAAGGTTGGTTACAACAACATTAGGCAGGAACTGAAGAATGTAGATTGAGACAGATGTTTGAGGACAAATCAACATCTGGTATGTGGGAGGCTTTCAAGTGTAAGTTGACAGGGATTCAGGACTGGCACATTCCTGTAAGAATAAAAGGTAAATATGGCAAGTTTTAGGAACCTTGGGTATCAAGAGATATTGTGAGCCGAGTCAAAGAGTAAAAAGGAAGCATTTGTCAAAGCTAGGAATCTGGGAATATATGAAGCAAGTATGGAATACAAGGAAAGTAGAAAGAAACTTAAGCAAGGAGTAATGAGAACTAAAAGGTGTCATGAAGAATCATTGGCAAGCAGGATTAAGGAACATCCCAAAGCTTTTTATACATATATAAAGAGCAAGTGGGTTCGCCCACTTAAGGACAGGGGAGGGAATCTATGCGTGGAGTCAGAAGAAATGGGCGAGGTATTAAATGAGTACTTTGCATCAGTATTCACCAAAGAGAAGGGCTTGGTGGATGATGAGTCTGGGAAAGGGTGTGTAGACAGTTTGAGTCATGCTGAGATCGAAAAGGAGTAGGTATTGGAGTTCTTGAGAAACATTAAGGTAGACACGTCCCCCGGGTCTGATGGGATACTCTCCAGAAGACTGAGAGAGGCAAGGGAGGAAATTACTGGAGCCGTGAGAGAAACCTTTGTATCCTCACTGGCTACACGACAGGTCCCAGAAGATTGGAGAATAGCCAATGTTGTTCCTTTGTTTAAGAAGGGTAGCAAGAATAATCCAGGTAATTACAAGCCAGTGAGCCTCATGTCAGTGGTAGGGAAATTATTGTAGAGGATTTTTTGAGACAAGATTTACTCCCACTTGGAAATAAGTGGACGTATTAACAAGAAGCAACATGGTTTGTGAAGGGGAGGTCATGCTTCACTAACTTATAGAGTTTTTTGAGGAAGTAATGAAGATGATTAATGAGGGTAGGGCACATGCATTTCAACTGAGGACAGTCACCTCAGCAGTTCACTGTACCGCAAGCCCACTGATAACCTCACAATGCTCCACTTCTCCAGCTTCCACCCTAAACACGTTAAAGAAGCCATCCCCTACAGACAAGCCCTCCACATACACAGGATCTGCTCAGATGAGGAGGATCGCAACAGACAACTCCGGATGCTGAAAGTTACCCTCATAAGAACAGGATATGGTGCTCAGCTCATCAATCGGCAGTTTCGATGTGCCACAGTGAAAAACTACACTGACCCTCTCAGAAGACAAACACGGGACATGGTGGACAGAGTACCCTTCGTTGTCCAGTACTTCCTCAGAGCAGAGAAGCTATGACATCTTCTCCGGAGCCTTCAACATGTCATTGATGAAGATGAACATCTCACCAAGGCCATCCTGACACATCCACTTCTTGCCTTCAAACAACCGCACAATCTCAAACAGACCATTGTCCGGAGCAAACTACCCAGCTTCAGAATAGTGACCACAACACCACACAAGCCTGCCACAGCAACCTCTGCCAGACATGCCAGATCATCAACATGGATGCCATCATCTCACGTGAGAACACCATCCACCAGGTACACAGTACATATTCTTGCAACTTGGCCAACGTTGTCTACCTGATACGCTGTAGGAAAAGATGTCCTGAGGCATGATATATTGGGGAGACCATGCAAACATTACGACAACGGATGAATGAACACCGCTCGACAATCACCAGGCAAGACTGTTCTCTTCCTGTTAGGGAACACTTCAGCTGTCACAGGCTTTTGGCTTCTGATCTTCAGGTAAGCGTTCTCCAAGGCGGTCTTCACGACACACAACAACGCAGAGTCGCTGAGCAGAGACTGATAGCCAAGTTCCGCATACACGAGGATGGCCTCAACTGGGGTCTTGGGCTCATGTCACATTATCTGTAACCCCCAAGATATGCCTGGGCTTGCAAAATCTCACTAACTGTCCTGTCTGGAGACAATACACATTTCTTTAACCTTGCTTAATGTTCTCTCCACTGACATTGTCTATACCTTTAAGACTTGATTGCCTATAAAGATTTGCATTCCAACCATTATTTTGTAAATTGAGTTTGTGTCTTTATGTGCCCTGTTTGTGAACAGAACTCCCACTTACCTGATGAAGGAGCAGTGTTCCGAAAGCTAGTGGATTTTGCTACCAAATATGCCTGTTGGACATTAACCTGGTGTTGTGAGACTTCTTACCCCAATCCAACGCCAGCATCTCCACATCTTGATCATAGAAGATAAAGTGTGCGGCCGGGGATTGAACTCAAACATTGGCAGGTCATGTTGCAGCTTTATAGAATCTTAGTTAGGCTGCACTAGGAATATAGTGTTCAATTCTGGGTGCCACACTACCAGAAGGGTGTGAAGGCTTTGGGGAGGGTACAGAAAAGATTTACCAGGATGTTGCCTGGTATGGAGGGGATTAGCTATGAGGAGAGGTTGGAGAAACTTGGTTTGTTCTCACTGGAACAACGGAGATTGACGGGTGACCTGATAGAAGTCTACAAGATTATGAGGGGTATGGACAGCATGGATAGTCAGAAGCTTTTTCCCAGGGTGGAAGAGTCAATTACTAGGCAGCACAAATTTGACGTGCGAGGAGCCAAGTTTAAAGAAGATGTACGAGGCAAGTTTTTTACACAGAGGGTGGTGAGTATCTGGAACTTGCTGCTGGGGAAGATAGTGGAAGCAGATACAATAGTGGCGGGCGTCTTGACAAATACATGAATAGGATGGGAATGGAAGGGAAGGGGGTTTTAGTTCAATCAGGCAGCATGGTTGGTGCAGGCTTGGAGGGCCAAAGGGCCTGTCCCTGTACTTCAATGTTCTTTGAGGCATATGACATGCAGAGGCAGCTGGGGTCAAGTGGATCCCTTGAATGTTCAGAATGAGTTACCTGTTACCTTCCACTTCAGACCTAATTTGTATGTAAATTGTTTAATAGCACTCACCGGGATATATAAGGGGTGGCACTGGGTGTTGGAGATGTGTATGCGGAGTTGAATCAGAAAATAAGGGGAGATTATAAAGAAACAGGACTTGTGTTTCCTTTACTGGGCTGCAACTGAGAGGCATTGAAGAGTATAGAGGTTGTTGGAGTAGAGTTAAGAGAGAAATGAGGAGGGCAAAAAGGGGATATGAGATTGTTTTGGCAGATAAGGCAAAGGAGAATTCAAAGAGCTTCCATAAACATTAAGGCCAAAAAAGTAACTAGGAAGAGACAAGGGCCTCTTAAGGATCAACAGGGTCATCTATGTGCAGATCTACAAGAGGTGGGTGAGATCCTAAATGAATATTTCTCATCAGTATCGACTGTTGAGAAAAACATGGATGTTAGGGAACTTGAGGAGATAAATAGTGATATCTCGGATTGCAACAGGATCTTGATCAATTGCACCAGTGGGCTGACGAATAGCAGATGGAGTTTAATTTAGATAAATGTGAAGTGATGCGTTTTGATAGATTGAGCCAGGGCAGGACTTACTCAGTTAATGATAGGGCATTGTGGAGAGTTACAAAAGAGAGAGATCTCGGGGTACAGATCCTTGAAAGTGGAGTCACAGGTGGACAGAGTAGTGAAGAAGGCATTCAGCATGCTTCGTTTAATTGTTCAGAGCACTGAATACAGAAGTTGGGACGTTTTGTTGAAGTTGCACAAGACATTGGTAAGGCCACATTTGGAATACTGTGTACAGTTCTGGTCACCCTATTATAGAAAGGATATTATTAAACTAGAAGAATGCAGAAAAGATTTATTAGGATGCTATCAGGACTTGATAGTTTGAGTTATAAGGAGTGTTTGGATAGATTGGGACTTTTTTCTCTGGAGCATAGGAGGCTGACAGGTGATCTTATAGCGGTCTATAAAATAATGAGGGGCATAGATCAGCTAGATAGTCAATATCTATTCACAAAGGTAAGGGAATCTAAAATGAGAAGGGAGAGATACAAAACCATCCAGACGGACAATTTAGTCACAGAGTGTAGTGAGTGTCTGGAGCAAGTTGCCAGCGGTAGTAGCAGAGGCGGGTACAATTTTATCTTTTAAACAGTTACATGGATGCAGTGGGACTAGAGAGATATGGGCCAAATGGGCAATTGGAATTAGCTTAAGAGCTTTAAAAAAGGGCAGCATGGACAAGTTAGGCCGAAGGGCCTGTTACTATGCTGTAAACCTCTGTGACTTAATGGCAAAAAGGAGATTTTTTTTATTTTGGCAAATAAAGCAAAGGAGAATTCAAAGAGCTTCTACAAATACATAAAGGGCAAAAGAATGACTAGGGAGATTGTAGGGCCTCTTTAGGTTCAACAAGGTCATCTATGTGCAGATCTGCAAGAAATGGGTGAGATCCTAAATGAATATTTCTCATCAGTATTTACTGTTGAGGAAAGCATGAATGTTAAGGAACTTGGGGAAATAAACAGTGATGTCTTGAGGCGTGTACATCATATAGAGAAGGAGGTGCTTAAAGGGGGTCTTAAAGCATCAAGATAGATAAACCCCTAGCTCCTGATGCAATATATCCCAGGAAGTTGTGGGAGGCTACGGAGGAAATTGTGAGTGCCCTAGCAGAGATATTTGAATAATCAGCAACCACAGATGAAATGCCTGAAGATTGGAGGGTGGCAAATGTTCTGCCTTTGTTTGAGAATGGCTGCAGGGAAAAGCCTGGGACCTACAGATCAGTAAGCATAATGTCTGTTGTGGATAAGTTGTTAGAAAGTATACTGAAAGACAGGATCTACAGGCTTTTTGAGGTGCAAGAACTGATTAGGGACTGTCAAGCATGGCTTTGACTAGAAAATCATGTTTCTTGAATTCGATTGAGTTTTTTTACAGAGGTAACCCAGGAAGTTATTGTGCAGTCGATTTTGTCTACATGGCCTTTAGCAAGACCTTTATCAATGTACTGCATGGTTGATCGTTGCATGAGATTAAATCTCACAGGACTCAGGTGAGGTAGCCAATTTGACACAAAATTAGCTTGATGGCAGAAGACAGAAAGTGGCTGTAGGTATTTGTGACCACCGATGTGCCTCAGGGATCAGTGCTGGGTCCACTATTATTTGTTATTTATATTAATGATTTGGATGAGAATTGAGGAGGCATGGTTAGTAATTTTGCAAATGACACCAATATTACACTACTCTGGTGCGGCCGCACTTGGAGTACTGTGTGCAGTTCTGGTCCCCACATTACAAGAAGGATGTGGAGGCTTTGGAGAGGGTGCAGAGGAGGTTTACTAGGATGTTGCCTGGTATGGTGGGGAGGTCCTATGAGGAGAGACTGAGGGATTTAGGGTTGTTTTCGTTGGAAAGAAGGCGGCTAAGAGGGGATCTTATTGAAACATATAAGATGATTAGAGGTTTAGATAGGGTGGATAGTGATAGCCTTTTTCCTCGGATGGAGAAAGCTAGCACGAGGGGGCATGGCTTTAAATTAAGGGGGGGTAGCTACAGGACGGATGTCAGGGGTAGGTTCTTTACCCAGTGGGTGGTGAGGGATTGGAATGCCCTGCCTGCTGCAGTTGTAAATGCGCCTAGTTTGGGGGCGTTTAAGAGATCTGTGGATAGGTTTATGGACGAAAAGGGATTGGTATAGGCTAGTGGGTCATTGTTTTTGTAACTGGTCGGCGCAACATCGTGGGCCGAAGGGCCTGTTCTGCGCTGTAATGTTCTATGTTCTAATATTGGTAGTATACAGACAGTGAAGAAGGTTATCTAGAACAGCAATGGGATCTTGATCAATTGGGCCAGTGGGCAACGAATAGCAGGCGGTGTTTAATTTATATAAATGTGAGGTGATGCATTTTTTTCAACCAAATCGGGGCAGGAACTAATGGTAGGGCATTGGGGAGAGTTATAGAACAAAGAGGTATAAGAGTACAGGTTCATAGTTCCTTGAAAGTGAAGTCACAGATGGATAGAGTGGTGAAGTAGGCATTCGGTATGCTTGGTTTCATTGGTCAGAACTCCTGAATACAGGAGTTGGGATGTCTTGTTGAAGTTGTACAAGTATCAGGCCACTTTTGGAATACTGAGCACAGTTCTGGTCACCCTATTATAGAAAGGATATTATTAAACGAGAAAGGTTTACTAGGATGCTACCAGGACTTGATGATTTGAATTATAAGGAAAGGTTGGATAGATTGGGACTTCTTTTCTTGGAGTGTAGGAGACTTAGAGATGATCTATGCGATTTATGCCAAACGCAGATTAATTGGCACTAGCTTAGTGGTAAAAACTGGGTGGCATGGACAAGTTGGGCCGAAGGGCCTGTTTCCATGCTGTAAACTCCTATGACTGTCAAGTGGTATTCGCTGAACTCAGTTGAACTGGCTTGGGTGTTCACTTCACTGGGATACCTTGTAAGTCATAGCTTCCACTTACAGTATTTTCCAGTGATAAGGCCAGCTCTAGCGGCTGTTTGAAGTCCAGTTGAGCTTCAGCTAATAGGCATTTTTGAAGAGTTGTCATCAATCCCACATATCAGATGGTCTCTAAGCATCACTTTAAGGGTTAAACCAAATTCACAGTCATCTTAGCCCAGTTAGGAAATCAATAAGAGATTTAAATTGGTGAGTATAAAGGATGATTTTTAAGTTTATATTTAATTCTATTTTGTTCGTGTCACTAGTAGGCTTCCATTAATACTTCAATGAAGTTAGTGTGAAAATGCCTTAGTTGCCACACTCCGCCACCCATCTGAGTTCAGATAACATCTCAGAATTAGAGGTGACTTGGGGTCATTGTATTTTCTAACTAGTTCCAGTCAATTCTTGCAAGTTTTACTAGCCGGTGTCTCAGGGAAAGTTAAACTCTGAATGACAGCAAATGCTGAAGTGCCACAGGCAGTCAGGAGAATTACCAATTTTTTTATCATCTACCATGATGTCATTTGCCCAAAAAAGATAAGACGCATTCCACGTACCGGCCCAGTCCTTGACGGCAGGGTCAAATGAGTCTAGTCATCTCAACAAAGGTATGATGCCTAACAATGGTTTAGGTCAACTGTTGTAAGTGAAATCCTTCAGTCTTGTAGTATCCTTGTCGCCACTGGAATAACTCCTCCAAGGCCAGTGTCTCTTCACCAAATTTAGATTTATTTAAATAGTAAGTAATACTCTGACAGGTACTTCCTCATACAGAGTAAAAAGCCAGAGTGCAAATAACCCTGACATTCCGCATTGTGTACACATACAGGGCTCCCTGTTTGGACATTACTGCTTTAATTTGGGAGTTTGTAGTCTGAGGTTCTACATCATGAACCTTGTTAAACTCATTACAGGATGACTTCCAAAATTCCTCATCATTGTTCTTCAACTGCACAAAGGTTAGGTCAAGCAGAATGAAGCCTTCTGCAACAGCTTCCCTATCGTTAATGGTGTTAAGTAAGAGTACCTTCTGGTACCAAATCTTTTCGTTATTTGATTTGATTTGATTTATTATAGTCACATGTGTTAACATACAGTGAAAAGTATTGTTTCTTGCATGCTATATAGACAAAGAATACTATTCATAGAGAAGGAAATGAAAGAGTGCAGAACATAGCGTTACGATCATAGCTAGGGTGCAGAGAAAGATCAACTTAATGCAAGGTAAGTCCACTCAAAAGTCTGACAGTAGCAGGGAAGAAGCTGTTCTTGAGTTGATTGGTATGTGACTTCAGACTTTTGTACCTTTTTCTCGACAGAAGAAGGTGGAAGAGAGAATGTCCAGGGTGCATAGGGTCCTTAATTATGCTGGCTGCTTTGCCAAGACAGCAGGAAGTGTAGACAGAGTCACTGGATGGGAGGCTGGTTTGTGTGATGGATTGGGATACATTCATGACCTTTTAAGTTTATTTATCTATTTAACACTGCAATGAAGTTATTGTGAAATTCCCCTAGTTGCCACACTCTGGCGACTGTTTGGGACTTTGCAGTTCATTGCGGTCTTGGGCAGAACAGGAATCATGCCAAGCTGTGATACAACCAATAAGAATGTTTTCTATGATGCATCTATGAAAGATGGTGAGAGTCGTAGCTGACATGCCAAATTTCCTTAGTCTTCTGAGAAAGTAGAGGCGTTGGTGGGCTTTTGTAACTATAGTATTGGCATGGGGGACCAGGACAGGTTGTTGATGATCTAAAACCTTGAAGCTCTCGACTCTTTCTACTTTGTCCCCGTTGATGTAGACAGGGGTATGTTCTCCTTTATGCTTCCTGAAGTCGATGACAATCTCCTTCGTTTTGTTGACATTGAGGGAGAGATTGTTGTTGCTGCACCAGTTCACCAGATTCTCCATCTCATTCCTGTACTCTCTCATCATTGTTTGAGATCCAACCCACTATGGTGGTGTAAACATCTCTTATTCCAAATAAAATGAGTACCTTTAACTTGCAGTGACTACTGACAAGTACCAAAATCACAAAACATTTTATGATAGAATTTCAATTTGCTCATGATTGTGACCTTCTCAAATATAGATGAGGCAATGTAGCTCATCAGCAAACTTGAAAATCAAATTGGAAGGGAATTTGGCCACGCAGTCATAGATGAATAAGGATTATAACAGGGGGTTGAGAACACAGCCTGTGGGGCACCGGTGTTGAGGATGATCATGGAGGAGGTGTTGTTGCCTATCCTTACTGATTGTGGTCTGTGAGTTAGGAAGTTCAGGATCCAATCGCAGAGGGAGGTGCCGAGGCCCAGGCCACGAGTTTGGAAATGAGTTTCATGGGAATAATGGTGTTGAAGGCTGAGCTGTAGTCAATAAATAGGAGTCTGACATAGATGTCCTTGTTATCTCGGTGTTCCAGAGTTGATCGCAGGGCCATGGAGATGGCTTCTGCTGTGAACCTATTGTGGCGATAGACAAACTGTAGTGGATCCAGGTAGTCTGGAAGGCTGGAACTGACTCATGCCATGACTAGCCTTTCGAAGCACTTCATAATGATGGATGTCAGAGCCACTGGCCGACAGTCACGAAGGCACACTGCTTGGGTTTTCTCAGGTACCGGGATGATGGTCATTTTCTTGAAGCAGATAGGGATCTCAGATTATTGTAAAGAGAGATTTAAGATGTCTGTGAGTACCCCTGCCAGCTGAACCGTGCAGGATCTGAGTGCTCATCCAGGTAATCCATCTGGGCCAGTCGCTTTCCATGTGTTGACATTCGAGAAAGCTGATTTGACTTGATTCTTCAAGAGGCAAAGGAAGTCTTTACAAAAGGGCACACAGAAGAACATAAGAAGTAGGAGCAGGAGTAGGCCATCTAGCCCTTCAAGCCTGCCCCACCATTCAATAAGATCATGGCTGATCTGAAGTGGCTCAGTTCCACTTTCCCGCTTTCTTCCCATAACCCTTAATTCCCTTGCCTACCAAAAACCTATCTACCCGTGACTTAAAAATGTTTAGCGAGGTAGCCTCCACCACTTCAACGGGCAGAGAATTCCAGAGATTCACCACCCTTTGAGTGAAGAAGTTCCTCCTCAACTCCATTCTAAACTGCCCCCCCCCCCCTTATTTTGAGGCTGTGCCCTCTAGTCCTGCTGTCCTTTCTGAGCGGGAAGAATCTCTCTACCTCTACCCTATCCATCCCCTTCATTATCTTATACATCTCTGTAAGATCCCCCCTCATCCTTCTAAACATCACTTATTCCAAATAAAATGAGTACCTTTAACTTGCAGTGACTACTGACAAATACCAAAATCACAAAACATTTTATGATAGAATTTCAATTTGCTCATGATTATGACCTTCTCAAATATAGAGGAGGCAATGTAGCTCATTATAAATTGTTTCTCTGAGGCAGCGAATGTCTTTGGCCTCAACGTTGCTTGAACAAAACCAAAGTGCTATAAGACCATAAGAAACAGAAACAGCAGTAGGCTGTTTGGTCTCTCAAGCTTGCTACACCATTCACTAGGATCATGACTAATCCAATATTCATCGTGCCCATTTTCCCTACCCTTTCTTCATAATCCTTGGTTCCCTTACTGATCAAATATATATCTACCTCTGTCTTAAATATACAGAAGGATTCTGCCTCCACAGCTCTTTGTGGCAAGGATTTCCAAAGACTCTCAACCTTCTGAGGGAAGAAATTCCTCCTCATCTTAGTTTTAAATTGTCACCTCTTTATCCCAGCACTAGGTGGAGGAGGGACAATTGCTGTGGTGTGTCCCCTGCAGGGGGCGGGCGGGGGGCAGGTTTGTGTGTGCGAGGGTGTCCTATTTGAGGCTTGGGTCCAGGAGTTCCAATAGCTAATCTGGAGTTAGGAATGTTTTCTTCCTCTAACTTTCTCAGAACAAATATGAATGTAAAACTGACAGAACCATCTGACGTTAAAAATTTAAATCACTTCTGCCACATGGTTCCTAGTTCAGTGCAACTGTCCAGAGGAAGTTAGCACTTCTGGACAATTTCTGAGTAAACCCTTACATAGAAACCTCAGAGAGATAACTACAAGGTTCATGGTGGGAGATATAAGAGGGATGTCCGAGGTAGGTTTTTCACTCAGAGAGTAGTTGAGGTGTGGAATGCACCGCCTGCTGTGATAGAGGAGTTGGACACTTTGGGAACTTTCAAGTGGTTATTGGATAGGCACAGTGAGCACACCAGAATGAGAGGGAGTGGGATAGCTTGATCTTGGTTTCGGACAAAGCTCGGCACAACATTGAGGGCCGAAGGGCCTGTACAGTGCTGCACTGTTGTACATTTCTATGAGATGAGGACAAAGGAGGATGCAGATGGATATAGATAGGTTTGAGTAAGTGAACAATAATCTGGCAGATGGTGTATAAGGTGGGAAAATGTGAACTTGTTCATAAATGGAGAACAGCTGCAGAATTCTAAAATACAGAGGGATTGATGTTTTCTAGCACATGAGACAGTATGGTATGCAGGCACAGCAATTAATTAAGAAGGCTAATGAAATGCTATCCTTTATTTTGAAAGGAATTGAACCTAAATGTCAGGAACATACGCTCAGAACATTAGTGAGACCACAACTCAGAATGTGTGCAGTTTTGGTCTCTTTATTTAAGGAAGAATGTAAATGTGTTGATGATAGTTCACGAGATTGATACCTAGAATGAGTGAGCTATTTTATGAGGAAAAGTTGAACATCGGAGTTTAGAAGGATGAGGAGTGACTTGGTTTGTTGCCCATCTCTAATTCCCCTGAACTGCTTGCTAGAACATTTCAGAAGGCAATTAGTTTTGAACCATTTTGCTATGGTTCTGAAGTCACATTTTGGGGTGTCCTTCCTAGAGCCGGCATTAGTGAACCAGGTGGGTTTCTATGATAATTAACAATGGTTATATTATTAGAGTCTCAATTCCAGAGCTTTTATGAAATTCAAATTTCACCATCTGTCATGTGGGTTTTCAACTCAGATCATAGAGGAGTACTATGGGTTTTTGGATTACTAGTTTGGTGACAATACCAGTGTGTCACTTATTTGGATTTCCAGAAAGCCTTTGGCAAGGTACCTTACAGAAGGCTGCTAAATAAGCTAACAGCCAATGGTGTTAGAGGCAAAGTATTGGCATGGATAGAATATTGGCTGACAGACAGAAGGCAGAGAGTGGGGATAAGGAGGTCCTTTTCGGGATGGCAACCAGTGACTAGTGGTGTGCCACAAGGGTCAGCGTTGGGACCACAACTTTCGCTATAAACATTAATGATCTGGAGGATGGAACTGAGAGCATAGTTGCTAAATTTGCGGATGATACAATGATATGTAGGACTGGTAGTGTTGAGGAAGTGGGAGACTGCAGAATGACTTCGAACCATAGAACACTACAGCACAGAAACAGGCCTTTTGGCCATTCTTGGCTGTGCTGAACCATTTTTCTGCCTAGTCCCACTGACCTGCACCTGGACCATATCCCTCCACACCCCTCTCATCCATGTACCTGTCCAAGTTTTTAAATATTAAAAGTGACGCTGCATTTACCACTTCATCTGGCAGCTCATTCCACACTCCCACCACTCTCTGTGTGAAGAAGCCCCCCCAATATTCCCTTTAAACTTTTCCCCCTTCACCCTTAACCCATGTCCTCTAGTTTTTTTCTCCCCTAGCCTCAATGGAAAAAGCCTGCTTGCATTCACTCTACCTATACCCATCATAATTTTATACACCTCGATCAAATCTCCCCTTATTCTTCTACACACCAGGGAATAAGGTCTTAACCTATTCAACCTTTCTCTGTAACTCAGTTTCTCAAGTCCTGGCAACATCCTTGTAAACCTTCTCTGCACTCTTTCAAACTTATTAATATCCTTCCTGTAATTAGATGACCAAAACTGCACACATTACTCTAAATTCAGCCTCACCAATGTCTTGTACAACCTCATCGTAACATTCCAACTCTTATACTCAATACTTTGATTTATAAAGGCCAATGTTCCAAAAGCACTCTTTATGACCCTATCTACCTGTGACACCACTTATAGGGAATTATGTATCTGTATTCCCAGATCCCTCTGTTCTACTACACTCTTCAGTGTCCTATCATTTACCATGTTTGTTCTATCTTGGTTTGTCCTTGCAAAGTGCAATACCTCACACTTGTCTGCATTAAACTCCATCTGCCATTTTTCAGCCCATTTTTCTAGTTGGTCCAAATCCCTCCGCAAGCTTTAAAAACCTTCCTCACTGTCCACTACACCTCCAATCTTTGTATCATCAGCAAATTTTCTGATCCATTAATTGGATCACATTATCATCCAGATCACTGATACAGATGACAAACAACAATGGACCCAGCACTAATCCCTGTGGCACACCACTAGTCGCAGGCCTCCATTCAGAGAAGCAATCCTCCACTATCACTCTCTGGCTTCTTCCATTGAGCCAATGTCTAATCCAATTTACTACCTCTCCATGTATACCTCGCAACTGAACCTTCCTAATTAACCTCCCATGTGGACCTTGTCAAAGGCCTTACTGAAGTCCATATAGACAACATCCACTGCCTTCCCTTCATCCAATTTCCTGGTAACCTCCTCGAAAAGCTCTAATAGATTGGTTAAACATGACCTACCACGCACAAAGCCATGTTGACTCTCCCTAATAAGTCCTTGTCTAAGTATTTGTAGATCCTATCTCTTAGTACTCTTTCCAGTAATTTATCTACTACTGACGTCAAGCTTACCAGCCTATAATTTCCCAGATTACTTTTTGAGCATTTTTTAAACAACGGAACAACATGAGCTATCCTCCAATCATCCAGCACCTCACCCATGAATAATAACATTTTAAATATATCTGCCAGGGCCCTTGCAATTTCAACACTAGTCTTCTTCAAGATCCCAGGGAATACCCTATCCGGTCCTGGGGATTTACTTACTCTGATTTGCCTCAAGACAGCAAGCATCTCCTCCCCTTTAATTTGTATAGGTTCCATGACCTCCCTACTTGTTTACCCTATTTACGTAGACTCCATGCCAGTTTCCTTAGTAAATATGGATGCAAAAAACCCATTTAATATCTCCCCCATTTCTTTTGGTTCCATACAAAGCCGACCAGTCTGATCTTCAAGAGGACCAATGCTTTTAATATACCTGTAGGAGCTCTGAGGATTATCCTTCACGTTGACTGCCAAAGCAACCTCATGTCTTCCTTTAGCCCTCCTGGTTTCCTTCTTAAGTAGTTTCTTGCATCTTATTTGTTCCCTGTTGGACTTGGACAGGCTAGGAGGCTGGCGAAGAAGTGGCAGATGGAAGGCAATATGGGAAAGTCTGAGGTTATGCACTTTAGTCGGAAGAATAGAGGTGTGGACTATTCTCACAATGGGGAAAGGCTTCAGAAATCTGAAGCACAAAGGAACTTGGGAGTCCTGGCTCAGGAGACTCTTAAAGTTAACGTGCAGGTTCAGTTTAGGGAGGCAAATTCAACTTTAGCGTTCATTTCTAGAGGGTTAGAATACAAGAGCAGGGATGTACTGCTGAGGCTGTATAAGGCAGTGGTCAGACCCCATTTGAAATATTGTGAGCAGTTTTGGGCTCCATACTTAAAGAAGTTGTGCCAATGATATCCATACCTACTAGGCTTACCTATAACCCTCAATTCTATTAAGTTCCATGTACTCATCCAGAAGTCTCTTAAAAGACCCTATCGAATTTGCCTCCACCACCACCGACGGCAGCCGATTCCACTCACGGACCACCCTCTGAGGAAAAAACTTATCCCTGTTATCTCCTCTGTGCCTACTGCCCAGCACCTTAAACCTGTGTCCTCTCGTAGCAACCATCCCAGCCATTGGAAAAAGCCTCTGAGAGTCCACCCAAACTATACATATATAGAACATAGAACATTACAGCGCAGAACAGATATATACCTCTCAACATCTTATACACTTCTATCAGGTCACCTCTCATCCTTCGTCTCTCTAAAGAGAAAAGACCAAGCTCCCTCAACCTATCCTCATAAGGCATGCCACCCAATCCAGGCAACATCCTTGTAAATCTCCTCTACACTCTTTCAATAGCTTCCACATCCTTCCTGTAATGAGGCGACCAGAACTGAGCACAGTATTCCAAGAGAGATCTGACTACGGTCTTATAAAGCTGCAACATTATCTCCCAACTCCTAAACTCAATCCCTCAATTGATGAAGGCCAGTACACCATACGCTTTCTTAAACACATCCTCTACCCACGAGAATGATTTAAGAGTCCTATGGACCCGGACTCCAAGGTCCTTCTGATCCTCAACACTGCTAAGAGTCTTACCCTTGATATTATACTCCTTCATCCCATTTGACCTGCAGACATCACTGAATATTTTTAAGGTGAAGGTAGATAGATTCTTGATAGCTAAGGGAATCAAAGTTTGTCAGGGGTATATGGGAATGTGACGTTTGAAACACCAAAAGATCAGCCATTTTCTTTATGGAATGCTGTACTTCTGCTCCTATTTTATATGTTTATATAATCTCATTCTTTCCTACATAGAACATAGAACATAGAACACTACAGCACAAACAGGCCCTTCGGCCCACAAGTTGCGCCGACCACATCACCTACCAACCTACAGACCTATCTATAACCCTCAATCTCATTAAACCCCATATACTCATCCAGAAGTCTTTTAAAAGACCCCAGCGAGTTCGCCTCCACCACCACTGACGGCAGCCGATTCCATTCACTCACCACCCTCTGAGTGAAAAACTTACCCCTAACATCACTTCTGAACCTCCCTCCCCGCACCTTAAATCTGTGTCCTCTCGTAGCGACCATTTCAAACCGGGGAAATAGCCTCTGAGAGTCCACCCTATCTATTCCTCTCAACATTTTGTAAACTTCTATCAGGTCGCCTCTCAACCTTCGTCTCTCCAGGGAAAAGAGTCCCAGCTCCCTCAACCTAACTTCATAAGGCATGCCTCCCAGTCCAGGCAACATCCTTGTAAATCTCCTCTGCACCCTTTCAATAGCTTCTACATCTTTCCTATAGTGAGGCGACCAGAACTGCGCACAATACTCCAAATGAGGCCTGACAAGTGTCTTATAAAGTTCCAGCATTACCTCCCGACTCCTAAACTCAATCCCTCGATTAATGAAGGCCAGTACACCATACGCCTTCTTGACCACCTCCTCCACCTGCGAGGCCGATTTAAGAGTCCTGTGGACCCGGACCCCAAGATCCTTCTGCTCCTCAACACTACTCAGACTTCTGCCCTTAATAGTGTACTCGTTCATCCCGTTGGTTCTGCCAAAATGGACGACAACACATTTATCCGCGTTGAAGTCCATCTGCCACTTCTCCGCCCAGTCCTGCATCCTATCTATGTCCTGCTGCAACTTTTGCCATCCTTCCAGATCATCCACAACACCACCGACCTTCGTGTCATCAGCGAACTTACTTACCCATCCCTCCACTTCCTCATCCAGGTCATTTATGAAAATGACAAACAACAAAGGTCCCAGAACAGATCCTTGAGGCACTCCGCTGGTGACTGACCTCCATTCAGAAAAAGCCCCATCCACAACCACTCTCTGCCTTCTGCAGGCAAGCCAGTTCTGGATCCACAAGGCCAAAGGCCCTTGGATCCCATGCCCTCTCACCTTCTCAAGAAGTCTTGCATGGGGGACCTTATCAAACGCCTTGCTGAAGTCCATGTACACTACGTCCACGGCACTTCCTTCGTCAATGTGTTCAGTCACATTATCGAAGAACTCAACTAGGCTTGTAAGGCACGACCTGCCCTTGACAAATCCATGCTGACTATTCCTGATCATGTCAAACCTCTCCAAATGTTCGTAAATCTTGTCCCTCAGAAGCCTCTCCATCAGCTTACCAACCACTGAGGTCAGACTCACCGGTCGGTAATTTCCCGGGCTATCTCTGTTCCCTTTCTTAAAAATAGGAACTACATCCGCAATCCTCCAATCCTCTGGAACCTCTCCCGTCTCCATTGACGACGCAAAGATCATCGCCAGGGGCTCTGCAATCTCTTCCCTCGCCTCCCACAGTATCCTGGGGTACATCCCATCTGGTCCCGGCGACTTATCTACCTTGATAGAATTCAAAAGTTCCAACACATCCTCCTCCTTAATATTCACGTACTCAATCCTTTCCATCTGCTGCAAATCCATAACAAAATCTCCCAGATCGGCTTCCACCGTGAATACTGAGGCGAAGTACTCGTTAAGCACCTCCGCCATTTCTTCTGGTTCCACACAAACCTTTCCCCCCTCACCTTTTATCGGTCCTATCCCTTCTCTTCTTATCCTTTTACCTTTCACATATTTATAGAAGGCCTTGGGATTCTCCTTAATCTTACTCGCCAAGGTCTTCTCATGACCCCTTCTGGCTCTCCTAATTTCCCTTTTAAGTTCCCTCCTACAGTCCTTATACTCCTCAAGATCTTTAACATCTCCTAATTCCCTGAACCTCTTGTACACCTTCCTTTTCTTCCTGACTACATGGACCCCCATCTACAATAATC
Source organism: Carcharhinus amblyrhynchos (assembly GCF_965287045.1). Taxonomy (NCBI): domain Eukaryota; kingdom Metazoa; phylum Chordata; class Chondrichthyes; order Carcharhiniformes; family Carcharhinidae; genus Carcharhinus; species Carcharhinus amblyrhynchos. The sequence goes on along the minus strand of NC_137339.1, from coordinate 54,739,933 downwards.
TTACCCATTCACTTAGTCCAAGTCCCTTTGTAACTGCCTGATCTAATTCACATAAATTATTGATCTTCCAAACTTGGCATTCAAACTTAGTTTAGATACAAAAACACAAAATGCTGGAAAATCTGAACAAATCTGTAGAGAGAGAATGAAGCCAAGATTTTGAATTTGGATGATCCTTCATCAGACTAGACATCACGTGTCAATGTGTTCCATACAGCACGTATGGGAAGATGAAGAGAACTGGGAATGAACAAGAATGGGAATGAACAAGAATAAAACTAGCAGAAAAAAATACCTGCGATAATGTTCTGATTTCCAAAATCACGTTTAAACAATTTTCTGGGTCTTAGCTCAGTTCCTTGATATTTTATTTTTTCATCTTCTTCAAAGTCATTGAAGTTACTTTGGTCCTTCCCATATACGCGTTTGAGAACAGAGGCACAGCTAGATGGACCTGTACATGCAATAGAGAAACATCTTAAGATAGCATGTACTATTGCCGAACCTTAAAAAACTCCCCCTTAAAAGAGGGAAAAATGCTCTGCATATTAAAATTCTGGAACTATAAATAGTTAACACCTATGTTATAGTGGTGTCATAGGGAAAAAAAAGTATTGATTTGGTCAGAGTCAGTCTTGCACCTGTCGTAAGTATTTAAAGTTTTGTTACATTTTCCAAATAAAGATGTGATTTGACTTCAAGATAAAGTTTTTGTATCTATCAATTAACTGGAGCAGAGATCTTGGTTAGCTTTGTATCTGTCTTTACCAAGGAGGCAGATGCTATCAAGCACATGGTGATAAACAAGTAAACTGTCCCTCAAAAAGTTCAAAACTGATAAATAACTGTTGAAAAGACTGCCAGAAAGTTGACAAGGCACCAAGACTGGATGAGATGCATTTAAGGATATTAAAGGAAGTGAGAATGGAAATTGCAGGGATGTTGGCCATAATCTTCCAGTCTTCCCTAAACTCAGGGAAGGTGCCAGAGGAATGGAGAGAATTATAAATGTGCACCTTTGTTCAAGAAAGATTGCAAGGATATGCCCACCAATTAGTCAAGGGTAACTTTCTAGAAACAATTATTTGAGATAGAATTCGTAGACATATGGAAAAGCACAGTTTGATTAGGCAGAGCCAGCATGGATTTGTAAAGGGAATATTGTGTTTGACTAACTTGCTGGAGTTGTTTGAGGAGGCAATGGAAAAGCTTGATCAAGGTCGTGCTGTTGATGTGGTATATGTAGACTGTTAAACTGTTACGCCACTGTTTAAAAAAGGTAGCAGACAAAAGGTGGGTAACTACAGGCTGGTTAGCTTAATGTCCGTAGTTGGGAAAATGCTAGAATCCATCATTAAAGAAGAAATAGCAGGACCCTTAGAAAAGAACGGTTTGATCAAGCAGATGCAGCATGGATTCAGGAAGGGGAAGTCGCGTTTGATGAATTTACTGGATTTCTATGAAGATGTGACTAGTGCGGTAGACAGAGAGGAACCGGTGGATGTGGTGTTTTTAGATTTCCAGAAGGCGTTCGATAAGTCGCCTCACAGAAGGTTGCTACAGAAGGTTAGGGTACATGGAGTTGGGGGTAAAGTGTTAGCGTGGATTGAGGATTGGCTATTTAACAGGAAGCAGAGATTTGGAATAAATGGGTGCTTTTCTGGTTGGCAGTTGGTGACGAATAGCGTGCCGCAGGGATCAGTGCTGGGGCCTCAACTGTTTACCATATACATAGATGATCTGGAGGAGGGGGCTGAGTGTAGGGTAACATAATTTGCTGATGACACAAAGATGAGTGGGAAAGCGAATTGCGTGGAGGACGTGGAAAGTCTGCAGAGAGATTTGGATAGGCTGAGTGAGTGGGCGAGGACTTGGCAGATGGTGTAATGTTAGCAAATGTGAGGTTATCCACTTTGGAAGAAATGATAGTAGGATGGAATATTATTTAAATGGTGAAAAGTTGCAGCATACTACTGTGCAGAGGGACCTGGGGTCCTTGTGCATGAATCGCAAAAACTCAGTCTGCAGGTGCAGCAGGTGATCAAGAAGGCGAATGGAATGTTGGCCTTTATAGCGAGGGGGATAGAATATAAAAGCAGGAAAGCCTGTACAAGGCACTGGTGAGGCCACAACTGTGTGTGCTGTTTTGGTCCCCTTATTTGCAAAAGGATATATTGGCCTTGGAGGGAGTACAGAGAATGTTCACCAGGCTGATACTGGAGATGAGGGGGTTAGCTTATGAGGAGAGATTGAGTAGGTTGGGCTTGTACTCGTTGGAGTTTAGAAGGCTGAGGGGGGATCTTATAGAGACTTACAAGATAATGATGGGGCTAGATAGGGTAGAGGTCGAGAGATTCTTTCCACTTAGAAAGGAAACCAGGACTAGAGGGTACAGCCTCAAAATAAGTCGGGGGGGAGCAGTTTAGAACAGAGTTGAGGAGGAACTTCTTCTCTCAGAGGGTGGTGATAATCTGGAATTCTCTGCCCATTGAAGTAGTGGAGGCTACCTCATTGAATATGTTTAAGTCACGGGTAGATTGATTTCTGATCAATAAGGGAATTAAGGGTTATGGGGAGCAGGCGGAAATTACAGTGGACAGGGTGGTGAAGAAGGTATTTGGCCTGCTTAGTTCCATTGGTCAGAACATTGAATACAGGAGTTGGGACATCTTGCTGAAGTTGTAGAAGACCTTGGTAAGGCCACACTTGGAATACTGTGTACAGTTCTAGTCACCCTATTATGAAGGATATTATTAAACTAGAAAGAGTGCAGAAAAGATTTACTAGGATGGTACTAGGACTTGGTAGTTTGAGTTATAAGGAGAGGCTGGATAGACCAGGACAGTTTTTCTCTGTAGGAGGCTTAGGGGTGATCTTATAGAAGTTTATAAAATAATGAGGGGCATGGATCAGCTAAATAGTCAATATCTTTTCCCAAAGGTAGAGGAGTCTAAAATAGAGGGCATAGGTTTAAGGTGAGAGGGAAGTGATACAAAAGTTTCCAGCGGGGCAATTTTTTCACACAGAGGGTGATGAGCGTCTGAAACAAGCTGCCAGAGGTAGTAGTAGAGGTGAGTACAATCCTATCTTTTAAAACACATTTTGACACTTACATGCATAAGATGGGTATAGAGGAATATGGACCAAACATGAGCTTAGTGGTTGAGAAAAGGGACAGCATGGACAAGTTGAGCCAAAGGGCCTACTTCCATGCTGTAAACCTCTGTGACTCTATATATCACCCTCTGCGTAAAATAAAATTGCTCCTCAGGTTCCCATTAATTCTTTCCCCTCGTAACTTAAACCTATGCCCTCTGGTTCTCAATTCCCCAACCCTGAGAAAAAGATTGAATGTTTTCACCCTGTCCATGCCTTTCATGATCTTAGTAAGAAGTCTTACAACACCAGGTTAGAGTCCAACCAGTTTATTTGATAGTAATCAATCAACACCATTTCCGAAAACTTGTGAGATTACTATCAAATAAACTGGTTGGACTCTAACCTGGTGTTGTGAGACTTCTTACTGTGTTTACCCCAGTCCAACGCCGGCATCTCTACATCATCTCATGATCTTATACACCTCTATAAGATCATGAGAGGCACTCCTCAGTCTCCTAAGCTCCAAAGAAAAAAGTCCTAGCTTGTCCAATCTCTTCCTATACCTCAGTCCCTTGAGTCCTGGCAACTAGAGTGAATGTTGGACCCTTACAGGATGAGAGGGGGGATTTAGTGGTGGGAGATGAGGAAATGGCAGAGGCCTTAAATAAGTTTTTTGCCTCGGTCTTCACGGAGGAGGATGCGAATAGTTTGCCAGATATTAAAGATAGAAGGATGGTAGGAGTTGAGGGCCTGAATGCGATTACTGTCACTAGAGAGGTAGCGTTTGATCAACTAGCGGGACTGATGGTGGACAAGTCCCCAGGACCGGATGGAATGCATCCCAGGGTTCTGAAGGAAATGGCGGAGGTGATAGTAGATGCCTTAGTGATTATTTACCAAACTTCGCTGGATTCCGGGGAAGTGCAGGAAGATTGGAAAATGGCTAATGTTACGCCGCTGTTTAAAAAAGGTCGCAGGCAAAAGGCCGGTTAGTTTAACGTCTGTTGTTGGAAAAATGCTGGAATCCGTCATCAAAGAAGAAATAGCGAGGCACCTAGAGAAGAATTGTGTGATAGAGCAGACACAGCACGGATTCGTTAAGGGGAAGTCGTGTTTGACAAATTTATTGGAATTCTACGAGGATGTCACTAGTGCGATAGACAGAGGGGAACCGGTGGATGTGGTGTTTCTCGATTTTCAGAAGGCGTTTGATAAGGTGCCTCACAAAAAGTTGCTTCAGAAGGTTAGGGGGCATGGAGTTGGGGGTAAGGTGTTAGCGTGGATAGAGGATTGGCTGTCTAATAGGGGGCAGAGAGTTGGTATCAATGGGTGCTATTCTGATTGGCGGTTGGTGACTAGTGGAGTGCCACAGGGATCGGTGCTGCGGCCTCACCTATTTACCATTTATATAGATAATCTGGAGGAGGGGGCTGAGTGTAGGGTGTCGAAATTTGCTGATGACACAAAGATGAGTGGAAAAGCAAATTGTGCGGAGGGTATGGAAAGTCTGCAGAGGAATCTGGATAGGCTGAGCAAGTGGGCAAGGACCTGGCAGATGGAGTATAATGTTAGCAAGTGTGAGGTTATCCACTTTGGCAGGAATAATAGTAGGAGGGATTACTATTTAAAGGGTGAAAAGCTGCAGCATGCTACAGTGCAGAGAGACCTGGGGGTCCTTATGCATGAGTCGCAAAAACCCGGTCTGCAGGTGCAGCAGGTGATCAAGAAGGCAAATGGGATGCTGGCCTTTATAGCGAGGGGGATAGAATATAAAAGCAGGGAGGTCTTGCTGCAACTGTACAGGGCACTGGTGAGGCCGCACCTGGACTACTGTGTGCAGTTTTGGTCGCCGCACTTGCGCAAGGATATTTTGGCCTTAGAGGGAGTGCAGAGGAGGTTCACTAGGCTGATACCGGAGATGAGGAGGTTGGACTATGAAGAGAGACTAAATAGACTGGGTCTGTACTCATCGGGGTTTAGAAGGATGAGGGGGGATCTTATTGAGACATATAAGATAATGAAGGGGATGGATAGGGTAGAGGTAGAGAGATTCTTCCCGCTCAGAAAGGACAGTAGGACTAGAGGGCACAGCCTCAAGATAAAGGGGGGGGGGTGCAGTTTAGAACAGAGTTGAGGAGGAACTTCTTCACTCAAAGGGTGGTGAATCTCTGGAATTCTCTGCCCATTGATGTGGTGAAGGCTACCTTGCTAAATATATTTAAGTCACAGGTAGATAGGTTTTTGGTAGGCAACAGAATTAAGGGTTATGGGGAGAAAGCGGGAAGCGGAACTGAGCCACTTCAGATCAGCCATGATCTTATCGAATGGCGGGGCAGGCTCAAGGGGCTAGATGGCCTACTCCTGCTCCTACTTCTTATGTTTTTATTATGTTCTTATGTTCTAACATCCTAGTAAAACTTTTCTGCAGTCTCCCCAGTTTAATAACATCTTTCCTATAGCAAGGCGACGAAAACTGAACTCAATTTTCCACGTGTGGCCTCTCCAATGCCCTGTACAATTGCAACATAACTTTCCAACTTCCATACTCAATGTCCTGATTGATGAAGGCCAGTATGCCAAAGCCTTCTTCATTGTCCTATCTGTCTGTGACTCCATCTTGAGAGAACCATGCACCTGAATTCCATAGTCTCTCTTTCCACTATACTCTCTGAGGTCCTACCATCCACCGTGAAAGTTCTATTTTGATTTGACTTTCCAAGATGCAACACCTCACACTTAACTGTATTGAACTCCATTTGCCATTTCTTGGCCCAGTTCCCCAGCTGATCAAGATCTTGTTGCAATTTTTGATAACCTTCCTCAACACAACTTACTTTAGTGTCATCTGCAAAATTACTAATCACGTCTTTTACATTCTCATCCAAATCATTGATACAGATGACAAACAGCAATGAGTCCAATACCGACCCACTGCGGCACGCCAAAAGGCTGTTTTGAAGTTGAATGAAAACAGGGAGTTTTAAGGGGTAAATTTGTAAGGGATAGCAGAAATTAAGTTTAATTTTCAGAGCTTATTTAAAGATAAATTAATTCTTTAATCTAGTAACTGAAAGCTGCTTAATTTGATTAGGTATAGTTTAATTGCATTTCTGAAACAGGTGTCAGCTGAATCACTCTCAGCTGCAGCTGGTTAACTGAAAAACTAGTTTAATCCAGTTTCAAAAGCATTGTTTTGGCCCTATGAAAAGGAAGTCAACGTTAGAGCTATTTCCTGCACTGGGTATTGCTTGATGAAGCCAGAGTGTTTTGGAGTTGGGTGAAAACAGAGAATTTTGGAGGATAAGTTTGGAAGAGTAAACTTTAAGTTCTTCTTTGGGATGGTGAACTATAATTGTTGTTTTTAACCCAACTTGTGTACCATTTTGGCACCCTTACACCATCTTCTTTAAAAAAAATCAGTGTTTGCAATGGGAAAATTCCTAGAAGTAAACCTTGTACAGAACGTTGATTAGGCTGCATTTAGAATACTGCGTACAGTTCTGGTCGCCTTACAACCGGAAGGACGTGGAGACTCTGGAGAGAGTGCAGAGGAGGTTTACCAGGATGTTGCCTGGTATGGACGGACTGGGGTATGAGGAAAGATTGAAGAAATTGGGGCTCTTTTCCCTTGAAAGACGCCAACTGAGGGGGGATCTAATAGAGGTATATAAGATTATGAAGGGTATAGATAGAGTAAACAGAGGTAAGCTATTTCCTATAATAGAGACACGTAGGACAAGGGGCCATGGAATTAAGGTGAGGGGGGAGCGGTACAACGCAGATATTAGAGGGAGGTTTTTCACTCAGAGGGTAGTGGGGGTATGGAATGATCTGCCAAGTAAGATGGTGGAGGCAAACACGCTAGAGTCCTTTAAGAGTAACTTAGACAGGCACATGACTGAGTTGGAGATGGGTGGATATAGGAGAACCTTTTAAATAAGGGTCATTAGCATTGGGGCGTCCCTGGTAATGTAAATGGGTATGGTATGATAATTTTTTTCTCTTTCATTCACAGGTTTTAAGTCGGTCCACCTCGTGTCCAACGAGGGGCATACACGCGATGGGTCGTACTGGGGCTGCTCTTGGTTGTTCGAGATTGGCCTTGTGCTTTATGTCTAATGTGTGCCTAAACTGGACAAGCTACTGGGCAAGACGACAGCTCAGTGACTATCGCTGATTGCTGTGCAGACACATGGACTTGGGCCGGAGTCTGTGGGAGTTTGCGCATTCTCCCCGTGCTTGCGTGGGTTTTCTCCGGGTGCACCGGTTTCCTCCCACACCCCAAAGATGTGCTGTTAGGCTGATTGGCAGGAATAAATTGTCCCTAAATCAGTTTCCCTCAATCTGGATGGCCATAAAACATTAGATAGGGGTCATGGGTAGAGAGGTGGACTGGTGGTGTTGAGATGGAGGCGCGGGCTCGTTGGGCTGAAGGGCCTGTTTCCCAGGCTGATTTTGTTCTTTGTTCTTTAATTAAAACAGACCCTTCAATCATTTACCTTACTTATTCATTTTGACCCAGGCAAGAAAATCATTGTGACCTGAAGGCATAAGGACTACACTCTCCCATAAGATGGAAGATGGCATGAGCTTCCAGGAACTTGTCAGATGCTTAAATTAGGTACTCACAGATTGATAAAGAGAATTTAGTACTATCAAGAAATTTCATCAGTATGTGAATAGCCCCCATTTCACTGTCATTCCAGATCATAAACTGTTGCTATGGCTGTTCCATGAAGACAAGCCAGTCTGACCGATCGCATCAGCCCAAGTTCAAAGATGAGCTTTACTGTTAGCTGCATACAGTTGCATGTTTCAGCACAAATCAGGGACACAAATTTATAATGCTGATGCCTTAAGTCAGCTCCCATTTCTACAGACATTATCTTTGCCACTAATTCCTCAGGAGATAGTCCTCGTTTTTAATTTTGTCAGCCCACATCAAGACATGGAGCCAGAGGAACCCAGTCCTTTCAAAAGTGAAAGACTGGTTTTGACATGCTGGCATTTTGACAAATTTGACCAATCCAGTTCTATTTACTAGGGTAGACTGTTGCGAAGACTGAGTACTTTTGTGGAGGAGCGGAGTGATAGTGCCACTTCTCCACAAGTTGCACAGTGCATATCCTGGGCAGATGAAGATGTTGGCCAGGAGCTATATTTGGTGACAAGAATTGACACCGAGATGGAAAGTGTGGTCAACTCTTGCCAACAATTGTCAAATGAAGCAGACCTGACTGCCTGCAGCAAGTGTACTTCTGGGAGTGGCTTGGCCATCCTTGGAATAGCTCCCCATTGATTTTGCTGATTCTTTTGAAACAGCCTGACATGCAAATTTTGCACTCCACAGCCACGTCAGCCACCATGGACAACTGGCAGCAATTTTCACGATATATGGTGTTCCTGAAGTAATTATTTGCTTTTACAGCTGAAGACTTTTTGCACTTACGGCATCCAACATCTACACACGTTCCTGTATCACCCTGCTTTCAAATGGTTTGGCAAAAAGTATCAATGAGGAAACAATCCAACAAACCACTGCCCCTCTGCTTGGCCAACTTTCTACTCTCATGTAATAGCACCCTACATGCTACTACAGGAGTTATGCCAGGCATATTGTTGGTGGGTTGATGACTGAGAACCTGCCTTGACTTCATTTTGCCAAATTTGATGGGAGGGTGGCGGCAAAGCAAGCCTTGCAGAAGGACTGTCATGATACTTAAACAATTTAGATTTTGTCCAGACTTTGCAGGGGAGCCAGCTTGCATGCCTGGGAAGATAATTCAACTTGAAGGACTGTGAAGTACAGAAGCTGCAGCTCCCACTACCAGTCATCAGAACTCTGTAAAGAAGTCCAGTGTATCAGCAGCTGAGTTGGGCCAGCAGAGCCAGGAAGTAGGCAAAAAATGGTTCGGCACAGCCAAGAAGGGCCAAGAGGCCTGTACTTTTCTCTGGTTCTAAGTCCCAGCCCTATTTCAACATTGGAATCTCTTGACCCACTCCTATAGACTCTGTTACCTCCAACTCAAGAGAACCTAGGTGTGAAATTGTGCCGCTCCACAAGAGTCTAGAGGAACCCAGACAGAATTTGTGAACATTGCCAAATGGTCCCTCTTGAAAATTATATTTTGTGTATATCTGTACATCAGCTTTTGTTTGTTTTATCAGAAAATAAGTTACTGGTAACATAGCCTATTTAAGGGCATTCATGGGCTCATGGGACATTCTTAGAAGTCGGTGAGAGAACTGGCACTTATTGGGTGTTAGAGCACGGGTCCTGGTTGGAGGGAACCTCTAGTGTGAGACTGGAAGTTGGTGGAACTAGATCCGTGCCTGTATTGAACTTGTTTGTACGGTTTAAAATTTCCTGTAATAAATAATTGATTTAAAGCTTCCTCACCGTGATGCCTCACATTACAACAGTTAGATTCTCCTATTAGAGAAGCTCATTGCCTGGCTTCATTGTGCACATACGAACATACATAAGAACAAGAAGCAGGCCATTCAGCCCTTCCAGCTTGCCTTATCATGCAGTACGATCATGGCTAATCTGATAGTAACCTCAAATCTGCATCTGCCTATGCCTAACATATCACTCCCTTGCTTGCCAAGATATTATCCACCTCTGCCTTAAAAGCATTCAAAGACACTGTTCCACCAGCTTTTCAGAAAGAGACCGAGAGGAAAAACTTCACCTCATATCTGTTTTAAATATGCAATGTTTTATTCTTAAACAGTGACCGCCACTTTTAGATTCACCCACAAGAGGGAAACATCCTCTCCACATCCACCTTGTCAAAACTTCTCATAACTCATGGAGATCTATGCACAGAAAAGGCCCTTTCGTCCATCAAAAAACAAGCCACCTAACTATTCTAATCCCATTATCCAACACTTGGTTTTGTATGCTTTGGCATCATAAGTGCACGTCTAAATTCTTCTTAAATGTTATGAGGCTCTCTACTTCCACCACGGTTTCAGACAATGAGTTTCAGATTCCCATCAACAGTTGGGTGAAAAAGACTTTTCCCATCCCCTCAAAATGTTCTGCCCCTTACCTTAAATCTACGCTCCCTTGTCATTTTTCCTTCCACCCAAGGAACAAGTTTTTTGCTGTCTATCTCTTATAACCTTTATGATAACCTTCAGGACTCACATGGGAAATCCTTAATTGATCTCTGTGGGACTCATGGAATATGAGTTCCCATTGTAATAAATGATTGCCTACTCTGGTGGAACTTGTCTCTGAGCCCATGAGAAGGTGGACTCCTGACCAGGTCCAGTGTTCTATTGCCTCGGACAAGACTCACGTATACGCACCACCGGGTTGTTTAACTTTTGATTGAAGAATAAAACACCATTCCTTTCCAGTTGGCTTCCTAAGTTATTACACTGGCAACAAAGTACAAGGGACATTTCATGTAACCTTACTGCTTGACTGGCTACAATATACTTCTTCCAGGCAAATGGAATAGAAGACAATAACTGGCAAAAGATCATCCTAATTATTGCTTGTGGGGCTGCAACTTTCAGCATTACAAAAAGTTCGACATATCTGACAGCAACAGGTTCTTTGATAAATTAATAAAATATGTAGTAAACTATTATGCCCTCAAACCATCCGTAATATTGCAACGATATAGCTTTATTGCATCAAGCAGATTTTCTGGGGAACCAGTGAAGGAATTTATGACATGACTGCAAATTGGCAGAACACTGAGTACGGCCTGCATTACCGGAAATGCTGAGAGATCATTCAGTATGTGGCATAAATAATTTAATGATTCAAAAGAGGTTATTAACAGAGCCAAACCTGGATCTTAAAAAAGCCACAGAGCAAACCTAGTCTCACAAAAACATGGAGAAAGAGGCCCAGGAGCTTTAAGGACCCATAGACAACACCGGCCGTGGATGACCTCCATATTGTAGAATCAGGTTTCCAACAGATCACATTCATGGGCAAGGAAAAGCAAGCACAACAAAGTAGGGAAATCCTGGCACCAGAGGGGAGGATTTTTCACAGTATACTTGATTTGATTTATTGTTGTTATATGAATTAGTATACAGTGAAAAGTATTGTTTCTTGCACACTATACAAAGCATACTATATATAGGGATGGAAAAGAGAGAGCGCATAATGTAGTGTCATAGACAAAGATAGGGTGCAGTGCAAGGTAGGTCCATTCTAAAATGTAATGGCAGCAGGAAAGGAGTTGTTTTTTGAGTTGGTAAGTATGTGTCCTCAGACTTTGTATTTTTTTTCCGACACTAAGTTTCAAGGATACTTTGCCAATATCAGCCAAACAAATTCAAGCTTGGACCCGGCAAGATCCCACCTTACCAAAACTATGTCGCCTTATACTAAATGGCGGACCACAGGAATATTCAACACAGGACATATAAACCAGAGATGGCAAAATACCCAGAATTGAGCATTGAGGATGATATCATAGAATGATAGAAACCCTACAATGCAGAAAGAGGCCATCTGCCCATCGAGTTTGTGCCAATCACAATCTCACCCAGGCCCTGCCCCCATATCCCTACACATTTACCCACTAATCTCTCCAACCTATGCATCTCAGGACACTAAGGAGCCAATCAACCTAACCCGCACATTTTTCGACTATGGGAAGAAACCAGATCACCTGGAGGAAGCCCACGCAAACATGAGGAGAATGTGCAAACTCCATGCAGACAGTGACCAAGCCGGGAATCGAACTCAGGTCACTGGAGCTGTGAAGCAGCAGTGCTAACCATTGTGCTACTGTGCCGCCCTCATTGTATGGGGAGCCCAGGTGCTTATCCCACGTCCGTCCCAGCGACCAATACTCCACAAGCTACTTAATGACCATCCAGGGATTTCTAAAATGGCTCGCTAAAAGCTACATTTTGGTGGTGTAGTATCGATGGAGAAATAGTGAAGCTGATTAAAACATGCAAAATTTGCCAAACCAACCAGAAGGTCCACAGTGTCCTAGGTACGAGTGTATACAGACTATGCAGGGTCATTTGTGGGATCTATGTTCCTTCTATTGATTGATGTCAACTCCAAGTCGATTGATGTACACCAAATGCCCTCTACCACTTCTCTTAACACCATAGAAAGGCTCAGGCAGTTCTCCAGCACACATGAGAGACTGGAAGTCCTTATAATGGACATGAGACCACATTTACCAGTGGAGAATTCAAAACATTCATGACCGCAAATGGAGTAAGGCATGTCCACACGACATCTTATCACCCATCGTCAAATGGTTTGGCTCAGAGAGCAGTCTAGATGTTTAAAAATGGTGTGAAGAAACAGACTAAGGGCTCCTTTGATACAAAGTTACCATGGTTCGTTTTTAACTACAGGACACCACACATGAAAATAGGTTTAGTCTCGGCAGAACTCTTGATGGGCAGATTCCTTTTGGACCAGGCTTAGTTTCACTTTCTTGAATCTGAGTGGGAACATCGAGGAAAAACAAGAAGCCCAAAAGAGCGGCCATGATGGACATAATCCTGATAGGGTTTTTAAACTGGGAGACAATGTCCACATGCAAATTTATGGAGACGGCACCTCATGGACACCAGGAGTTGTCCTCTAAAGAACTGGACCACTGTCATAGACTGTAAGAACTGGAGACAAGATAATAAAGAAATACATTGATCACTTCTGCTATTGGGAGCTTTCAACAGAAGCAACTACCACACTGAACATACAATTATTGGCACTGTGCACATCAATGGGTAGACAAAAATCTCTACCCATGGTAGGCTTAAGAGAAACCTATAAGGACTCCGCCTCAGAAATGGAGAATGGCACAGTCAAAGGACGTTGCCAATGACGAGCCACCTAAAGTGACACTTCAACGTTCATCAAGAAAGAGATAGTTGCCTCCTCAGATATTCTCCCCTAACCAGACGGAATATACGACAGAAGTCCAGGGGCCAAAACGCAAAGACAACCCTGACACCTTAGGAGTGAAGGGGAACCCAAAGGGACACTGGTGTCATGACCTTGATTTCATTTATTATTGTCGAATGTATTGGAATACAGTGAAAAGTATTTTCTTTTGTGCGTTATAGACAAAGAATATTCATAGAACATAGAACATAGAACATTACAGCGCAGAACAGGCCCTTCGGCCCACGATGTTGCGCCGACCAGTTACAAAAACAATGACCCACTAGCCTATACCAATCCCTTTTCGTCCATAAACCTATCCAGAGATCTCTTAAACGCCCCCAAACTAGACGCATTTACAACTGCAGCAGGCAGGGCATTCCAATCCCTCACCACCCGCTGGGTAAAGAACCTACCCCTGACATCCGTCCTGTAGCTACCCCCCCTTAATTTAAAGCCATGCCCCCTCGTGCTAGCTTTCTCCATCCGAGGAAAAAGGCTATCACTATCCACCCTATCTAAACCTCTAATCATCTTATATGTTTCAATAAGATCCCCTCTTAGCCGCCTTCTTTCCAACGAAAACAACCCTAAATCCCTCAGTCTCTCCTCATAGGACCTCCCCACCATACCAGGCACCATCCTAGTAAACCTCCTCTGCACCCTCTCCAACGCCTCCACATCCTTCTTGTAATGCGGGGACCAGAACTGCACACAGTACTCCAAGTGCGGCCGCACTAGAGTAGTGTACAGTTGCAACATTACACTGCGACTCCTAAATTCAATCCCCCTACCAATAAACACCAAGACACCGTACGCCTTCTTAACAACCTTATCTACTTGATTCCCAACTTTCAGGGATCTATGTACACACACACCTAGATCCCTCTGTTCATCCACACTATTCAAAGTCCTCCCGTTAGCCCTATACTCGACACATCTGTTGCTCCTAGAATCTGTTGCTCATAGAATACATAGAGTAGAAAGAAAGGAGAGGGTGCATAATATAGTGTTACAGTCATAGCTAGGGTGTAGGGAAACATCAACCGAGGTCAGTCCATTCAAAAGTCTGACTGCAGCAGGGAAGAAGCTATTCTTGAATCAGTTGATATTGATTTGACTTTTGTATCTTTTTCCCGATGGAAGAAGATGGAAGAGAGTATATCCAGGGTACGTGGGTCCTTGGCTGGCTGCTTCTCCGAGAAAGCAGGAAGTGTAAGTGGACTCAATGTATGGTTTGCAAGATGGACTGGGCAATGTTCACGACCCTTTTTGGTTTCTTGAGATCTTGGTCAGAGCAGAAGGTATATCAAGCTGTGATGCATCCAGATTGGATATTTTCTATGGTGCATCTGGAAAAATTGATAAGAATCGTAACAGATATGCCAAATTTCCTTAGCCTCCTGAGAAAGTAGAGACATTAGTGGGCTTTCTTAACTATAGCAACAGCGCAGAGGGACCAGAACACATTATTGGTGATCTAGATACCTAGAAACTTGAAGCTCTCAACCATTTCCACTTCATCTCCATTGATGTAGACAGAGACATAAAGAACAAAAAAAATTACAGCACAGAAACAGGCCCTTCGGCTCTCCAAGCCTGCACCAACCATGCTGCTGGACTGAACTAAAACCCCCTACCCTTCTGGAGATCATATCCTTCTATTTGTCCAGACGCTCCTTAAAAGTCACTAGCATATCTGCTTTAATACCTTCCCTGGCAGCAAGTTCCAGGCACCCATCACCCTCTGTGTAAGAAACTTATCTCGTATATCTCTTTTAAACCTTCCCCCTCACCCTTTAAACCTATTCTCCTTGGTAATTAACCCTTCCACCTGAGGAAAAAGTTTCTGACTATACACTCTGCCCATGCCCTTCATATTCTTGCAGACTTCTATCAGGTCGCCCCTCAACCTCTGTAGTTCCAGTGAGAACAAACCTTTCCTCATAGCTAACGCCCTCTGTACCAGGCAACATTCTGGTAAATCTTTTCTGTACCATTTCCAAAGCCTCCACATCCTTCTGGTAGCGTGGCTACCAGATTTGAACACTATATTCCAAGTGAGGCCTAACTAAGATTGTATAAAGCTGCAATATGACTTGCCAATTTTTAAACTCAATGCCCTGGCTGATGAAGGCAAGAATGCTGTATGCCTTCTTGATTACCTTCTCCACTTGTGTTGTCACTTTCAATGACCTATACACCCAGATCCCTCTGCCCATCAGTACTCTTACGGGTTCTGCCATTTACTGCATATTTCCCACCTGTATTAGACCTTCCAAAATGCATTACTTCACATTTGTCCAGATTAAATTCTATCTGCCATCTCTCTGCCCGTGTCTCCAACCAATCTACATCCTGCTATGTCCTCTGACGATCCTCACTGCTATCTGTAATTCCACCAATCTTTGTGTTGTCCACAAATTTACCAATCAAATCAGTTACATTTTCCTCCAAATCATTTATATATATATATATATATATATTACAAACATTGAAGCAGGAGTGAGCCACTTCTCCATGAAATGAAACACACAGCAGTCTCTCAGTTCCTTTTGAAAAGCGAGTCTGTCTTTAAGTTCATCTAGCTGAATTCAATCTGGTTAGTCAGAAATGATCTCCCCTTAACAAAACCATGCTGAGTGTTCTTGATTAATCCCTGCCTATCCAAATGCAGGTGAATTCTGTTTCTCAGAATTGCTTCCCATAGTTTTCTCACCATTGAGGTTAGGCCGACTAGCCTGTAATTTCCTGGTTAATTCCTTCCTCCATTCTTGAATAATAGTACCACCTTGGCTGTCCTTAAGCCTTCCAGCACCTTTCTTATAGCCAGAGAGGAATTGAAAATTATTGCCAATGTCTCTGCTATTTTCTCCCTTTCTTCACACAACAGCCGAGATACATTTCAACTGGACCTGGAGATTTAGCTACTTTTAAGCCTGCCAGACCATTCAGAACTTCCTCTCTGCCTATATTAATTTCTTGAATTGTATCACAGTCCTTCTCCATGATTTCTATGTCCATATCATCCCTCTCACTCGTGAACACTAACACATATGGAACCTACCTATGTCCTCCAGCATCACACACAAATTGCCACTGTGCTCCTTAATGGGCCTTTCTCTTTCCCTAGTTATTCTTTTACCCTTAATGTATTTATAACTTAGGATTTGCCTCATCAGTGTCCTTTCATGTCCCCTTTTTGCTCTCCTAATTTCCATTTAAGTTCCTTGTTACACATTCTATTCTGCTCTAGAGCTTCTGCTGTTCTGAGCCCTCAATCTCATAGAGTCATAGAGGTTTGCAGCATGAAAAAAGGCCCTTCAGCCTACTTGTCCATGCTGCCCTTTTTTTTAAACCCCTAAGGTAATTCCAATTGCCTGCATTTGACCCATATCCCTCTATACCCATCGTACCCATATAACTATCAAAAAGACAAAATTGTACCCGCCTCTACTACTACCTCTGGCAGCTTGTTTCAGACACTCACTACCCTCTGCGTGAAAAAGTTGCCTCCTGGACACTTTTGTGTCTCTCCCTTTTCATCTTAATCCTATGCCCTCTTGTTTTAGACTCCCCTACCTTTGGGAAAGATATTGACTATCTAGTTGATCTGTGCCCCTCATTATTTTATAGACCTCTATAAGATCACCCCTCAGCCTCCTACATTCCAGAGAAAAAAGTCCCAGTCTATCCAGCCTCTCCTTATAACTCAATCCATCAAGTCCTGGTAGCAAACTAGAAAATCTTTTCTGCACTCTTTCTAGTTTATCCTTTCTATAATAGGGTGACCAGAATTGCACACAGTATTCCAAGTGTGGCCTTATCAATGTCTCGTACAACTTCAACAAGATGTTCTAATTCCTGTATTCAATGTTCTGACCAATGAAACCAAGCATGCTGAATGCCTTCTTCACCACTCTGTCCACCTGTGACTCCACTTTCAAGGAACTATGAACATGTAACCCTAGATCTCTGCCATAATCCTCCCTTTCCAAAGATTCAAGTCCAAAGATTGCGGGTAAGGTTGATTGGCCATGCTAAATTGACCTCAGTGTCAGGGGATTAGCAGGGTAAATATGTGGGGTTATGGGAATAGGGTCTGGTAGGATTGTGGTCAGTACAAACTCAATGGGCCAAATGGCTTTCTTCTGCGCTGTGTGGATTCTATGATTCTTTTTCTCTTTATCCAATGGTTTATATCCCTTGATATCCAAGATTGTTGGTGCTACCTGTTTTCTTTATTGGAACATGTTGGCCCTGTACTCTCCCAATTTCCTTCTTGAACACGTCCCAATGTTCAATCACTGATTTATCTGAAAGTGTCTGCTCCCAGTCCACTCTGGCTAAATCATGTCTTATCTTATTAAAATTGGCCTTATTTAGAACATTGATCTCCAGCCTAACCTTGTCCTCTTTCATAACAATCTTGAATCTAATGGAGTTATGATATCCTTTCTAAAATAGGGTGACCAGACTTGCACACAGTATTCCAAATGTACCAATATATTGTACAACTTCAACCTCTCTCAGCCACATCTCAGTTACAGCAAGGACATCATTACCCTCATGTTTTAATTCGTGCCCTCAACTCATCCATTTTTTTCATCAGATTCCTTGTCCTTTTTCATAACAATCTTGAACCTAATGGAGTTATGATGGTTATCTGCAAAACACTGCTCCCACCCTCACCCCGATTTCACTCGTCTGACTTTGTTGTCTAAAATTAAGTCCTAGTTTGCCCCCTCTCCTGTAAGCCCTTCCACTGACTAGCTTAAAAAAGTTCTCCTGGATGCATTTTAAGAATTAAACTCTCCCTAAACCTTTCAAACAATGACTACCCCTGTTGATGTTAGATAGGTTGAAATCCCCCACTGTCACTAAATATTGCTTTTACAATTCTCTGAAATTTGCCTACATGTTTGCTTTCTATTTCTCTGAACTGTAAGGAGGCCTATAGAACACTCCGAGCAGTATGATTGCTCCTTTTTGGTTTTTAAGTTCGACCCATATGGCTTTATTTGAAGAGCTTTTAGGATGTCATTCCTCCTCACTGCTATAATTGATTCTCAATCAAAATTGCGACACAGCCTTTCACCTACTTCCCTGTCTTGCCTGAAAATCATATATCCTGGAATACTGAGCTGTCAACCCTACCCCTCCCTCAATCATATCTCAATAACAGCAATGTCATCATTCCCCTCATGTTTTAATTTGTGCCCTCAACTCATCTATTTTTTTCATCAGATTGCTTGCATTAAAATAAATACCAACTAATCTTGCCAAACTGCCTTGTGCCTTAGTTGGCCTTTGACACCCTGACTCAGTTGTTGTCTCTTCAAATTTTGACTATGCATCTCCCCCTGCTGAACCTTCTCACAGGATCCCACTCCCCTACAAAGTTAGTTTCAACTCTCCCCAACAGCACAAGCAAACCTCACTGTAAGGACATCAGTCCCATTTTGGTTCAGGTGCAACCCCTCCACCTTGTATATGTCCCACTGTCCCCATAAATGGTCTGAATATCATAAATATCCCAGAAATTTAAAGCTGTCCCTCTGGCATTCATCTGGACTTTTCTATTTCTATGCACATTAGCACGTGGCACCTGAAGTCATCCAGGGACCACTGGAAAATGAAGCTGGAGAAGTAATAATAGGAAACAAAGCAAAGCAGAGGAACTGACTAGTTACTTTGCATCAGTGTTCATGATGGAAGACACCAGTGAGAGCTCCAGGAGAGTCAGGGTGCACAGTGAGTGTAGTGGCCTTCTAAGGAGAACATTCTGGGGAAACCGAAAAATCTGAAGGTAGATAAATCACTGACCAGATGGACTACATCCCACGGTTCTAAAAGAGACAGCTGAGGAAATTATGGAAGCATTGGTGATCTTTCAGAAATCACTGGAGGCAGGGAAGGGACCAGAAGACTGAAAAGTAGCTAATGTTTAGATTTCCAGAAGGCCTTTGACAAGGTGCTGCATAGGAGACTGTTAAGTAAGTTAAGTGCTGTGGTGTTAAGGGTAAAATCCTGGCATGGATAGAGGATTGGCTGACTGGCAGAAGGCAGAGTGGGGATAAAGGGATCTTTTTCAGGATGGCAGCCAGTGACTAGTGGTGTGCATCAGGGGTCAGTGCTAGGACCACAACTTTTCACAATTTACATTAACAGTTTGGAGGAAGGAATTGAAGTCAAGGAGGTATCAAACTGAAATAAAATGCATACCAAATAGCAAAGATTAGTGGGAAGCTAGAGGACTTGGAAATCTTTAAAGGTCAGCAGAAAGCCACGAAAAAAGCTATAAAGGTAAGATGGATTATGAGAGTAAACTAGCTCAGAACATAAAAACAGATAGCAAATGTTTCTACAAATTATAAAACGGAAAAAAGTAGTGAAAGTAAACATTGATCCTTTAGAGGACAAGAAGAGAGCTGTAATAACTGGAAATAAGAAAATGGCTGAGGCATTGAACAGTATTTTGTGTCGGTCTTCACAATGAAAGACACAAATAACATGCCAAAAATTGATGACAGGAAGGCTATGGCAGGTGAGAACCTAGAAACTATCATTATCACAAAAGAGGTAGTGTTGAGCAAGTTAATGGGGCTAAAGGTAGACAAGTCTCCTGGTCCTGATGGAATGCATCCCAGGGTATTAAAATGGGTGTGGGAGAAATAGCAAATGCACTATTAGTAATTTACCAAAATTCGCTGGATTCTGGGGTGATTCCCGCAGATTGGAAAACAGCAAATGTGATGCCACTGTTTAAAAAATGAGGTAGACAAAAGACAGGTAACTATAGGCTGGTTAGCTTAACTTCTATAGTAGGGAAATGCTTGAATCTATCATCAAGGAAGAAATAGCGAGACATTTGGATATAAACTGTTCCATTGGTAAGACGCAGTGTGGGTTCATGAAGGGCAGGTCATGTTTGACTAATTTGGTGGAAATCTTTGAGAACGTTACATGTGCAGTGGAAATGGGGAACATGTAGGTGTGGTGTATCTGGATTTCCAGAAGGCATTTGACAAGGTGCCGTACCAAAGACTGCTACATAAGATAAAGGTGCACAGTGTTACGGGTAACCTATTAGCATGGATAGAGGATTGGTCAATGAACAGAAGGCGAAGAGTGGGGGTAAATGGGTGTTTTTCTGGTTGGCGATCAGTGACTAGTGGTGTGCCTCAGGGATCAGTGTTGGGACTGCAATTGTTTACGAAATATATCGATGATTTGGAGTTGGGGACCAAGTGTAGTGTGTCAAAATTTGCAGATGACACTAAGATGGTTGGAAGGGCAAAGTGTGCAGAGGATGCTGAAAGTGTGCAAAGAGATATAGGTAATCTAAATGAGGGAGCAAGGGTCTAGCAGATGGAGTACAGTGTTGGGAAATGTCAGGTCATCCATTTTGGTAGGAATAACAGCAAAATGAACTATTATTTAAATGATAAAAAATTGCAGCATACTGCAGTGCAAAGGTACCTGGATGTCCTTATGCAGGAATCTCAAGGAGTTGGTTTGCAGGTGCAGCAGGTAATTAAGTAGGCAAATGGAATTTTGTCCTTCATTGCTAGAGGGATGGAGTTTAAAAACAGCAAGGTTATGTTGCAGCTCTATAAGGTGCTGGTGAGGCCACACCTGGAGTACTGTGAACAGTTTTGGTCTCCATACTGGCACTGGAGAGGGTGCAGAGGAGATTCACTAGGTTGATTCTGGAGTTGAGAGGGTTGGCTTATGAGGAGGGACTGAGTAGACTGGGGCTATACTCATTGGAATTCAGAAGAATAAGGGGAGATCTTACAGAAACATATAAGATCATGAAGGGAATAGATAAGATAGAAGCAGGGAAGTTGTTTCCATTGGTGGGTGAAACTAGAAGTAGGAGGCACAGCCTCAAAATAAGAGGAAACACATTTAGGACTGAGTTGAGGAGGAACTTCTTCACACAAAGGGTGAATCTGTGGAATTCCCTGACCAGTGAAGCAGTTGAGGCTACCTCATTTAAGGCAAAGATAGATAAATTTTTGAACAGTAAAGGAATTAATGGTGATGGTGATTAATGGTTATGGTGAGCGGGCGGTAAGTGGAGCTGAGTCCACAAAAATATCAGCCATGATTATTGAATGGTGGAGCAGGCTCAAGGGGCCAAATGGCCCACTCCTGCTTCTAATTCTTGTGTTCTTATGTTCACTGTTGCTAAGTTTGCAGATGATACAAAGATATGTAGAGGGACAGGTAGTACTGAGGAAGCAAGGGGGGGTGCTGAGAAGAACTTGGACAGGTCAGGAGAAGTGGACAAAGAAGTGGCAAACGGAATACAATGTGGAAAAGTGTGAGGTTAAGCACTTTGGAAGGAGGAATGGAGACATAGACTACTTTCTTAATGGGAAAATGCTTAGGAAATGAGAAACAAAAAGGGACTTGGAAGTCATTGTTCAACATTCTCTTAAGGTTAACATGCAGGCTAGAAAGGCAAATGCAATGTTAGCATTCATGTCGACAGGGCTAGAATACAACAGCACAGATGCACTTCTGAGGCTGTATAAAGCTCTGGTCAAATTCCATTTGGAGCATTGTGAACAGTTTTGGGCCCCGTATCTAAGGAAAGATGTGCTACTCTTGGAAAGGGTCCATAGGATGTTCACAAGAATGATCCTGGAATGAAGAACTTGTATGAGGATCAGTTGAGGACTCTGGGTCTGCAACATTGGAGTTTAGAAAGATGAGGGGGGATCTTATTGAAACTTACAGGATACTGCGAGGCCTGGATGGAGTGGATGTGGAGAGGAAGTTTCCACTAGTAGGAAAAAGTAGAACCAGAGGACACATCCTCAGGCTAAAGGGTCGGCCCTTTAAAACAGAGATGAAGAGGAATTTCTTCAGCCAGACAGTGGTGAATCTGTGGAACTCTTTGCCACAGAAGGCTGTGGAGGCCATATCATTGAGTGTCTTTAAGACAGAGATAGGTTCTTGATTAATAAGGGGGTCAGGAGTTATGGGGAGAAGGCAGGAGAATGGGGATGAGAAAAATAACAGCCATGATTAAATAGCAGAGCAGACTTAATGGGCTGAGTGGCCTAATCTGCTCCTATGACTTATGGTCTCTTTACTAGCTTCTGAGTACTTCTTGGTGGCAGCACATATGGAATATTGTGTGAAGTTCTGGTCACCCCACTATGAGAAGGATGTGGAAGCATTGGAGAGAGTGCAGAGGAGATTTACCAGGATGCTGAATGGTTTGGAGGATAGGTCTTATGACGAAAGATTGAGACAGCTGGGGCTTTTCTCTTCAGAGCAGAGGAGAATGAGAGGTGATTTAATAGAAGTTTATAAGATCATGAAGAGGATAGATAGAGTGGATGTGCAGAAACTATTTCCTCGGTGGATGTAGCTGTTACCAGGGAGCATAACTGTAAGGTTCATGGTGGGAGACAGGGGAGGGATATCCGAGATATGTTCTTTACTCAGAGAGTGGTTGGGGTGTGGAATGCACTGCCTGCTGTGATAGTGGAGTCAGACAGTTAAGGAACTTTCAAACGGTTATTGGATAGGCACATGGAGAACACCAGAATGATAGGGAGTGGGATAACTTGATCTTGGGTTCGGGCATAGCTCAGCACAACATCGAGGGCTGAAGGGCCTGTACTGTGCTGTACTGTTCCATGTTCTTTTAATCTACTTCCTCGCTCCCTAAATTATGCTTGCAGGACTGCATCTCTTTCTCTCAATATATCATTAGCATGAATATGTACCACGATTTCTGTCTGTTTGTCCTTCCGCTTCTGAATGTCCTGCAACCGTTCAGTGACATTCTGATCCTGGCACCAGGAAGGCCACAGACTATATTAGTCTCTTTTGCGGCTGCAGAAGTACCTGTCCGTTCCTCCTACAATTACAACTTGTTCCAGCATGTTTTGCAAATGTTGCCGTGGCAGGGTTGAGTGACGTCATGGTTGCTGTTCTCCTGAAGGCTAGGTAGTTTGCTGCAAACAATGGTCTGTTTGAAGTTGGGCCGTTGCTTGAAGGCAAGTAGTGGGGACAGCCTTGGTGAGATGTTCATCATCATCGATGATATGTTGAAGCCTCCAGAGAAGATGTCACAGTTCCTTCACTCCAGGGAAGGGTACTCTGTCGATCATGTCCCGTGTTTGTCTTCTGAGGAGGTTGGTGCAGTTTTTCACTGTGGCCCGTCAGAACTGTCGATCGATGAGCTGAACGCCAAATCCCATTCTTACGAGGGCATCTTTCAGTGTCTGTAGGTGTCTGTTGTGTTCTGCCTCATCTGAGCAGATCCTGTGCATATGGAGGGCTTGTCCGTAAGGGATGGCTTCTTTAACGTGTTTAGGGTGGAACCATCAGAACAGCGGCCACAACACCACACAACCCTGCTATGGCAACCTCTGCAAGACATGCTGAATCATCGATATGGATACCACCATCACACATGAGAACACTACCCACCAAGCACACAGTGCATATTCATGCAACTCAGCCAACATTGTCTAACTCATACACCGCAGAAAAGGATGTCCCAAGGCGTGGTACATCGACGAGACCATGCAGATGCTACAACAATGGACGAATGGACACCGTGCAACAATTACCAGGCAGGAGTGTTCCCTTCAAGTCGGGGAGCACTTCAGCAATCAAGGACATTCAGTGTCCGATCTTTGGGTGAGCATTCTCCAAGGCAGCCTTCAAGACTCATGCCAACATAAAATTGTTTAACAGAAACTGATAGCCAAGTTCCACACGCTTGAGGATGGCCTCAACAGGGATCTTGGGTTCATGTCACAATACTTATAACCGCCATCATACTGCCTGGATTTACAAAATCCTATGAACTGTTTTGGCTTGAGACAATTCACACCTCTTTAACCTGTGATTATCCCTCTCTCCATTCACACTGTTCATACTTGTAAAGACTTGATAGAATATAGAACATAGAACAGTACAGGCCTTTGTCCATCGATGTTGTGCCGAGCTATGTCTGAACCCAAGATCAAGCTATCCTACTCCCTAACATTCTGGTGTGCTCCATGTGCCTATCCAATAACTGCTTGAAAGTTCCTGAAGTGTCCGACTCCACTATCACAGCAGGCAGTGCATTCCACACCCCAACCACTCTCTGAGTAAAGAACATATCTCGAATATCCCTCCTATGTCTCCCACCATGAACCTTATAGTTATACCCCCTGGTAACAGCTACATGCACCCGAGGAAATAGTCTCTGCACGTCCACTCTAACTAAGAACATAAGAACATAAGAAACAGGAGCAGGAGTAGGCCATCTAGCCCTTCGAGCCTGCCCCGCCATTCAATAAGATCATGGCTGAGCTGTCATGGCTCAGTTCCACATTCCCGCCCTCTCCCCATAACCCTTAATCCCCTCGCTTATCAAAAACATAAGAAATTGGAGCAGGAGTTGGCCAACTAGCCCTTCGAGCCTGCCCCGCCATTCAATAAGATCATGGCTGATCTGTCATGGCTCAGTTCCACATTCCCGCCCTCTCCCCATAACCCTTAATCCCCTCTCTCATCAAAAACCCATCAACCCGCGTCTTAAAAATATTTAGCGAGGCAGCCTCCACCACTTCAACAGGCAGAGAATTCCAGAGATTCACCACCCTTTGAGTGAAGAAGTTCCTCCTCAACTCCGTTCTAAACCGCCCCCCCTTTATCTTGAGGCTATGCTCCCTAGTCCTACTATCCTTTCTACCCCCTTATCATCTTATAAACCTCTACTAAGTCGCCTCTCATCCTCCTCTGCTCTAAAGAGAAAAACCCCAGATCTCTTAACCTTTCCTCATAAGATCTACCCTCCAAACCAGGCAGCATTCTGGTAAATCTCCTCTGCACTCTCTCCAATGCTTCCACATCCTTCTTATAGTGAGGTGACCAGAACTCCACACAATATTCCAAATGTGGTCTCACCAAGGTCCGGTATAGTTGCAGCATAACCCCACAGTTCTTAAACTGAGGATCCCAGCCATGGGTGAGGTCGGAGATTTCTGGCCAGTATCTTCAACAATAAATTCCAACATTCTCCCTATTACAGATATTAAGCTAACCATCACCCTTTTTTAAGTAAAGGAGTTACATTTGTTATTTTCCAATCTAATGGAATCTTCACTGAATCGAGGGAACCTTGGAAAATTAGAAACAACACGTCAGCTTTCTCACTATCCACTTCTTTTAAGACCCTTGGATGAAGTCCAGCAGGACCACATGACATGGATTTACTCAATTTCCCTGGTGATTGTAATTTTCCTAACTTTCTCTCTTCCCTTCCATTTCCTAAGTTACAGCTAATTCTGGGATTTTAGTTATATCCTCTATAGTGAAACCAATGCAAAATACCAAAAATACTTGTTTAATTAATCTGCCATCTCCTTGTTTTCCATTATTAATTATCCAGACTCAGTTTCTACAGGGCCATTACTCAGTTTGTTAACTCCTCTCTTATTTAAATATCTATCAAAACTCTTACTACTTGGTCTTTAGATTACCAGCCTTCTTTCTCTTGCACTCTAATTTTTCTTTCCGTATTAACCTTTTGGTCTGTCTTTGCATTTTTTTTATATTCTAACCAATCATGTGACCTGCCACCCATCTTGCACAATTGTATGCTTTATCTTTTAGTAAGGTACTGACTGGAATTCACTGACCTTGCCCACAGCTGAGTTTCTCCAGTCATGCCTCAGTGAGTAGAAATTTGACTGAGTGCCAAATTCTCTGTTCTCGCTGGCAGCAGCATGAATGGAAAATTTCAGTCCCTTTAAAAGAGATTTTCTGGTAGGAATTTCCAGTCTTGGGCCTCACATGACTGAAAAATCCCACTTTTTTTAAATTTACATACAGATGATAGGTCCTCTCCTTGGAATTTTTCTTTCTCATTGGAATGTATATATTCTGTGTGTTCTGAAATATCCCCTTAACTGTCTGCCACTGCATCTCAGCCGACCAATTCATTAACCTAATTTGCCTGGTCACTTCAGCTTGTTTTGCTTTCATTGCCTTTATTTCAGTTTAAAATAATGGATCCACTCATCTCTCTCTCTCAAACTGAATGTAAAATTTAATTATTGGGTGGAACCATTATGCCACTATGCCGCCCAGCACATTTTTTTTCAGTTTGAATAGTGAGCAGGGAAGTCAAGACAGTTTAAATTGATCCCCCTCCAAAAGACAATAATCAATAAATAAAGGAAATAAACTGGTAAAACACTTCCATTTTAAAGTTGACTTGCAATGTTGTAATGCTAACCTGATTTATGTATTTGATTCTTATGGACTCTGTCTGTCTGTTCTCTTCGATTCATTTCAAGAATGGCTGATGTTGATACAGTTTCCTTAAATAATAAATACACAAAATGTCATGAATAACATAAATTGAAAATTAATGGTACTCATGACCTAATTTATTTAAACTGGTTAATGTCTTCAATAAAATGGCACTCAGTAGAATTTCAATCAGATGATGATACACATTGTTTTAATAATCAGTTGATTTCCTACTCTCGTCCTGTTTATAATTATCAGAATTTAGAAACTGCTGATGCTTAGTGGAAACACAGTCTGCAGAGCTAATACTGAACCGTCTGAAGTGTTCTTCATCAATTTACCGAAGGTTGATGAAGGCAATAACAGCAATTGCTCAGGGTATTTAAAATTTCTGTAGGAATGAAATTGATGGGATGTTCATTGGAATGCTAAAGTGTGGGAATGTATTGCAAGTATGGTTTAAGGGATTGTGAGTCAAAATTGAAACCAGCAACCAGGGTAGCAATTTTAGAAGGCAAATGAGAAAAGGACTGAAACTATTAACTGGATCTTCAATGTTTCCTCTGTTTTTTATTCAGTCATTACACCAACTAGCACATAAAATTATGTAGGAAGCAACAAGTTTGGATGAGAACACAGGCTGTGAGTGTGATGCTTTTTTATCAGCAGAGAATGGGGTTAAGTAGCAAACATAAGAAAAATCAGTAATAACATGAGAAAAATAGTTCTAACTGAGAATGGGTAGTCATCACTCCATGTGATGATGGGACAGGAAATAAACAGGAATTAGGAGAAGATACGTGACAACAAATCGGAATAACACAAATAATCTCGGAACCATTCACATCAATTTGATATCTATGTAGATTCAAGTGAAAGTCAGGTGTAGGCTATAGTATTTTAAATAATTGCTTCTTTTGGAGAAGTTTGTGTCTTTTTATCTCCCGACCAATGAGAAAAAGAATCATCTGATAGCCTGGCTATCAGCTGAGACACTGGGGCATGTGGGTATGGATTTTACAGGATCACGAGAGTGGAAAACGTGAAACGCAAGGTAACTTAATTAGGCAGGATGTGAAATCTTGATTTCTTGCTTGTGATTGTGGTTGCAGTTCAGAGAGAAAGTCAGCAGTATGCTTGTGGTATGTCAAACATTACAACGGACTGTGGTGGGTTCATATTTGTAAAATTCATTAAAAAAAATAGAGATAAAGTCCTCCCATAAATATAGAGTCAGCATGAGAGTCTGTTCATGATGGTAACTGCTGGTGTACGCCAGTCAGCTTTGTGCGGGTAAGTGTATGGTCAGTGGTTTTCCTTGACTTCTGTCTCATTTTCAGTGACAAACTTACCATCAATTTTCATTACAAGTCCACCAATAGCCATCTCAACTGCACATCCTGCTGCCTAGAAGGATTGAATCCCATTCTCCAAGGATATGGTCTGTATGAAGTTTGCACATTCTCCTCGTGTCTGCGTGGGTTTCCTCCGGGTGCTCCGGTTTCCTCCCACAGCCCAAAGATGTGCGGGTTAGGTTGATTGGCCATGCTAAAAATTGCCCCGAATGTAATGAGATGCGTAGCTTAGAGGGATTAGTGGGTGGATATGAAGGGATATGGGGGTAGGGCCTGGTGGGATTGTGGTTGGTACAGACTTGATGGGCTGAATGGCCTCTTTTCATACTGTAGGGTTTCTATGATTTCTATGCTATCTGTTCCAATGATGATGTGCTTGAAAGTGACGTTTCTGACATGTCTATTTCCTCAGACTAGCTTCCCCCCACCTCTCTCCACTATGATTTACAGGGCACTCAATCAGGTTCGACCCATTTCCTGCACCTCTGCCCTCAACCCTTCCCCTCCCTCCCACTACCATGACAGAGTCCCCTTGTCCTCACTTTCCAGCCCACCAGCATCCGCATTGAAAGAATCAACCATTGCTATTTCTGCCAACTCCAGCATGATGCCACCACGAAGTACATTTTTCTCCCACTCCCTGCATCGCCTTTCCGTAGAAACAGCTACTTCTGTGACACCATGGTCCACTCCTTATCCCCTTCCCATGGCACTTTCCCATGCAATTGCAGAAATGGTAACACCCGCCTCTTTACCATCTCCCTCATCGCTGTTCAAGGCGCCTTGTTTCACTGAGCACTGATCTTTGTTCTCCCAATAACACATTCTGCTTTCTTGTCTTTATGTCACTATCAGCATCTTCTTTAGCCTTCACGTTGCCATTAATGTACCTCTGTCTCACACAGCTTTGTTACAATTTCTCCTAGCTACCACCTTCTAATCTGTTTCAGTTGCTCAAGCCCCTTTTTACAATATGTAATCCAAAACATTTTTCCTCACTTTACCTCTAAGTAGAGTTATATGGACTCAAAATGTTAACTTTAATTCTCTCTCCACAGATGCTGCCAGACATGCTGAGATTTTCTTTCAACATTTTCCTTGTTTAACTGTAGACATAAGGAAGGGCCGCAGGAGAATATACTCTTGGATGGAGCCTCTATACTGGTAAGA
This sequence comes from Carcharhinus amblyrhynchos, assembly GCF_965287045.1. NCBI lineage: Eukaryota > Metazoa > Chordata > Chondrichthyes > Carcharhiniformes > Carcharhinidae > Carcharhinus > Carcharhinus amblyrhynchos. Next base: position 54,711,133 of record NC_137339.1, on the reverse strand, counting down.
GTAAGTTAGTGGTCGGGGGTTTATGGAGCAGAGCAAGAAGAATCAAAAATGAATAAAACAAGAGTGGTAACCCATCTCAGGTTCATAGAATCAAAGAACTCCTGCAGTACAGAAGGAGGCCATTCGGCCCATCAAGTCTGTACCGACCACAATCCCACCCAGGTCCTATTTCTGTAATCCCACACATTTACCCTGCTAATCCCCCTGACACTCGGGTCAATTTAGCATAGCCAATCCACCTAGCCTGCACATTGTTTGGCGACAAAAGCATGCTCAGAGGTAGACAATGCATGTTTGGAAATAGCTAACTTACAATAACAAACTTTAAGGTGAGACAGAATCTTTTTTGTTTCTTCTCAGTACCAAGTTAAACTAGACCATTTATCTAGGAAAGAGTTTGAGTTACTGTGTTCATTTCGGAGAAAAGACATTTTAGTCAAGGTCATTCAGAGCTGGAAGATGAGTTGATAAGAAAATGTATAGTTCCTTGTACTTGTCCTCAATCTGCCCTCAAAATCAAAAATAAAATCCAGCTCTGAGTTGAATTGTGGGCCACAATCCTACCAGCTTGCTGTGCCGGCTGATTGATGCGGTGTGCAGGTAAGATTGCGTGCCAGATCAGAAATTGAGTTTGAGCCTGATCTGGCACTGTATGCAATGTTTCTGGCCCTGATCTGAGGTGAGATCCGCTTTGCGCCCCTTTCATAAGCGCTGCAGTAGCAACTCAAATTTTTTTCAATTTTAAAATTTCAATTTTATACACCCTAACTGAGACAAGACTGAAAACACTGGGGAGGTAAGCCAGAAATGAAAAAAATCAGCTGTATCATTTTCCAGAAATGTACACCGAGAGGAATCATTCCCAAACTCTAGTCTGAATAAAACTGAATTCTGAGATTGTCCTTTTTCAATGTTCCAACATTCAGGAAAGGGCAGATTATTCCAAAAAGTCTTGCTTTTCAGACTCTGTTTTACCTTGGTTCCATCCAATGACAGGTAGGACAGATGGAATATGTGGCAATAATCTAAAACAAAACTGGAACCTGGCTTTCTGCTTCCACCTCTACAGTGCCCGATGTAACAATATTTGGGTTGTTGGGTGGTGGTGGCAAGGAGGGCCTCCCCTCTCCATTTCAACCTTTAACAGAGCACTCTGTTCTCAGGGGAGTTTTCTCCTGACTCCCGCTGTCTGGGGCAGAGCAAGGGTCTGAGCAACCATCACCCTCTGGCCCAGAACCCAGAGAGGAGCTTGAGAGGACTCCTGTGTTATTGATACTTGGGCATGGGATTGAGGCAGAGTTAGGAATGGTAGGTGGGTCAGATCCCCTGTCTTACTCACTGTGACGGGGGCTCGGACCGAGAAAATGATTGCATGGAGGAGGACAGTTGCTCAGTGGTGGGCACAGGGGTTGAGTTAAAGTCTATCTGCAAGGAGGCAGTGGGCTGCCTTGTGCCCCCCACTGAGTAGTCCGTCATTCCCCCCTGAGAAACTCTGGAACTTACTATTTTGTCATTGTAGTTACAGGGACAAGAGTTCAGCTAGCCCGCGACCGTTGGTCTGATCTGGCACTGCTGCTCCAGTCCACATGGGCCTACTTAAGACGGATGCCAGATTCGGACCAAAATGAATAGTGCCAGCTTAATGGTTTCCTCTTGAGGGAATTATGGGCTTTTGAGGAAGCAGAGGGGTGTGCCTCTGCTCCCTCTGAGCATAAAAATGTGGTGTTGGTGATGGCTGCATAACACTATTGATATGAAGGTGTCTATAGCCACGGCAGTACAGTGGCACTATCGTTTGAATTGCTTCCTCACAGCACCTGAATTCAGTTTAATTCTGGCTTAGGTGACTGTGTGGAGTTTGCACATTCTCCCTGTGTTTGCGTGGGTTTCTTCTGGCTGCTCTGGTTTCCTCCCACACTCCCATGATGTATGGCTTAGGTTGACTGGCTGTGCTAAATTGTCCCCTAGACGGTGATCTGCAGGTTAAATACGTGGGGGTTACGGGGTGTTGGGGCAAGAAAACACCCGAGGTTAGGGAAGATTTTAAAACATTAGATATTTAAGACACCAGAACTGCACATCGTACTCTAAATGTGACCTTACCAATGTCTTGTACAACTTCAGCAAGATGTCCCAACTCCTGTATTCAATATTCTGATCAGCATTGAGTTAAATAGAGTTATAGAGTCATAGAGGTTTGCAGCATGGAAATAGGTCCTTCGGCCTTGCTTGTCCATGCCGCATTTTTTTTAAAACCCCTAAGCTAGTCCCAACTGCCCACATTTGGCCCATATCCCTTTATACCGATCTTACCTATGTAACTGTCTAAAAGCTTTTTAAAAGACAAAATTGTACTCATCTCTACTACTACCTCTGGCAGATTGTTCCAGACACTCACCAACTTCTGGGTGAAAAAATTGCCACTCTGGACTCTGGACAGCAGATCCTGTCTCTCAAAATACCTTCCAACAACTTTTCCACCACAGATGTGAGGCTAAGGGCTGTAGTTCCCAAGCTTGTCCCTGCAGCCCTTTTTAACAAAGGCATTACATTTCAGCTTGGTATGGCTCCTGTTCTGCCAAGACCACAAGAAACTACAAAAGATTGTGAATATAGCCCAATCCATCACGCAAACCAACCTCCCAGCCATTGATTCTGTCTACAATTCCTGCTGCCTTGGCAAAGCAGCTAGCATAACTAAGGACCCCAACACTCCGGACATTCTTTCTTCCACCTTCTTTCATCAGGAAAAAGATACAAAAGTCTGAGGTCACATACCAACCGACTCAAAAACAGCTTCTTCCCTACTGCTGTCAGACTTTTGAATGGACCTACCTTGCATTAAGTTGATCTTTCTATGACTGTAAAACTACATTCTGCACTCTCGTGTCCTTCCCTATGAACAGTATGCTTTGTCTATATAGCGCACAAAAAACAATACTTTTCATTGTATACTAATACATGTGACAATAATAAATCAAATCAAATCAAATCACCAGTTACACGCACTGGCAGATGCAGAGAAAATTGATAAGTGATCTAAAGAATTGCTGCATCCTAAGAAAGGGGGCCTGAAGACCTAGGATCAATTAAACCGCCTCAAAGCTATTTACCAAGCCCACTCGGGAAACGGAGTTCAGATTATAACTGTAATTGTGCCCGGATGAGCAGCCAAGTTACTACACTGGGAGGTGAAAGTGGCTCTGGGTGAAGACGAATAACAGCTAGATGCAAGATGGGACACCATCAAACAGTGGCTACAGATATTTGGCCCCTTTCAATGGACTGGGGAAAAATAGCAGCTGTCAACAGAAAGGTTTTGAAGAAGTCAGGGAATACGGCAAACAGTTTAGGGCTGTGTGAACGGAACACTAGGGAATAGACAATGATGGACCTGAAGAAATAGTACTTTTGCTCTTGTGAAAGTTGTATTTGTCGCCGGCCTGAAGGCAGAGTTGACGAAGATGGTGAAATTACACTTGCCAGATTGGGGCAAAATTGGAACATTCAGAATGACGGTGAAGTGGTGTAACCAAATCGATCAGGACATGGGAGCTAAAAGCCATGCCCTGCTAGCAGGACAGAAACCTGAGGATCCAGGAGGCAAAGGGAGGTTTCCAGGAAAATGCCACTACTGCAGAAAAAAAGGTCACTGGGCAAAAGCAAGCTGCGCCAAAGGTCACTAAGCAAAAACATACAGGCTAATGGGTGTCAGGGATACTATCAATCTCAGTGTCACTTTGAAGAAGAAGAATGCTTGGAGAAATTTAAGCTGCTCACCACAGAGTAACAAGAGGTATTACTAGCTGCAGCAAAAACCTAGAAGAGCCCTCCCGCGCCTTATTGTGCGAGTGGAACAGAGGGGGGAAGGGATATACATAAAGATGAGGGTGACACCGAAACAAAATTAGCCTGTTTACTACTGAAATACAAAAGACATTTCTCCATGGGCAAACGATGGCAACAGGGGCAAGCAAAAATAAAGTAAAACTCCAGCAGACTAAACCCACTAGAATTCACCTCGGTCCTCATGAAGTGAAACTTGAATTTGGATGGGACCAGTAGAGTCATAGATATTTACAACATGGAAACAGGCCCTTCAGCCCAACTTGTCCATGCTACCCATTTTTTGTAAACCCCTACGCTAGTCCCAACTGCCTGTGTTTGGCCGATACTTACCTTATCCATGTAAATGTCTAAATGCTTTTTAAAAAGACAAAATTGTACCCACCTCTCCTACTATAAGTCTGGCAGCTTGTACCAAACACTCACTACCTGTGTGAAAATATTGCCCCTCGGAACCCTTTTATATCTCTCTTCTCTCACCTTAAACCTACGCCCTCTAATTTTAGACTCCCCTACCTTTGGGAAAAGACACTGACTATCTAGCTGATCTATGCCCCTCATTATTTTATAGGCTTTTATAAGATCACCCCTAAGCCTCCTACACTCCAGAGAAAAGAGCCCCAGTCTATCCAGCCTCACCTTATAATTCAAACCATCAAGTCCCATAGCATCCTCGTAAATCTTTTCTGCACTCTTCCTCGTTTAGTAATATCCATTCTATAATAGGGTGAGCAGAAATGTACACTGTATTCCACGTGTGGCCTTACCAATGTCTTGTACAACTTCAACAAGACTTCCCAGCTCCTGTATTCAATGTTCTGACCAATGAAACCAAGCTGAATGTCTTCTTCACCACTCTGCCCATCTGTGACTCCACTTTCAAGGCCTTTCTTGGAATGGACATCCTGATGCAGCTAAGCATTTCTTTGGATTTTAAAGAAGGTAAGGTGACATGGTCTATCAATCTTTGAAAAATGAAGATTGGGCAAACCATTTAATATGGGCCCGAAATAAGAATGATTGCAGCCTACTCCAGATGGAGCCAGCCTCATTTATTGGAAAACCACCTCCTTGTACTAGCCAGTACCTTATCAGCCCGACACCTATTCTACCGGTTATTCAACAACTGCAGAAACAGACACACAGCTTATCTAACCGCCCCATGTGGCCAGTAAAGAAATCAAACGGAACTTGCCGTTTGACCGTCGACTACAGAAAGGCCATTCAATGTATTGATCAAAAGGCTCCTCTAGTCGCAGATCCCTCCACTATCTTTAACACCTTAACCCCTGAACATCCGTACTTTTCAGTCATCGACATAGCTAACAGATTTTGGTCAGTTCTACTAGCGCCTGAAGTCCAATCATAGTTTGCCTTTATGGTCCAGCAGCAACAGTACACCTGGACCCAGCTAACACAGGAGTTACACAATAGCCTGACACTATTTCATATGGCCTTACAAAGTCATTTGTGAGAACTACCTACATTGGCCTCCACAGTTACGCAACACATGGATGATATCCTGTTGGCCTTCAACACCTAAGGACACAGAACTTGCACTGGATCACCTTCACCCGAAAGGACACAAGGCTGGCATTAACAAAGCACAGCTAATCCAATGAGAGGTTATGTACTTGGAACAGAAGATTTCAGAGGGAAAAAGGGAACTTACCCAGCTCAGGGCCACTGATAAACAGCCCACTACGGTCTAAGAATTGAGATCCTTTATGGGCCTGTGCAACTTTAACAGAAGTTGGGTGGACTCATGCACATAGCTTACCCAGCCACTGAATGACCTTTTTGAAGGGCAAATGGGACTCAAAGGAAGCTATTACCCTCGCAGAAGAGCAGAGGGAGGCCTTCAGGAACCTCAAAGATGCTTTGTGCGCTGCACCAGCATAAGGAATCCACCAACAACGGAAAGTCTTTCACCTTGTTTGTACATGAAAAGGATGGATTTATGACAGCAGAATATTACTAAATTCCTCAGAAACATGGGGACCAGCAAAAGACTTGTTGGCTATTATTCCCCGTCCTCAAATGGGGAAGTTGCCTAAGGGCCATGGATGCCACCTGTCAAGCCTTAATGACCACTGCATCTGTTGCTCTGGGTCAGGAGCTAACAATCAAGTGCCCTCGCACAGTGCATGCTTTGTTGTCGATGAATAGAATATTGCAGGTCACGGCAGCCCAATGGACCAGCTGGACGGCAGCTCTGGAGGCCCACAATCTCCATTTTGTCCGATTAGTCCAGTTAACCCTGCAACTATGCTCTCGTTTCCTGAGGAGGGAGAGCATGAAGAAGGCCACGATTGTGTGGAACTTGTAAAGGAAACAAATTAAGTTGCTCTGGTGGTGGAGAGCCCTCTGCCTAACCCAGATGTCATCCTTTTTACGGATGGCTCCTCCTATGTTGAGGTCGGTGTTAGAAAAGCTGGATGGGCAGTTGCTACTATACATGACGTTGTGGCAAAAGGTTGTCTACCCTCAGGAAAGTCAGCTCAGCAAGCCGAACTGCGAGCTTTGGCAGAAGCCTGCCAGATAGTGGAGGACAAATGGCTAGTATTTATATGGACTAACAGTACGCCTTCAGAGTCGCCCACAACTTTGGACAGTTATGGCAGAAACGGAATTTCCTCACAGCAGCAAATACACCTATCCATAACTGGCAGGAAGTCTGAGACTTAGTGAAAGACATACAGTTGCCCCTGGAGGTATCCATTTTGAAATGCAAAGCCCACACAAAGGAAAACACCAAGGAAGCAAAGGAAAATGCCTTAGCCGACCAGGCAGCCAGAAAGGCTGCCTCACAATCAATCTGGTCAGATGAATCAATCCGAATGTATAAAATGGAAGCTCCTAGATCTGCACAAGATCTGCAGAAGATGCAAGATGAATGTACACAGGAAGACAAATGGACATGGATCGAGGCAGGAATTAAGTAACGGGAAGGCAGTATATGGAGGCAAAGAGACATCAAAAAGCCAGTCCGCGCCAGTCACTTATTCCCTTTCTAGCAGAGCAGATCCACACATGGGGACACCTGGCCCCACAACAGATGATGTGCGGTTTCAGAAAACAAACAATGGGATAACAAAGCCAGTGTTGCACATGAGAAAACAGAATGCAGCAAGTTCAGAAGGAAGGAGACTCGAGTGGGTGAGAGACTTAATCAACCTTGTTCTTTCTATAATAGACTAGGTAAGTACTTCTTTTATCTCCCAGTTCTCCACAACACTAAGTTTTTCATGCACTGTGTCACTAGGAATCTGTCATCATTCAGAATCCACAGGCTGTAATAGTTACTTGGCATCAGAAGGTGCATTCTGCTTATGAAACTAGAATCAACAAGGAACCAACACTACAAAAGAGAAAACTAGCAAAAACAGGAGAAAAATAGGGGATGATTTAATTGTGCATACCTCACCAGCTGTTCTTTTGCTTGATGTAGTTCTTGTTGTAAAGTTACTAGATGACCTTGCTGTGATAACTGAACTGCCAGAGGAAAGACTCTTATTCATAGCAGTACAGTTGTAGGTCTTGTTCAGTGTTATAAATTCCTGCTGAACACCTTCACCATTTTCATTCAGTTCAGAAGGCTGTAAACATAATGGGGTCACTTGAGATGAGAGTGCACCAAACAAAATTTGCCACAATCACGAATCAAGAACTTCTACATGGAAAAAAATAAACATTTCCAGAAGCAAAGCATATGCAAACTGAATTATGTTTGTTACTAATGGGACTGCTTCTGTGTGTGTAGCCAATAAGCATGAATGTAAGCGAGCGAGTAATATAAAAGAAGATAGGAATAGTTTTTTTCAATATAAGGAAAGGTAAGAGAAAGGCAAAAATAGACATTGGACCACTGGAAAATGAGGCTGGAGAAGCAATAATAGGAAACAAAGCAATGGCAGAGGAACTGAATAGTTACTGTGCATCAGTCTTCATGGTGGATTCACCAGTGGGATGCCAGAGCTCCTGGAGAGTCAGGAGGCAAAGGTGAGTGTAGTAGCCATCACTAGGGAGAAGGTTTTGGGGAACCTGAAAGGTCTGAAGGTGGATAGATCACCTGGACCGGATGGACTACAGCCTAGAGTTCCAAAAGAGATAGCTGAGGAAATTGTGGAGTCATTGGTGGTGATCCTTCAGGAAATACTGGATGCAGGGAGGGTCCCAGAGGACTGGAAAGTAGCTAATGTAACACCATTATTTAAGAAGAGAGGGAGGTAGCAGACAGGAAATCATGATGAGGGCGGGGGGGCGGGGGGGTGCGGGGGCGGTGGCAGCCAGTGATTAGTGGTGTACCTGAAGGGTCACTGCTGGGACCACAACTTTTCACAATATACAAATAATGACTTGGAGGAAGGAACTGAAGGCTAAGTTTGCAGATGATACAATGACATGTAGAGGGACAGGTAGCATTGAGGAAGCAGGGGAGCTGCAGAATGACTTGGACAGGCTAGGAGAATGGGCAGAGAAGTGGCAGATGGAATACAATGTAGAAAAGTGTGAGGTTATGCACTTTGGAAGGAGGAATAGAGGCATAGACTACTTTCTAAATGGGAAAATGCTTAGGAAATCAGAAACACAAAGGGACTTGGGAGTCATTGTTCAAGATTCTCCAAAGGTCAATGTGCAGGTTCAGTCAGCAGTTAAGAAAGCAAATACAATGTTAGCATTCATGTCAAGAGGGCGAGAATACAAGAGCAGGGATGTACTTCTGAGGCTCTGGTCTGACTCCATTTGAAGTATTGTGAACTGTTTTGGGCCCCATACCTAAGGAAGGAACTGCTGGCCTTGGAAAGGGTCCAGACGAGGTTCACAGGAATGATCCCTGGAATGAAGAGCTTGTCATATGAGCAACGGTTGAGGACTCTAAGTCTATACTTGTTGGAGTTTAGAAGGATGAGGGGGGTGGTTCTTATTATAACTTACAGGATACTTCGAGACCTAGATACAGTGAATATGGAGAGGATATTTCCACTCATAGGAAAAACTAGAACCAGAAGGCACAACCTCAGGCTCAAGGGATGATCAAGGGATGATTTTGGAGTGTAATGTTAGCAAGTGTGAGGTTATCCACTTTGGCAGAAATAATAGTAGGAGGGATTATTATTTAAAAGGCGAAAAGCTGCAGCATGCTACGGTGCAGAGGGACCTGGGGGTCCTTGTGCACGAGTCGCAAAAACCCAGTCTGCAGGTGCAGCAGGTGATCAAGAAGGCGAATGGAATGTTGGCCTTTATAGCGAAGGGGCTGGAATATAAAAGAAGGGAAGTCTTGCTGCAACTCTACAGGGTACTGGTGAGGCCGCAGCTGGAGTACTGTGTGCAGTTTTGGTCACCGCACTTGCGCAAGGATATTTTGGCCTTGGAGGGAGTGCAGAGGAGGTTCACTAGGCTGATACCGGAGATGAGGGGTTGGACTATGAAGAGAGACTAAATAGACTAGGTCTGTACTCATTGGAGTTTAGAAGGATGAGGGGGGATCTTATAGAGACGTATAAGATAATGAAGGGGATGGATAGAAAATAAACATAAGAACATAAGAAATAGGAGCAGGAGTAGGCCATCTAGCCCTTCGAGCCTGCCCCACCATTCAATAAGATCATGGCTGATCTGTCGTGGCTCAGTTCCACATTCCCGCCCTCTCCCCATAACCCTTAATCCCCTCGCTTATCAAAAAGACGTATAAGGTAATGAAAGGAATGCTTAGGGTAGAGGTAGAGAGATTCTTCCCGCTTAGAAAGGATAGCAGGACTAGAGGACACAGCCTCAAGATAACGGCGGGGGGGGGAGTTTAGATCAGAGTTGAGGAGGAACTTCTTCACTCAAAGGGTGGTGAATCTCTGGAATTCTCTGCCCATTGACGTGGTGGAAGCTGCCTCGCTAAGTATATTTAAGTCACGGGTAGATAGATTTCTGATAGACAGGGGAATTAAGGGTTATGGGAAGAAAGCGGGAAAGTGGAACTGATCCACTTCAGATCAGCCATGATCTTATTGAATGCAGGGCAGGCTTGAAGGGCTAGATGGCCTACTCTTGTTCCTATTTCTTATGTTCTCATCTTTTAAAACAGAGGTCAGGAGGAATTTCTTCAGCCAGAGAGTGGTGAATCCATGTGACTCTTTGCCGCAGAAGGCTGTGGAGGCCAGGTTATTGAGTGTCTTTAAGACAAAGATAAATAGGCTCTTGATTAATAAGGGGATCAGGGGTTATGGGGAAAAGGCAAGAGAATGGGGATGAGAAAAATATCAGCCATGAATGAATGGCAAAGCAGACCCAATGGGCCAAGTGACCTAATTCTGCTCCTTTGTCTTATGGTCTATGTGGATTGCTGGTGTCCTGTTGAACTGATATTTTAAAAATTCATTTTTGGGATGTGGGTGTCACTGACTGGGCCATTTAATGCTCATCGCTGAGGGTAATTAAGAGTCAATGACATTTCTGTGAGTCTGGAGTCACATGTAGGCCAGACAAGGGCAACATATTTTCTTCCCTGAAGGACATTAGTCCAATTCTTAAGTTAAACAACCTATTAAGGCATTAAAAAGTCAAGTTGCTGAAGACTGAACAGAAGTAAAGAATCATTATGATCAGCAGAGTAGCAGATCAACAGTCACCCAAGCAAAGTGAGTAATTAATACCCAAACAGATAAGCTCAGCTTCTCATCTTATATCATCTCCTTGGCCAAGACTTCAAGTTCCATCTCCTAAATGTCACAGTCCAAGTGCCTTTTTTGATTCATTGATGCAATGTGTAGATCACTGGCTAGGTCATGATTTATTCTTCATCTTGAATTTCCCTTGAGAAAGTGCTGGTCAGCTGCTTCTTTAAACCATTGCAATCCAGGTGGTGTAGGTAAACCTGAGAGAGTTCCAAGATGTTGATATTTGCCCAATCTGGCCATGCTGAAATCCTCTTCCATACCTTTGCCGCACTACTGAGTTTCCTGGCTAGCCTTCCATCCGCCATGTTCCAATTTCTAATTCAAAGCCAGTGAGCATAACAATAAAGAGAATGAGCAGTTCAGCACATGGCTGCAGAAATGGAGAAACAAAGAGGGCTTTAAATTTTGGATGCGTTGGGACTGGTGCTGGGGCAGGTTGGACCTGAACAAGAAGGATTAATTACATCTATTCTGGATGATGAAGGGTCATCCTGACTTGAAACGTTGGCTCTATTCTTTCTCACAGATGCTGTCAAACCTGCTAAGATTTTCCAGCGTTTTCTGTTTTTGTTTCAAATAGGCAGATGGAATACAGTGCAGAGAAGTTACAGAATCATAGAGGCTTACAGCATGCAAACAGGCTCTTCAGCCAAACTTGTAAATGCCACCCAATTTTTATTAAACTAGTCCCAATTGCCCATTTTTGGTCCATATCCCTATATGCCAATTTTACCCATGTAACTGTCTAAATGTTTTTTAAAAGACAAAATTGTGCCCGCCTCTATTACTACCTCTGGCAGCTCGTTCTAGACACTCACACTTCTCTGTGTGAAAAAAATGCCTGTCTGGACACTTTTGTATCTCTCCCCTCTCATCTTAAACCTATGCCCTTTTAGGTTTTGATTCCCCTACCTTCAGGAAAAGATGTTGACAATCTACCTTATCAATGTCCTTGATTATTTTGTAGAATCATAGAATCCTACAATGCAGAAGGAGGCCATTAGGCACCACAATCCCAACCAGACCCTATCTCCGTAACCACATGCACTTAGCATAGCTAGTCCCCCTGACACTGAGGGGCAATTTAGCACAGCCAATCCACTTAACCTGCACATCTTTGGAATAATAGACTTCTATAACATTGCTCCTAAACCACCTACACTCCATGGAAAAAAGTTCCTGGATGGAACTTGAAGATGGAAGTGAAGGCATTGGAGAGTACAGAGGAGATTCACAAGAATGATTCTGGGGTAAAGAACTTTAGCTATGAGAATAGTTTGAAGAGGCTGGGACTATTTTCCTCAGAAAAAAGAAGGCTGAAAGGATCTTGATAGATAGAGGTATTCAAGATCCTGAGGGATATAGAATCATAGGATCATTGAGTGCATATGGGGCCCTTTGGCCCATTTATTCTGCACAGGTATCCGAGAAAAACCTGACCTCCCACCTAATCCCATTTACTAGCACCAGATATGGACTGTGAGAAATTGTTCCCATTCAAAAGAGCATCAAGAACTAGAGGGTACACATTAAAAGTAATTGACAACAGGAGTAAAAGTGATGGGGATTTCCTTCTTACCCAGAGATTCTCTTACATAGCAGAAGCTACATCTGCATTTGCATCTTCCAGGGAGTCTGGAGTAAACTTTCTTAGAGGGTGGTAAAGGCGGTTCAGTTGAGATATTCAAAATTGAATTGGATTGCTAGCTAAAAGAATAAGGCGAACTGTGGGACTAGTAAAATGTTCTTTCAGAGAACCAATGCATGATGAGCCAAAGACACCTTCTGCACTGTAAAAATTCTGTGTTTCTGTATTGAATATTAGGACCTTGCACACTCCATGAAGGCTTGAAAATCCAATTAACACAGTATCTTTGATGTCCAGGGCAGCTGGAGCTTAGTCTGCTGACTCTGTCAGCCCTGAGGGCTAATAGTGGCCTCAAAGGAAGCCTCAGAGGATGCAGCATCACATCATTTCCCTGCACCGTAAGACTCGGGCAATTGGAGAATTGTTCAGGGTGATATGTAGGCAGAGTTCAGGCTGGATGATGGGCATCTGGAGTCGGTCATGAGAACTCAGATGCTGCATGTCTAGCTTGAGATGCGTGGAAATTTGTCAGACATACCAGAGGGGTTGCACTCTTGGCCCAGACAGGGGACATGTCCATTCAAGCCATATGCACTGCAATCACCCGCTCTTCAAAGTGCCAAACTTAGACAGATGACTGTCCTGCACAGCAAATGCACCAAAGTGCAATAGCAATTGTGGATTTGTGCGCTGACCGACACTCCATGACCCTTTGTTTGAAGTCAGGGACCTACAGCCAGGTCAACAAGGGGATTGGCAGCCTGGAACTGATCCAGCAACTTGGACTTCACAGCAAGGCAGGAAGGACCAAACTGTCCTTATGGTGGAGGATAAGAAGCAGCTGCCACCGTGTAAGAGAATCTCTCAAGGCACATCCCCTTCCACCATTGGCACAGTACTCCCTGATTTCCATGGTGACAGAAGCTTCTCCTGCAGGTTTGGCAGGCCCCTCAAAGCCTGAGACAAACAGAAACTCTTGCCTAAGTAATCTAGAGCAAAGGAGATTAGCAGATTAGGACCAGATTACCCATCGCTCTCTGTTGTGAATTTAGTGCTTGTGAAATTATAAAAAACTTGTAAAATCCTGAGATCGGTAAAATTGCCTGGTCTATATAAAAAGGTAGTTTTTTTTGCTATGCTTAGAGAGTTAAAAGAGATGCAGGTGCAAATGCAGGTACACAGAGAGCATAGAGTGAAACAAAATATTGCTAGCCTAGGCAGTAATGCTGCCAAGACAACAGGTGTTTTTAAATTTTAACCAATCAATTTAAAATAGGTATTTGAATAGCAGCAGTCTATCCAGTTTGAATTTGATAACCTGTAAACCTATTCTGGAAATTTTGGTATGTCATCAGGCGTACAAAACCAGTTCCCAGCTCCAAACAGCCAGAAGACATCCTGCCAGCGACTGTCACAAATCAGAGCTAGAGAGAGACACACAGACAGTAGCTGTTTCCTGCCAGTGTAACAGCCAAATTTATGTCTTAAAGGGAAGTCAAATCTCAATTGTAGAGGTACCAACAGAAGACAGAAGGTCCCAGAAGGAGACAAGCCTGATTGCATTTTGAGTGTGACTAAAATTTCCTTTATTTTGTTACTAAGTGGGAATTGTAATTATCTAAACAGCATTCCATTAAAATAGTGTTTTATTCAGTTCGTTAAGAATTTGGTTAAGCTGTTTACTCTGTTGGAGTAAAAGAGAGACGCTGCCAGATGGAATCCCGAAATTAGAAGATACAAGATAGCTACCTGGTACAAAATGGACTCTGTGAAAATACATTAAAATGTGCTGATCTAGGCATAGGCAATGCACAACGAACTAATCTTTGAGCTACATCCTGCTAATAAACTGCAAAAAGACCAGACTGAGGTTCATGTGATCAGGCTTGGCTTAAGAAAAGAGGAACCGAAACAATGAGTCATGGACTCCTGTTCACGGTTGTTTTTGAGGAAATGTGATAGGAAACTACTTGTAGCTAATTGTTGCAAGGGAGCCCAATTGGTCAAAGCTGCTGACGCAATAACTGCTGGGGTCTGTATGATTACAACGTACAAAAACTGACTAGCCACCATGCCAAATCGAGAAATTTACTGTGTGCACTGGGGAGTGCCCAGCGCTTCTTCCAAAGCTTCTTTCAATAAACTGAATGTTGAATCTTTAAGTCTGACTCAGAGTGGTGATTTTCCCACAACAAATTGGCGTAGTCAGCAGGATCTCACTAACGGTAGTCAACTGGTTGGCCGCAATCCGCGATCTGGAGTAGAGACCATTGAACTGTGGGAGTCAGACTGAGTCAACAATGCAGTTTAAAATGGGTAAAAATTGGGGAACTTATGGTATAGAAATAAGTATTGGTTGTTAATGGTATAGAAATAAGTAACACTACTACTTGTGCTAATCAGCTAACAGACAAGAAAGTGCCTGTCTCAAACGCACAGCCTTAGACCAGTTGTTAAGAGGCGAAGATCAGGACCCTGAAGTGGTTGTAGAGGCACCAAGGCACTTAGGATCTTGAAGCACTAGGTCTTTTTAGTATCAAACTCTGTAGTGGCGAACAAATGCAGAGTTTGCCACCCACTTGCATAAAGTTGTGTAATTTTGGTTGGTAGTCTGTCAGTTAAGTTGTAAAGCGGTACAGTAAGGAGCTGATCACCCCTGACCTAGCGCCGGGCTCTGGGGAGGAAACACGTTGCTGAATAATCGTGGCTGATGGAGAGGAAACAGGTTGCTGAGTAATTGTGGCCGTGAGTATAAACAGAAACAGTGGGAGGAAACACGTTATTGAAAAGGTAGTTGTGGCCATTTAAAGAAACCCCAGTGAGGGAACATAGAAGCCTGCAAGATGGCAGATAAGGAAACTACATGGGGAATTCTGGGTTCCCTTACTGATAAATATATGACCGATAGACACTCATTGATTAGGGAGATGCAAAAGGATGGTTGGGATGTTTCTCAGATCTTAGAACAATAGAGAAAGTAGGGTAGATGGGGGAAAGAAAGACAAAATAAAAAAGGCAGAGGTATTATTAGTACATCAATTAGCTGGACTAATTGGACAAGTAGCCGCTTCCACTAAAAAGTAGAACGATGACAAGGACAAAATTAAGGAACTAGAATCTCGGGTAAGGGAATCAGAAAAAAGTAACTATTTATTAGAAGAGAATCAATGGGGAGGGGAAACTGTCCCTTTGCCCCCTTACAAGACAATAAAACAGAACAGAGTAGGCACCTACGGTAGTAGGGGCGTAACTAAGCCCAAACTGACCTGCCATAATTGTGGCCAACAAGGGCACTTTGCAAAAGAGTGCCAGGTCCCACAGAAAGGAAATAAATTTGGAACTAATGGGAGACATTGTAATTATTGTAATAAGAATGGGCACACAGAAGCAATATAGAACATAGAACATACAAACATGGGAGATCCCAGCCCTGATCCATATCCACAGCAGAATTGGAGGAACTAAGAAATCTCCAAAATCAGCAAGACTGACGATCTGCAGCCCCCATTAATAAGGGTAAGAAGGAGGGAGTGTGCAGTATGTGTTACAGAATTTTGAGAGAAAGGAACTATGTTCTCTCAGCTTACTAGGGAAATATTACAAATTAATTGACAAGACGGAAAATTGATTAGAGAAAATCTAAGGTTGAGCTAATAATTTGAGTAGTTTTTGTGTTGCAGTATGTTTGTGTGGTCTGATTGCTTGTCGAATGTAGGTGGTTGTTGTTGCGTTAGATTGAGAGCAGGAGTTGTTAAAACCTGTTTGTTCTTGTGGAGTGTTTACTGTGGACAATAAATACAATGCTTTACATTTTGGTTTAACTTCAAAAGGGGCTGAGGAAATGTTAAAACTTAAAATTTAAGTATAAGATTTCTTGAATTTATATCTGTTTTTGAGTTTCATTGCAGTTTGGAAGAAAGAAGAATGAAAGCGACTGTCTTAATCAATTTTCTGTATTTTCTTTAAATGTTTTATTTTCATCCCAGGTTAAAAAAAAGAGGAAGTGCTGTGGAATGAATGTTGGAAGCCTCCATAAAGTGGTTGTGTGGATGTTTTTGTTGTTGTTTGCTTTAATGTTTTAATGTTCTTCCCCTAAATGTGATTTTACAACAGTGGGTTTGATGCAGAGTTTAAATAAAATTGGAAATTGGATTGGAAAGTAAATTGAAATTTCAAAGTCAAAGTACATAAATTGAAGTTTGAAATAACCAATTTGAATAATCCTAGGTTCAAATTTTGTTAAGAAAGGATTTAAACCTTGGAGGGAACCATGTGCTCTTTCCTTTGTCTTGAAGTGGAAATTATGAGAGAGTTAGTTGAGAAGTGAAGAGAAGAAAATAAGTAATTTTGTGGAAAAGTAGAAAAGCAGGGACAAAAGAATGAGGTAAATATATTGTCCATGAGTCAGTTTAAAGTATATCAAGTTAGTGAAATGAATCGTAGTTCTGATTACTCCAAGTTCCAGCAGGAGATTAATCAATTAAAATCTCAGTTGTCAATGCAGATGGGGATGTTGTATGTGTTTGGGACATTTGAATCTGAGGGAGATGGTGTTTATGGATTGGATTGTGGATTGTATCTGGAAAAGAATGCCCGTTATGCACTGAGCACTGACTGGAGACTCCCACCTCCTTTTCCGGAGGCACCTGATCCCCTAGTCTGAATTTGCCCCTAGTCTGATGAATTCTGTAACTATTAGTTGTAAGATGGGACCCCAGCCCCAACCAAAGGGGCCCTGAGAACATCTGCAAACAGATTTCATAGGGCCACTACCACAATTTTACCACCACCACAGTAAAACCTATTGTTTGGTTACCATAGACCAATTTACCAGGTGGGTGGAAACATTCCCCAACAGAAATTGTACTGCCACCACAGTGGCTAGAACATTGGCAGAAGAGGTAATTCCTAGACGGGGACTACCCCTACAAATTGATTCAGATCAGGGGATGCACTTCACCAGGAAAGTGGTAAAAACAGTGTGCATAAAGCAGAAATTCCACGTTCCTTACCACCCGCAGAATTCTGGAATGGTAAAACATATGAACCGAACCTTAAGAATGCCCTGGCCAAGGTCATGCAAGTGTCGGGAAAAACGTGGACAGAAATATTACTTATTATGTTAATGAAGTTAAGAGCCGCAACAAACTGTACAACTGGGTTAATCCCTTATGAACTAATGACAGGAAGAGCGATGCAATTACCAGAAAGCATCATAACAGATGGGGCCAATGTAGGCCCACTAAAATACAAAATTAAATGATATGTATTGGAACTAAGCGCCCAATTAGTAAGGAATAATCAGGAAGAAAGAGACGCACAGAGAGAGTTTGAAATACTCAATGCCAGAATCTTCTCCTCCTTTCCTCCTCTTTGGACAATATGTCTCCCATGGAGGCTATTATGTTTTTACAACCAAACAGGGTGAGGTACGGTCTAAATGCACCTTTTAGCAGGCTAAATGATGCCCCAAAATAGCAAAAGTATCCCCCTGAAACATGGCTTTCAATCATAAATGATAGCTGCACTCAAAGTAGCCTGAGTTGCTGAGGCCAAACTAACGGACCAGATGGAGACTTTTAACCAGCAAGGTTTCAGTGAAAAATAAACTAGATTCCCACTTGGCACGATTCATATTTTCAAAATGTTTTATTGTTCCGAGCGTGTTCTACTTTAGCAATTTGTCAATTTAACAAGCTTAACAAAGTAATTAAATTCAATTTGAATAAACTGGGCAGGAAACTTAGGCTTCTAGGCCTGCCTGCCTAGAGTCATAGGTCAGAATTTTATCAGCACGTCCGTCCCGATTCCGGGAATGGGCAAGGCTTGGAGAACGGCATTCTCCATTGGCCTTGGCCAGGATCGTACAAACCTCAGGCAGACATGCCGGTAAAATTCTGCCCACAGAGCCTTACAGCATGGAAACAGACCCAACTTGTCCATGCCTCCTTTCCTTTTTAACTACTAAGCTAGTCCCAATTGCCAGCATTTGGCCCATATCTCCCTATACCCATCTTACCCATATAACTGTCTAAATGCTTTTTAAAAGACAAAATTCTACTCGCCTCTATTACTACCTCTGGCAGCTTGTTCCAGGCACTCACCACCCTCAGTGTGAAAAGATTGCCCCTCTGGACCCTTTTGTATCACTCCCCTCTCACTTTAGTCCTGTGCTGGAAGTCTTAAAGCACATCAAGGTAAATGAATCCCTGCGACCTGATGAAGCATATCCCAGGATGTCGTGAGAGGTTAGGGATGAAATTGTGGGTCCCTTAGCAGAGATATTTGAACCATCAACAGCCACAGGTGAGGTGCCTGAAGATCGGAGGGTAGCAAATGTTGTGCCTTTGTTTAAGAAGGGCTACAGGGAAAAGCCTGGGAACTACAGGCCGGTGAGCCTAACATCTGTGGTGGGTAAGTTGTTAGAAGGTATTCTGAGAAACAGGGTCTACAGGCATTTAGAGAGGCAAGGACTGATTAGGGACCGTCAGCATGGCTTTGTGAGTGAAAAATCATGTCCTACAAATTTGATTGACTTTTAACTAAGAAGATAGATGAGGGTAGTGCAGTTGATGTTGTCTACATGGACTTTAACAAGGCCTTTGACAAGGTACTGCATGGTAAGTTGTTGCATAAGGTAAATCTTATGGGATCCAGGGTGAGGTAGCCAAATGGATACAAAATTGGCTTGATAACAGAATAAGAAGTCTCACAACACCAGGTTAAAGTCCAACAGGTTTATCGAGTAGCAAACGCCACTTGCTTTAGGAGTGCTGCTCCTTCGTCAGGTGAGTGGAAGATCTGTTCACAAACAATGTCCCACTTGATGACAGAAGCCAGAGGTTGGTTTAAAGGGTTGTTTTTCAAACTGGAGGCCTGTTTCCAGTGGTGTGCCTCAGGGACCTGTGCTGGGTCCACAGTTATTTGTCATTTATATGAATGATTCGGATGAGAATCTCGGAGGTGTGGTTAATAAGTTTGTAGATGACACCAAGATTGATGGTGTAGTGGACAGTGAAGAAAGTTATTGAGGATTGTAAGGGGATCTTGACCAATTGGGCCAGTAGGCTGACAAATGGCAGATGGAGTTTAATTTAGATAAATGTGAGGTGATGCTGAACCAGAGCGGGACTTATTAATGGAAGGGCTTTGGGAGAATTAGAGAACAAAGAAATCTCCTAGAAAGTGGAGTCACAGGTGGAGAGAGTGATGATGAAGGCATTCGGCATAATTGGTTTCATTTGTCAACATAGAATACAGGAGTTGAGATGTCTTGTTGAAGGTGTAAGTGTAGGCCACACTTGGAATTCTGTGCTCAGTTCTGGATATTATTAAATTAGAAAGAGTTGCAGAAAAGATTTACTAGGATGCTACGGGGACTTGATGATTTGAGTTATAAGGAAAGGCTGGATAGACTGGAACTTTATTCCCTGGAGTGTAGGGGTCTTAGAGGTGATCATATGGAGGTCTGTAAAATAATGAAGGGAATAGATCAGCTAGACAGTCAACATCTATTCCTGCAGGTAGGGGAGTCTAAAACTAGAGGGCATAGGTTTAAGGTGAGAGGGGAGAGATACAAAAAGGTCCAGAGGGACAATTTTTTCACACACAGGGTGGTGAGTCTGAACAAGCTGCCAGAGGTGGGTACAATCTTTTCTTTTAAAAATGTTTAGACAGTTACATGGGTAAGATAGGTATAGAGGATTCAGGACCAAATGTGGGCAACTGGGACTAGCTTAAGAGTTAAAAAAAAGGGCGGCATGGACAAGTTGGACCGAAGGCTGTAAACCTCTCTGACTCTATGACACGATAACCTCCCTTTCACAAAACCATACTATGATGCATGTAGGATGCTTTTCTGTGTTAAAGGTATGTAAGTGCAACTGCTTATTTTTCAAGATACGCAATTCTGTGATTTTTCAGCAGTTTAATATATTTTACAATTGAAATCATATGGCATTAAATAATGCCCTTGAAATACAAATTTATTCTTGGAGAATGTCATCCCCTCCATAGTAAATTCAATTTCAATAATTAGTAAAATCTTATCAAAATTACCTTGATTATTTGGTAAGTTCAGTGGTGAAGTGGGCCAGAGCCATTCACCTATTTTGGGGCATTGTCTGATTCTCACCAAATTCCGCTTGATATCTGTGGGCAGCGGCTGCAGAGAATGACTGGCCAAAAGATGGGTGGCACAGTGGTTAGCACTGTTGCCTCACAGCTCTAGGGACCTGGGTTTGATGCACGGTTGGGTCACTGTCTGCGTGGAGTTTGCACATTCTTCCCGTGTCTGTGCGGGATTCCTCTGACTGTTCTGGTTTCCTCCCACAGTCCAGAGATGTGCAAGTTAGGTTGATCGGCCATGCTAAATTGCCGCTTAGTATCCTAGGATGTGTAGGTTAGAGGGATTAACGGGGTAAATATGTGGTGTAATATTTACCCCGCTTACTCCACAGACGCGTCTGGGTGGGATTGTTGTTGGTGCAGACTCGATGGGCCAAATGGCCTCCTTCTGAACTGTAGTGTTTCTATGATTTCTATGATTTTCATGAACCAACAGAAAGCAGAGTTTTTGGAAAATTGGATCTTTTTCTGGCTGGCATGGTGTAACTAGTTTGGTATCAAAGGGTTCGGTCCTCGGGCCCCAACTTTTATTATCTATATTAATGACTCGGATGCAGGGATAGAATAAGCTATAGCCACATTTGCAGATGCCACTAAAATAGGTGGGATAGGAAGTTATGATCAATAAATAAGCAATTTACAAATGGATATGGCTAGACTGGGTGAGTGGGCCAAAATTACAGAATATAGGGCTAATGGAAGAACTCGTGGTAGTGTCGATGAGCAGAGAGATCTCGGTGTACATGCGCATAGATCCCTGAAAGTTGGCACCCAAGTTGATAAGGTTGTTAAGAAGGCATGCGGTGTGTTAGCTTTTATTGGTAGAGGGACTGAATTTCGGAGCCTTGAGATCATGATGCAAATGTACAAAACTCTGGTGTGGCCACACTTGGAGTATTGCATACAGTTCTGGTCACTGCATTATAAGAAAGATGTGGAAGCATTGGAAAGGGTGCAGAGGAGGTTTACCAGGGTGTTGCCTGGTATGGTGGGAAGGTCTTATGAGGAAAGGCTGAGGGACTTGAGGTTATTTTCGTTAGAGAGAAGAAGTTAAGAGGTGACCTAATTGAGGCATACAAGATGATCAGAGGATTAGATAGGGTGGACAGTGAGAGCCTTTTTCCTTGGATGGTGATGGCTAACATGAGGGGACATAGCTTTAAATTGAGGGGTGGTAATTATAGGACGGATGTCAGAGGCAGGTTCTTTACTCAGAGAGTAGTAAGGGCGTGGAATGCCCTGCCTGCAGCAGCTGTGGACTCACCAACTTTAAGGGTGTTCAAATGGTCATTGAATAGGTACATGGATAATATTGGAATAGTTTAATTTAGAGGGTCATTAGATTCGTTCCACTGGTCGGCGCAACATCGAGGGCCGAAGGGCCTGTACTGCGCTGTGATGCTTTATGTTCTAAATCTGGCAGAAGGAATTTAATGTGGATATGTGTGAAGTTATCCATTTTAGTCAGAAAAATACAAAGGCAACTTTTTATCTAAATGAACAGAAAGTTCAGAGTGCTTCAATGGAGAGGAATCTGGATGTCCTTGTGCATGAATCACAGAAAACTGGTATGCAGGTGCAGTGGGTAATAAGGAAGGCAAACGGAATTGGCATTTATTGAAGATGGAATAGAATATAGAAGAAGGAAAGTGTTGCTGCAACTGTACAAAGCATGAGTGAGACTGGGCTTAGCATACTGTGTACAGTTTGGTCTCACTTGAGGAGGGATGTAGTTGGAGGCAGTTCAGAGAAGGTTCACTAGATTGGTTCCAGAGATGAGGAATGAAAATCGTAGACGTTTACAGCATGGAAACAGGCCTTTTGGCCAACATGCCCATATATGTCAATATTCAATATATATTCACGGGGGAGGTGCTGGATGATTGGAGGGTGGCTCATGTTGTTCGTTGTTTAAAAAAGGTTCCAAAAGAAATCTGGGAAATTACAGGCCAGTAAGTTTGACGTCGGTTGTTGGCAAGTTATTGGAAGGTGTGATAAAGGGTAGGATCTACAAACATTTGGATAGACAGGGATTTATTAGGGAGAGTCAACATGGCTTTGTGCATGGTAGGTCATGTTTGACCACTCTATTACAGTTTTTCGAGGAGGTCACCAGGAAAGTAGATGAAGGGAAGGCGGTGGATGTTGTCTACCTGGATTTCAGCAAGGCCTTTGACAAGGTCCCTCATGGGAGATTAGTTAGGAAGGTTCAGTCGCTAGGTATAGATGGGGAGGTTGTAAATTGGATTAGACACTGGCTCAATGGAAGCAGCCAGACAGTGGTTGTGGAGTTTTGCTTCTCTGAGTGGAGGCCTGTGACTAGTGGAGTGCTGCAGGGATCAGTGTTGGGTCCATTGTTATTTGTCATCTATATCAATGATCTGGATGATAATGTAATAAATTGGATCAGCAAATTTGCTGATGATACAAAGATCGGAGGTGTAGTGGACAGTGAGGAAGGTTTTCAAAGCTTGCAGAGGGGCTTGGACCAACTAGAAAAATGGGCTGAAAAATGGCAAATGGAATTTAACGCAGACAAGAGTGAGGTATTGCACTTTGGAAGGACAAACCAAAGTAGAATGTACAGGCTAAATGGTAGGACTCTGAAAAGTGCAGTTGAACAGAGGGATCTGGGAATACAGGTACAGAATTCCCTAAAAGTGACGTCACAGGTGGATAGGGTCGTGAAGAGTGTATTTGGTGCATTGGCCTTTATAAATCGGAGCATCAAGTATAAAAATTGGCGTGTTATGGTAAGGTTGTATAAGGCATTGGTGAGGCCAAATTTAGAGTAATGTGTACAGTTTTGGTCACCTAGTTACAGGAAGGATGTAAATAAGGTTGAAAGAGTGCAGAGAAGGTTCACAAGGGTGTTGCCAGGACTTGAGATGCTGAGTTACAGAGAGAGATTGAATAGGTTAGGACTTTATTCACTGGAGCATAGAAGAATGAGGGAAAATTTGATAGAGGTGTATAAGATTTTGATGGGTATAGATAGAGTGAATGCAAGTAGGCTTTTTCCATTGAGGTTAGGGGAGAGAAAAACCAGAGGGCATGGGTTAAGGTGAAAGGAGAAAAGTTTAAAGGGGACATTAGGGGATGCTTCTTCATGCAGAGAGTGGTGAGAGTGTGGAATGAGCTGTTGGATAAAGTGGTAAATGCACTTTTAACATTTAAGGAAAACTTGGACGGGTTCATGAATGAGAGAGGTATGGAGGGATATGGTTCAAGTGCAGGTCAGTGGGACTAGGCAAAAAATGGTTCGGCACAGACAAGAAGGGCCAAAAGGCCTGTTTCTGAGTTGTAATTTTCTATGGTTCTATGCCCCTTTTTTTTCACGACTAAGCTGGTCCTAGTTGCCCTGTTTGGCCTATATTCCTCGATAGCCATCTTATTCATGTAACTTTCTAAAACATAAAATATAAAATACAAAATACAATTTTATATTTTAGCTTGTTCCAGACACTCTGTGTGTGAAACAATTGCCTCTCTGGGCCCTTTTGTATCTCTCCCCCTCACCTCATATCTATGCCCTCTAATTTATATTCCCCTACCTTTGGAAAAGATGTTGACTATCTACCTGATCCATGCCCCTCATTATTTTATAGACTCCTATAAGATCACCCCAAGCCTCCTCCTCCCAGTCTATCCAGCCTCTCCTTATAGCTCAAACCATCAAGTCCTGGTAGCATCCTAGTTAATATTTTCCGCATTCTTTCTAGTTTAATAATATCCTTTCTATAATAAGATTGAGCAGTTTAAACTTATATTTTGTGCAGTTTAGAAGAATAAGGGAAATCTAATTGAGGTATATAAGATGCTAAAGGGGATTGACGAGGTAGATACAGAGGATGTTTCTTATGGGACAATCAAGAAAGAGAGGTCACAGTTTTAGGATAAAAGGTACTAGATTTAAAACAGAAATGAGGAGAAACTATTCAAGGGTCTAGAATCCATGGAATTCACCACCCCAGAGCATGGTGGACATCAGGTCATTGAATAAACTGAAGGAGACAGACTAATTTTTAATTAATAATGGGTTGAAGGGTTATGGAGAATGGGCAAGATAATGGTGAATGGCAGGAAGGCCAAGACAAGATAAGCCATGATCATATTGAATGGTGGAGTAGGCTTGAGGGGCTGGAAGAATTCACTTTGTGATGGTGTCTATTTCTTTGAAACTTGATGCTTCTTTTTGGATCAGAGGATGACAATGACAACTCCTGGCATGCTCTGAGCAGCAGTACAAGCGCAGAGCACATCAGCGGAAAATAGCTTGAAAACTTGACCTGGGAATACAGCACAAAAGCTTGCTCTGCTGACCAATGTTTTGGGCCCAAAATGAACAGTTGCCCATGAGTAGGAAAGGGTTGGCTCTGTGCAGTTTTGTGCATCTAGAATACAGAAAAAACCTGGTAACAGTAACTCTGTGTTGCAGGGAAGTGGGTTTCAGAGAAGCCCAGAAGCATTGTCAGCTCAGTGCAGCTGAAGTACTCCATGAAGCTGGCAGTTGGTGCAAAAAGTCCATGAGCAGCAGTTGTGTGTTCCGAGCGTCTACAGCTCCGTGATTAAATGCCAGTTTGCTGTCTTATGATTATAGTGGAATACACAAGGCTGGAAGAAAAGACTGAGCAACTAAGAGGTGAGTCATCACTGTGATAGTCTGAGCTGGAGTCCAGTTGTCTGACAACATTTTTCAGATTGACAAAGCAGGAAAGTTTCCAAGTTGCATTGGAGTTGCTGCCAAAGGAAAGAGAGGAGCTGAAATTCCTCATGAGGACCACAGAGTTTTAAAAAAAATGTGACTCACAGTGATCGCTGACATCTTGGTGGATTGCTGAGAAAATGTTTGGGATTTCATTTGTCTTTAAATGTGTAATTTGCATTATATTTCACCAGTCATGAATTCATAATTCATGAATTATGAAATAATTCATATTTACCGTATCCTAACATCCAGAGCATATCAGATGTTTGTTTTGTTAACTGTTATACAGTAAAATGAGTGGTTTGTATTTTCTCATCCTGATTGGAGCTGAAATGTAGAGATTAGCAAGCAGGACCAAAGTCTGAATTCCTGCCTTCATTTCCAGCATGGGTAATTTTGAACAGCATGAAAGAAGTGGGAGGATCATAAACCTGCATTCTGGATTCTGTTTCTGGCACCATTGTGGAGTGATCATTTCAGGTCTTTTACAGTTTTGAGGGAATTGGACTAGTTTTGTGTGGCATTAAAAACAGTAATGATTAGCACACAGCAGTTTTCTGTATCATCATTTTCAAAAAGAGCAATCATTCTCCCGGAATGTCATTTTCTGATTAGGCACTGACAATAATTTTAACTGTGTCATAAGCTAAAACATTTTTCATCACCAGTTTACATCATTGCACAGTCAAAATTACACCACTTTCTGGCCTCCCCCAGTAAGTCTTCTTTCAGAATACTAGCATGTGCAACATATATGAAAAAATATCAAAAATAAAAATGTTTCATACCAGGGAGATTGGGCTTACAACAGGTGAGAAATCAGAGCTGAAAGTTGTCTTTGCTCCTGAGCGGTCTGGTGATGTCAGAGGGGTAGCTGTTTCCAGAGAACCTTTCTTTAATTTGCAGGACTTCAGAGCCATTGAATGATGGGACGACTGCAATGGTTCTGGCGATGACTCTGATTGAATGGATGACTTGGGTTCAAGTGGAGATATACGTTTTGTTGAAACCATTGGTTCACATTCCCTCTCATCTAAAATTGTATATTCAAACAAAATGACATGAGTTTTATAAAAACAAGATACCAATCAGATTTGGCAAATTGTGTACTTACAAATGAAATAAATTGCCATAACACTCCAGAAGAAGAGGCCTAAAAGCAAAAAAGGTATTGGGTGCAATTTAGCAGGCCTGTTAATTGTGGGTGCAAATCCTGTCATGGCCACTAAATGTCATGAGACGCCAAAACACCATTTCCCAAGTCCTCCCACTATGACGTGATCAGGTTCACCACCAGGAAGGGCACAAAACTGATTAACATGAATTTGAATCCATTAACATCTGTTTAACAAGGCTACTATCACATCTTCAGTCCTCATTAAATCTTCCCACACGCAGATGTGAATTATTACTGCTTTTTAAAAATGGAAACCATCCACTATGAACTCTGAGAGGCAGAAAGGAGATGAGCGCCACTGTTCCATTGAGCACCAGGGATTCCATGTGGACAGAACCTGTTGGGCAGTTCCAATGGGAGAGTCGGGGGAAGGGGTGCATGTGATAGAGGAGGTCAGCTGTTGGGAGCAGAAGGCTTCACTTGCAGGGAGCATCGCGGTTGGTGGTGGTCTTGGAGTCTGCTGTCTGTGATGACTAACTCTGCTTTCAATGTTGTGAGCATGCAGTCTGTGGCATGGGAGTATGGGTCAGGGGTGACTGGTATCGGGACACCTGCGGTGCAGAGGGGTTGGGATGTGATGGGAGTCAGGCCACATGAGCTGGATGAATGAGGCTTTGAAAGAAAAAGCAACTTAGTGGGGGAAGGAGGGTGGTGAAGGGAACATCAAACTTATAGGTCAGCTGTCCAGGAAGCTTAAGCATAGAGGGATGACAGCAATGAGCTCTCTGAATTATCCAGCCTAACTACTAACTGAGCAGGGTGCCTATTAGACCTGGTGTTTCCTGAAGGAGAAAACAATTGTACTCTATTGCATTCCTGAGACTCATGCTTGTGACTCTAATTGGCCCTTAGCAACACTAGCTCCCCAGAGTCTCAAAGTTGAAGAATGGCATTAAGCTTTCTTGACAGATATAGAGGGATGCGGATCGCATAAAGTCAAAAGGTCTTTCATTTACAAAGGTGCAGCCTTTGTGGGCTAAAGGGCCTGTTCCTGTGCTATATTGTTCTTTAGGTTTGAGGACCCTAAGCTTATTGCCACAGGATCCCAAGGGAAGGGGGCCACTTGTCTCCTGGGTCCCCAAAACCTGCCACTCATCATTCATCAGCACTGCCCCCAAGTTGGACATAACTGGTTAGTTGACCTCAGTCCATTGGGATGAGCGAACACATTACCTTTCTGAAAGAACCCTGAGTGGTAGTGAGCTTAAAGAAGAGGATCTCCAGAGGTGAGCTTAAGTAGGCAAGAGCATTTGTGAAGGGCGGCTCGGTTCTGTCAATGGGAAGGCACCTGAGATGTCAGTGTTTGATCACTGCTGGCGATGCTCTGGAACTAGCGACATCAAGTCAGCAAGGCCAACAGCTCAGGGAGATAATGATGGTCAGCAGCTGCAACAGCAACCTGACTCTCTCTCTCTTTCACACACACATACTCACACACTCACACATACACACACACCTCTCGCAGCATTCCAAGCAATGTTGGGATGGAGCTGGCTATCTTATTCATCACAGAGCAGGATCATAGGCCTCAACAGCAATGCACAGCGGCTCCAAGGGGAGCCCATGTGGAACAAGACAGGGGGCCTCAGAGCAAGATCAGTGGCCGGAGGCCACACTAGCCATGCAGGGAGAATGAAGGTGCCAAAGGGTGTTTCATGGAGCTATCCAACACCATGTTCTGATAAAGATTCTGTCTAATTAAAAAGATGCACCTGTGTCATGACCTGACAGACTTGGTGCCATGTGGTGGCAGAGGCACCCACTCCCTGTGGCCACCAAGGTCATGACAATCCTGGACTTTTTTGACACATGGTCCTTCCAGAGCTCCACCTCCGTAGCCCATAGCGCATCCATGAGGTGATGGATGCAAGGGCTGTTTGACCTGGACTAGGCTGGACAGGATGAGGGCTATGAAGTTTGGATAGATAGCTAGCCTGCCACAGGCGCAGGTGGCTACTGACTGTATCCATGTTACTCTCCACTCCACGGTACCAGAGAGGCCCGAGGTGCCAGGTCCTACAACAAATGGCACAGGTGTTGCACTGTCTCCTTTTGGAACCGCAACAGTCAGAGGCATATAGTGTCTGACATCTGTTCAAATGATGTGGAACTGCTGGGGTCTCCACACCCTCCTTCTCCTGTGCATCCCCACCCCCCCCAACTCCCACCGAGGCGAATGGCAGCCACATCCTGCCTCTGGTGGATGTTTCCCTCTACTTCTGCAAGGTAAAGGCCTGGGCTTCCTCTACCCACAATTCATAATCCTGCTCCTACTCCTCAACTGTAGCAGCAATGAAAAAAACAGCAAAATCAATCAGTTGCATCGCAAAAGCCATCTCGTCAATCTGAAGCAGGGGTGGGATTTGGAGAAGGGGAGAAACACATGGAGTGGTTAAAGAACGCTGCTTGAACCGAGCATAGCAACACACACTGCCCATCCTCCCCAAATGCCCCTAGCAACACAGAGCTCTTATCCTCAGCCCAGAGGCCCTCCAGAAACACACCGCCACCATCCCTCATCCACAGGCCCTCAGGAACACAACACCTCCCCCACACTCAACAACCCCCATCCTCCCCCTAGTAACACAAACACCAGTGTTTGAAAAGTTTTGAGGCTGCAGCAAACCCATTTCAAAGCGCTTCAGGCACACCCTCTGGAAGATTGCTGCGTGCATCAGAACCCAGCAACATCCCCAAGACCCGAGGTCAGTGCTGAGACTCAGGTCTGTGCTGCAGATTGGACATTGAACATCATGCTGAGCAACAGCCCCCCGCCCCCTCCGTCCACCCCCCACACACTCGTAGAGCTCTTCCGACCCAAAATGCAACATGGCCACCACGAAAGGAGGCCTCCGTGAGCAGCATGGAGCTGTCCCAGGGAAGGCACTTACCGCCTCACTAACCCTGATTCAGGAGCACCTGAATCAGACTTTTATTGAATTTGAGATAATTCATTTTGGAAAGTCCAATGCATATTGGAATTATGCAGTAAATGGTAGAAGGCTTAGGAGTATTGACAGGCAGAGAAATCTGGACATACATGTCCACCGATCACTGAAAGTGGCAATGCAGGTGGATAAGGTCAAGAAAGCATACGACATGCTTGCCTTCATTGGTCGAGGCACTGAGTATAAAAATTGGCAGGTCATTCTGCGGCTGTACAGGATCTTAGTAAGGCCTCATTTAGAATATTAAGTACAATTCTGGTCACCACACTCCCAGAAGGATGTGGATTTGGAGAAGGTACGGAAGAGGTTTATCAGGATGTTGCCTGGTCTGGAGGGTATTATTATGAGAGTAGGTTGGATAAATTGGGTTTGTTCTCAATGGAACGACAGAGGTTGAGGGGTGACCAGATAGAGGTTTACAAAATTATGAGTGTCTTGGACAGAGTGGATAGTCAGATGCTCTTTTCTGAAGTAGAAAGATCAAATACTAGAGGATGTAGGTTTAAGATGTATGGGGAAAAGTTTAGAGGAGATGTACGAGATATGTTTTTTACACAGTGGGTGGTGAATGTCTTGGAACGCACTGCCCGCGGAGGCCGTGGGAGTAGGTAAGATAGTGGCATTTAAGGGGCAACTAGACAAATGCATGAATAGGGTGGGAATGGAAGGATACGGACTGCGTAAGCGGTTTTAGTTTAGGCAAACATCATGATCGGTGCAGGCTTGGACAGCCGAAGGGCTTGTTCCTGTGCTGTACTTTTCTTTGTTCTTTGTTATGTCTGTTCCAGACCGATTCTAGATGAAGTACTGGAATTGAACCCCAAGATCCTTCTGTACATCAATGCTGTTCTGCTATTAACTGCATGTTTACGCCAAACATCAAGCCTGCTCTTTTATTCAATATGATCTGGTTGATTCTCTATCGCAGTGTCACACTGCCACAATCTTTCTATATGCTTTGATGCCTTTAGAGTCCAAAAATCTATTTATTTCATCTTTAAATATAGTCAGTGACATGGTACAGCAGATCCTTCACTCTAACATTATGATCAAGTCAGAGGATCATTCCTGGAGCAATGTAGAGTGCAGAAGGGCACGGTGGCAACAACTCCAGACATATCTAAAAATGAGGTTTTGATCTGGTGAAGCGACAACACAGGACTACTTGTGTGTCAAACAGAATAAACAGCAAGTAATAAGATATCCAGTGCATTTTAATTGTTAAGATCTAAGCTCTGCAACCTGGTAGACAATTAAACAAGTAACTGGGGGAGGAGCCTCCACAAATATCCACAATCCGCAATGACAAAGGAGTCCAGCTCATCAGTGAAAAAGATAAGGCTAAAACATGTGCAACAATCTTCAGCCAGAAGTGTTGAGTGCACAATCCATTTTGGAATCGTGGCAGATGCCAGTTTTTAGCCAATTCAATTCACTCCACATGATAGCAAGAAATGGCTGAAGGCAGTGAAATAGATTTCAGGGCTGGAACTTTTGCTGTTTGAAATATGTAAATGATTTGAAGGAAAATGTAACTGGTTTGATTAGAAAGTTTGAGGATGACACAAAGGTTGGTGGAATTGCAGACAGTGATAAGGACCATCAGGATACAGCAGGATATAGATTTCTTGGTGACTTGGGTGGAGAGATGGCAGATGGAGTGTAATCCAGACAAATATGAGGTAATGTATTTAGAAAGGTCTAATACAGATAGGAAGTATACGGTAAATGGCAGAATCCTGAAGAGTATTGATAGGCAAAGGGATTTAGGCATACAGGTCACTGAAAGTGGCAACGCAGTGGAGAAGGTAGTCAAGAAGGCATATGGCATGCTTGCCTTCATTAGTCAGAGCATTGAGTTTAAAAATTAGTAAGTCATGTGGCACCTTAGTTAGGCCGCACTTGGAATATACTGTTTAATTCTGATTGCCACACTGCCACAAGGCTGTGAACGCTTTGGAACATAGAACATAGAACGTTACAGCGCAATACAAGCCCTTCAGCCCTCAATGTTGCACCGACCAGTGGAACCAATCTAATGACCCTCTAAGCTAAACTATTCCAATGTTATCCATATGCCTATCCACTGAAAATTTGAACGCCCTTAAAGTTGGCAAGTCCACAACTGCTGCAGGCAGGGCATTCCATGCCCTTACTACCCTCTGAGTAAAGAACCTACCTCTGAAATCTGTCCTATAATTATCACCCCTCAATTTAAAGCTATGTCTCCTCATGTTAGCCATCACCATCCGAGGAAAAAGGGTCTCACTGTCCACCCTATCTAATCCTCTGATCATCCTGGATGCCTCAATTAGGTCACCTCTTAACCTTCTTCTGTCTAAAGAAAATAACCTCAAGTCCCTCAGCCTTTCCTCATAAGACCTTCCCACCATACCAGGCAACATCCTGGTAAACCTCCTCTGCACCCTTTCCAATGCTTCCACATCTTTCTTATAATACGGCGACCAGAACTGTATGCAATACTCCAAATGAGGCTGCACCAGAGTTTTGTACAGTTGCAACATGACCTCACGGCTCCAAAATTCAATCCCTCTACCAATAAAAGCTAACACACTGTACGCCTTCTTAACAACATTATCAACCCGGGTGCCAACTTTCAGGGATCGATGCACATGTACATAGAGATCTCTCTGCTCGTCGACACTACCAAGAGTCCTTCCATTAGCCCTATATTCTGTACTCCTGTTACTCTTACCAAGGTGAATCACCTCACACTTTTCTGCATTAAACTTCATTTGCCACCTCTCAGCCCAGCTCTGCAGCTTATCTATGTCCCTCTGCAAACTATAACATCCATCCTCACTGTCTACAACGCCTCCGACTTTGGTGTTATCAGCAAATTTACTAACCCATCCTTCTACACCGTCATCTAGGTCATTTATAAAAATGACAAATAGCAGTGGCCCCAAAACAGATCCCTGAGGTACACCACTTGTAACTGAACTCCAGGTTGAATATTTCCCATCAACCACCACCCTCTGTCTTCTATCAGCTAGCCAATTCCTGATCCAAACTGCTAAATCACCCTCAATCCCATGCATCTGCATTTTCTGCAGTAGCCTACCATGGGGAACCTTATCAAACGTTTTGCTAAAATCCATATATACCACGTCAACTGCCTTACCCTTATCCACCTCTTTGGTCACCTTTTCAAAAAACTCGATACGGTTTGTGAGGCACAACCTACCCTTCACAAAACCATGTTGACTATCTCTAATCAATTTATTTCTCTCTAGATGATTATGAATCCTATCCCTTATAATTCTTTCTAAAACTTTGCCCACAACAGAAATAAGGCTCACCGGTCTATAATTCCCAGGATGGTCTCTACTCCCTTTCTTGAACAAGGGGACAACATTTGCTATCTTCCAGTCTTCCGGCACTATACCTGTAGCCAATGACGACATGAAGATCAAAGCCAAAGGCTCTGCAATCTCTTCCCTAGCCTCCCAGAGAATCCGAGGGTAAATCCCATCTGACCCAGGGGACTTATCTATTTTCATACTCTCAAGAATTGCTAACACCTCCTCCTTATGTACCTTAATCCTGTCTAGTCTAAAAGCCTGTATCTCAGTATTCTCCTCAACCAGATTGACTTTTTCCTGCGTGAATGCTGACAAAAAGTATTCATTTAGTGCCTCTCCTATCTCTTCAGGCTCCACGCACAACTTCCCACTATTGTCCCTGACTGGCCCTAATCTTGCCCTAACCAATCTTTCATTCTTGACATACCTATAGAAAGCTTTAGGGTTCTCCTTGATCTGATCCGCCAAAGTTTTCTCATGTCCTCTTCTAGCTCTTCTTAACTCTCTCTTTAGCTCCTTCCTGGCTAATTTGTAACTCTCCAGTGCCCTAACTGAGCCTTCATGTCTCATCTTTACATAAGTCTCCTTCTTCCTCTTCACCAGAGATTCAACTTCCTTAGTACACCACGGTTCCCTCGCTCGGCCACTTCCTCCCTGCCTGACAGGTACATATTTATCAAGGACTCGCAGTAGCTGCTCCTTGAACAAGCTCTACATTTCAGTTGTTCCCAGCCCCTGCAGTTTCCTACTCTAACCTGTGCATCCTAAATCTCACCTAATAGCCTCATAATTACCTTTCCCCCAGCTATAACTTCTGCCCTTCGGTATATACCTATCCCTTTCCATCACTAAGGTAAACATAACCAAATTGTGGTCACTACCACCAAAGTGCTCACCTACCTCCAAGTCTAATACCTGGTCTGGTTCATTACCCAGTACCAAATCCAATGTAGCCTCACCTCTTGTTGGCCTATCTACATACTGTGTCAGGAAACCTTCCTGCTCACATTGGATAAAAACTGACCCCTCTAACATGCTTGAACTATAGCTTTTCCAATCAATCTTTGTAAAGTTAAAGTCCTCCTTAACAACCACCCTGTTACTTTCGCTCCTATCCAGGATCATCTTTGCAATCCTTTCCTCTACATCTCTGGAACTTTTTGGAACCTATAAAAAACTCCCAGCAGGGTGACCCCTCCTTTTCTGTTTCTAATCTCAGCCCATACTACCTCAATAGACAGCTCCATATCAAACGTCCTTTCTGCCACCGTAATACAGTCCTTGACTAACAATGCCACGCCTACCCCTCTTCTATCACCTTCTCTGCTCTGACTGAAACATCTGAACCCCGGCACCTGCAACAACCATTCCTGTCCCTGCTCTATCCATGACTCTGAAATGGCCACAACATCGAAGTCCCAGGCACCAATCCAGGCTGCAAGTTCATCTACCTTATTGCATATGCTCCTCGCATTAAAGTATACACACTTCAAACCACCCTCCCGCCTGCCAATACACTGCTGTGACCCAGAAACCTTATCCATGACCTCCCTATTCTCATCCTCCTGTACATTGGAGCTACAATTCAGGTTCTCATCCCCCCTCTGAACCAGTTTAAACCCCCCCGAATAGCATTGGCAAATTTTCCCCCCAGGATATTAGTAACCCTCTGGTTCAGGTGCAGACCATCCCTTTTGTAGCGGTCCCACCTACCCCAGAAGGAGCCCCAATTGTCCAAGCATCTGAAACCCTCCCTCCTGCACCATCCCTTTTGCCACGAGTTTAAGTGTTCTCTCTCTTTATTCTTCTCCACGCTATCCCATGGCACAGGTAACAAACCAGAGATAACAGCTCTGTTTGTTTTAGCCCTAAGCTTCCACCCTAACTCCCTGAATTTCTGTCTTACATCCCTGTCCCTTTTCCTACCTATGTCTGGGGGCCTACATGAACCACGACTTGGGGCTGGTTCCCCTCTCCCTTAAGGATCTCGAACACTCGATCAGAGACATCACGGACCCTGACACCCGGGAGGCAACATACCAACCGCGAGTCTCACTCGTTCCCACAGACTCTCCTATCTGTCCCCTTAACTATGGAATCCCCAATCACTAATCCTGTTCTCTTCTTCCTCCTTCCCACCTGAGCATCAAGGACAGGCTCTACTCCCGAGACCTGTACCCCATGCTTACCCCCATTGAGTCTTCCTCCCCAGCAGCATTCAAAACAGAGTACTTGTTTTGGAGAGGAACAGCCTCGGGGGATTGCTGCTCTAACTGCTTCTTACCCCTTCTAAAAGTCACCCATGTATCACTTTTAGGAGTAACTATCTCCCTGTGACTTTTATCAATAGCTGCCTCTGCTTCCCAAATGATTGGAGAGAGTACAGAAAAGATTTACTCGGATGTTGCTTGGTTTGGAGGACATTAGCAATGAGGAGATGTTTTCACTAGAACGACAGACGCTGAGGGGGTGACCTGATAAAAGTCCACAAGATTATAAGGGGCATGGACAGAGTGGATAGTCAGAAGTTTTTCCCAGGACGAAAGGGTTAATTTCTAGGGGGCATAAGCAAGTTTTTTACACAGAGGGTAGTGGGTGTCTGGAATGCACTGGCTGGGGAGGTAGTGGAGGCAGATATGATATTGACTTTTAAGGGCATCTTGACAAATACATGAATAGGATGGAAATAGAGGGGTATGGTCCCCAGAAGCATAGGGGGGGGTTTTAGTTCAGTCAGGCAGCATGGTCAGTGCAGGCTTGGAGGGCCAAAGGGCCTGTTCCTGTGCTGTAATTTTCTTTGCTCTTTGTTTCAGTGGATACTGTAAAGGCAATAGGCCCTACAACATTCCAGCAATTGTACTTGAAGACTTGTGCTCTGGACGTTTCTGTGCCCCCAGCCAGTAGTTGTTTCAGGACAGCTACAACACTGACATCTATCCAGCAACGTGGAAAATTGCCCATGTAAGTTGTGGTGATTGCCCCTTTAAGGGCAACACAGTAGAGTAAAGATCACCTAGCTTGGGGAACCAATGGGGACTCAGAATAATGAATCACCCTAGGGCATGGAGTCCTCTGTTAGGTAGGAGACTGAGGAAGGAAACTGGACCACCCAGAGGAAAGCCACACAGACATGGAGAGAATGTGCAAACTCCACACAGGCAATCATCCAAGGCTGGAATTGAACCTTGGTCCCTGGTGCTGTGAAGCAGCAATGCGAATCACTGTGCCACTGCTGCTCCATATCATCTACAAGGTGCACTACAGGAATTCACCAGGGCTCTTTCAACAGTGTCTTCCAAAACCATGATCGCTACCAGTATAAGTGAAGCAGATATATATTGGAACCTGGAGGTACCCCCCAAAACCACTCACCATCTTGACACTCACCATATTGCCCTTCCTTCATTATTATTGGGTCAAAACTTGGATCTCCATCCCACACACTGAGATGTATCTAAACCACATGGTTCAAGGAGACATGACCCTGCCACCTTCTCAAGGACAACTAGGGATGGGCAATAATTGCTGGCCGAGCCAACAATGCCCATGAATGAAATTAAAAATACTAATTGTGCCATGAAACTGTCACTGATAGCTGTAAAAGAAAAGATTGCAAAAGACACCCATACCTCCTTTTTGATATCGACATGACCCAGAATATCTACATAGCCTACCCTAGGCTCCTCATCCATCAACTCTCTCTCTTTGGTGAATACTGAGGCAAACTATTCATTTAGTATTTTGCCCATTTCCTCTGGTTCCTTGCATAGATTCCCACCACTATCCTTGAGTGGACCAACACTTTCCCTGGCTACCTTCTTGCTCTTTACATACGTACAAAATGCCTTAGGATTTTCTTTAATCCTATTTGCCAAGGATTTTTCATGACCCTTTTTAGCCCTCCTAACTCCTTCTTTAAGTTCCTTACTATGTTCTTTATGTTCTTCAAGGGCTTCATCTGTCAAAGCATTTTATACCTCATGAATGTTTCCTGAATGAAAGGTCAGTCACAATGAGAGATAGGTTCAAGGTGACAGGCAAGAGGTTTGGGGGATGTGAGGAAAAGCATTTTTACCCAGAGGGTGGTGACAGTCTAGGATGCACTGCCTGAGAGGGTGGTAGAGGTGAGTTGCCTCACATTCTTTAAAAAGTATCTAGATGAGCACTTTGCATATTATAACATTGAAGGTTATGGGCCAAGTGCTGGTAAATGGGATTAGGTGCGAGGTCAGGTGTTTCTCACATGTTGGTGCAGACTTGATGGGCCAAACACCTTTTCTCCACTGTATGATTCTATCATTCTATGATTCTAATATCTCATTAAGGTTATCTCTTAATCTTGTCTGTTCCAAGGAGAATAAGCCCAAATGTACTAATCTTTCCTTTATTCTAAAATTCCTCATTCCTGGTATCATTCCAGTAAACCTCTTTTGCACTCTCTCAGGCTTCAACATTCTTCCTTAAATAAGGTGCCCAGAATGGAATACAATGCTTTAGATGTGATCTCACCAATGATTTGTAGAGGTGTAACATTACTTCTTTGCTTTTATACTCAGCCTAAATTTATAAACCCAAGAATTCTATAAACCCTCTTAACAACTGTTTCAACTTGCCTGGCTTCCTTCAGAGAATTATGCACTTGAACCCTGAGGTCCCTCTGCTCCTGTATTCCCCTCCAAGTTGTACCATTGACCTGTATTGTCTCTCCATGTTCCTCTATCAAAATGCATTATCCCACATTCCATGAAAGAATATTAAAAAGCTGTGGGAAGAAGGGGACCATGAGGGCTGGAAATGTTATTTTTATGATATGGAGATGCTGGCATTGGACTTGGGTAAACACAGTAAGAAGTCTTACAACATCAGGTTAAAGTCAAACAGGTTTATTTGGTAACAAAAGCCACTATAGCTTTCAGAGCACTGCCCCTTCATCAGGTGAGTGGGAGTTCTATTCACAAAAAGGGCATATAAAGACACAAACTCAATTTACAAAATAATGGTTGGAATGCAAGTCTTTACAGGTAATCAAGTCTTAAAGGTACAGACAATATGAGTGGAGAGAGGGTTAAGCACAGGTTGAAGACATGTGTATTGTCTCCAGCCAGGACAGTTAGTGAGATTTTGCAAGCCTAGGCAAGTCCTGGGGATTACAGATCGTGCGACATGAATCCAAGATCCCGGTTGAGGCCGTACTTCAGCGGTTACAGGCATTCGGCCTCTGATCTTCGGGTAAATGTTCTCCAAGTTGGCCTTTATGACACACAACAGCGCAGAGTCACTAAGCACACATGAGGGCGGCCTCAGCTAGCCACAGGTGACTATGGAGTTTACATGTTTTCCCCATGATTGCATGGGTTCCCCTGGGTGCTCCAGTTTCCTCCTACACTCCAAAGATGTGCAGGTTAGCTGGATTGGCTATGCTAAATTGACTTTTAGGCCAGAATTTTACCGGCGCACCTGCCCTGGTCCCTGGTTCCAGGGGTAAGTGAGGCCCAGAGAATAACTTTCTGTGTTGGCCTCAGGTGGGATCGTGTGAACCTCTGGCAGGCGTGCCGGTAAAATTCTGCCCTTAGTGTCAGGGGAATTAGAACAAAGAACGAAGAAAATTACAGCATAGGAACAGGCCCTTCAACCCTCCAAGCCTGCACCAATCATGCTGCCCGACTGAACTAAAACCCCTTACCCTTCCAGAGAACATATCCCTCTATTCCCATCCTATTCATGTATTTGTCCAGATGCCCCTTAAAACTTACCATTGTATTTGTTTCCCCAGCAGCGAGTTCCATGCACCCACCACCCTCTGCCTAAAATACTTGCCTCTTACATCTCCTTTAAACCTTGCCCCTCGTACCTTAAACCTATGCCCCCTAGTAATTGACTCTTTCACCCTGGGAAAAAGTTTCTGACTATCCACTCTCTCCATGCCCCTCATAATCATGTAGACTTCTATCAGGTCGCCCCTCAACCTCCATCGTTCCAGTGAGAACAAACCAAGTTTCTCCAACCTCTCCTCATAGCTAATGCTCTCCATACCAGGCAACATCCTGGTGAATCTTTTCTGTATCCTCTCCGAAGCCTCCACATCCTTCTGGTAGTGTGGCAGCCAGAATTGAACACTATATTCCAAGTGCGGCCTAACTAAGGTTCTATAAAGCTGCAACATGACTTGCTAATTTTTAAACTCAATGCCCCAGCTGATGGAGGCAAGCATGTCATATGCCTTCTTGACCATCTTCTCTACCTGCATTGCTACTTTCAGTGACCTGTGTACCTGTACACCCAGATCTCTTTGGCTATCGATACTCTTAAGAGTTCTGCCATTTACTGTATATTCCCTATCTCTATTAGACCTTCCAAAATGCATTATCTCACATTTGTCCAGATTAAACTCCATCTGCCATCTCTCCGCCCAAGCCTCCAACCGATATATATCCTGCTGTATCCTTCTGTATCCTCTTCGCTATCCGCAAATCCACCAACCTTTGTGTCATCCCCAAACTTACTAATCAACCCAGTTCCATTTTACTCCAAATCATTTATGTAATACAAACAGCAAAGGTTCCAGCACTGAGGAAAGCCACTTGTCACAGCCCTCCATTCAGAAATGCACCCTTCCATTGCTACCTTCTGGCTTCTATGATCGAGCCAGTTCTGTATCCACCTTGCTGGCTCACCTCTGATCGCATGCAACTTCACCTTCTGCACCAGTCTGCCATGAGGGACCTTTTCAAAGACCTTACTGAAACCCATGTTGACAACATCCACTGTCTTACCCAAATCAATCATCTTTGTTACTTCCTCGAAATATTCAATCAAGTTAGTGAGACATGACCTCCCCTTCCCTTCATAAGACCATTAGCCTCTCACTAATACGTCCACTTATTTTCAAGTGGGAGTAAACCCTGTCTCGAAGAATCCTCTCCAATAATTTCCCTACCACTGATGTAAGGCACACCAGCCTGTAATTACTTGGATTACTCTTGCTATACTTCTGCTTTACTACAAAGGAACAACATTGGCTATACTCCAATCCTCTGGGACCTCCCCTGTAGCTAGTGAGGATCCAGATTTCTCTCAAGGCCCTAGCAATTTCCTGCCTTGCCTCTCTCAGTATTTTGGGGTGTATCCCATCAGCCCCTGGGGACTTGTCTACCTTCATGTTTCTCAAGAACCCCAATGCCTTTTTGATCTCAACATGACTCAAACTATCTACACACCCTTTCCTAGATTCATCATCCACCAAGTCCTTCTCTTTGGTGAATACTGACACATTTAATACCTCACCCACTTCCTTTGGCTCCATGCATAGATTCCCTCCGCTGTCCTTGAGTGGGCCAACCACATCCCTGGCTACCCTCTTGCTCTTTATATATGTATAAAAAACTCTGGGATATTCCTTAATCCTGCTTGCCAATTTTTTGTGACCCCTTTTAGCCCTTCTTACTCCTTGCTCAAGATTCTTTCCACTTTCCTCGTATTCCACATTTGCTTCTTGTGTTCTTAGCCTCCTAGCCTTGGCAAATGCTTCCTTTTTCCTCTTTAACTAAGCTCACAATATCTCTCGTTATTCAAGGTTCCCAAAACTTACCATACTTATCTTTCATTCTTACAAGAATGTACTGGTCCTGAATCCCTATCAACTTATACTTGAAAGCCTCCCACATGCCAGATATTGATTTGCCTTCAAACATCTGCCCCCGATCTATATATTTCAGTTCCTGCCTAATATTGTTGTAATTGGCCTTCCCCCAGTTTAGCACTTTAACTTGGAGACTACACTTTTCTTTATCCATCAGTACCTTAAAGCTTACTGAATTGTGGTCACTGTTCCCAAACTGCTCCCCTTCGGGCTCATTCCCCAACACCAGGTCCAACATGGCCTCTTCCTTGGTTGGACTATCTACATATGTTTCAAGAAGTCCTTCTGGATAGTCCTTACAAACTCTGTCCCATCCACGCCCCTCTAGCATTAAGTGAGTCCCAGTCAATACTGGGAAAGTTAAAATCTCCCACCACAACAATCCTGTTACTTTTACACCTTGCCAAAATTTCCCTACATATCTGTTCCTCTATCTCCCACTGGCTATTGGGTGGCCTTTAGTAAACCCCCAACATTGTGACTACTCTCTTCCTATTCCTGAGCTTTACCCATATTGCCTCGCTGTATGATTCCTCCGAGGCGTCCTCCCGCAGTACAGCTGTGATATTCTTCTTAACCAATAGTGCAACTCCTTGTACTTCCCCCTCTATTCCGCCTGAAACATGTGTATCCTGGAACGCTAAGCTGCCATTCATGTCCTTCCCTTAACCAAGTCTCTGTAATAGCAACAACATCACAGTTCTGTGTACTAATCCAAGTTTTAAGTTCCTCTGCCTTACCTGTTACACTTCTCGCATTGGAACAAAGCGATTAGCAGGATAAATATGTAAAATTGGGACAGGGTCTGGGTAAGATTATTGTCGGTGCAGGCTCAATGGATTGAATTGCCTCCTCCTGCACTGTAGAGGTTCTATGATGTCACTGCTATGGCAGGAAATGGCCACATTCAGCAATATGTCAGTTACGAGAGTAGACATTGTAAACATTCCTCAAACGCAATTGATATAAAATATTCAAGAAAATGACTAATTAAGAACACGCAATTCATGTTAATTTCATATTATGCAAAGAATTATTAAGTCAATCTTGAATCTTAGTTTCTGGATATTTTGTACTGTAAGATGACAAGATTAAATTTAATATACAAATGTATCCATGTTTTTCATCATAATCTAGATGAAACTTACATCTGATCTTCTCAACTGATGAAGTGTTAGTGAATGAGTGTGACAAAACTTCAGATATTTCATGATATTTCCTGGAAACGTTGAGCATATTAGACTTCCTTTTGAAGTTTTTAAAAAACTTTTTAGCTTGTGTTGGCTGAAATACAAAAATGAGTAGAAATTGAGGACATCCACAGCAATTTGAAACTGAAAACATTATATTCACTGTCTATAATTGTTCTAAAAAAATCTCCTGCATTTCATTTAGTATACTGTCCCTTTGTTTAGTTTACTGTCCCTTTAAAGTTTTACAAATGACCAACTTTTGAAATCGACAGTTGTAGATAAATCGGACATCTCGATTCCAGTCCACCATTCATTGAGACCATGGTCATCTGTGTTTTGAGTTTCACACTCCCATCCACCCTAATAAATTCTGATCATAGAATCAGAAGGCCATTCAGTCCTTCGAGTCTGTACCGACACCCTGAAGAGCACCTTACCAGAGCCCTGCCCTAACCCCTCGCATATTTGCCATAGCAAACCTACACACTAGGGGCAATTTAGCATGGCTAGTCCACCTAACCTGCACATCTTTGGATTATGGGAGGAAACCGGAGCACCCAGAGAAAATCCATGCAGACACAGGAGGAACATATAAACTCCACACTGACAGTCACCCAAGGCTAGAATCAAATTTGGGTCCTTAGTGCTGTGAGGCAGCAGTGCAAATTACTGTGCCATCTTGCCATCCCCTTCCCTTGCCTAACATGAATCTATCTACCTACCTCTGGCTTAAAAATATTTGACGGCCACGTTTCCACCATCTTCTTAGCTAGAATTCTGAAGTCACACAACCCTCTTAGAGATTTCTTTTTTCCTCATCTCTGTTCTATTAGGACGACCCCTAATTTTAAAACAAGGCCCCTAGTTCGCTCAAAGGATCACAGAATAAAATCTGATAGATAGGAAATCATTTAGTCGATTGCACTTGTACCAGACCTTTGAAGAGCCATCAAATTAATCCCATTCATAACATATTCTATTCTATGAAGTCAGACACTGAAAGATAGAACTGATGCCAACTTTTATACACTTCTATGTAGAGTACTTCATACGACAAAAATGAGCATCCTAACCCTCAACATGAAACTCTAGTTGGGAATAGCATAATGGCCAAGGCAGTGGTAGCAATAAGTTGGCTGAAGGGAAAATGTGGTTAAAAGGAATGGGGTTACTTTAGGCCAGCCTGAAAAGGAAAGTAAACTCCAGCTGAAATTATTGAGCTGTTTCTATGAGAGACAAGGTTAGGATGACACACAATGGTCCTCACAAACACCAAGATAAACAAAAGAAACAGCTAGACAAGGTGAGACAAAGTAAATTGCCAGTAAGCAGGTCTGAAGTCCCATGCCTGCAATTTATACCATCGATACAGACTGCACAGACCAGGCCTTGATCATCCAGTCACATGATGCTGATGCCTTTGACTGGCTGAATAACTGTCAATTGTGATGTCCTGAGTAACTGTATATAATTGTATATAAACCGTATAATTTCTTTGTTTAGCGTATCTGGATTGCCTAGAGACCGTTTCCCAACTGATGTAAAATAATAAATCCTTTGATGGTCAAAGCAGACCATGGGTTTTAATTGATTCATTTTAGCAATTCTGTCCCTTCACTAACTTGAAATATCCCCAGTTAATCTGCGTACAATTGAACACAAAACTAATAATCTATTAACATATTAGTTTTTTTTCCTTTACAATTATGGAAATTCCCTTTGAAAGATATTAAACATATCTATTTTCACTACCATTTCAAACAGTCCATTCTCAAACAAAACTCATCAGGTGAAAATATTCCTTCTTGTCTCTCCTCAGGTTCTTCTGAAAATTGTTTTAAATCATAACCTAATTATGAATTTGAAATAGTTTAGCAGTGATTTCCCCCCCAAAAATTCAGTGTGCAACAGGTAGGAAACCATTTTTTTTGGGTGTGGTGAGCTGAGTTTTGGGCACTCAGTGCAATATAGATGCTATTGCATCTGTATTGGAGGGTGTGTTGCAGAGGCCAGTAGAAGGTCTGTTGCAGAGGGTCTGTTGGTGAGGCCAGTAATAGTGCTCAGGCATCCATTGGGTATGCACTGATTTTCCGATATACTGGGAGATCAGTTGAAATCCACCAACCTCTCCTCCATTGCTGGCCTCCCAATGGCTGACCCTGATCTCTAGCATCCTGATCGTCAACATGACCTCCTGACCCTGATAGCTGGCCTCCCAATGGCTATCCCCGATTCACCAGTCACTGGCCCTACCACTAGCCCCCATCCCCTAATGCAGAGTTGCCACCTTTTCTCCTCTCCTACCTCCCCCTGGCCTGGCCCCAGCCCTGTGAGGCCCTGCTCCCTCAGGCTTTGCCACATTGGCAGTGTCCAGTGGATATTGCCAGTGTGCCAGGCTTACAATGCCAGACTGCCCATGGATGTCAGTATGGCACTGCCAGGTTCATAGGATGGCAGTGCCAGGGTGACACTGCCCAAGAGGCACAGCCCCCCACCCTGACCTCTAGTCCCACCAGCAAGGCCATCCTGACAGGACCCTGTTGCTGGGGACCAGCTCTGATCCCCACTGGTGGGAACATTCACTGGCCAGGTCGGAAACCTAAGTGACCCCAGACAACATTATCTGGAACTCATTAAATGGATTTAAGATATGAATATTATGCAAACAAAAGACCTGTCAGCTGCTGGGTGAGAAACTGATTTTTGACTCCTGCTTATTTATATTTCCCATCCGCTACACTACACGGCCAGTGTAGCAAGGTGGTAAATTTGCACCTATTATCTTTACTTACTTTATCAAAGCCCCACATAGTGGGTGGTTCACTTCCACAACGTTGTTGATGATGGGGAGTAGACTGAATGCACGTCAATTGTTCTGCTGGGCAATTTTTCACATTGCCAAGTATTTGTCAGTGTTGTAGCTGTACTGGAAAGCCTTGGTTAATTAAGGGTGCGGCACAAGTCTTCAGTACTACTGCCAGAATGTTGTTTGGACTCAAAGCCTCTGCAGTATCCAGTGCCTTCAGACACTTGATAACAT
Source organism: Carcharhinus amblyrhynchos (assembly GCF_965287045.1). Taxonomy (NCBI): domain Eukaryota; kingdom Metazoa; phylum Chordata; class Chondrichthyes; order Carcharhiniformes; family Carcharhinidae; genus Carcharhinus; species Carcharhinus amblyrhynchos. Next base: position 54,666,870 of record NC_137339.1, on the reverse strand, counting down.
GTGCAATGAATCAAATTACCTGAAGACTGACCTCTATGATGCTGGAAGCTTCCAAAGATAGATGATCTACCTGGCACTTTTAGCTGAACATTGTTGCAAATGATTCATTCTGGTCTTTTGTACTGATGTGCTGAGTTCCCCCATCATTGAGGATGTGAGTAGTTGTGGAACTACTTCCTATGGTGGCATGGTTGTACACTGGCTAGTTGCTGCTCACGGCACCAAGGATCCAGCTTCAATTCCCAACTTGAGTCACTGTCTGTGCGGGGTCTGCACATTCTTTCCACATCTGTGTAGGTTTCCTCCTGGTGCTCTGATTTCCTCCCACAGTCCAAAAGACTTGCCGTTTATGGAGAATTGAGTCTGACAATGCATCTAAGTATAGCAGAACAGGTGGCGACTTGAGGAATTTCACAGTAACTTCATTGCAGTGTTAATGTAAGCTTACTTGTGACACTAATAAACTTTAAACTTAAAAAAACTTTTCCAGTTAGTTGTTCATGACAGTTGTTCATGACATGATGTAGCAGGACTGAAGAGCTTAGGTCAAATCTGTGGGATTTAAACACATGTCCTCAGCATATTGTGATATAGTTTAAGATTGCATGCCTTCAGTAGAATTTTTTTACAATAGAGATTGAGGATGAGAGTTTGAAAAATCATTCATTAGATTTGTGGCCCTTGTGACTTTGGTACATCAAAAATTATCCCAGTACGTGCTTCAGCCATAAAAAGGGGATGGATAGAACAGAAAAATACATTTTCAATTATCAATCGTTATTCTTTATACATACTTTAACAAAATGAACATTTTTTTTACCGGAGTTAAATTCCTTTCTTTTTCAGAAGAGGAGCTGAGAGATTCTTCCCTGTTATCAAACTCAGATTCTGAAGCTTCTTTGTAACATGGTTGTGCTGCAGCTGATCTTCGTGGACAAATTCTCTGCTTCCTTTCAGGCTGAAATGAATTGACCTTCTCAGTTGGCCTCTATAAAAACATTATATTTTTAAACTGATTTACAATACACACCTAAAAAATATAAAACAGCAAGAAACTAAGTAACTTTTAAAAATGACTTAATGAGATCTGAGTATTGCTAGTAAACCAACATTTATCTCCCTTTCTTCTTTGCTGCAATGGAGTGATATTCGATGGCATTTCAGACAGTAGTCTCTTAGCAATCACCCAGGTTGTTGTGGTTTTGGAGACCATACCGGGTAAGGCCAGCAGATTTATTTCCAGAGATATTTGTGAAGCAGGTAAGGTTTTAACAACAATTGATGATACTTTCATGATCATCATTATTAAGACCAGCCATCAATTCCAGGCTTAATTTATTGAACTTAAATTCCACCGGCTGCTGCGATTGAATTTTAACTCAGCAATGAGGCTATTCCTCATCTACCAAGGCCCAGGTAACTGGATGCCCAGTTAGCATACAGAAAACTAATTCAGTTAAATTCTGATGTTCAGATTTTATGCTAAATACAAGCCACTTGTTGAGGCTAAATATGACAGATTGCCATAAGGACTGAAAAATGTCATTTGGTTTGAAAAAAGAGAAGGTAGATAATAGAAATGCATCACAACTCATTAGCCTTTCATCATTATGTTTAGTAATTAATGAAAACACATTACAGTTGCTAGGATAGCTGATGGCATTTATGCACTGAAGTGTTGCTTTGGGCTGCAGTAGAATGTAAGGTTAGAGTTTGGTGACCGAGGGAGTTAGGTGAAAAGGGAGAAAACTGACCCTTTCCTTTTCAGCCTTTTCTCAGAAAGAAGCACGGTTGCCATGTTATGTAGAACCTGGTGACTATTTCTACTGTCCTTAATATACACTAAACTAGAGGAAGTAAAAGTAAAGGGAGTATTTTAAAAGTAAATCATGGCTTGATATTGTAGAATGTTCTTGTGTGATGAAGGAAGCCAGGTGAAATAACTCTTCAGAAGTTGGTTTTCCTTCACCACATTCCTTCTATTTACAAACTCTATTCCACTCCTAGAGTGTTTCAGGTACAAAGTCAGAACCAGGGGTTCCAGTCGATCTAACATTCCCATATGTATATACGGATGAAGCTTCCTGATTGGACTGGCAATTATGGCCTCAGTGAGGGACATCTTTTGTTGATGACCTCAATCAGGGAGCAGATGTTCCATGAGCCCAATATCATGGGTCTCATTGAAATGATTATACCACTCCCTCGCTAAGTACGAGGAACCTTGGTGGTTTGCATGGCTCATGGCTCCAGGTCTTCCGACTCAATGTCTGATATGGGGGGGGTACATCTAACAGGTGCCCATCTCTTATGACATGAGTAACGGAGCTCCCTTCCTCAGACAGCAGAGAGTAACAGCTGCTTCATTGCAGTGTTCATTTCAGACTCCACAGTCCTAACCGAGGTTGATGGAGAGGCGGGGCTGGTGGCAATATTCAGCAAATAAAGAAAAAGAAATTGACAATGATGGAAACCTAGAGTATGAGTAAACTTCCAAGTAACATAAAGGAGAATTGTAAAAGCTTCAATAGGCATATTAAAAAAATTTAAGACCAATGTCAGTTCCTTATAGTGCAAAAGAGAAGAATGTATGAAAAAAACAAGGAAATGGCACAGCAATTAACTGCTTTAGTTCATAGAAAGAATCATAGAAACCCTACAGCACAGAAACACTGAAAGAAATGTATTGGAGAAATTAAGACTGAAAGCTGATAAATTAAAGGACTGGGAGGAAATATTTTAGTAAAAAGTCTGACAACACCAGGTTTTAGTCCAACCGATTTATTTGATAGTAAACTCACTATCAAATAAATCGGTTGGACTAAAACCTGGTGTTGTCAGACTTTTTACTGTGTTTACCCCAGTCCAACGCCAGCATATCCACATCAGGAAATATTTTGGCATGGATTAAAGGTACAGGAAAAAGGCAGGGGAATGGCAATAAATCATGATGCTTATTTGGAGACCTGGTGCAGACACAATGGGCCTGATTTTACCATCAAGTTGCACCCGTTTTTAGGCATGAAATCTTGAAGTCAGGCATGAGGCGAGTAGCGTGATCTGCGCCTGCCTCCAAGCTGGTTCTCCCTTTACCAAAGCCCAAAAAATGCACTTGCATGCATTTAAATTGACTTAATTGGCTGCATGCCCAACTTCACCGGCACTTTCCCCTTTACCACTGCATTCACCCATATCAAATTGGTGTCAAATAGACATGCTCTATATAAGTTCGATTCGGGCACTCCACCAGTGAGGTAGGTGCCTAGCATCTAATGGCTCTCAGCTGCAATGAAAGGACCCCAATAAGCAGCAATTTTTATTCTCGGGTCGGTGGGGGCTCTGCAAGTTGTGGTGGTGGGGTGGGGGGGGGATGCTGATCAGCATGGGCGTCCGATGTTCAATTTGCAGCATGGACCTGGGTGTCAGCACTGACCTCGGATCTTGTGGATGCTGCTAGGTCCTAGTGCACTCAGCACTCTGCCTCAGTACACAAAGCCCTGCAGCCTCTCAACTTTTCAAGGAGCTGTGATTCTGGGGAACATGTGGTGGGGGAATGGGGAAGTCTGTGATTTTAGGAGGCATGTGGTTGGGAGAATAGGAATGGGGTCTGTGATTTTAGTCAGCATGTAGCTGGGAAAAGAGCAATATGGACAGTAACTGTTGATGGGCTAGAGACAAGCAGTGTTCCTTAACCTCTACATGTACTCCTCTCCGTATCCAACCATTCCCCCACTTCAGCGTGACAAGATGGCTTTTGCAATGCAAATGATTGGTCTTGCTGTCCTTTTGGTTGCTGCTGGAACTGAGGAGAAGGAGGAGAAAGAATTGCAGGCATAGGAGGCCCAGGCCTCATCATTTGCAAGAGTCAAGGGAAACAACCACCGGAAGCAGACTGTGGCCACCATTCGCTCAGAGGGATGGCTCAAGAGAAGGAGAGAGCGGAGACCTGTGCACAAGTGTCATTTGAAAAGATGTTGGGCATCATGTGCGCCAACAACTCCACCTCCAAAAGGAGACAGTGCAAACAAACACCTGTGCCATCTGTTGCAGGACCTGACACTTCGTGGTATTCGGAGGGCACCCACTCTCCCTGGTGTCAAGTTGACGGCCGCTCTGAACTTTTATGCAACTGGTTCCTTCCAGTCCCCTAGCAAAAATGTACGTGGCATTTCCCAGTCAAGCTTTCGGAAACACCGTTTCTGAAAACTTGTGGGATTACTATCAAATAAACTGGTTGGACTTAAACCTGGTGTTGTGAGACTTCTTACTGTGTCAAGCAGGTCAACTGGGTGAGCAGTACATCAAATTTAACCTGGACAAGACCCATCAGGAAGCCTGGGCTGCAGGATTCACAGCCATTAAGGTCAAGGCAGCCTTGAGGAGGAGTTCATAGAATGTATCTGCGATAGCTTCATTGAACAGTATGTAATGGAACTGATAAGGAAGCAAGCTATCCTAGATCTGATCCTGTGTAACGAGACAGGAATAATTAATGATCTTGCAGTTACGGATCCTCTTGGAAGAAACGATCACAGTATGCCTGAATTTAAAATACAGATGGAGTGTAAGAAGGTAAAATCCAATACCAATGTCTTGTGCTGAAACAAAGGAGATTATAAAGTGATTAGGGAGGAGTTGGCTAAAGTAGACTGGGAGCAAAAACTTTATAGTGGGACAACTGAGGAACAGTGGAGGACTTCAAAGCGACCTTTCACAGTGTTCAGCAAAAGTATATACCAGCGATGAGGAAAGACTGTAGAAAAAGAGATAATCAGCCATGGATATCTAAAGAAGTAAAGTTTAAAAACAGTGAGATTATGTTGCAACTCTATACGGTGCTGGTGAGGCCACACCTGGAGTACTGTGTACAGTTTTGGTCTCCTTACTTGAGAAAGAATATACTGGCACTGGAGGGGGTGCAGAGTGGATTCACTAGGTTGATTCCCGATTTGAGAGGGTTGGCTTACGAGGAGAGACGGGGTAGTCTGGGGCCACATTCATTGGAATTCAGAAGAATGAGGGGAGATCTTATAGAAACATATAAGATTATGAAGGGAATAGATCAGATAGAAGCAGGGAAGTTGTTTCCACTGGTAGGTGAAACTAAAACTCAGTGGCCTCAAAACAAAGGGAAGCAGATTTAGCACTGAATTGAGGGCGAACTTCTTCACACAGAGGGTTGTGAATCTGTGGAATTCCCTGCCCAATGAAGCAGTTGAAGTTACTTCATTGAATGTTTTTAAGGCAAAGATAGATACATTTTTTAACAGAAAAGGAATTAAGGGTTATGGTGAGCGGGCGGGTAAGTGGAGCTGAGTCCACAAAAAGATTAGCTATGTTCTTAATGAATGACAGAGCAGGCTCAAGGGGCCAGGTAGCCTACTTCTGCTCCTAGTTCTTATGCTCTTATGTAAGATCGCACCCATAGTCTTCTCATTCTCAAACTAAATTATGATCATTCCTCATCGTGCCTTCGGATGAGACCATTATAGGAGCCAAAAAGCAGAAAGTGGAATCGTTGTGGGTGGAGATTAGGAACAGCAAAGGGAGGAAGATGCTGGTGGGTGTCGTCTATAGGCCCCCAAACAATGATCTGGAGGTGGGGCGGGCTGTTAACACGCAAATAAATGCGGCATGCAGGAATGGAACGGCGATAATTATGGGAGATTTCAATCTACATATTGATTGGTCGACCCATGTTGGACGCGGTGGGTTTGAGGAAGAGTTCTTGGAATGCTGCCGGGATAGTTTCCTTGAACAGTGTGTGTTGGAGCCGACGAGGGAGCGAGCTATCTTGGATCTGGTGTTATGTAATGAGGCAGGTAGAATTAGGGACCTTGTGGTGAAGGATCCTCTTGGGAAGAGTGATCATTGTATGGTGGAGTTTCTGATGCAGATGGAGGAGGAGAAAGTGGGTTCCCGGACATGTTTCCTTTGTTTGAACAGAGGGGAGTACGATAGGATGAGAGAGGAATTGGCGAATATTGATTGGGGGAGCACATTGAAAGGTAGGTCTACTGAGGAGCAGTGGAGGATCTTTAAGGAGATCTTTCTTGGTGCACGGCAGAAATTTATTCCGATGATTAAAAAGGATTGTAGGAGGAGAGATAATCAGCCATGGTTAACGAAAGAGGTGAAGGAAAGTGTTAAATTAAAAGCGGATGCGTTTAGAGTAGCTCAGAGTAGTGGGCGAGAAGAGGATTGGGAGAGGTTTAAATATCAACAAAGAATGACGAAGAAGTTGATAAAGAAGGGTAGGATAAAATATGAAGCTGGGCTAGCACTAAATATAAAAAAGGATAGTAAGAGTTTTTATAAATATGTGAAAAGGAAGAGGCTGACTCGGGTGAACGTTGGACCCTTAGAGGATGAGAGGGGGGACTTAGTGGTAGGGGATGGGGAGATGGCTGAGGCCTTGAATAACATTTTTGTTTCGGTCTTCACAGAGGAGGACGTGAATAATTTGCCGGGTGTTTGCGATGGAAAGATGGTAGGAGTGGAGGGCCTGTATGACATTATTGTTACAAGAGAGGCAGTGCTCGAAAGACTAGAGGGACTGATTGTGGACAAGTCCCCAGGACCGGATGAAATGCATCCAAGGGTTCTGAAAGAAATGGCGGAGGTGATAGCAGATGCCTTGATGATTATTTTCTAAACATCGCTGGATTCCGGGGAAGTGCCAGAAGATTGGAAAACGGCTAATGTTACGCCGTTGTTTAAGAAGGGTGGCAGGCAAAAGGCAGGGAATTATAGGCCGGTTAGTTAAACGTTTGTTGTAGGTAAAATGTTAGAATCCGTGATCAAGGAGAAAATAGCGAGGCATCTTGAGGAGAATTGTTTGATAGAGTAGACACAGCACAGTTTCGTTAAGGGGAAGTCGTGTCTGACAAATTTATTGGAGTTCTATCAGGATGTGTCTAGGGCGGTGGATAGAGGAGAGCCGGTGGATGTGGTGTTTCTTGATTTTCAGAAGGCGTTTGATAAGGTGCCGCACAAGAGGTTATTACAGAAGGTTAGGGGGCATGGAGTTGGGGGTAGGGTGTTAGCGTGATTAGGGGATTGGCTGTCAAATAGGAGGCAGAGAGTGGGGGTCAATGGGTGCTATTCGGATTGGCAGTTGGTGACTAGTGGAGTGCCCCAGGGGTCAGTGTTGGGGCCTCAGCAATTTACCATTTATATTGATGATCTGGAGGAGGGAACCGAGTGTATGGTGTCAAAATTTGCTGATGACATCAAGACTGGTGGAACGGCAAATTGTGCGGAGGGTGTGGAAAGTCTGCAGAAGGATCTAGATAGGCTGGGCGAATGGGCCAGGAACTGGCAAATGGAATTTAATGTTGGCAAGTGTGAAGTTGTCCACTTTGGTAGGAATAATGGTAGGAAGGACTATTACTTACATGGCGAAAAACTGCAGCATGCAACGGTGCAGAGGGACCTCGGGGTCCTTGTGCATGAGTCGCAAAAACCCAGCCTGCAGGTGCAGCAGGTGGTCAGGAAGGCAAATGGGATGCTGGCCTTCATAGCGAGGGGGATTGAATATAAAAGTAGGGAGGTCTTGCTGCAACTGTACAGGGCACTGGTGAGGCCGCAGCTGGAGTACTGTGTGCAGTTTTGGTCGCCGCACTTATGCAAGGATATTTTGGCCTTGGAGGGAGTGCAGAGGAGGTTTACTAGGCTGATACCAGAGTTGAGGGGGTTGAACTATGAAGAGAGGCTGAATAAACTAGGCTCGTACTCATTAGAGTTTAGAAAAATGAGGGGAGATCTCATTGAGACATATAAGATGATGAATGGGATGGATAGGATAGAGGTGGAGAGGATCTTCCCGCTCAGAAAGGACAGTAGGACTAGAGGGCACAGCCTCAAGATAAAGGGGGGGCGGTTTAGAACGGAGTTGAGGAGGAACTTCTTCACTCAAAGGGTGGTGAATCTCGGGAATTCTCTGCCCGTTGAAGTGGTGGAGGCTGCCTCGCTAAATATATTTAAGATGCAGGTTGATAGGTTTTTGATAGGCAAGGGGATTAAGGGTTATAGGGAGAGGGCGGGAAAGTGGAACTGAGCCACGACAGATCAGCTATGATCTTATTGAATGGCGGGGCGGGCTCGAGAGGCTAGATGGCCTACTCCAGCTCCGATTTCTTATGTTCTTATGTTCTTATTAATTTATCTCATCTTGTGGAAAAATACCCACTCTCTGGTTGGCTTCAGAATGTTCTAAGAAATTATCCCTTAACATTTTAGAAACTCATAGAATCTCTACAGTGCAGAAGGAAGCCATTTGGCCCATCGAGCCTGCACCAACAACAATACCATCCTGTAACCCCATATATTTACCCTGCTAATCTCCCTGACACTAAGGGACAACTTAGCCTGGCCAATCCACCTAACCTGTCCATCTTGGACAGTAAGAGGAAACCAGAGCACCCGGAGGGAACCCACAGAGACACAAGGGGAACATGCAAACTCCGTACTGGGACTCACGTGAGGCCGGAATTGAACTGAGTCCTTGGTGCTGTGAGTCAGCAGTGAGTCACCACTATGCCACCATGCCGTTCCTGTGCCACCTTTCTGACAAGCTGCCATTATTTCTTTCTTTATGCTGTACACTACCATCTATTAGGGGGCCTGCACATGACTCATACAAGTGACTTCTTGCCTTTACCATTTCTTCACCCTGCCCAAATTACTGGCACATCCCGTACTTAGGTTGTTCCTTCCTATTGTGCTAATACTATCATTAACTGACAGTCCACCCCTTCATTTTTTTCTGTCCTTCTGAAATGTTCAATATTCTGGTCCGAATCCATGTCCTCCTGCAGCTGTCTTTGTAATGGCTACCAAATTCTATTTATTTATATGTGCACTCTCAGTTCATTGGTTTTGTTTTGAATGTTTCATGCATTCAGATATAGAGTCTTTAGTTTTACCCTTTTGTTCTTTTGATAACCTTTATTCTTGTCTGTTTATTGACTGTTGGCTTTGTACTCTCTATCCCTTCCCGTTACTGACTGTTCTTCATTTCCACTAATATTATCTTTCTATTTTGACTTGTCCAGATTTGATCCCTTGCCCCTGCTTACTTTAAAGCTCTTTTTTACATTCGTAGATGTGAGGTTCAGAAAAACACTGGTCCTAACACAGTTCAGGTATAGACAGTCTTAATGGTATAAATCCCATCTTCCCCAGCATTGGTGACAGTGTCCACGAACCAGAATCCACTTCTCCCACATCAGTCATTGAGCCAATCTTATTATGTAGGAAATAAAAAACAGACAGTGACAGGAAGGTATAGGAGTAACAGTAAATCAACAGTTAAACATAAAGGTTAAAAGGCTTTGTACCTAAGCATTCATTTCCTTAATCTGATATGTTTGATGCCAATTAGCATGCTGCTTAAGTAAAAATATAGAGATTATGACCTTTGAGTTCTGTTTCTTAATTTGGTGCCATGTTCCTCATTCGGACTATGCAAAACCTTCTTTGTTCTGCCCATGTCATTGGTACCTACATGGGCCATGATGACCGGATTCTCCCCCTCCTACTGCAAATTTCTCTCCAACTTGAGCAGGTGTCCTGAATCATGGCACCAATTAGGCGACACAACTGTTTGGGCACACACTCATTGCTGCAGCGAATGGTGTCAATCACTTGAAGTATACCACCCATTGCTAATCACTACTCTCCCCCTGATTGAATGGCATTCTGTACCTTGGTGCCATGGCCTGTTAACTCATCCAACCTGTAGCTCCCACTCTGATCTATCCAAAATCCTCCTCAAATCCGTCTTAAATAATCAACCCCTTTTTCTGTCACCTTTTGTCCTTTGTTCCCCTATGAGTGGAAACAACCACCCAACATTTACCCTGTCTAACCAGGTAAGAATTCTATATGTTTCAATCATATCACCTCTCATTCTTCTGAGCTCCAACCAGTACAGACCCAACGTTTAATCTTTCATCAAATGGCAGTCTCTCCATACACAGGATCATTCTAGTAAATCTCCTCTGTGCAGCCTCCATATTAATATATCTTTCCCTGGAGCCTGCTCCACCATTCATAGAATCATAGAAACACTGCAGCACAGAAAGAGGCCACTCGGCCATTGAGTCTTCATCGACCACAACTGCAGCCAGGCCCTACCCCCATATCACTGTATATTTATCCACTAATCCCTCTAACGTACGCATCTCAGGACACAAAGGGCAATTTTAGCATGGTCAATGAATTTAACCCACACATCTTTGATCAGTCGTTATGATCATGGCTGATCATCCAACTCAGTAACCTGTTCCCACTTTGGAAGGTTAGATTTATGAGAACATAGACTGCAATAAAATTAGCAGAAAGGGTTAAAGCCCTTTCTAGGCTGAAATATTAAAGCTTACTGCAGGAAGACAAATACCGAGTAACCATCTCCACCCAGATAGGACCAGACAGCCACACACCAGGTGGTGGATACCAGAGGTAATAAAAACAATAGAGATCCAAGACACTGTTTGCCATGACTCTTTCACGTCTGGCAAGAATGCGCAAAGTCTTTGTTCCCCCCAGAAAATCTAATCAAAAATCCAGGATAGAACCGCAAAGAAGAATACTGCGAGGATTGAGGACATAAGGATGGCCAGGAGCATTGGTATTAGGTACCTGATATGGGGACCCAAGGGATCCATAATACAGACTACAGTCAATCAGAACAAGAAATTAAGAGGATGATGGAGAAAGGATATAATTTGGAAGCCCCCTGCATCCCCCACCTCCCCATTGAGGAAAAAGCTTGGTAGATGAGTCAAACCAAATGGAAATATGGAAAAGGAGTAGTGATCACAACAGCCATATTAAAAAGTCCAAGTGTGAAAGAAAGAATAAAACATAGGGCCCTATTTTACCATGGTAAAGTTAGGTGAGAGGACATTATCGCGATCTGCACCCGTGTCCGTGCAGATTGCCACTTTACCGAAACCCGGGAATGGCGGTGATCTGTTTAGCGCCCAAAATGGGCGCAATGGCAATTTAAATGTATTTGCATGCATTTAGATTAAATTAATGAACTGCCCGCTCAACTTTATCAGCATTTCCCCCTTTACCACTGCGTTTGCCAATCCAGAACCGCGCCGTAATGGACCTGCTGATTAAAAGTCTGAATCAGGCACTTCATCAGTGAGGGTCGGCGAAGAAGTAAGCGCATGGCGTCCAATGGCTCTCCACTACTCACGGGTGCCCTGTTGTTGCAGCCATTTAGTTGTTACAGGTCAATGGCGGCTCTGTGAATGTGTGGGAGCAGAGGGGGGCTGTTGCTGTGCACAATCTGTTTGTTCTGCAGCATGGACCCGGGTCTTAGCACTGACCTTGGATCTTGCACTGCTGCTGAGTCCAAGCACCACAGCTCACTTCAGGCTGAAGGATGTGCACAAAGCCCTTGCAGATAGCACTGCTGCAATCCCCAACTTTACCAGGGGCTGTGATTGTATGGAGCATGTGGTTGGGGGTACTGGGGAGCAAGGAGGGCTGTAATTGTGTGGAGCATGTAGCTGGGGGGATTGGGGGGCATGGGGAGCTGTGACTGTGTGGAGCACGTAGCTGGGGGGATTGGGGGGCATGGACGGGCTATGGTTGTGTGGAGCATGTAGCTGGAGGAATTGGGGGGCATGGGGGGATTGTGATTGTCGATGTGCTAGGGGCAAGCAGCATTACATGACTTCCACATTTGTTCACCTCCACCTCCCCCCAAACCATACCCTCACCGCCTTTCAGAGTGACAAGATGGCATTCTCAATGCAACCAATCAATCTTGCTGTTCTCTTGGTTGCTGATGGAGCTGAGGAGGAGGACACGGAGGAAGAATTGTGGGCCCAGGAGGCCCGGATGTAACTGCATGACCGGACGGAAATAACCATCAGAGGCAGGAGGTGGTCGCCATTCACCAAGAGCGGGGGGGTATAGGAGAAGGAGGGGGCAGAGACTCTGGCAGTTCCGTGCACAAGTATCCTTCGAGGAGATGTCGGACACCACGTGCCACTGATGTCTCCGGCTCCGAAAGGATACCATGCGACACCTGGGAAAACCTGTTGCAGGACCTGGAGTCTAGGGGCAGGAGGGGGGGCACCCACTCTCAGATTGACAGCTGCTCTGAACTTCTATGTGACTGGCTCCTTCCATTGTGGAGATGTCTGTGGCATCTCCCAGTCTTCAGTCCACACCTGTGACAAGCAGGTCACTGAAGCCCTGTATGCCCAGGCTGGGCAGTACATCAAATTCAACCTGGACCGGGACCATCAGGAAGCCCAGACTGCGGAGTTCGTTGCAATTGCGGGGATGCCAAATGTGCAGGGGGCAGTCAACTGCACTCATGTCGCCCTCAAGGTCCCCCACTACAGAATTCACAACAATTTGTTAATAGGAAGAGGTTCCACTCCCTGAATGTACAAATCATGTGGGACCACAATATGACCATCATGTGTGCCTGCGCCAGACATCCAGGCAACGTGCATAACAGCTTCATTGTAAGGAGTTCGGACATCCCGCAAGCATTTGAGGAGGAGTCCAGACTGTGGGGGTGGCTCCTGAGTGATTTGGTTTACCCGCTTCGGACGTGGCTGATATTGCCTGTGAGGAGGCCTGTGGCTGAGGCGGAGACCCGCTATAATGAAGCCCATGTAGCCACCTGCGGACAGTAGAGAGGTGCATTGGGCTCCTCAAAATGCAATTCCGGTGCCTGGACTGATCTGAAGGGGCCATCCTGTACAGCCCCCTGATCTCCTCCTGCATAGTGATGGTGTGTTGTGCCTTGCACAATCTGGCTCGACAGCAGGGTGACGAGGAGGAGGAGGAAGAGGAGGATGAGAACACTTTGGAACACCAGCCAGGTGGAGGAGGGCTGGCACCTCAGCTGAGGCATGTGAGGGTGGCTAGGGAGGCTCTGATAACCAGGCGGTTCAGTCGCTAGGGATGATGATTGTGGGTTCCAACCCCCTACCCCCCACCCCCAAAAAACGCCTTCCATTCATCCTGCACATTGTCACACCAGAGTGGTGGGCCTGGGTACATAGAACATAGAACATAGAACACTACAGCACAAACACGCCCTTCGGCCCACGAGTTGCGCCGATCACATCAACTCCTATCTATAACCCCCAATCCCATAAAACCCCATATACTCATCCAGAAGTCTTTTAAAAGACCCCAGCGAGTTCGCCTCCACCACCACTGACGGCAGCCGATTCCATTCACTCACCACCCTCTGAGTGAAAAACTTACCCCTAACATCACTTCTGTACTTTCCTCCCCGCACCTTAAACCTGTGTCCTCTCGTAGCGACCATTTCAACCCGGGGAAATAGCCTCTGAGAATCCACCCTATCTATTCCTCTCAACATTTTATAAACCTCTATCAGGTCGCCTCTCAACCTACGTCTCTCCAGGGAAAAGAGACCCAGTTCCCTCAACCTAACTTCATAAGGCATGCCTCCCAGTCCAGGTAACATCCTTGTAAATCTCCTCTATACCCTTTCAATAGCTTCTACGTCTTTCCTATAGTGAGGCGACCAGAACTGCGCACAGTACTCCAAATGAGGCCTGAAAAGGGTCTTATAAAGTTGCAGCATTACCTCCCGACTCCTAAACTCAATCCCTCGATTTATGAAGGCCAGTACACCCTATGCCTTCTTGACCACATCTTCCACCTGCGAGGCCGATTTAAGAGTCCTGTGGACCCGGACCCCAAGATCCTTCTGCTCCTCAACACTACCAAGACTCCTGCCCTTGATAGTGTACTCGTTCATCCCGTTGGTTCTGCCAAAATGGACGACTACGCATTTATCCGCATTGAAGTCTATCTGCCACTTCTCCGCCCAGTCCTGCATCCTATTTATGTCCTGCTGCAACTTTTGCCATCCTTCCAGACCATCCACAACACCACCGACCTTCGTGTCATCAGCGAACTTACTTACCCATCCTGCCACTTCCTCATCCAGGTCATTTATGAAAATGACAAACAGCAAGGGTCCTAGAACAGATCCCTGGGGCACTCCACTGGTGACTGACCTCCATTCAGGAAAAGACCCATCCACAACCACTCTCTGCCTTCTGCAGGCAAGCCAGTTCTTGATCCACAAGGCCAAAGGCCCTCGGATCCCATGCCCTCTCACCTTCTCAAGAAGTCTTGCATGGGGGACCTTATCAAACACCTTGCCGAAGTCCATGTACACCACGTCCACGGCACTTCCTTCGTCAATGTGTTCAGTCACATTATCGAAGAACTCAACAAGGCTCGTAAGGCACGACCTGCCCTTGACAAATCCATGCTGACTATTCCTGATCATGTCAAACCTCTCCAAATGGTCGTAAATCTTGTCCCTCAGAAGCCTTTCCATCAGCTTACCAACCACTGAGGTCAGACTCACCGGTCGGTAATTTCCCGGGCTATCTCTGTTCCCTTTCTTGAAAATAGGGACTACATCCGCAATCCTCCAATCTTCCGGAACCTCTCCCGTCTCCATTGACGACACAAAGATCATCGCCAGGGGCTCTGCAATCACTTCCCTCGCCTCCCACAGTATCCTGGGGTATATCTCATCTGGTCCCGGCGACTTATCAATCTTGATAGAATTCAAAAGTTCTAATACATCCTCCACCTTAATATCCACAAACTCAATCTTTTCCATCTGCTGCAAATCCGTGGCAAAATCTCCCAGATCAGCTTCCACCGTGAATACTGAGGCAAAGTACTCATTAAGCACCTCTGCCATTTCTTCTGGTTCCACACAGACCTTACCCCCTTCACCTTTTATAGGTCCTATCCCTTCTCTTCTCATCCTTTTACCTTTCACATATTTATAAAAGGCCTTGGGATTCTCCTTAATCTTACCCGCCAAGGTCTTCTCATGACCCCTTCTGGCTCTCCTAATTTCCCTTTTAAGCTCCTTTCTACAGTCCTTATACTCCTCAAGATCCTTAACCTCTCCGAGTTCCCTGAACCTTTTGGACACCTTCCCTTTCCTCCTGACTAGGTTCAACACAGCCTTCGTGCACCACGGTTCCCTCGACCTACCAAAACCCCCTTGTCTCATCGGAACGTTGTCACGCATAGCTCCAGACAAACGTTCCTTGAATATCCGCCACCTTCCTTCAGTACTTTTCCCTAAGAACGCCTCCTTCCAGTTTATTTGTCCAAGTAACTTCCTGACTTCTTCGTATCTCCCCTTACTCCAGACAAACACCTTCCTAGCCTGCCTGATTCTATCTCGTTCCAATGCAATTGTGAAGGAGACAGAATTATGGTCACCATTCCCAAGATGCTCTCCTACCGAGAGATCCATCACCTGCCCTGGTTCATTCGCCAGTACCAGGTCAAGTACAGCCTCTCCCCTCGTAGGCTCATCCACATACTGTGTCAGGAAACCTTCCTGAACACACCTAACAAACTCCTCCCCATCCAAACCCCTTACCCTAGGGATACTCCAGTCGATGTTTGGGAAATTGAAGTCTCCCATCACGACAACTCTGTTATTAATACATTTCTCCAGAATCTGTTTCCCTATCTGCACTTCAACTTCCCTGTCACTATTGGGTGGCCTATAGAATACACCCAGCAAAGTTTTTGACCCTTTGCTGGGTACTCTGTGTTTGCGATTTTTCTCTCCACGCAGGAGGGTAATGACAACTCGCTAAGCACCATTCTGATGATGCCCTGGTACAAAGCAGTCTGACTGCTGCCTGAGATCCACAAGCACCTGGGCCCACACCTGTCTAGTGGGTAAGGGATCTGAAACCCCCATACAGGGCCCTGGGAGGGGTGGGTTGGAGACAGGAAGTCGTCGTTCATGGGGTATGAGAGATCAATGCCTTCCCTTTCTCAGTGACACCGCATTGAGGGGCCACCTCAACTGATATTTCCATGAGGCATCCATCGGGTGATCATCAATGGGGCAGGAATCCTATTCGAAATAGCCTATTCGCAGATGGTTGTGGAGAAAAAACATTTATTTACAATAAGGGCGTTCAGATAAGCTGGTGAAACACAGAAACTTGTGAAAAGAAAACACTAAGGTGCCTACAGTCCTTTCTAACTCGTGCAGCCCTTCACCCTTGCAATCTCAGTGCAACTACAACTTCCTTACTTTACGCTGCCTCTCACTACACCTCGGTGACTCCACAGAATGTACGTCAGAGATGGAGGGGGCCAGCTGCCAACCTCGCACCTGTGATGGCCTGTGATGTGCATGGTGGGCGGCCTCCGGAGGCCCTGGACCTTGAGGGCTCTGGCCAGCTTCCAGGTGCTTCCAGGCCCCAGGCTACATGTTGGGCCTCTGAGATCACTTCTCCCTCAGTTGCTGGAAAGGTAGCAACAGAGGCAGGGAATCCAGGAGGGGCTGACGGCCACACTGGACCAACTGTGAAGCTGCTGGGAGGAGTCCCAACGCTTTCAGGCAGACCAGCTACTACCTGCCATGTGTGCTTCCAATGCCAACACTGCAAGGGCGGCATCTGCAGTGGAAGGCCTGGGGCAGGGGATCCTCACCATAGGTGACAAGCTCCAAGCAATGGCCGAGTCACAGCAGGCCACAGCGGAGGGACTGAGCAGGCTTCTTGAGATTCTGTGGCCCATGGCTGAGAGGCTCGAGGGCTTGCAGGAGACCCAGAGGGACAGCACTGAGACACAGCAGGCAATGGCAGTAACCCTCTTATACATCTCAATGAGATCTCCCCTCATTCTTCTAAACTCTAACGAGTACAAGCCTAGTTTATCCAGCCTCTCCTCATAGCTCAACCCCCTCAACTCTGGCATCAGCCTAGTAAACCTCCTCTGCACTCCCTCCAAGGCCAAAATATCCTTGCGTAAGTACGGCGCCCAAAACTGCACACAGTACTCCAGCTGCAGCCTCACCAATGCCCTATACAGCCGCAGCAAGACCTCCCTACTTTTATATTCAATCCCCCTCGCTATGAAGGCCAGCATCCCATTCTTCATTCCGCTGCCCCTGAGATGCTCCAGTGTCAGGAAGTGGGGAGTCAGAAGGTGTTGCCATAGCCACAGTCTCCTGGCTGGAAGGCCCCCACATGGTCTCGCACCCTTCCTCCTCCCTTGGGGTCCCTTTTTGCCCCGGATCACTCCATGCCACACTGATGCTTCTGCAGTGAGCTCCAGAAGCTCCGGCGTCACCTGGCACTGCCAGTCCTGGAGGACCACTTGCATCCAACTCATGGTGGTCGACCCTTCCACGATGGCCACTTGAGTCGTGGGCCATCTCTCAATGGCCACAGCAAATGCCTCTGAGACCGGGCCATGCATTACAAGCTCTCAGCCATGACCCTCTGAGACTGGGCCACCTTCTCAAGGGTTACTGCCATTGCCTGCTGTGTCTCAGTGCTGTCCCTCTGGGTCTCCTGCAAGCTCTCGAGCCTCTCAGCCATGGGCCACAGAATCTCAAGAAGCCTGCTCAGTCCCTCCGCTGTGGCCTGCTGTGACTCGGCCATTGCTTGGAGCTTGTCACCTATGGTGAGGATCCCCTGCCCCAGGCCTTCCACTGCAGATGCCACCCTTGCAGTGTTGGCATTAGAAGCACACATGACAGGTAGTAGCTGGTCTGCCTGAAAGCTTTGGGACTCCTCCCAGCAGCCTCACAGTTGGTCCAGTGTGGCCGTCAGCCCCTCCTGAATTCCCTGGCTCTGTTGCTACCTTTCCAGCAACTGAGGGAGAAGTGATCTCAGAGGCCCAACATGTAGCCTGGGGCCAGCTGAGTCCTCACCTGCAGTAAGCCCCCGCGTGCCGGAGGCCTCAGACGTTTCCTCCACCACCCGATGTACATCAGCTGATGTGTCGTGCTCACCAGATTGTAACCCTGAAGCCTCAGCACTAACTGGACCCACTGACGTGTTTGTTTCTGTGATGGTGATTTGTGAGGTAGAAACTCATGGATAAGAAGTGCCACCCTTGGAGGTTCCTTCACCCATATCCTCCGAGAACTCATCTGAGCTAAAGTTCCCAGGATAGATGGGAGCTGTAGCCGGGTCCTGTGGTCCAGAAGGCCCTGGGGCATCAGGCTCTGTCTCTGAAACACAGGACACAAGGTTGAATACAACGGAGGGAGAGGAATCCAGGATGCCAAACACATGAATCACATGGCTCCCCTGAACACAGAACACTAAACCCAGACAAATACATCACAGGAAAAGGCCCTTCGGCCCTCCAACCCTGTAGTGACTAGCCTGCCCATCTGATTTGTTTGCCCCCATATGCCTGTTCCTATCCCATTCTGATAGCTGTAGAGATGTCCCTTAAATGTCCCTACAGTTTCGCTTCCACAATCTCGCCAGGCAATGACTTCAGGAACCCACTATCCTCTCAATGCAAATAAAGTGCCTCATACATCTTCTTCACACCTTGCCCCTTGCACCCGAAACTTGTGCCCCCAAGAAGTTGCCTCAAAATGAGTGTAGAAATGACAGGCGCTCATGTCTGTATGGCAGACCGACCATGCTGTCACTGACAGCCTGCTTCTCCCTTCTCTGGTGAGCTCCAGCACCCACTCCTCAGACGGGTGAGGATCTAGAGGTCTGTCTCACCACCCCGTCTTCGCCCTCTCAACAGTGCTCGGTCTTCTTCTGTGGAGACAGAAGGAACCATAAAATAAATGGCGGCGTGACTCAAGCAGAAAATCAGGTGATGAACCTGAAGAGGGCAAAAACAGTGGGACTCATTGGGGGGAAACGAAGGAGGTGCTTGGGGATCAGGAGCTGGAAGCATGCAGAGTTCAAGGAAAAGGAGGATCTGGGGGAGATATGGGCGAGCATTCTGAATGGGGTTCAGCACTCACCCTTGTTGCACAGATGAGATCACTGATTTTTTTTGGCACTGCTTCGTGGTTCAGGGGGCCAGTGCCCTGGCACTAACCAAGGCTGCGACTGCCTCCCAGGCCACATGGCCATCAGCCCCCCTGGGTCTGCATTTTCCTGTGAGGAAGAGGATGGCCTGCCTCGCCTCAGCTACATCCAGCAGCCTCCCCAAGTCATCCTCAGAAAATCAGGGGGCTGGCCGTGCGCATATTGTCCTGTACTGCCTGCCTGTCTATTCTGGAGTTTTTTATGGAGCTGCCCTTTGTTAGGGCAGATCAGCTGCAGGCAATTTGACAGAGCATTCCAGCAAGTTCCGTGCAGTTTACTTGTTAGCACTGGGGGGAAAGCAAGTGAGCACTTGCAGGTGTGCTGCTGGAAAGGGGGGCGCAGGGGTGGTGGTGGTGGATGAGTGCCTCAATGATTAGCGACATGGGAGAGAGAGGGAGGTGTCACATAGCTATCG
This sequence comes from Carcharhinus amblyrhynchos, assembly GCF_965287045.1. NCBI lineage: Eukaryota > Metazoa > Chordata > Chondrichthyes > Carcharhiniformes > Carcharhinidae > Carcharhinus > Carcharhinus amblyrhynchos. The sequence continues at coordinate 54,647,577 of NC_137339.1, read as the reverse complement.
GAGTATTGGTGGGATGGGGCCTTGTGCAGGAGGCTGCGGGCTGGGAGTGAGGGGGATCACTTTGCCTGATATCTGTACGGTGGCAGGGAGGGTCTGTCTGCTTGAGATCAGTGAGAGAAGGGGGAGAGTCCGCTGCCACTCTGTCTGAGATTGGTGGGGGGGAGGGGGGAGGGATTCGCAATTGTTCTGGGTCTGGAGAGTGGGGGCATAGATGGGTCTGTAATGCTGTGGGGGTGGATCTATATCTGTGGGGGGCTAGGGAGAGGCATTATCCAGCCCGGGAGTGATGTGACAGGCGTGCTTTTTCAACTTTTTTTCCAAATGCACATACGCAGTTTAGAGCGCCAATCTTTCCAGCCGTGCTACGCTACGCCCATGGTGCGAATGGGACTGGAGATGGCTGAGAGCGTATGGGGGGGCCTGAAAGCAAATTTCTAAGTCGGATCTGCATTACGCCCAGATTCGGCACTTAGAATGAAAATGGTAAAGTCAGGCCCATAGTCAGAGTTTCAGCTGCGAGACGCGCACAGAAGAGAACAGGAAAAGATCACCTAGATGACTTGCAGGGATAGTAATCATCAACAGAACCATGACAGGGAATCAAACTGGGCTAAAATAAGTGCATTCTGACTATTTGATGGTAGCTGCAAAAGACTCCATTGTTTTTTAGAAATTCTCATTCAGAAGCACCAGCAGGATTTTATGCCATAGCTTTCAGTTGAGTCAAAGAGTACCAATTGTCCTACAAGGTTTAATGTACAGTGTAAAATACTGGAAGGTGGGGAGGTGAATTAGCCAAATTCATTAAATTATTTTAAACCACACTTCCATTATATAAAGTTGTTCGTCGGAGCAAGCTGAGAGGAGGATCTATTTGTGGCAGGAGTGTGAAGGTAAACGATTGACTATTTTTTAGTTTTGCGCGGGGTTTCTCTTTTTTACAAGTTACTTTAACAGTAAAGTGGAAGTGGGCCGCAGGGTGACCTGGGAAGGATTTTTTTTAATATGTAAAAGCTACTTACCTGCAAATTATTCTCATTGTTCGGAGGAGCAAGCTAAGAGGAGGATCGATTTGTGGCAGGAGTGTGAAGGTAGGCAATTGACTATTTTTTAATATTTTGCAGGGTTTCTCTTTTTTACAAGTTACTTTAACAGTAAAGTGGAAGTGGGCCGCGGGAGTGACCTGGGAAGGGTTTTTCAGTGCACGCGGTTTAAAAAGCAGGCCGCACTATACAGCAGGCAGCGTCAGTAGCGGGCAGCGGAGTGAACAGGTAGCACAGTGAGAGCTAAAGGGCTTTGGCTCAACGGGCTTAGGCGGGAATGGGCGAGGCAGGGTAGGTTTAATTCTTAGTTTCTTTTTCTGTGTTCTTTGAAGAAAAGGGGAATTATGAGCGTGAGGCCAGTCTGTTGTTCTCAGTGTCGGATGTGGGAGGTTCTGGAGTCTCCTAGCCTCCCAAACGTCCATATCTGTGCCAGGTGCGTTGAGCTGTGGGTCCTAAGGGACCATGTTAGGGAATTGGAGCTGCAGCTCAAGGACCTTTGTCTGGTCAGGGAGAACAAGGAGATGATAGATAGGAGTTACAGGCAGGTGGTCATACCGGGGCCACGGGAGGCAGGCAAGTGGATCACAGTTAGGAAGGGGAGAGGTCAGGTGCTAGAGAGCACCCCAGTGGATGTGCCCCTTTACATTAAGTACTCCTGTTTGAGTACTGTTGGGGGGGACAGCCCACCTGGTGGAAACAGCAGTAGCCATGCCTCCGGCACAGAGTCCGGCCCTGTAACTCAGAAGAGTAAGGAAAGGAGGAGGCAGGCAGTATTGATAGGGACTCTACAGTAAGGGGGTCAGACAGACGATTTTGTGGAGCAGACACGAAACTCGGATGGTAGTTTGCCTCCCTGGTGCCGGGATCCGGTACATTTCTGGTCGCATCCAAGAAATCCTGAGGCGGGAGGGAGAGAAGCCAGAGGTCGTGGTACATATTGATACCACTGACAAAGGTAGGAAAAGGGAAGGGGTCACGAAAAGAGAATATAGGGAGTTAGGTGAAGAGTTGAGAAGGAGGAATGCAAAGGTAGTAATCTTGGGATTGCTGCCTGTGTCACGAGAAAGTGACAGCAGGAATGGAATGAGGTGAAGGATAAAGGCATGGCTGAGGGATTGGAGCAGTAGGCAGGGATTCAGGTTCCTGGATCACTGGGACCTCTTTAGGGGCAGGGTGACCTGTACAAAAAGGACAGGTTGCACTTGAATCCCAGGGGGACCAATATCCTGGTGGGAAGGTTTGCTAAGGCTACTGCGGAGACTTTAAACTAGAATGGTTGGGGGGTGGGAATCAAAATGAAGTGACTGGGTGAGAGGAGGTTAGCTTGCAAATAGAGAGAGATTGTCGACAGTGTGAGAGGGAGGATAGGCAGGTGATGGAGAAGGGGAGCACTCAGGCTGAAGGTTTGAGATGTGTCTATTTTAACGCGAGGAGTGTTGTTAACAAAGTGGATGAGCTTAGAACATGGATCGCTACTTGGAAATGTGATGTGGTGGCCATTACAGAGACTTGGATGACTCAGGGACACGACTGGATACTTCAAGTGCCGGGTTTCCGATGTTTCAGGAGGGACAGGGAGGGAAGAAAAAGAGGTGGGGGAGTGGCACTGTTGATCAGAAATATATCATGGCTGTATAAAAGATGGATGTAATGGAGGGGTTGTCTACAGAGTCTCTGTGGGTGGAGGTTCAGAACAGGAAGGGGTCAAAAACTTTACTGGGTGTTTTCTATAGGCCGCCCAATAGTAACAGGATGTTGAGGAACAGATAGGGAATCAGACTTTAATTTCCCAAATACGGATTGGAATCTCCCTAGGCTAAGGGGTTTAGATGGGAGGAGTTTGTTAGGTGTGTTCAGGAGGGTTTCCTGACACAGTGTGTGGATAAGCCTACAAGAGGAGAGGCTGTTCTTGATTTAGTATTGGGTAATGAACCTGGTCAGGTGTCAGATCTCTCAGTGGGGGAGCATTTTGGGGATAGTGATCATAACTCTATTTCCTTTACACTAGCATTGGAGAGAGATAGCATCAGACAAGCTAGGAAAGTGTTCATCTGGAGTAAGGGGAATTATGACGCCATCAGGCAGAAATTAGAGCCATAAATTGGAAGGAGGTTTCCTCAGGGAAATATACAGAAGTAATATGACAGATTTTCAGGGAATATTTGTCTGAAGTTCTCCACGACAATGTTCCGATGAGACAGGGAAGTTTTGGTAGGTTACAGGAACTGTGGTGCACGGAAGTTGTAATGAACTTAGTCAAGAAGAAAAGAAAAGCGTACAAAAAGTTTAGGGAGCTGGGTAATGTTAGGGATCTAGAGGAGTATACAACAGTAGGAAGGATCTTAAGAAGGAAATTAGGAGAACCAGAAGGGGTCATGAGAAGGCCTTGGCAGGTAAGATTAGAACATAGAACATAGAACATTACAGCGCAGAACAGGCCCTTCGGCCCACGATGTTGCGCCGACCAGTTAAAAAAAAACAACAACAACAATGACCCACTAACCTAAACCAATCCCTTTTCGTCCATAAACCTGTCCACAGACCTCTTAAACGCCCCCAAACTAGGCGCATTTACAACTGCAGCAGGCAGGGCATTCCAATCCCTCACCACCCTCTGGGTAAAGAACCTACCCCTGACATCTGTCCTATAACTACCCCCCCTTAGTTTAAAGCCATGCCCCCTCGTGCTAGATTTTTCCATCAGAGGAAACAGGCTATCACTATCCACCCTATCTAAACCTCTAATCATCTTATATGCTTCAATAAGATCCCCTCTTAGCCGCCTTCTTTCCAGCGAAAACAACCCCAAATCCCTCAGCCTCTCCTCATAGGATCTCCCCTCCATACCAGGCAACATCCTGGTAAACCTCCTCTGCACCCTCTCCAAAGCCTCCACATCCTTCCTGTAATGTGGGGACCAGAACTGCACACAATACTCCAAGTGCGGCCACACCAGAGTTGTGTACAGTTGCAACATAACGCTACGACTCTTAAATTCAATCCCCCTACCAATAAACGCCAAGACACTGTATGCCTTCTTAACAACCCTATCTACTTGATTCCCAACTTTCAGGGATCTATGTACACATACACCTAGATCCCTCTGCTCCTCCACACTATTCAAAGTCTTCCCGTTAGCCCTATACTCAACACATCTGTTATTCCTACCAAAGTGAATTACCTCACATTTCTCTGCATTAAACTCCATCCGCCACCTCTCGGCCCAGCTCTGCAACCTGTCTAAGTCTTCCTGCAAACTCAAAAAACTCAATAAGGTTAGTAAGGCACGACCTACCCGCCACAAAACCATGCTGACTATCTCCAATCAACTCATTACTCTCCAAATAACTATAAATCCTATCCCTAATAATTTTTTCCAAAACCTTGCCCACAACAGATTAAGGAAAACCCCAAGGCATTCTACAAGTATGTGAAGAGCAAAAGGATGAGATGTGAAGGAATAGGACCTATCAAATGTGACGGTGGGAAAGTTTGTATAGAACCGGTAGAAATAGTAGAGGTACTCAATGAATACTTTACTTCATTATTCACAGTGATAAAGGATCTTGGTGGTTGTGGTGCAGGCTTGCAGCAGACTGAAAAGCTTCAGAATGTTGACATTAAGAAAGAGGGTGTGTTGGAGCTTTTGAAAAGCATCAAGTTAGATAAATGGCTGGGACCGGATGGGATGTAACCCAGGTTACTGTGGGAGGCGAGGGAAGAGATTGCAGAACCTCTGGCGATGATCTTTGCATCATCAATGGAGACGGGAAAGGGTCCAGAGGATTGGAAGATTGCGGATGTGGTTCCTCTATTCAAGAAAGGGAGAAGAAATAGCCCAGGAAATTATCAACAATTGAGTCTAACGTCAGCAGTTGGTGAGTCGATGGGGAAGATCCTGACCAACAGGATTTATGAACATTTGGAGAGGTATACTATGATCAAAAATAATCAGCATGGCTTTGTCAAAGGCAAATTGTGCCTTACGAGCCTGGTTGAGTTTTTTGAAGATGTGGCTAAACACATTGACAAAGGAAGAGTGGTGGATGTGGTTTATGTGGACTTCAGTAAGGCATTTGATAAGGTCCCCCATGCAAGAATTATTGAGAAAGTGAGGGGACATGGGATCCAAGGGGACATTGCTTTATGGATTCAGAACTAGCTTGCCCACAGAAGGCAAAAAGTGGTTGTGGATGGGTCTTTTTCTGCATGGAGGTCGGTCACCAGTGGAGTGCCCCAGGGATCTGTTCTGGGACCCTTGCTCTTTGTGATTTTTATAAATGATCTGGATGAGGAAGTGGAGGGATGGATTGGTAAGTTTGCCGATGACACAAAGGTTGGAGGTGTTGTGGATAGCTTGGAGGGATGTCAGAAGTTGCAACGAGACATAGATAGGATGCAAGACTGGGCGGAGAAGTGGCAGATGACTTCAACCCAGATAAGTGTGTGGTGATTCATTTTGGCAGGTCAAATAGGATGACGGAATATAATATTAAGGGTAAGACTCTTAGCAGTGTGGAAGATCAGAAGGATCTTGGGGTCTGGGTTCATAGGACGCTCAAATCAGCTTCGCAGATAGAGGATGTGGTTAAGAAGGTGTACGGTATACTGGCATTCATCAATCGGGGAATTGAGTTTAGGAGTTGGGAGATAATGCTGCAGCTGTATAAGACCCTGGTCAGACTCCACTTGGAGTACTGTGCTCAGTTCTGGTCGCCTCATTACAGGAAGGATGTAGAAGCCACAGAAAGAGTGCAGAGAAGATTTACAAGAACGTTGCCTGGATTAGGTGGCATGCCTTATGAGGATAGGTTGAGAGAGCTCGGACTTTTCTCCTTAGAGTGACGAAGGATGAGAGGTGCCCTGATAGAGGTGTATAAGATGTTGAGAGGTATTGATTGAGTGGATTCTCAGAGGCTTTTTCCAGGGCTGAAATGGCTGCCACAAGAGGACACAGGTTTAGGGTGCTGGGGAGTAGATACAGAGGAGATGTCAGGGGTAAGTTTTTCACTCAGAGGATGGTTGGTGCATGGAATCGGCTGCTGACAGTGGTGGTGGAGACGGATTAGATAGGGTATTTTAAGAGACTTTTGGATAAGTACATGGGACTTAGTAAAATAAATGGTAATAGGTAAGCCTAGTAGGTAGGGACATGTTCGGCGCAACTTCTGTGCCAAAGGGCCTGTTTGTGCTGTAGTCTTTCTATATTCTAGGTTCTAAAATAACAGCTACAAAAACATTGTTTTCGAATAGCCCAGCTTTGCCTTTTTTAATGGCTTGTGATGTTTAAAACTTGCTGAAAGTTCGGTGAAATTACGTTTAATTAAATGTTTCTATGAGTCCTTTAAAGAAAAACACTGTGTCCCTTAATCAATTGTTTGACTTGCGCATCCTGATATCAGATGAAGTTTCTTTAACTTAGAAATCATAGAAACCCTACAGTGCAAAAGGAGACTATCCCACGGTACTCATTCTCCTCCCTGTACAAATTGAATCTCCTTAACATACACAGAGACTGCATGAACTCGTGGTTACGAGGCCAGGTAGGGGGCCTGTTAAGGGGGTGATAAAATTTATTACAGCAGTCCCACAAGAAAATCCATCAGAGGTATCTTTCAAAATGGAATAGAATATAGAATCCCTACATTACAAAAGGAGGCCATTTGGTCCATCGAGTCTGTACCGACAAGAATCTCACCCAAGCCCTATCCCCACAACGCCACATATTTACCCTGCTTATCCTTCTAACATGCACATCCCAGGACACTAAGGGGCAATTTAGCCTGGCCAATCAACCTAACCTGCACATATTTGGACTGTGGGAGGAAAGTGGAGCACCCGGAGGAAACCCGCACAGACACAGGGAGAATGTGCACACTGAAGTATGATTCTACGATAAGTAGAAACAATCAACACGGGAGATAAAGGGGGAAACAGTACAAAATAAATCACCAGAGCAATTGAAACAGCATTGTGCGAGATTGCCTAATCAGGAACAGAGATCCTATCACCATCATCACAGGTATAATTCTGAAATGACAAAAGCTGAATTAACAGATAATGGTCAATCAGAACATTGAAGGTAGACATTGTAAGAATAAGAATGCTATTTGAATCCACCTGGGAAAAGTCACTCAGAAAAATGTTGTCAGCATAATCTAAATCCTGATGTAGCGTTTGCATAGGTTACTCAGAAAAATAGCCCTGTTAATTATCTGGGTGCTCTCCAGTATATATGGTACAAGCTTAAATAAACTCTTGTTGAAACTCCATATGGTCTCAAAGACTCCACTTGTTCGATCCCAACACTCGCTTTCCCGCCTTATAATGTGATCCCTTTAGTCCCAAAAACAATGTCCAACTCTTTCTTGAAAACGCTGTTTTGGTCTCATCTTCATTTAGTGGTAATGAATTGCACAGGTTCACCACTATCTGGGTGAAGAATTTTCTCCTCATCTCAAACCTAAATGGTTTACCCCATATGCTCAGTCTGCGACCCTCGTTTCTAGTCTCTTCTGCCATTGAGAACATCCTACCTGCATCTACCCTGTTTAGTCATTAGAATTGTACAGGTTGCTATGAGAATTCCCCCTTCTGAATTCCAATGAATATAGAATATTTAACAGCACAGTTAAAGCCCTTCAGCCTATCAGGTCTGCACCAACAATAACTACCACTAAAGTCACACTAATCACATTTTCCAGCACTTGTTCCATGTCCTTGAATGTTAAAGGCTAGCGGAATCTGAAACAAAAACAGAAAATGCAGAAAAATCTCAGCAAGTCTAACAGCATCTGTAGAGAGAGAATAGAGTCAACGTTTTGATGACCCTTCATCCTGACTCAAAACATTGGCTTTATTTTTTCTCTCTACACATGCTGTCAGATGTGCTGAGATTTTCCAGTAGTTTCTGTTTTTGTTTCAGATTCCAGCAGCTTTTAACTTTCAAGGTTTTGTCCTTGAATGTTGTGATGTACTCAAGGTTGTAAGGTTTCCGGTCTCCACTACCTTCCAGCCAGTGCACTTCAGATCACATTTTTGAAAAATTCTGTCAATGTTTTCAGCATAAGCTTCCTCTAACGAAGCCATACTGACTATCCATAATCAACCCGTACCTTTTCAAGTGGAGAGTAATTCTCTGCCTCAGAATTTTCTCCAATTATTTTCCTGCCACTGATGCAAAACTCACCGATCTGTTATTTCATGGTTCATCTCTAGCATCCTTCTTGAAAATTGGAACCACATTAGCAATCCTTCAGCCTCTGGCACTTCCCCGTGGCTAGAAAGGAATTAAGAATTTATGCCAGAGCCCCTGCAATTTCCTGCCTTGCCTGGGATGCAATTTATCTGGGCCTGGGGATTTGTCCATTTTTAAGTGGTCAAAGCCTCTAGTACTTCTTCACTTCCCATGTGAAACTGTTCAACGTCCTGAGAGTCTCTTTTCTTGAATTATGTATCTATGTTCTGCTTTTCTTGAGTAAAGACTGTTGTAAAGTTGAGTTCATAAAGATACACAGAATGTCTGTAAATACTAGAGGGGAAACAATAGTGTATGGTTCCTTTAAAAGTTGGTTGTATCAGTACCTTCAAAAGCTAGTTTTGTTTAATACATAAAATGCAGCATACACATAGACTCTAAGTTGCAACATTTATTTCAAGCACCAAGCCTCAGGGTTGCCCTGGTGACCGGCTTTGAAGGTTTTTGCATTTTGGTAGCCTATGAGTTTAAAGAAGATACTCAGCTAAAGGGAATCTATCAGATTTAAATTTGCTGTTGTTGTTAGCAACAATCTAAATCCTGAGGTAGAGTTTCCATAGGTCATCAGGAATATTAAAAAAGAAACTCAACGGCCTTCACTTCAGTACTACCAGAGGTTGAGCCAGGAGTTCAACCAGAAGCAGGCCCAATCATCTGAAGCAGTTAAAGGCAGTTAACGGCAGTTAAATCAACTGGAGCAGTTGGTTCTTAACTCTTCCAGCTTCAGACAGATCTCAAGATAAATCACCCTCTAACCATCAAAAAGTACCAAATTAGACAGCGCTTACAGACAATGGACAACTGCCGAAGAACTCCAAAACTTCTGAACGTTATCAGACCTGGTTGTATATTTTCTTTGAGAATGACTAAAATTCTGCTATTACTGTTTTGGTAATGAATGTTCCTTGAGTTTATTTGAACAGCATTTCAGTTGAACTTTCCTTTCATTAAAATGTTACTGGTTTCGTTAAAGTTCCTGTTTGGTTAAAAAGTAAGATAATTTGTTAATTATTCCCTTAAAGCAAGTGTCATGATGTTAATGAACCTCTAAATGTTATGGTAGAACAGTTAACACCTTCTGAAGCACTATTACCAATTATGAAGCGAGGTGAGGGTGATTAGCTTCTGCGTCATAAGAAGAACAAAGAGAAGTATTCATTTAACACCTTTTGACATCATGCGGCTTCACAGCCTGATTTTCCCCTTGGTCTCTAATGGGCCCTACTCTTTCCCTGGTTAACTTCTTTCCCTTCATGTATCTAGAGAATATTTTAGGATTCTCCTGAATCTTTCTCGCAAGTTCTTCTTCATGCCCTTATTAACTCTTATAGAACATAGAACACTACAGCACAAACGGGCCCTTCGGCCCACAAGTTGCGCCGATCACATCTATACCTACCAAGCCATAGAACTATCTGTAACTTCCAATGCCATTAGATCCCATATACTCATCCAGAAGTCTTTCAAAAGACCCCAGCGAGTTCGCCTCTACCACCACCGACGGCAGCCGATTCCACTCACTCACCACCCTCTGAGTGAAAAACTTTCCCCTAACATCTCCACTGTACTTGCTTCCCAGCACCTTAAACCTGTGTCCTCTTGTAGAGACCATTTCAGCCCTGGGAAATAGCCTCCGAGAGTCCACCCTATCTATTCTTCTCAATATTTTGTAAACCTCTATCAGGTCACCTCTCAACCTTCGTCTCTCCAGGGAGAAGGGACCTAGCTCCCTCAACCTATCTTCATAAGGCATGCCTCCCAATCTTCTAATTGCTTTCTTAGTTCCCTTTCACAATTCCTATATTGCTCTAGGGCCGCAATTGAATTGCTGCCTTTCCCTTCTTCCTCATCCAGTCCTGAAATTTCGTTGACGTCCAGAGTTCCCTGAACTTACTGCTCTTACATTTTTTCGTAAAGGGAAAATTTTGGAATTGTACCCAGTTTCTTTCTGAACAGTCCACTGTAGACTTTCCCGCAAGGAGCTGTCCCTAGTCAACTTTGGCCACCTCATGCCTTCATCGAATCATTGAATCATAGAATCCTACAGTGTAGAAGGAGGCCATTTCGCCCACCATGTCCGCACTGATCACAATCCTAAACAGGCCCTACCCCTACAACCCCATGCATTTACCCTACCAGATCCCCCTGATATTATGGAGCAACGTGGCGTGGCCATTCCACCTAACCCGCACATCTTTGGATTGTGGGAGGAAAGCATAGCACCTGGCGGAAACCCATGCAGCATGGGAAGAATGTGCAAACTCCACACAAATAGTGACCCTTATTTAACAAAATCTGCTTTCCCCAATTTGAAGCCATCCTTTGCAAGCCATTTTTCTCCTTGTCCATAATAACTTTGAACCATATAATGCTGTGGTTGCTATCTCTAAAATGCTCCCCACTGCCAATGAACACTTGCCTGGCTTTGTTCCTCAGGACCAAATCCAGCACTGCACCATTCCTTGTTAGGCCTTCTATACATATTAATACAAAATAGAAACATAGAACATTACAGCACAGTACAGGCCCTCCAGCCCTCAATGTTGTGCAGAGTTATGTCCAATCCCAAGATCATGCTATCCCCTCCCTACAATTCTGGAGTGCTCCATGTACCTGTCCAATAACCATTTGGAAGTTCCTAAAGTGTCCGACTCCATTATCACAGCAGGCAGTCTATTCCATACCCCAACCACTCTCTGAATAAAGAATCTACCTTGCGCATCCCTCCTATATCTCTAAATCCCGGTAAAGTCAGGTGTGAAGTGAGTAGTGCAATCTGCACCGCCTGCACGCTGGTTCCCCCTTTAACAAGGCCCGAAAATGGCCACAATTGGGACCATGACTGAAACAATTGCAACAGAGATTTCTATGCATTTGCATGCATTAAATTGACTTAATGGGCTGCACACCCAGCTTTACTGACATTTCCCTCTTTACCACCGATTTGGAATCGGCGCAAAGCAGACATACTCCATAAAAGTCCAACTCTGGTGCTCCATCTGTGAGGGTTAGTGAGGAGGAAGTGTCTAGTGTCTGATGGCTTTCTGCTGCTTATGGGGATATTTTTGTTGCGGCCATTTTGTTTCTTGAGTCGATGGGGGCTCTGCGAATGTGTGGGATGGTGAGGGGCTGTTGCTGAGCAGTATGTCCAATGTCCAATTTGCAGCACAGACCCGGGTCTCAGCACTGATCTCAGGTCTGTTGGATGCTGCTAGGTCCTAGTTCACTCAGCCAGCTGAAGAATGTGCAAAAAACCCTTGCAGATTGCACTGCCATGATTCTGGGGAGCATGTAGCTGGGGGAATGGGGGGTGCCTGTGATTCTGGGGAGCATGTGGGTGGAGAATGGGCAGTATGGACAGTGACTGTTGCTGGGCTAGGGACAAGCAGTGTTCCTTAACCTCTACATGTGTTCATGTCCATCTCCAACAACACCCCCCCATGTCTTTCAGAGTGACAAGATGGCTTTTGTGTTGCAACCAATTGATCTTGCTGTTCTTTTGGTTGTTGCTGGACTGAGTAGGAGAAGCATGAGCAAAGGAAGTCTAGGCCTTACCACTTACAGGAGTAGAGGGAGACAACCACCAGAGACAGCAGGTGGCCGCCATTTGCTCGGGGGAGGGGGAAGGAGAAGGAAAAGGAGGGAGCGGAGACCTTGGCAGTTCCATTACGAATTGAACAGATATCGGACACCATGTGCCGCCGACTCCAAAAGAAAACAGTGCAACACCTGTGCCACCTGTTGCACAACCTGGCATCTTGGGGTGGGGAAGGAGGTGCCCACTCTCAGTAGCTTCAAATTGATGGCCACTCTGAAATTTTATGCAACTGGCTCCTTCCAGACCCTTTGCAGAGATGAATGTGGCATTTCCCATTCAGCTGTGCAGACCTATGTCAAGCAGGACACTGAAGCCCTGTATGCACGGGCTGGGCCGTACATCAAATTTAACCAGGACGAAAACCCCTGATTCACGGCCATTGTGGGGATGCCTAATGTACAAGGGGCCAGCTATCAACTGCACCCACATTGCCCTCAAGGCCTTGCTTCAGAATCACCGAAGATTCTCCAACAGAAAGGAATTTCACCCCCTGAATGTCCAACTGCTTTGTGGCCACAATATGAACATTAATGCAAGCCTGCACCCTGGCAGCATGCATGACAGTTTCATTTTCAGGAGCTCTGACATACTGGAGGCGTTTGAGGAGGAGACCAGGCTGCGGGGGTGGCTCATGGGTGATATGGGTTACCCACATTGGCCACGGCTGGTGATGCCTGTGTGGGGGCCTGTGACTGAGGCGGAGACCCGCTATAATGAGGCCCATGTAACCACCCAAACAATAGTGGAGAGGCACACAGGGCTCCTCAAAATACAATTTTGGTGCCTGGAGCATTCTGGGGTGCCCTATAGTATAGCTCACTGATCTCTTCCCGCATTGTGGTGGTATACTGTGCCCTGCACAACTTGGCACAGCAGAGAGGTGACCGTTGGAGGAGGAGAACAGCGACGACGTGCAGGCTGACCGGCCGGGCGAGTCTGGGAAGGAGGCTGCCTAGCAGGAGGAGGAGGAAGAAGAGGAGGACCGCACCAAGCAATACCATCCAGGCTCTGCAGGGCTGGCAGCCCAAATGAGGCACGCAAGGGTGGCTAGGGAGATCATGATTAGCAGGTGGTTCAGTCATTCCATTTCCCCACCCCATCAAAGTTCTTCTTTCACCTGCAACATCGTCGCAGCAGAGTGCTGGGCCTGTGTTAGTGAGTTTCTTTGGCAGGCAGGAGGGTGATGACAATTCTATAAGGACCATTATGATGAAGCCCTGGTGCAAACTAATCTGACTCCGACCAGAGCTCCGCATGCATGCTAGCACCTGGGCCCACATCTGTGTAATGGGTAAGGGATCTGAAACCCCCAAACAGGGCCCTGGGACGGGAGGTGGGGGGGAGGGGGTGGGGGGGAAATCGCATGTGGATTCTGGGTAACGAATGGCTTCATTTTCCCAGTGGCATCGCACTGAGTGGCCTCTCAACTGACATCAACATGAATCATCCCTCTAGCAACAGTCAATGGAAGAGGATTCCTCTTTGAGACAAATCTGAGACAAATTCATTGCAAGTGGGTGGTGGAAAAAAAATTATTGCAATAATGGTGTTTAAATAATAAGTTCTAACATAAAAACAGAATGGAAAACGTTAAGGTGCTTAAAGATCTATTACAGCCCTTCTCCCATGCCATCTTAGTGCAGCTACAACTTCGTAACCTTACTTGGCCACAACATCTCAGTGTCTCCTCAGAATTACATCGGAGGTGGATGGGACCAGCTGCCTACCTCATCTACTTGCCTGTGATGCACTTGGCGGGTATCCTCTGGAGGTCCTGCACCTTCAGGCTGGCTTCCAGGTGTCTGGGACGTTTCCATGGCACCCTCTTCATCTGCTGCCCCTGAGATGCCCCGGTGTCAGGAAGGAGGGAGTCGGAAGATGTTGCCACTGCCATGGTCTTCTGGCTGGAAGGCTGAGTTCTTCCTCCTCCCTTGTGGGCACCTAGGTTACTTCATGGGCCGGCATTGCTTCTGCAGTGAGTTCCAGAAGCTCTGGGGTCACCTGGCCCTGCCAGTCCTGGAAGACCCAGTAAGAAGTCTCACAACACCAAGTTAGAGTCCAACCAATTTATTTGATGGTAAACTCACAAGCTTTCGGGGTTTGCCCCTTCGCCAGGTGAATGGAGAGTTCCGGCCTCACACACAGCATATAACAGCACACACAGTTTACAGGTTACTGATTAGAAAGTGAGTCTTTACGACTAACCTGCTATTCAAGTCTTAAAGATGCAGACAACGTGAGTGGAAAGAGCATTAGGCATAGGTTAAAGAGATGTGTATTATCAAAAGTGAGGTTTTGCAAACCCAGGCAAGTCATGGGGGTTACAGATAGTGCGACATGAACCCAAGATCCTGGTTGAGACCATCCTCATGTGCGCAGAACTTGGCTATCAGTCTCTGCTCAGCGACTCTGCACTGTCATGTGTCGTGAAGGCTGTCGTGTGCTGTGAAGGTTATCTCCAGTCCCGGAGGACCGCCAGCCTTATACCCATGGCAGTCGACAACTTTGAGATGGCCACCTAAGATGGGGACCTCCTGTCAATGCCTCTCAGGAAGTGCCCTCTGGGACTAGGCCATGCTCTGCCATCCCTCAGCCGTGACCCTCTGTGACTGGGCTACGTTCTCAAGGTCTGCTGCTGTAGTCCGCTGTGTTTCTGCTGTTCTATTGGGTCTCCTGCTAGCTCTGGAGCCTTCAGCCATGGGCTGCAGAACCTCGAGAATTCTGTTCAGTCCCTCAGCTGTGGCCCGCTGTGATTCAACCACAGCCCTCTGGGACTCCGCTGTGGCCCGCTGTGACTCAGTTGCGACCCTCTGGGACTCCACTGTAGCCTGCTGTAACTTAGCCATCGCTTGAAGCCTACCACTCATGGTGAGGATTTCCTGTTCCAGGTTTTCCACCGCAGACACCACCCTTGCAGTGTTAGCCTGAGAACCATACAAGACAGGCAATAGCTGGTCAATCTGAAAGGCACTTCTCCCAACAACCTCGCAGTCTTCCTGCATTCCCCGGCTCTGTTGCTGCATCTCCAGCAGCTGAGGGAAAAATGATTTCAGAGGCCCAGCGAGTAGCCTGCAGCCAGCTGCTTTCTCACCCCCGGCAAGCCCCTGCACGCCAGAGGCTTTGGACATTCCCTCCTCCACCCGATGTACATCAGCAGATGTATTGTGCTCACCAGAGTGACCCAGAAACCTCACCACTAACTGGACCTACTGACGTGTCGGTATCTGAGATGGTGAATTGCAAGGTGGAAGCTGACGCCAAAACGGTGCCACCCTTGGAGGTCCCTTCACCCATATACTCCGAGGACTCATCTGAGCTGTCTGGAATAGAATGGGCGGAAGCCGCAGTGGGGGCCATGATGCCAGATGGAACCGGGCATCCAGATCTGTCTCTGCAGCACAAGACACAAGATTAAGTGCAAGGGAGGGAGAGGAATCTGGGATGCAAAAAACTTGATTCACGTTTCTCCATTGAACATAAAACAAAGTACAAAGAAGATTACATCACAGAAACAAGCCCTTTGGCTCTCCAAGCCTGCAGCAATCAGGCTGCCCATCTGAATTGTAACTATCTGCCCTTCTAGGGGCCAAATGCTTCTATTCCCATCCTATTCACGTCGCTGTAACAATGCCCTTTAAATGTCACTCTCGTATCTGCTTCTGTGACATCCCCCGGCAGCGAATTCCAAGCACCCATCTTCTCTCTGTGCAAATGAAGATGCCTTGTAAATCTCCTTTAATCCTTGTCCTTCGCACCCAAAACCCATGCTGCCCAGATGAAGTAATTGATCTTCTTTAGGCACTGCTTTCAGGGAACCAGTACCAGGTTACTAACCAAAGAGGCAACTGCCTCCCAGGCCGTGTTGCCATCAGTCCCTGTGAATCTGCTTCCTCCTGGGGGGAAAAGAGTGTCCCACCTCGCCTCTGCTGCATCTAGCAGATTCCCAAGGTCGCCCTCAGTAAATCAGGGGGCTGGTCGTGTGTCCATTTTTTCCTGCACTGCCTGCCTGTCCATCCTTGGGGTTTTTATAGAGCTGCTCCTCATTCAGGCAGATCAACTACAGCAGGCTGGCAGAGAATTCGAACAAGTTACATGCGGTTTGCTTGTTAGCACTGAGGGGAAGGCAAGAGAGCACATGCAGGTGTGCTGAAAGGGTGGGAGGGGAGTGGTGGTGCATCAATGTCTCTATGATTGTCTCGACGATTGGGGACAGGGGAGAGAGAGGAAAGTGTCATACAGCTTTCAGAGTTAGGAGGAGATGGCGGCTTTGTGCAGGAGGGTCCGGGCTGGAGGCGGGAGGAGGAATCATTCTGAGATCAGTTGCGGGGGGGGCCATCTCTGCCTGAGATCGGTGGGGGGATGGGGGTCCACGAACACTCTGCCTGAGATCAGTGGGGGAAAGGGAGGGTCCACTGCCACTCTGCCTGAATCAGTAGGGGGGGTGGGTCCACTGCCATTCTGCTTCAGATAGTCGGGGGAGGAGGACACTCTGCCTGAGATCAGTGGGAGGAAGGGGAGGTCCACTGCCATGCTGCCTGTGATCAATGGAAGGGGAGGGGTGGCCGCTGCCATTCAGCTTGAGATCAGTGGGGGGGAAGGGTGGAAACGGGGCCACGATCAGTCTGGGTGGTGGGGCGAAAAGGAGGTCAGTAATGTTGTGGGGGGTGGAGCAATGTCTGTCTGCCTCCTGGGGGAGGCATTATTCACCCCGGGAGGGATGTGTCAAGGGAGCAGTATTTTTTCTTTTTTTTTGCGCATGTGCATTTGTAGGCTCCAGTTGAAGCTGCAGGGTTTTGAGCATCTTTTCCCATGCCCACAGGCTTGCGCGGAGCGATTTGGAATCACTGACATTTTTGCAAGCAGAATGCGTACATGGGTGCCTCAGAACATGTATTAAAGTCGTACCTGAACACTCCCAGTTTCAAGTCCACCTAGCACTTAGAATCAAGATGATACAATCAGACCCACCATTTACTTTCTTCATCACTTGCTGCACTTGCATGCTTACTCTCAGCGACTGGTGTACAAGGACAATCATTTAAATATTTGAGGCCTTAGCACTGATCCACCACTTGTTACAACTTGACCTGCCCTTCGCATATAGCTTTGAGGCTTTTTTCGCATGTCTTACATCATGTATTGCAAGCATCACATTTCTATTTCAAGTTTTTAATCATCCATTGGTTATGCCACCACTTAGCATGCTACAGTCCACATGTTGTAGGTCCAATTCTAATCCATATAGCCTTTCTAGCAAATTGATACAACTCAGTGGCTTGCTAGGGCATTTAGGAATCAATCACATTGTTATGGACCTGACTCATATGTAGGGCCAGACCAGGTAAGGATCAAATATTACCTCCAGTGAAGCAGCTGGGTTTTTGCATAAAACAACAGTGGTTTCATGGTCATCATTAATCATTTATTTCCAAATTCTTATTGATTGAATTCAAATTTGCTTTGATGAGATTTCAAACTAGATGCCCAGATAATTACCCTTCGTCTCTGGACTATAGTTACAGTGACAATACTATGACACCACCACCTTTCCTTCATAGACCAGGCCCACCAGTGGTAAGGTGGAGGAAGTGGGCCAATCACACAATACAGTACAATATTAGAATCATAGAAAAACTACAGCACAAACAGGCCCTTCAGCCCATGGCCCACAAGTTGCGCCGATCTTATCTCTACCTACTAGGCTTACCTATAACCCTCAATCCTATTAAGTCCCATGTACTCATCCAGAAGTCTCTTAAAAGACCCGAATGAATTTGCCTCCACCACTACCAACGGCAGCCGATTCCACTCACCCACCACCCCCCGGGTGAAAAACTTACCCCTGACATCTCAAAGAACAAAGACAAAGAACAAAGAACAACACAGTACGGGAAACAGGCCCTTCGGCCCAATGAGCCCACGCCACCATTTCAACATTGTGAGTTCCCTCTCCACCCATGACCCTTGTCTATGCTTATGGCATTCCACATTGGAAACCACATTGAGGGGAGATAATTTAGGGATAATTTGTTACACCAATCAGCCTAAGAGCACATCTTTGAGGGGTGGGAGGAAACCGGAGCACCCGGAGAAAACCCACGCAAGCATGGGGAGAATGCGCAAACTCCCACAGACACTGGCCCAAATCCATATATCTGCACAGCAAACAGTGATAGTCACTGAGCTGTCATGTTGCCCAGCATCTGGTCCAGTTTAAGCGTACACTAACGACGTGAAGCACTAGGCTACTCTTGAAACATCCAAGAGCAGCCCTCGTACGACCCATCGCATGTATGCCCCTTGTTGGACAACAAGGCAGACCGAAGCACCTGTGGATTAAAAGAGAAAAACATCAATAACATCCTTATACAAATATTAAGCTCAAAAGTAAAACAAGTGAGCCAGAAAATATGTTGGAAGGTCCATGGGAATCAATTGATTCCCAGGGACGTCCCAAGGCTGCTGAACCTTATTTAAAACAGTCTCCTATATCTCTCCATCTCCATCCCGCTCATGTGCCTATCAAAGTAACTCTTAAACAACTCCAGCATGCCTGCCTCCACCACCTTGCTTGGCAGAGCATTCCATACCCCCACTACCCTGTGTGAAAAACCTCCCTGTAACATCCGAATTATACCTCACCCCCCTCACCCTAAGCCCGTGGCCCCTCGTAATGTGCGTTTCCTACCTAGGAAAATGCTTACCACTGTTTATTCTATCTACACCCTTCATAATCTTATACACCTCTATTAGATCTCCCCTCAATCGCCTTCTTTCAAGGGAAAACAGCCCCAATTTGCCCAATCTTTCCTCATAACCCATAAGTCCTTCCATACCAGGCAGCATCCTGGTAAACCTCCTCTGCACTCTCTCCAGGGTCTCCACGTCTTTCCAGTAGTAAGGTGACCAGAACTGGATGCAGTACTCCAAATGCGGCCTAACCAGCATTCTATACAACTGCAACATTCAACTCCAGCTCTTGTACCCTTTCCTATAAAGGCTAACATACCATAAGCTTTCTTCACAATCTTCTCCACCTGTACTGCCACCTTCAAAGACTTGTCCACATGCACCCCCGGGTCCCTCTACGTTTCTATACTCTTAATAGGTCTACCCTTTATCATATAACTCCCCCCTACATTATTTCTCCCAAAATGCATCACCTCACATTTATCAGGATTAAATTCCATCTGCCATCTATCTGCCCAATATACCAGCCTATCTATATCCTGGTGTATTGCCTGACACTGCTCCTCAGTGTCTGCCAGTCCAGCCTTCTTACAGTCATCTGCAAATTTGGTGATCACATCATGTATTCCCTCTTCCAAGTCACTTATGTATATTACAAATAGAAGAGGTCCCAGTACTGAGCCCTGAGGCATACCACTAGTGACAGACCTCCAGCTAGAAAAAGACCCTTCCACTACTACTCTCTGTCTCCTATTACCAAGCCAGTTACCAATCCATCTCGATACCTGTCTTTGTATTCCATGAGCCTTAACCTTTTCAACCAACCTACCATGAGGGACTTTGTCAAACGCCTTACTGAAATCCATATAGACGACATCAACAGCTAGTCCTTCATTGACCGTTTTTGTCACCTCCTCAAAAAATTCTACCAGATTCGTAAGGCAAGACTTCCCCTTAACAAAGCCATGCTGCGTATCCCTAATCAGATCGCAATGCTCTAAATGCGCATACATCCTATCCCTAAGAATCCTCTCCTCTGTACCTACTCCCCAGCACCTTAAACCTGTGTCCTCTTGTGGCAGCCATTTCAGCCCTGGGGAAAAGCCTCTGAGGGTCCACCTGATCAATACCTCTCATCATCTTATACACCTCTATCAGGTCCCCTCTCATCCTTTGTCTCTCTAAGGAGAAAAGATCGAGCTCTCTCAACCTATTCTCATAAGGCATGCCATCTAATCCAGGTAACATCCTCTCCTCTGCACCCTTTCAATGGCTTCCACATCCTTCCTGTAATGAGGTGACCAGAACTGAGCACAGTACTCCAAGTGGGGTCTGACCAGGGTCTTATACAGCTGCAGCATTATCTCCCGACTCCTAAACTCAATTCCTCGATTGATGAAGGCCAGTACACCATACACCTGCTTAACCACATTCTCTACCTGCGAAGCTGATTTGACAGTCCTATGAGCCCAGACCCCAAGATCCTTCAGATCTTCCACACTGCTAAGAGTCTTACCCTTAATATTATATTCCTTCATCCCATTTGACCTGCCAAAATGTACCACTCCATATTTATCCGGGTTGAAGTCCTTCTGCCACTTCTCCGCCCAGTCTTGCATCCTATTTTAGTCATGCTGCAACTTCTGACATCCCTCCAAACTATCCACAACACCTCCGATCTTCGTGTCATTGGCAAACTTACCAACCCATCCTTCCACTACCTCATGCAGGTCATTTATAAAAATCACGAAGAGCAAGGGTTCCAGAACAGATCTCTGGGGCACTCCACTGGTGACCGACCTCCATGTAGAAAAAGACCCATCTACAACCGCTCTCTGCCTTCTGCAGGCAAGCCAGTTCTGGATCCACAAAGCAACGTCCCCTTGGATCCCATGCCTCCTCACTTTCTCAATAATCCTTGCATGGGGGACCTTATTAAATGCCTTGCTGAAGTCCATTTAAACAACATCTGTCACTCTTCCTTCGTCAATGTGTTTTGTCACATTTTCAAAAAACTCAACCAGGCTCAGAAGACACAATCTGCCTTTAACAAAGCCGTGCTGACTACCTTTGATCATACTATACTTCTCTAAATGTTCATAAATCCTGTCTCTCAGGGTCTTTTCCATCAACTTACTAACCACTGAGGTTAGACTCAACGGTCAATAATTTCCTGGGCTACCTCTGTTCCCTTTCTTGAATATAGCAACCATGTCCACAATTCTCCAATCCTCCGGAACTTCTCCCATCTCCATCAATGACGCAAAGATCATCGCCAGAGGCTCTGCAATCTCTTCCCTCGCCTTCCACAGTAACCTGGGGTACATCCCATCTGGTCCCAGCGTCTTATCTATCTTGATGCTATTCAAAAGCTCCAACACATCCTCTTTCTTAACATCCATGCACTCAAGCTTTTTAGGCCGCTGAGATCTTTTTGCACCGTGAATACCGAAGTAAAGTATTCATTGAGCACCTCTGCTATTTCTACCGGTTCTATACAAACTATCCCAATGTCACATTTTATAGGTCCTATTCCTTCGCATCTCATCCTTTTACTCTTCACATATTTGTAGAACGCCTTAGAGTTTTCCTTAACCTTACCTGCTAAGGCCTTCTCATGACCCCTTCTGGCTCTCCTAATTTCCTTCTTAAGTTCCTTCCTACAAGCCGTATACTCCTCTAGATCCCTAACAATACCTAGCTCCCTGAACCTTTTGTATGCTTTTCTTTTCTTTTTGACTAGATTCGTTACAACTTTCATGCACCACCTCCCTGTCTAATCGGAACTTTGTTGTGCAGAGCTCCAGACAAATATTCCTTAAAAATCTGCCACCTTACTTCAGTACTTTTTTGAGAAAGTGACCAAAGAGGTGGATGGGGGCAAGGCAGTTGACGTGGTATATATGGATTTTAGTAAGGCGTTCAATAAGGTTCACCATGGTAGGCTTCTGCAGAAAATGCAGATGTATGGGATTGTGGGTAATCTAAGAAGTTGGATCAGGAATTGGCTATCAGATAGGAGACAGAGGGTGGTGGTTGATGGTAAATATTCGTCATGGAGTTCGGTTACGAGTGGTGTGCCTCAGGGATCTGTTTTGGGGCCACTGCTGTTTGTAATTTTTATTAATGATCTGGATGAGGGTATAGTTGGGTGGATTATTAAATTTGCTGATGACACCAAAGTCGGAGGTGTGGTAGATTGTGAGGAAGGGTGTCGTAGTTTGCAGGGTGGCTTAGACAGGTTGCAGAGCTGGGCCGAGAGGTGGCAGATGGAGTTTAATGCGGAGAAGTGTGAGGTAATTCACTTTGGTAGGAATAACAGATGTGTCGAGTATAGGGCTAACGGGAGGACTCTGAATAGTGTGGATGAACAGAGGGATCTAGGTGTATGTGTACATAGATCCCTGAAAGTAGGGAATCAAGTAGATAAGGTTGTTAAGAAGGCATACGGTGTCTTGGTGTTTATTGGTAGGGGGATTGAATTTAGGAGTCGCAGCGTCATGTTGCAACTGTACACAACTCTGGTGCGGCTGCACTTGGAGTATTGTGTGCAGTTCTGGTCCCCACATTATAGGAAGGCTTTGGAGAGGGTGCAGAGGAGGTTTACCAGGATGTTGCCTGGTATGGAGGGGAGGTCCTATGAGGAGAGACTGAGGGATTTGGGGTTGTTTTCGCTAGAAAGAAGGTGGCTAAGAGGGGATCTTATTGAAACATATAAGATGATTAGAGGTTTAGAAAGGGTGGATAGTGATAGCCTTTTTCCTCGGATGGAGAAAGCTAGCACGAGGGGGCATGGCTTTAAACTAAGGGGGGGTAGTTATAGGATGGATGTCAGGGGTAAGTTCTTTACCCAGAGAGTGGTGAGGGATTGGAATGCCCTGCCTGCTGCAGTTGTAAATGCGCCTAGTTTGGGGGTGTTTAAGAGATCCGTGGATAGGTTTATGGATGAAAAGGGATTGGTTTAGGTTAGAGGGTCATTGTTTTTTAACTGGTCGGCGCAACATCATGGGCCGAAGGGCCTGTTCTGCGCTGTAATGTTCTATATGTTCTATGTTCTACATTTCCCCGAGAATACCTCCTTCCAATTTAAGTCTCTAAGTTCCTGCTTCATATTTCCCCTTACTCCAGATAAACACTTTCCTAGCTCCCCTGATCCTATCCCTCTCCAATGCTAGTGGAAAGGAGATAGAGTGATGATTACTATCCCCAAAATGCTCTCCCACTGAGAGATCTGACACCTGTCCAGGTTCATTACCCAATACCAGATCGAGTACAGCCTCTCCTCTTGTAGGCTTATCCACATACTGTGTCAGGAAACCCGCCTGAACACACCTAACAAACTCTTCCCCATCCAAACCCCTTACCCTAGGGATATTCCAATCGATATTTAGGAAATTAAAATCTCCCTCACGACAACTCGTTATTGTTGCATCTCTCCAGGATCTGTTTCCCTATCTCCTCCACAACCACCCTATTACTATTGGGCGGCCTATAGAAAACACCCAACAAAGTCATTGACCCCTTCCTGTTCCGAATTTCCACCCACAGAGACTCTGTGGACAATCCCTCCACGGCATCCACCTTCTCTACAGCCATGACATTATCCCTGTCCCTCCTGAAACATCTGAAACCCAGCACTTGAAGTATCCAGTCCTGTCCCTGAGACATCCAAGTCTCTGTAATGGCCACCACATCACATTTCCAAGCAGCGATCCACGCTCTAAGCTCATCCACTTTGTTCACCACACTCCTAGTGTTATTAATAGCCAAATGGACAAATGTGAGTAGGCCAATCCTACAACTTGGGAAGGGATAAAAGTGGACAGAAGGAAGGTAATGGGTTGCAGAATGTTGTGAAGTTGAGTTTGTGAAGTGTGGTCCCTTTAAAAACTGGCTTTGTGTCAATGCTTGGAGGTTTAAAATGCAGATGCATGCAGGGTACACAGGCTGCAACATTTGTAGCAAGGACCAAGCATCAGGGTTGCCAGAGTAACAGGCTTTGCAGGCTTTTGAATTCAGCCTCTCAGTTTAAAGGAGGCACTCAGCTAACAGGAACCTATAAAACTTGAATTTGGTGTTGTTGACAACATCAGACCAACCCTGTTGTTGGAAAATTGATAGGTCATCACAGTTATAAAGAGGAGATCAATTGCCTGCCTGTAGTTCATCTGAAAGGCTACCATCTTTCAAAGCCTAGAGAAGGAAAGAACTGTTCTCTTCAAATTCAAATATCTTTTAAGAGACCTTCAATGAAGGGTACCAAATCAGAGAGAGCTTACAGACAGTGGAAACAGCAGAATTCCAAAAGTTTTCCAAAGCCACAAAACCTGGTTGCATATTTTTTGAGAGTTGACTTAATTCTGTTACTGAATGAACCTTGTATTTATTTGAACAACATTCAAGAAGAATCTTATTTTTGTTGGCATGTTATTTATTTAGTTAAAGTTCCCTGTTAGTTAAATAAATACTTTGTTAATTGTTCACTTAAAGTGAGTGTCAGGTATTTCTGTTAGTTAACCTCTAAACAATAATGAAGAACAGTACACACCTTCCCAAACACCTTTAACAGATTATGAAGCGAGGTATTCCTTTTCGGGGAATTCGGTTTCCTAAAAGGGGATCAACCTCTGTGTCATGACAAGAGGAAGACCTCTACCAGGGAGAAATCAGTGGTAAACATTGACCTCAGACACACGACTGGGAGGGAGTGCTAGTTGGAAGCATTGTCTTGGCCAGAATGAAGAGGTTAGCAGAGTGAAGAAGCATTTCAGTTTACATTCCTGACAATGGAAACTATCCTTATCCCACACTAATGCGGGGAGAGAATGTTGGTCCAATGTCAGTCATGCACAGCACGGATTTTACAATAGACACCACATTCCAGGTACGGTTTGATTTAATAATGGGCTGCAGAAAACAAAGTAGGCAGAAAATGGGGAAAATTAGTGTAGAGCCAGACAACGGTGGAGCGGCATGGTAGCACAGTGGTTAGCACTGCTGCTTCACAGCTCCAGGGACCTGGGTTTGATTCCCAGCTTGGGTCACTGTCTGTGTGGAGTGTGCACATTCTCCTCATGTCTGCGTGGGTTTCCTCCGGGTGCTCCAGTTTCCTCCCACAGTCCAAAGATGTGCGGGTTAGGTTGATTGGCCATGCTAAATTGACCATAGATGCATAGGTTAGAGGATTAGTGGGGCAAAATATTTATGGATATGGGGATAGGGCTTAGGTGGGATTGTGGTTGGTGCAGACTCAATGGGCCGAATGGCCTCTTTCTGTACTGTAGGGTTTCTATGATTTCTATGAACGGTCTCATGGGGTTGGGATTGTGGTGGGGAGCGTAAGGCAGTGGCTCAATATGTCACAGTGCAATAGGCCTCAAGAGGGGGAGGAATATTGACCAAAAGGAGCATAGGCACAAGTACCTCAAACCATTCAGGGGATTAGCTGCACAGGGATATCCAACACAATCAAAATTACATAAAGCATTGCAGGGGTAATGTTGAGAATTATTGGAGTGAAAGAAAGTTGAACATAATGGTCTTTCAAGATGATGATCCTTTGAGTTCATAGAGTCATATAGGTCTACAGCATGGAAACAGGCCCTTCGGCCCAAGTTGTCCATACCGCCCTTTTTTTTTAAAACCCCTAAACTAATCCCAATTGCCCACATTTGGTCCATATCCCTCTATTCCCATCGTATCCATATAACTACTTAAATGCTTTTTAAAAGATAAAATTGTACCCGCCTTTACTATTATCTCTGGCAGCTTGTTCCAGACACTTAACCACTCTCTGTGTGAAAAAAAATGCCCCTCTGGACATTTGTATCTCTCCCCTCTCACCTTAAACCTATGCCCTCTAGTTTTAGACTCTCCTACCTTTGGGAAAAGATATTGGCTATCTGCCTTGTCTATGCCCCTCATTATTTTGTAGACCTCTATAAGTTCAGCATGATCTTACTGAATAGCAGAGCAGGTTCAAAGGGCCTTTTAGAACTCAGGTGAGGAGCAACTTCTTCACTTGAGGATGGTGAATCTGTGAAATTTACTGCCACAGAAAATAGTTGAGGCCGAAACGTTGTGTGATTTCAAGGAGAAATGAGATAATAGTTCCTGAGGCTAAAGGGATCAAGGGATATGGGGGGTTGGGGACAGAAAGATATTGAATTTGATGATCAGTTATGATCATAATGAATGGCAGAGCAGACCCTCGTATGGCTCTACACTAATTTTCCCCATCTACTGCCTACTCCATCTTCGGCAGCCCATTATTCAGCCAAACTCCACCTTGGAATGTGGTGTCTATTGTAAAATCCATGCCCTGCATGTTGGGCATGACTGACATTGGACCAACACTCTCTCCCTGCATTAGTGTGAGATAAGGACAGTTTCCATTGTCAGCAATGTAAACTCAAATGCTTCTTCACTCTGCCAACCTATTCAATGGCCTAAATAGTCTGCTCCTGCTCCTAATTTGTATGTTCACATGTATGTCAGAGATTACCATAGTCACAGAATCATAGAATTGTTACAGCGCACAAGGAGGCCATTTGGCTTTCCAAATGACCATTATGGTTATGTGCCATGTCTGTGCTTTTTCCAGTAACCCTGCACATTGTTTCTATTCAAATAATAATCTATATAATGCCTTGATTGATCCTGTCCCCATCCCATATGGGATACTGATTGAGAAAATAAACAGGGAGAGTTATAGAACAAAGACATCTCGGGTTAAAGGTTCAAAGCTCCTTGAAAGTGGAAGCACAGGTGGACAGAATGGTGAGGGCAGCATTCGGCATGCTTGGTTTCATTGGTCAGAACATTGAAAATGGAAGTTAGGACTCTTGTTGAAGTTGTACAAGACATTGGTAAGGCCACGCTTGGAATACTGTATACAGTTCTGGTCACCCTATTATAGAAAGGATATTATTAAATTAGAAAGAGTGCAGAAAAGATTTACTAGGATGCTACTGGGACTTCATTGTTTGAGTTACAAGGGGAGGCTGGATAAACTGGGAGTTTTTTTCTCTGGAGCGTAAAAGGCTGAGGGGTGAGCTTGCTTGGCAGAGAATTCCATAAAGAACAAAGAACTAAAACAGCCCAGGAAACAGGCCCTTCGGCCCACTCGAGCCTGCGCCGCCATTTTAACATTACCATGTTATAGCTTATAGAGGTCTGTAAAATAATGAGGGGTATAGATCAGCTAGGTAGTCAATATCTTTTCTCAAAGGTAGGGGAATCTAGAGGACATAGGTTTAAGGTGAGAGGGCTGAGATACAAAGGCTCCAGAGGGACAAATTTTTCATACAGACGTGGTGACTGTCTGGAACAAGCTACCAGAGGTAGTAGTAGAGGCAGATACAAAGTTATCTTTTAAAAAATGTTTAGACAGCTACATGGGTAAGATGGGGAAAGAGGGGTATGGGCCAAACGCAGGCAATTGAGACTAGCTTGGAGGTTAAAAAAGAGGCAGCATGGACAAGTGGGCCGAAGGTCCTGTTCCATGCTGTAAACCTTTATGACTCGATAACTCTATGACATAGAAACTAGGAGGAGTGGGTTGTTCAGCCCTCCCCGCTACCCCCACCCCAAAACCCTTGATCCCTTTAGCCTCAAGAGCTAGTGTCTCATTTCTCCTTGAAATCACACATTTTGGCCCCAACTAATTTCTGTGGCAGTAAATTACACACATTCACCATCCTCCGGGTAAAGAAATTGCTCCTCACCTCAGTTCTAAAAGGCCCCTTAGCCTCAAACTATGACCCTTCGTCCTGCACTGCCCAACTATTGGGAACATACTTTCTGAACCTACCCTGTTGTAATTATGTTAGAATTTTGTAAGTTTCTATGAGATCCCCTCTCACTCTCCCAAGCTCCAATGAATATAGTCTTCACCAATTTCATCTCTCCTCGTACGTCAGACCTGCCATGCCAGGAATCAGCCTGATAAACCTTCACTGTACTCCCTCTACAGCACAGACATCCTTCCTCAGAAAAGGATACCAAAACTGCACACAATACTCCAGGTGTGGCCTCATGAAAGCCCTGTACATTTTTTTATAGTCATTTGTGGGACATGGGCGTCACTGGCTGGCCAGCATTTATTGCCCATCCCTGTTGCCCTTGAGAAGGTGGTGGTGAGCTGCCTTTTTAAATCGCTGAAGTTCATGTCCTGTGGGTTGACCCACATGCCGTGAGGGAGGGAATTCTAGGATTTTGATCCACTGGCTGCGAAAGAACAGCGATATATTTCCAAGTGAGGATGATGAGTGGCTTGGAAGGGAACTTGTAGGTGGTGGTGTAACAATGTATCTGCTGCCCTGTCCTTCTAGATGAAAGTGGTTATGGGTGTGGAAGATGCTGTCTAAGGGTCTTTGGTTACTTGCTGCAGTGCTTCTTGTAGATAGTACACACATTGCTGCTACTGAGGTGGTGGAGGAATTGAATGTTTGTAGATATGGTGCCAATCAAGCGGACTGCTTTGTCCTGGATTATGTCAAGGAGTCATGTTGGAGTTGGACCCATCAAGACAAGTGGGGAATATCCCATCAAACTCCTGTTTTTTGTGTTGTAGATGGTGGATAGGCTTTGGGGAGATAGGAGGTGAGTTGTTCGTTGCAGTATTCCTAGCCTCTGACCTGTTCTTGTAGCCACCGTGTTTATGTGACAAGTCCAGTTGAGTTTCTGGTCAATGGTAATCCCAAGGATGTTGACAGTGGGGGATCCAGTGATGGTAACACCATTGAATGTCACGGGGGGGTGGTTAGTGTGTTTCTTATTGGTGATGGTCATTACCTGGCGTGTGTGGCGTGAATGTTACTTGCCACTTGTCAGCCCAAGCCTGGATATTGTCCAGATTTGTTGCATTTGAACACGAACTGCTTCAGTATCTTAGGAATCCTGAACAGAGCTGAACATTGTGCAATCATAGGTGAATATCTCCACTTCTGACCCTATGACAGAGGGAAGGTCATTGCTGAAGATGGTTGGGCCTAGGACATTACCCTGAGGGACTCCTGCAGCGATATCCTGGAGCTGAGATGACTGACCTTCCACAACCACAATCATCTTCCTAAATACCACGTATACCAGTGGAGTGTTTGCCCCTGATACCCATTGATTCCAATTTTGCTAGGGCTTCTTGATATCACACTCAGTCGAATGTGGCCTTGATGTCAAGGGCTGTCACTCTCACCTCACTTCTAAAATTCAGCTTTTTTGTCCATGTTTGAACCAAGGCTGTAATGAGGTCAGGAGCTGAGTGACCCTGGCAAGGCCAAACTAGGGAGCACTGAGCAGGTTATGGCTGAGCAGGTGCTGCTTGATAGCACTGTTGGTGACCCCTTCCATCAATTTACTAATGATCAAGAGTAGGCCGGTTGGGCGGTAATTGGCTGGATTGGATTTGTCCTTTCTGTGTATAGAACATACCTGGTCCTAGCACAGATCCCTGCAGTATCCTATTACTTACTGCCCGCCAATCAGAGAAAGACAGTAAGAAGTCTCACAACACCAGGTTAAAATCCAACCAGTTTATTCCATAGTAAACCCACAAGGTTTACTATCAATCCAATCAGAGAAAGACCCATTAATGCCAACTTTTTGCTTCCTATCTGCTAATCAGTTTTCTTTTCATCTCAAGATGTTACCTGCAATCTCATGTGCTTTAACTTTACATAATAGTTGCTATGTGAGACCTTTCCAAAGGGTTCTGAGATTCAACTTCACAAAGTAATGGTAATAAGTTGTATCGAGATGCACTAATCTTAGTTTCAGTTATTCTCCAAAGTAAGTCCAATTACAACCTTCTGTCTGAAAATAAATCTTTGTTTTCAACCTTCACCTTTACTCAACCATCTCTGTTCCTAATGTTAATCGGATCCAACCCAGTTGGTGCAGCCAAAATCAGACACAGAGGGGGCGATTTTCCCATCCTGATTGCCTGGGAGAATCGTATGTGGGCCGATTTAAATTGGCCCGCATCTCTGAGTGCCAGATATCCATAGTTGGGACCATGCTGAAAACTGGCAGAAACAGCAGTAAATTATTTTAACCTATTTTTAATGTGAATTAACTGTCATTATTGGGCCTGGGACTGAAGTCTCCAGACCAGCTAGCATCTCCCACCCATCAGTGCAATTTCACTCCAGTGGCGTTCAAACTAGCTCCCCACTTTTGGGGAACTATTGGGAGACCTTGCTGGAGTGTGGGACAGGGCAATCAGGGCCCCTCAGAGGATCAGGTGGCGGGAGGTGGTGCCCCTTGAGCATGGACACTCTGGCAGTGCCAGCCTGTGCCCCCTAGGACTACCCAAGGGCCAAAGTGCCCATGCTCAGGGGGAAACGTGGCACTGTACATTGGCATGGGACAGTGCCAAGTGTGCAGGGCCAAGACAGCAAGGCCTAGGGGCGATTGATGGGAGTGGGGGATCCCATTGCCATTCTGCATTGGGATCGTTTGAACCTGGAGGGAGGCCAGCGATCCGGGTGGGCTGAGGGGTGGGTGTGTTGGGTGCTGTATAGGGAGTATGCCTCCCGTGGAAGGAGGGGTCTGCATGGAAGGGTCTGCCATGGTTGGCATGTCTGCTGGGGTGTCTACCACCCGTGGGGGTGGGGGATCTGCCGCAGGGGGATTATCACTGCTGGGGGTGTAGGCTGGAGATCGAGGTACTCTGGGACAGGAGGGGGGTTTGGGGCTGGCCTGGGAATGCTCATGGGGCAATGATCGGGCCATGATGGGGGGGCAGGAGCGAAGGCAGCATTGTGGGAGTCCCAGGCTGGCCAGCAAACTGAGGATACGCAAAAGCCGGAACTGCCAGACTCTGGTGTGAATAGGCCCCGCTCCCGAGTTTTTAATTATATTCACAAATGTGACCTCTGCATTGCACAGAGTGTGGGAGATTCTTGTCTGGAATCACATTGAAAAACCAATCGTGATTTACACCAGTTTTCCTGCAAATTCAGCACTTAGAACATTTTTGGGAGAATTATCCCCTGAGAATTTCTTGAGAGAATTTATTCAATTGTTCTGCATCATGGATCTTCTCCACACAAAGACAATTAATAACCGTCACCTGTTTCTTTTAACCATAACAAGCTAATCAACATGGATTAACACTCTATACTCAGCAGTGAGAGTATGGTCATCAGGGCTCAGCTTCATTGGGTTAGTCATGTAGTTTGTATTGCAGATTTCTGTATACCAAAGACAATGTTCTACAGCCGGTGAGCATCCGAATCACACCTCAAGATATACTCGTCTTGGATATAAAGATATCCTGAAAGGGAATCTTAGAGCTAACAAGCTGGATCCCAATACATGGGAAAAATAAATTTGGACAAATCCAAATGGAAAAGTTTCCATCATCATGTGATTCTGACATTTGAGGAGAACAGAGTCAAACGCCTTTAGGACAAGTGAGCGTGGCGCATAGCAAATATCTTCATTCACCTCTCCAACAGTGACTTTATATGCAGTATTTGTGGTAGGTTATGTAACAGACTCTTGGCCTAACCTCATAAATGAGCTGTCATGAACTTAGACTGTAAACCAGTCTTTTTTCAGTAGCAGATATAAACAACATCAGTGTAAGATTCACACAGTATATTTCTACCAGACTTCATTAGAACATTGAAAACAGTCATAATCATACTTGCTTACCGCTTTCTAAAAAAACCAAAATACCTACCTTTGCAGGTCTTGACTTCTTGTCGCAACGCTTCCTGTGTGTTGTTGCCACTTTTGCTGAAAAACATTTAGAAAATTAAAGATGCACCATAAGGGACTTATTTCTGCATCATGTATTCAATATTAAAATACTCAATAAAATGACTAAAAACATTTACAAAGTTGATACGGTCTAAAATGGACCAATTGAGCTAGCAGCAGAACAATCACTTACGTGTAAAGAATGAAAGCCTATTGGTAAGGTATGGGCCTAAATTATCCAGTCACGCATGCCCCACTACCGTTGCCACCAAGAACAGAGAATTTGGTGCTTAGCCAAATCACCATTCACTGCAGTGGGACCAGAGAATCTTAGTCGCAGATGAGGTCAGAGAATTCTGCTCGTGGTCTTAAATTTATGGAATTAGTTCAAAGAACAAAAGAACAAAGAACAACACAGCACGGGAAACAGGCCCTTTGGCCCAACGAGCCCATGCCGCCATTTTAACATTATGAGTGCTCTCCTCTACCCATGACCTTTGTCTACGCCTATTGGGGAAGATTGAGGGAAGAATAATTTAGGGACAATTTGTTACACCAATCAGCCTAAGAGCACGTTTTTTTGGGATGTGGGAGGAAACCGGAGCACCCGGAGAAAACCCACGCAATCACGGGGAGAATGTGTAAACTCCCGCAGACACCAGCCCAAATCCATGTATCTGCACAGCAAACAGTGATAGTCACTCAGCTGTCAAGTTGCCCATCAGATGGTCCAGTTTAAGTGTACACTAACGACGTGAAGCACTAGGCAACTTTCGAAGCAACATCCAAGAGCAGCCATCGCATGACCCACCACGTGTATGCCCCTTGTTGGTCAACAAGGCAGACCTTGTGAAGTAAAAGAAAAGACAACAATAAACATGCAAAACTTAGACAGACATTTACGGAATCCCCAGAAGCGCAGAAATATAGCAAGTGAGCCATGAAATATTTTGGAAGGTCCATAGGAATCAATTGATTCCCAGGGACGTCCCAAAGCTCTTGATCTTTATTTCAAAAAGCCTTCTGTATCCCTCCATCTCTAGTCCGCTCATGTGCCTGTCTAAGTAAGCCTTAAACAACCCCAGCGTGCCTGCCTCCACCACCCTACTTGGCAGTGCATTCCAGGCCCCCACCACCCTCTGTGTGAAAAACCTCCCTTCTAACATCCGAGTTATACGTCGCTCCCCTTACCCTAAGCCCGTGGCCCCTCATAATTATTGTATCCAACCTAGGAAAAAGCTTATCACTGTTCACTTTATCTATACCCTTCATAATCTTACACACCTCTATTAGATCTCCCCTTATCCTCCCCCTTTCTAAGGAGAACAGCCCCAGTTTGCCCAATCTTTCCTCATAGCTCAGGCCTTCCATACCAGGCAACATCCTGGTAAACCTCCTCTGCACTTTCTCCAGGGTCTCCACATCCTTCCAGTAGTAAGGCGACCAGAACTGGACGCAGTACACCAAATGCGGGCAAACCAACGTTCTGTACAACTGTTCAAGTTATCTTCTCTCTACAATACTGTGCATTTTTCCTTTTCAAATAATAATCTAATTCACTCTCAAATATTTTGAATGAATCTGCCTGTACCACACTCTGACAGTGGGCGGGATTTTCCAGCCTCGCTCAGCTCAAAACCGGAAAACCCCACCCGATGTCAATGGACCTTTCCATGATCCTCCCCTCGCCTGCTCTGATATCCGTGGTGGACAGGACAGCAAAGTTCCAGCCTGTGAATTCCAGATCCTTACTATTCACTGCATGGGGTTTTTCCTCATGACTCCATTGCTTGTTTTGCTAATGACCTAAAAGATTTGCCAGTGCTTATGTAATTTTACATGAAATCGTGATTCACAATCCCAAAGCTTCACTCAAGCACATTTTGAAATGCTAAAGTCTCACCTTTCCCATTGTCCAATCATGATTTACACCTGTTTTCCTGTGAATTTAGTACTTAGAACTGCTGCACGTGCACAAATATGCCATTCGCAATTTTATACATTGTGAGAATTTGCGGGAACAGAACCCCCATGATAGTTAGGGGATTTCTGTACTTGCTGTTTTCATTCACTTAGTCAATTTTATATCCTTGTTGCTGCTATACTTTTTTCCCCATTTTCTCACAAGTCAGTTATGCAGCATTTTATCAAGTACCTTTGGGATATCCATATAGATCATATCAACAGCAGTACACTTATCAAACCTCTGTTACCTCATCAAAAAAATCCATCAAGGTAGTCAATCATGATTTGCCCTTAACAAATCCAAGCTGCCTAACCTTAATTAACCTAAGTGATTACTGGCTTTGATGTGAAGTCATGGAAGGTATTAGGAGTCGATAGGTGGAATTTTCTCATCCTGCCCACCACAGGAATCCAAGTCGGCTGGAAGGTGGACCAGGAAAAGGTCCATTGACCTTGGGATGATTTTCCAGTCTTGGGGCAAGCATGGCTGGAAAATCCCTGCATATGTTTCCAGGAGCTATGGGCTTGATGAAAAACTGGAAGGACATTTAATTATTTGGACAATTGCTTTTCCTTTAAACATTACAAGTTCATAGAACATAGAACACACTACAGCACGAACAGGCCCTTCGGCCCACAAGTTGCACCGATCATATCCATACATACCAGGCCATAGAACTATCTGTAACTCCCAATCCCATTAAATCCCATGTACTCATCCAGAAGCCTTTTAAAAGACCCCAGCGAGTTCGCCTCTACCACCACAGACGGCAGCCGATTCCACTCACTCACCACCCTCTGAGTGAAAAACTTACCCCTGACATCTCCTCTGTACTTGCTTCCCAGCACCTTAAACCTGTGTCCTCTTGTAGCGACCATTTCAGCCCTGGGAAATACCCTCCAAGAATCCACCCTATCTATTCCTCTCAACACTTTATAAACCTCTATCAGGTCGCCTCTCAACCTTCGTCTTTCCAGGGAGAAGAGACCTAGCTTCCTCAACCTATCTTCATAAGGCATGCCTCCCAATCCAGGCAACATCCTTGTAAATCTCCTCTGCACCCTCTCAATAGCTTCCACATTTTTCCTGTAGTAAGGCGACCAGAACTGCGCACAGTACTCCAAGTGGGGTCTGACAAGGGTCTTATAAAGTTGCAGCATTACCTCCCGACTCCTAAACTCAATCCCTCCACTAATGAAGGCCAGTACACCATACACCTTCTTGACCACATCTTCCACCTGCGAGGCCGATTTAAGAGTCCTATGGACCCAGACCCCAAGATCCTTCTGCTCCTCAACACTGCGAAGACTCCTACCCTTGATATTGTACTCCTACATCCCGTTGGTCCTGCCAAAATGGACCACTACACATTTATCCACGTTGAAGTCCATCTGCCACTTCTCCGCCCAGTCCTGCATCCTATTTATGTCCTGCTGCAACTTCTGACATCCCTCCAGACTATCCACAACACCACCAACCTTCGTATCGTCGACGAACTTACTAACCCATCCCTCCACTTCCTCATCCAGGTCATTTATGAAAATGACAAACAGCAAGGGTCCTAGAACAGATCCCTGGGGCACTCCACTGGTGACCGACTTCCATGCAGAAAAAGACCCATCCACAACCACTCTCTGCCTTCTGCAGGCAAGCCGGTTCTGGATCCACAACGCCAAAGCCCCTTGGACCCCATGCCCTCTCACCTTCTCAAGAAGTCTTACATGGGGGACCTTATCAAACACCTTGCTGAAGTCCATGTAAACCACATCCACCGCTCTTCCTTCGTTAATGTGTTCAGTCACATTTTCAAAGAACTCAACTAGGCTCGTAAGGCACGACCTGCCCTTGACAAAGCCATGCTGACTATTCCTGATCATTCTAAATTTCTCTAAATGCTCATACATCCTGTCCCTCAGAATCCTCTCCATCAACTTACCAACCACTGAGGTCAGACTCACAGGTCGGTAATTTCCCGGGCTATCCCTGTTCCCTTTCTTGAAAATAGGAACCACATCCGCAATCCTCCGGAACCTCTCCCATTTCCATTGACGATGCAAAGATCATCACCAGGGGCTCTGCAATCACTTCCCTCACCTCCCACAATAACCAGGGGTACATCCCATCCAGTCCCGGTGACTTGTCTATCTTGATAGAATTTAAAAATTCCAACACATCCTCTTTCTTAGTGTCCACATACTCAATTTCTTCAGTCCGCCGCAAACCTGTAGTACAACCTCCCAGATCACTTTCCACCGTGAATACCAAGGCAAAGTACTCATTAAGCACCTCTGCCATTTCTTCTGGTTCCACACAGACTTTTCGACCTTCACCTTTTATAGGTCCTATTCCATCACTTCTCATCCTTTTACTCTTCACATATTTGTAGAACACCTTGGGTTTCTCCTTAATCTTGAAGATTCACTTCAATCTGTTAAAAAAACACTTTTTTCAGGAACTCACATGATGTGGTGACAGGCGTTATTTTCTTTATTTGAGTTAACTACAAAATAAATGGCAGAACAATCTGGAGCATAGACACACAGAAAGATCTCGGAGCACAGGTCCACAGATTCTTAAAAGTGGAGCACAGGTGGAAAAGGTGGTGAAGGAAGCATTTGGCATGCTTGCTTTCATCAAACGGGGCATTAAGTACAAAAATTGGCAAATTATGTTAGAGTTCTATAAAATGTGGTTTAGGCCACATTTGGAATACTGTATCCAATTCTGGTCACCACATTACCAGAAGGACGTGGAGGCTTTGGAGACAGTACGGAAAAGATTTACCAGGATGTTGCCTAGTGTAGAGGGTATTAGCTATCAGGAGAGATTGAATAAACTGGGATTGTTCTCCCTGGAAAGATGGAGGCTGAGGCGCAACCTGATAGAAGTTTATAAAATTATGAGCGGTATGGTTAGGGTGAACAGTTAGAAGCTTTTTCCCAGGACAAAAATGACAATTACAAGGGGGCACAAGTTCAAGATAAGGGGGAAAAGGTTCAGTGGAGATGTGCAGGGGAAGTTTTTTAGTAAGAAGTCTCGCAACACCAGGTTTAAGTCCAACCAGTTTATTTGATAGTAATCCCACAAGCTTTCGGAAACGGTGTTCCTTCGTCAGGTGTGTGGAAGGTTCTGATCAGAGAAAGGCATACAAAGATACACACAGTTTACAGAATACTGATTAGAATGCAAGTCTTTGCAGCTAACCTGATATTCAAGTCTTAAAGATGCAGACAATGTGAGTGGAGATAGCATTAGCATAGTCTAAAGTGATGTGTATTGTCTCCAGACAGGACAGTGAGATTTTACAAGCCCTGGCCCTGGGTTACAGATAATGCGATATGTACCCCAGATCCCAGTTGAGGCCGTCCTCATATGTGCGGAACTTGGCTATCAGTCTCTGCTCAGCGACTCTGCGCTGTCATGTGTCGTGAAGGCCGCCTTGGAGAACGCTTACCCGAAGATCAGAGACCGAATGCCTGTTTTTTAACACAGAGAATGGTGGGGGCCTGGAATACACTACCAAGTGAGGTGGTTAAGGCAGATATAAGGCAGCAACATTTAAGACCTTTATGAACAGACACATGAATAGACAGGGAATAGAGGGATATAAGTGGTTGGTCTAGATTGGACAACGTAATTGCTGCAGTTTCGGAGGGCCTGTGCTGTACTGTTCTCTGTTCTTTGTAATCTTTGTAAAAAACAGTCCAGAAAGACAATTTTTTTACACAGAGGGTAGTGAGTGTATGGAACAAGCTGCCAGAGTAGTAGTAGAGGTGGGTCTTTTAAAAAGTGTTTAGACAGTTACATGAGTAAAATGGATATAGAGGGATATGGACCAAAAGCAGGCAATTGGGATTAGTTGAGGCATTAAAAAAAAGGATGGCATGGACGTTGGGCCAAAGGGTCTGTTTCCATGCTGTAAACCTCTCTGATTCTCAATTACTTCCAGCAGCATGTGCTAGTGAGTATATGAATAGTAAGCAGAAGAAGGCTTTACTTTCCTGGATCACTGAGCCATAAATTTTAGAATTCAGATTCCTGGGATATTGAGTCCGATTCTGAGGATGGTGGGAACAGTATAAATTGGGTGGGTTGTACTGGGGCACGACCAGGATTGGTGTCTTTTGGGGCAGGATTTGCTGAAGTGGTTGGAGTGGTTTTAAATAAAATGGCAGGGGATGGGGCCTATGCAAGGAGTCAGTGGAGGAGGAAGTCAGTGGAGGAAGAAAGAAGGGTAAGAACAAAAGCCAGAAAAGGGAATAAGAAAAGTGATAGCCAGAGAAACCAAGGGCCAAAATCAAACAGGATCACAGTGAAAAATGATGGGAATGGGGCAAGTGATGTTAAAAAGACAAGCCGTAAGGAATTTTTGCCTTACGATACAGTCAGGATCACAGAGACTTGGCTGCAGAGTGACCAGGGATGGGAATTGAACATCCAGGAGTATTCAGTATTTAGGAAGGACGGACAAAAAGGAAAAGGAGATGGAGTTGAATTATTGGTTTAAGAGGAAATTAATACAACAGTGAGGAAGGATATTAGCTCTGAAGATGTGGAATCTGAATGGATAGTGCTGGGAAGCACCGAGGGCAAAAAACGTTTGTGTGTGGGGGGGGTGTTCTTTCCGGTAAAACGTTAGAGGGGGTTGTATATAGACACCCAAACTGTAGTGTTGATGTTGGGGGTGGCATTAAACAGGATACATGCAATAAAGGAACAATTAGGTAACTCCAGGTGATTTTAATTTGCATATAGATTGGGAAAATCAAATTAGTAACAAGACCATAGAGGAGGAATTCCTGGAGTGTATATGGGATGGTTTTCTGGACTAATACATTGAGGAACCATCCTAGGCTGGGTAGATTATCAGATTCTGGGGATTTATCCCTCTTCAGTCCCATCAATTTTCCCAGCACCATTTCTCTACTAATATTGATCTCCCTCAGTTCTTCCCTCTCATTAAATCTTGCATTCTTCAAATTTTCTGGTATCCGATTTAGGTCCTCTTTTGTGAAGACGGAACCAAAGTATGTATTCAGGTGCCCAGCCATTTCTTTGTCCTCTATTATATGTTCCTCCATTTCTGTCTGTAGGGGACTTACATTTGTCTTTACCAATCTCTTCCCCTTCATGTACCTATAGAAACTCTTAGTGTCAGTCTTTATATTCCCTGCAACTTTACTTCTGTATTGTATTTTCCTTTCTTAATCAATCCCTTGGTCCTTCTGTGCTGAGTTCTAAACTGCTCCTAATCCTCAGACCTATTATTTTTCTTGGCCATTCTGTATGCTTCTTCCTTGGATCAGAAACTATCTCTAATTTCCTTTGCTAGCCATGGATTGGCCCTCTTCCCCATTTTGCTTTTGTCCCAGATAGGAATAAACAGTTGTTGCAGTTTCCCCATGCATTCCTTGAACATTTGTCATTGCCTATCAACTATCATCCCTTTAAGTAACTCCTCCCAATCTATCAAGGCCAACTCATGCCTCGTATCTTCACAGTTTCCTTTATTAAGATTCATCACACCACTGACCATATCACTGGATTTGGCATCATGATGATGTGACGGTTGCCTAACGTAATCTCATGCGACTTTCCACCTGTTTCGACAGTGTACCTGAAGCCAGGATATTATTTAGTGGTGTGTCAATAATCAATAGACAATGTTTGCACTAATGCAAAGGTTATCCTTGTCAGGCTCCTGGCGATTGCAGGGTTCGAGTCATAAGTACTCATCAAACCATTATCAAAGTGAGACACTGCCTGTCAGGATGATGCATACAAACGTCACAGCTTTACTGCATGTTTGGATCTCCTTTGGAAGAGAGAGTAACCTTGGTAACATGTGGTTGCTGTGGAGCAATTAGAAGTTGCTTAGCACAGAGCTCCACTGTGCCACTGTGTTCTGATATGCAAAGGTCAACTGAGAGTCAGTAGCAGGATGATGCTCAATATTATACATTGATGAAAGTTAGCAATGGGACAAATGGAGTTCTGAAGATGGTGCTCCCTCTTGAGATACCCAAAGCAAAACAGTAAAGAATGATATTTGTCTTCGGGCTGTCTTACTGAGCTGATGTCACACTGACATAAGTACATACACCTCGAATTTAGAATAATAGCTACTTAAAAACTACGATGCAAACTGAATTGGTGAGACAATGGATGAAAATGCTGTACTATGTGGAACTGCTGAAGGCCGTTTGCTAAGCAAGTACAAATTACTCCACAGCGACCACATGTTACCAATGCTACTCTCTCTTCCAAAGATAGTCCAATCATTAGATGAGATGTTGACTAATAATAGTTCCATTTGACTTTTGGTAAGATCTTCAAGCTGAGAATGAAGTTGTTGCAGTGACCCATGCATTGATGGCTAGCGGAAGCTGTGATGACAAAAATTTGTCATCACCTTATTCATCTGGAATCTTGTAGCTCCGAGCTACAATGTGGTTTAGATGTGGTGGCAGTTACAGAGACGTGGTTAAAGGAGGGGCAGGACTGGCAGCTAAATGTTCCAGGGTATAAGTGTTTTAGGCGTGATAGAGGAGGGTTGAAAAGAGGAGGGGGAGTGGCGCTCTTAGTTAGGGAGCAGGTCACAGCAGTGCAGAGGGAGGATAACATGGAGGGGTCGGAAATTGAGTCTCTGTGGGTGGAGTTAAGGAATAGGAAGGGGGCCATTACTATGCTAGGAGTGTACTATAGGCCGCCCGATAGCCCGCGGGCAGTGGAAGAGGGTATATGTAGGGACATTTTGGATAAGTGTAGGAAGAATAGGGTTGTTGTAGTGGGAGATTTTAATCTCCCTGGGGTGGATTGGAAGGTGCCTAGAGCTGGGGGGTCTGATGGGGAGGAATTCATAAGATGTGTATTGGAAGGATCCTTGCAACAGTATGTAGATAGCCCGACTAGAGAGGGGGCGATACTGGATTTAGTTCTGGGAAATGAGCCGGGTCAGGTGGCTAATAGTGACCACAACTCCGACTACTTTAAGATACGAATGGAAAAAGATGAGAACCGTCCTAAGGGGAGGATGCTAAATTGGGGGAAGGCTAGATACAGCCGGATTAGGCAGGAGCTTAGGGATACAGACTGGGATAGGCTGTTGGAAGGCAAGACCACGTTCAGCATGTGGGAGTCTTTCAAGGGAAAACTGCAATGGGTGCAGGAAAGGCATGTGCCGGTTAGGAGAAAGGATGGGAAAGGTAGGATTAGGGAACCGTGGATTACTAGAGATATAGAAGACCTGGTTAGGAGGAAACGAGAGGCGTACGTCTAGGTCTAAGCAGCTGGGAACAGAGAGAGCGTTGGAGGAATACAGAGAGAATAGGAGGGATCTCAAACGGGGAGTTAGGAGAGCAAAGAGATGGCTTTGGCAGGTAGGGTTAAGGAGAATCCAAAGGCGTTTTACTCCTATCTTAAGAACAAAAGGGTGGCTAGGAGTAAAATCGGTCCTCTCAGGGACAGAAGTGGGGAATTGTGCTTAGAGGCAGAGGGAATGGGGGAGATCCTGAATGAATACTTTGCATCGGTATTCACGAAGGAGAGGAACTTGATGTCTAGTACGGTCATTGAGGGAGCGGTAGACCAATTGAAAGATCTATTGATTACAAGGGAAGAAGTGTTAGGGCTCTTAGAGGGCATTAAAACCGATAAACCTCCGTGGCCTGATTGCATTTATCCTTAGGCTGCTTAGAGAGGCAAGGGATGAGATTGCTGGGCCTCTGACGTGAATCTTTGTCTCTTCTTTGGACACAGGTGAGGTCCCAGAGGACTGGAGGATAGCGAACGTGGTACCGTTGTTTAAAAAGGGTAGGAGGGATAGCCCAGGTAGCTATAGGCCAGTGAGCTTAACGTCAGTGGTAGGTAAGTTGATGGAGAGGATTCTTAGGGATAGGATGTATGCGCACTTGGAGCGTTGCGATCTGATTAAGGATACGCAGCATGGCTTTGTCAAGGGGAAGTCTTGCCTTATGAATCTGGTAGAATTCTTTAAGGAGGTGACAAAAACGGTTGACGAAGGACGAGCCGTTGATGTCGTCAATATGGATTTCAGTAAGGCGTTTGACAAAGTCCCTCATGGTAGGTTGGTGCAGAAGATTAAAGCTCAAGGGATATGTGGTCAGGTATTTAGATGGGTGGAGAACTGGCTTGCAAAGCGAAGTCAGAGAGTAGTAGTGGAGGGGTCTTTTTCTAGCTGGAGGTCTGTCACTAGTGGTGTGCCGCAAGGCTCGGTACTGGGACCTCTTCTCTTTGTAGTGTATATAAATGATTTGGGAGAGGGAGTAGGTGGTGTGATCAGCAAATTTGCTGATGACGCCAAAATGGCTGGATTGGCAGGCAGTGAGGAGCAGTGTCTGGCAATACAGCAGGATATTGATAGGCTGGTTGATTGGGCAGATACGTGGCAAATGGAGTTTAATCCGGATAAATGTGAGGTGATGCATTTTGGCCGGAATAATGTAGGGGGAAGTTATATGATAAAGGGTAAGCCCGTAAGGAGTATAGAGTCGCAGTGAGACCTGGGGGTGCAAGTGCACAAACAAGTCTTTGAAGGTGGCAGTGCAAGTGGAGGGTGTGGTGAAGAAAGCCTATGGTATGTTAGCCTTTATAGGAAGGGGTATAGAATATAAGAGCTGGAGTCTAATGTTGCAGTTGTACAGAACGTTGGTTAGGCCACATTTAGAGTACTGCGTCCAGTTCTGGTCGCCTTACTACCGGAAGGACGTGGAGACTCTGGACAGAGTGCAGAGGAGGTTTACCAGGATGTTGCCTGGTATGGAAGGACTGGGGTATGAGAAAAGAGTGAAGAAATTGGTGCTCTTTTCCCTTGAAAGACGCTGACTGAGGGGGGATCTAATAGAGGTATATAAGATTATGAAGGGTATAGATAGAGTAAACAGAGGTAAGCTATTTCCTATAATAGAGACACGTAGGACAAGGGGCCATGGACTTAAGGTGAGGGGGGAGAGGTACAACACAGATATTAGAGGGAGGTTTTTCACACAGAGGGTAGTGGGGGTATGGAATGCTCTGCCAAGTAAGGTGGTGGAGGCAAACACGCTCGAGTCCTTTAAGAGTAACTTAGACAGGCACATGACTGAGTTGGAGATGGGTGGATATAGGCGATCCTTTTAAATAAGGGTTATTAGCATTGGGGCATCCCTGGTAATGTAAATGGGTATCGTATGATTATAATGTTTTCTCTCTTTTCATTCACAGGTTTTAGTCGGTCCACCTCGTGTCCAACGAGGGGCATACACGCGATGGGTCGTACTGGGGCTGCTCTCGGTTGTTCGAGATTGGCCTAGTGCTTCATGTCGTTAGTATGTGCCTAAACTGGACAAGATACTGGGCAAGACGACAGCTCAGTGACTATCGCTGATTGCTGTGCAGACACATGGATTTGGGCCAGTGTCTGTGGGAGTTTGCGCATTCTCCCCGTGCTTGCGTGGGTTTTCTCCGGGTGCTCCGGTTTCCTCCCACACCCCAAAGATGTGCTGTTAGACTGATTGGCAGGAATAAACAAATAAGTTGTCCCTAAATCAGTTTCCCTCAATCTGGATGGCCATAAAACATTAGACAGGGGTTGTGGATAGAGAGGTGGACTGGTGGTGCTGAGATGGCGGCGCGGGCTCGTTGGGCCGAAGGGCCTGTTTCCTGGGCTGATTTTGTTCTTTGTTTGTTCTTTTGTACAAGGAGTGGGGTAGCTTCATCTTGGGTTTGGACATAGCTCGGCACAACATCGAGGGCTGAAGGGCCTGTACTGTGCCGCACTGTTCTATGTTCTAGGAGTTGGCAGCATGCCACATAAACCCACTTGTCTTTGATGAAAATATTACCAATAGTTGGGTAAGGTTCCAGGAGGAATGGCGCATTTACTGTGGTGTTGCACTCTCTGACAAGTCAGCATTAAAATTTGTGGGCCCAAGGTCGTTGAAAAATTTATTTCCTTGTTGGCCACTGGTCAGGTTCCAAAGGACTAGAGGACAGCCAATGTTGTCCTGTTATTTAAGAAAGGTAGCAAGAATAACCCGAGTAATTATAGGCCAGTGAGCTTAACGTCAGTGATAGTGAAATTGTTGGAAAAGATTCTTAGAGATAGGATCTATACATATTTGAAACCGAACGGACTTGTTAGCAACATACAGCATGGTTTTGTATGAGGGAGGTCATGTCTCACTAATTTAATTGAGGAGGTGACAAAAATGATTGACGAGGGAAGGGCTGTGGATGGTGTCTACATGGACTTTAGTAAGGCATTTGACAAGGTCCTTAATGGTAGGCTGGTGCAAAAGATTAAATCTCATGGGATCAGGGATGAACTAGCTCGATGGATTCAGAACTGGCTTGGCCATAGAAGATGAGGGTACTAATAGAAGGGTGTTTTTCTGAATGGGGATCTGTAACTAGTGGTGTTCCGCAGGAATCAGTGCTGAGACCTAAGTTTGTAATATATATAAATGACTTGGAAGAAAACATAGTTGGTCTGATTAGCAAGTTTGCAAATGATACTAAGATTGGCAGAATTGCAGATAGTGATGAAGATTGTCAGAGAATGCGGCAGGATATAGATAGGC
Organism: Carcharhinus amblyrhynchos; assembly: GCF_965287045.1. Taxonomy (NCBI): domain Eukaryota; kingdom Metazoa; phylum Chordata; class Chondrichthyes; order Carcharhiniformes; family Carcharhinidae; genus Carcharhinus; species Carcharhinus amblyrhynchos. The sequence goes on along the minus strand of NC_137339.1, from coordinate 54,603,734 downwards.
TGGAAAATTGGGCGAAGAAATGGCAGATGGAATTTAATACAAACAAATGTGAGGTGATGCATTCTGGTAAATCCAATTCAGGTGGGAGCTATAAAAAAAATGGCAGAACCATCAGGAGCATAGACACACAAAGATCTGGGAGTACAGGTCCACAGATCCTTAAATGTGGGAGCACATGTGGAAAAGGTGGTGAAGAGAGCATATGGCAAGCTTTCCTTCATCGAATGGTGCATCAAATACAAAAGTTAGCAAATTAAGTTACAGTTATATAAAATGTTGGTTATGTCACATTTGGAATACTGTGTCCAATTCAACACGTTACCCGAAGGACGTGGAGGCTTTGAAGGGAGTTCAGAAAAGGTTTATCAGGATGTTGACTGGTATGGAGGGTATTGGCTATGAGGAGGGATTGTTCTCCCTAGAAAGACAGAGGCTGAGGGACGACCTTAAAGAAGTGTATAAAATTATGAGAGGTATGTATAAGATGAATAGTTGGAAGCTTTCAAGAGCATCAGCTCTTGACCTTGTCCAACAGGAATGAGGCACTTGCTCCCTGTGTGAGTGAGGAAGAGGGCTGTAGAGAGGATGAGCTAGCCATTGGGTCAAAACGCCTGTTTCCGTACTGTAAACCTCTATGACTACTGCACTGTGGTACAGGAGGCCATTCAAAAGTGGGGAGCAAAAAGACAAGTGGTAATTAGGGGGATTAATAGCATCCTTTGAAAGCCGGATTGTGAGTCCCATAAGGTATATTTCCCAGTGCCAGGATGAGGGACATCTTTGACTGGCTTGAAAGGATACTGGAGCAGGAGGGAGAGGATCCAGTTCTTGTGGTCCATATTAGGACAAACAACATAGTCAAGACTGGGGATTATCAGGCATTCGGAGTTAAATTAAAGAACACGGGTTATAATCTCTGAATTACTACCCAAGCCACATGCGAATTGGCACAGGTATGAGAAAATTAGGAAAGTGAACATATGGCTAAAGGAGTGGTGCAGGGAAGAGGGGTTCCATTTCATGGGGCATTGGATCGATATTGAAACAGGAAAGATCTGTACTGTTGGGACAGTCTTCACCTGACGGTCTTCATCTGGGATCAGTATTCTAGTAGAAAGGGTAAATAGGTTGGTTATAAGAACTTTAAACTAGTGAGTGGGGGGGGCAGGGGGGCAGGGGGTGGAGGAAAGGGTAAAACTACAGAAAGTATAATGGTTAATAGGAAGCAAAGCAGCAGGGTAGCATGTGGGGAGAAGGTTTCAATTACATGAAAAATTACAAAAAAAGTTAAAAGGTAGAAGAACATAGGAGAGGTTATGAATGGATGTGTAAGGATTCTAAAAAAAGGTATAAAAATTAGCAGAATGTCATTTTACTTAATTGCTCGTAGCACTCGAACAAGGTAAATGAGTTGATGGCACAAATCATCGCAAATGAGTATGATTTAGTTGCCATTACTGAAACATGGTTGCAGCGTGGTCACAACTGAGAATAAAATATCCAGGGGTATCACACTATTTGGAAGGACAGAGAGGAAGGTGAGGGACATGGTGTAGATCTGATATTTAAGGATGACATCAGGGCAGTAGTGTGAGATGATATAGTTCTATGGAGAAAAGTGTTGAATCCACTTGGGTGGAAGTTAGAAATAGTAAGGAGAAAAAGTCACTGATAGGCATGGTCAGCAAATAATAACATCATGGTGGGGCGAGCAATTTATTAAGGAAATAATTGATGCATGTAAGAATGTTATGGCAATTACCATGGGGACTTTAATCTATATGTTGATTGGTTAAACCAGGTCAGTCAAGGCAATCTTGAGGAGGAGTTCATAGAATGTGTCTGCAATAGTTTCCTTGAACACTATGTAATGGAACAGTATGTAATGATCTCACAGTTGGGGATCCTCGCAGAAAGAGCAATCACAGTATGCTTGAATTGAAAATACAGATGGAGCATGAGAAAGTAAAACCCAAAATCAGTGTATTGTGCTTTAACAAACGAGGCTGCAATGGGATGAGGGAGGAGTTGGCGAAGGTAAATTGGGAGGCAAAAGCTTTATGGTAGGACAGTGGAGGACTTTCAAAGTGAGTTTTCACAGTGCTCAGTAGTATATACCAGTGATAAGGAAGGACTGTAGAAAATAGATACAGACTGGGATAGGCCGTTGGAAGGCAAGACCACGTTAGGCATGTGGGAGTCTTTCAAGTGAAAACTGCAAAAGATGCAGGAAAGGCATGTGCCAGTTAGGAGAAAGGATGGGAAAGGTAGGATTAGGAAACCGTGGATTACTAGAGATATAGAAGGCCTTGTTAGGAAGAAACAAGAGACGTATGTCAGGTCTAAGCAGCTGGGAACGGAGAGAGCTTTGGAGGAATACAGAGAGAGTAGGAGGGATCTCAAACGGAGAGTTAGGAGAGCAAAGAGGGGGCATGAGATGGCTTTGGCAGGTAGGGTTAAGGAGAATCCAAAGGCATTTTACTCCTATCTTAAGAACAAAAGGGTGGCTAGGGGTAAAATTGGTCCTCTCAGGGACAAACATGGGGAATTGTGCTTAGAGGCAGAGGGAATGGGGGAGATCCTGAATGAATACTTTGTGTCGGTATTCACGAAGGAGAGGGGCTTGATGTCTAGTACGGTCATTGAGGGAGCGGTAAACCGATTGAAAGATCTATTGATTACAAGGGAAGAAGTGTTAGGGCTCTTAGAGGGCATTAAAACCGATAAATCTCCGGGGCCTGATTGCATTTATCCTAGGCTGCTTAGAGAGGCAAGGGATGAGATTGCTGGGCCTCTTGACGCGAATCTTTGTCTCTTCTTTGGACACAGGTGAGGTCCCAGACGACTGGAGGATAGCAAACGTGGTACCGTTGTTTAAAAAGGGTAAGAGGGATAGCCCAGGTAGCTATAGGCCAGTGAGCTTAACGTCAGTGGTAGGTAAGTTGATGGAGAGAATTCTTAGGGATAGGATGTATGCGCACTTGGAGCGTTGCGATCTGATTAAGGATACGCAGCATGGCTTTGTCAAGGGGAAGTCTTGCCTTACGAATCTGGTAGAATTCTTTAAGGAGGTGACAAAAACGGTTGACGAAGGACGAGCCTTTGATGTCGTCTATATGGATTTCAGTAACGCGTTTGACAAAGTCCCTCATGGTAGGTTGGTACAGAAGATTAAAGCTCATGGGATATGTGGTCAGGTATCTAGATGGGTAGAGAACTGGCTTGCAAAGAGGAGTCAGACAGTAGTTGTGGAGGGGTCTTTTTCTCACTGGAGGTCTGTCACTAGTGGGGTGCCGCAGGGCTCAGTACTGGGACCTCTTCTCTTTGTAGTGTCTATAAATGATTTGGAAGAGGGAGTAGGTGGTGTGATCAGCAAATTTGCTGATGACACCAAGATGGCTGGATTGGCAGGCAGTGAGGAGCAGTGTCTGGCAATACAGCAGGATATTGATAGGCTGGTTGATTGGGCAGATACGTGGCAAATGGAGTTTAATCCGGATAAATGTGAGGTGATGCATTTTGGCCGGAATAATGTAGGGGGAAGTTATATGATAAAGGGTAAGCCCATAAGGAGTATAGAGTCGCAGTGAGACCTGGGGGTGCAAGTGCACAAGTCTTTGAAGGTGGCAGTGCAAGTGGAGAGTGTGGTGAGGAAAGCCTATGGTATGTTAGCCTTTATAGGAAGGGGTATAGAATATAAGAGCTGGAGTCTAATGTTGCAGTTGTACAGAACGTTGGTTTGGCCGCATTTGGAGTATTGCGTACAGTTCTGGTCGCCTTACTACCGGAAGGATGTGGAGACTCTGGACAGAGTGCAGAGGATGTTTACCAGGATGTTGCCTGGTATGGAAGGACTGGGGTATGAGGAAAGATTGAAGAAATTGGTGCTCTTTTCCCTTGAAAGACGCCGACTGAGGGGGGATCTAATAGAGGTATATAAGATTATGAAGGGTATAGATAGAGTAAACAGAGGTAAGCTATTTCCTATAATAGAGACACGTTGGACAAGGGGCCATGGACTTAAGGTGAGGGGGGTGGGGCGGTACAACACAGATATTAGAGGGAGGTTTTTCACACAGAGGGTAGTGGGGGTATGGAATGCTCTGCTAACTAAGGTGGTGGAGGCAAACACGCTCGAGTCCTTTAAGAGTAACTTAGACAGGCACATGACTGAGTTGGAGATGGGTGGATATAGGAGAACCTTTTAAATAAGGGTCATTAGCATTGGGGCATCCCCGGTAATGTAAATGGGTATGGTATGATAATAATTTTTTTTTTCTCTTTCATTCACAGGTTTTAAGTCGGTCCACCTCGTGTCCAACGAGGGGCATACAGGCGATGGGTCGTACTGGGGCTGCTCTTGGTTGTTCGAGATTGGCCTTGTGCTTCAGGTCATTAGTGTGTGCCTAAACTGGACAAGATACTGGGCAAGACGACAGCTCAGTGACTATCGCTGATTGCTGTGCAGACACATGGATTTGGGCCAGTGTCTGTGGGAGTTTGCGCATTCTCCCCGTGCTTGCGTGGATTTTCTCCGGGTGCTCCGGTTTCCTCCCACACCCCAAAGATGTGCTGTTAGGCTGATTGGCAGGAATAAATTGTCCCTAAATCAGTTTCCCTCAATCTAGGTGGCCATAAAACATTAGATAGGGGTCATGGGTAGAGAGGTGGACTGGTGGTGTTGAGATGGCGGTGTGGGCTCGTTGGGCTGAAGGGCCTGTTTCCCAGGCTGATTTTGTTCTTTGTTCTTTTTCTTTTAAAAAGGGGTAATCAGCCATGGATATCTTAGGAAATAAGGAAGAGTATCGAATTGAAAGAAAATGCATACAAAGTGGCAATGATTAGTGGGGAACTAGAGGATTGGGAAGTCTTTAAAGGTCAACAGAAAGTCACGAGAGGAGTTATAAAGAAAAGTAAGATGGATTATGACAGTAAACTAGCTCAGAATTTAAAAACAGATAGCAAATGTTTCCACAAATCTATAAAAAGAAAAAGAGCGGTTAAGATAAACGTTAGTCCTTCAGAGGATGAGAAGGGGGATTTAATAATGTGAAATGAGGAAATGACCAAGGCATTGAACAGGTATTCTGTGTCGGTCTTCACAGTGAAAGACACAAATAACTTGCGAAAAATTGATGATAAGAAGGGAATGGCAGGCGAGACCTAGAAGTGATCATTATCACTAAATAAGCAGTGTTAACTAAGCAAATGGGGCTAAGACAAGTCTCCTAATCCTGATGGAATGCATTCCAGAGTACTAAAAGAGAAGGCAGGAGAAATAGCAAATGCACTGGAGGTAATTTACCAAAATTTGCTGGACACTGGGGTGGTTCCCACAGATTGGAAAACAGCAAATGTGATGCCACTGTTTAAAAATGGAGGTAGACAAAAGGCGGGTAACTATAGGCCAGTTCGCTTAACTTCTGTAGAAGGGAAAATGCTTGAATCTACCCTCAAGGAAGAAATAGTGAGACAATTAGATAGAAATTGTCGCATTGGGAAGACATAGCTTGGGTTCATGAAAGGCTGGTCATGTTTAACTGATTTAGGAGAGCTTTTTGAGGACAATGGGAAACCAATGGATACAGTGTATCTGGATTTCAAGAAGGTATTTGACAAGGTGCCACACAAAAGGCTACTGCATGAAATAAAGGTGCATGGCGTTACGGTAATGTATTAGCATGGATAGATAATTGGTTAACTAACAGAAAGCAAAGAGTGGGGATAAATAGATGTTTTTCTGGTTGGCAATCAGTGACTAGTGGTGTGCCTTAGGGATCAGTGATTACAATTTACATAAATGATTTGGAGTTGGGGACCAAGTGTAATGTGTCAAAGTTCACAGATGACACTAAGATGAGTGATAGTGCAAAGTGTGCAGAGGCCACTGAATGTCTGCAATAGGATATAGATAGTTTATGAGAGTGGGCAAGGGCAGATGGATTACAATGTTGGTAAATGTGAGATCATCCATTTTGGTAGGAATTACAACAAAATGGACTATTATTTAAATGGCAAAAAATTGTGGCATGTTGCTGTGCAGAAGGATCTGGGCATGAATCACAAAAAATTGGTTTCAGGTGCAGCAGGTAATTGGAAAGGCAAATTGAATTTTGTCCTTCATTGGTAGAGGGATGGAGTTTAAAAAGAGGGAGGTTACTGAGTAAGTTGCTAGTGAGGCCACATCTGGAGTACTGTGTACAGTTTAGGTCTCCTTACTTGAGAAAGGATAAATTAGCACTGGAGAGGGTGCAGAGGAGATTCACTGGGTTGATTCTGGAGTTGAGAGGGTTAGCTTATGAGAAGAGACTGAATAGACTGGGTTATACTTTCTGAAATTTAGAAGAATGAGGGGAGATCTTATAAAAGGGTATAAAATTATGAAGGGAATAGTTAAAGATAGAAGCAAGGAGGTTGTTTCCACTGGCAGGTGAAACTTGAACTTAGGGGGCATAGCCTCAAAATAAGAGGGAGCTGATTTAGGACTGAGTTGAGGAGCAATTTCTTCACACAAATGGTTGTGAATCTGTGGAATTCCCTGCCCAGTGAAGCAGTTGAGGCTACCTTGTTGAATGTTTCGAAAGCAAAAATAGATTTTTGAACAGTAAAGGAATTAAGGGTGGGCGGGTCATTGGAGCTGAGTTCACGAAAAGATCACCTATGATTTTATTGAGTTCAAGGCTCAAGGGGCCAAATGGCCTACTCCTTCTCCTAGTTCTCGTGTTCTCATTATGTGCAATACCCTGGTTCACTGTGCTCAAAGTATTGATTTTAAAATCCCTGGCCTTATTTACAAATCCCACCAAATCTTTGTTCCTTCTTCTTAATGATTCCTTCCAACCATCTGTCTCAGGCACTTTTGAATTATGTCTTTTCCCCACTCCTGCCCAACTATGATCAGCAACTTATCTTTCGGTCATCATTCATTTTATATTGAGGACACACATTTTAAATATTTTGCTTTATAACTTCTCTCATTCCCTTCAATCAAATCTAATCATAGTAGCATCTATTTATTTATTGAATAGTGTCTTTGGTATTGATATTTTTGACCAGAGCTGAGTTACTAAAAGTTCTCCTAAAAAAATTCAAAGTACTGAATTGACGGGAAAAATTCACGATTGTTTTCTCAGTGCAACTTTAGAGTCAAATCTCTCACACTCGTGCACTGCAGAGGTCACAATTGTGAATATCATTAAAAGCTTGGGGTGAGGTCTATTCATACCAAAGAGGCTGAAATTGGCAGGATGAGCAGGAACCCATCCATGTGCACATTTCTGGGGGATCGCTGAAAGGACCTCCCAGCATCGGAATTACTGCCCTCCAAGACCCACAGACATCGTTGGCCCCCGTAACCCCTATACAGACAGCGCTGGCCTCATCGTGGCCCCCAAAACCCCCCACAGATATCAGTGTCCTCATCACTGTTTCCCTCTCCCATACAGACATCACTGGACACATCGCAGCCCCCCCACCCCCCACACACACATCGCTGGCCACATTGCTGGCCCCCATAACCCCCACACAGACATAGTTGGCCTCATTGTTGATTCCCCCCATCTCTCAGATATCATTGGCCATATTGCTGGCCCCCATAAACCCCCCTCCCCACAGACATTGCTGACCTCATCGCTGCCCCCCCCACATACATCACTGACCCACCATGTCCCCCTCACAGACATTGCTGTCACCCCCACACAGAAATCACAGCCCCCCTACACAGACATTGCTACCCCCCCCCATGTCCCCCATACAGACATCGCTGCCCCCCGCTTCACAGACATTGCTTGCCACCCCCTATGCCCACCGTACAGATATCGCTGCCCCCCTCCCCCACAGACATTGCTGGTCCCCCCACCACCACACAAACATCACCGCACCCCCCCCCCCCCCCCCCCACCACCTTTCCCCCATACAGACATCGCTGGGTATCCCTCACACAGTCATAGTTGCCTGCTCACCTTATGCCCCCATAGATCTGGATAATGCAGGTACCCCAACCCTCCATCCCTTGAATATATTGACCTCACTGTTGCCCTGTCGAGAACTTGTGCTGTACTGCAATACACACCCCCAGGTTGTGAGCGCTCCCTCTATTGAATGGGAGCCCTAAGTATTGCACCCCACCCCCCACCCCGTCCCCCCGCCGCCCCACCACCAGACACAGCAGCTTATTAGGATGCATGAAACAGCCTTCAAAATTTCTCACAAGAAATTGTTAATTGTTGCTATCTTGCCCTTGACTGGCGAAAGTTACTGCATCTGCACTCCCCTAATAATGATGTGGGTATGCCGGCGTTGGACTGGCGTAAACACAGTAAAAAGTCTGACAACACCAGGTTTTAGTCCAACCTATTTATTTGATAATATACTCACTAGCTTTCGGGGTTACCCCCTTCGTCAGGTGAATGGAGAGTTCTGGCCTCAGACAGAGCATATAAAGCACAGACAGTTTAGAGATTACTGATTAAAATGCGAATCCTTACACCTAACCTGCTGTTCAAGACCTGAAGTGGCTGATAATGTGAGTGGAAGGAGCACTGATCACAGTTTAAAGAGATGTGTATTGTCTCCAGACAGTACAGTAAGTGAGGTTTTGCAAACCCAGGCAAGTCATGGGGGTTACAGATAGTGCGACATGAACCCAAGATCCCTGTTGAGACCGTCTTGGGTTCATGTCGCACTATCTGTAACCCCCATGACTTGCCTGGGTTTGCAAAACCTCACTTACTGTACTGTCTGGAGACAATACACATCTCTTTAAACTGTGATCAGTGCTCCTTCCACTCACATTATCAGCCACTTCAGGTCTTGAACAGCAGGTTAGGTGTAAGGATTCGCATTTTAGTCAGTAATCTCTAAACTGTCTGTGCTTTATATGCTCTGTCTGAGGCCAGAACTCTCCATTCACCTGACGAAGGGGGTAACCCCGAAAGCTAGTGAGTATATTATCAAATAAATAGGTTGGACTAAAACCTGGTGTTGTCAGACTTTTTACTCCCCTAATAAGCCAGAGTGGTATATAAGCTGCAGGAATGGACAGACAGCCAATCACACCACAAAGATGTCTTCGAGAAAATCTGCCCCAAGATTTGCCGAGGCTGACCAGGCTGCCTGCTTGATGCTGTGAAGGAGAGGCTTCAGTGGATCTTCCCCAGTCAGGGCCCTCACCCAAGGGTTGCAACAGCCATGGCATTGTAGGAGAGAGTGGCAGATATTGTGAATACCAGGAGCCTGAGACCACGGTCTGGCCAGCAGTGTAAAAAGAAACTGTATGACCTTCTTCGAGCAGCAAGGGTGAGTGAGCATCCCACTTGGAAACCCGCACATGGTTGGCAAGGGTCTCAAACCGTACTTAGACACCCGAAGGGCATGCAACAAGGCCCACTTTCCCATGAATAGAATCTAACTCCTTCCCCTCAACCCTCAACGAGCACCCTTCAGTGGTGACCCTTTTCCCTGAAACTGCCAGCACAACTATACACCTTATGTTCTAACAGAATAAAAGCATGGATAACCACCACAAGACAGCACAGACCGGTGGTGGTGTGCCTGACCTGTGGCAGCTGATCAGCTTCGAAAAGCGTGCCATGGAGCTGGCAAGGGGTGATGGGGCATCCAGAATGGTGACCAACAGCCAGGTTGGTGTCCAGCATGCAAATGAGCATAAGCATAACCTCAACCTAGGTCCTCTTTGAAGTAAGTGTGATGCTGCATGTTTTACCTCCCTCCCCCTAATGTGTGCTCTTTACTGCAGCTCTGGACCCAGAGGAACCCGGCCCTTTGGGTGTTGGTGCCCCACCTGCAAACTCCCCTTGAACCCTAGATGACAATCAGCGGGAAGCTATGAAGATTCCTCTGAGGACAGCACCAGTGAAGAGGCACCGACATCTACCACACAACTCACCAACACTGAGACTATCACAACAATGGTTACTTTTGGTGGTGAGGCTTTTGGGTCGCTATCTGGTGAGCATATCACAGACACTGATGTGCACATTGGGTGGAGGTGGGCACATCCAAGGGCTCAGGCACCACAGGTCTAGTTAGATAAACAAAGTGTCACAGTGAGACAAAGTGAAACAGTGTCATCCACAAGTCAGCCTCGGCCCTCCAGGTCCCAGCCACCCAGGGGATGTCCGCCAAGGGCATCACAGGTGTCACAGCTGGACACTTCCACCTCTGATGTGCATCCTGGGATAGCATCTAGAAGAAGCAATAGACCACACAAAGTTAGAAAATTGTAAGTTCACTAGGAGGGCACGAGTGAAGGTCACCAGTAGTGACATTATTTTACATTTGACATTTTTATTTGACATTAATGTTAAGAGCACAATAAACTTTTATTTGCACCTCACAACTGTGAGTAATGTGTCTCTGATTCCGCTCTGCCCTCCCCACCCCCACCACAGAGTTGAATGGTCCCCATTCCCATGCACAGTCTGTTGTGCCTTGCAAGACTCAGCCACATGTTACAGAGTGCCTGTCCTACCTTCTCCAACACCCCACCAGACCCTTGGTGCAAGCCCACCCCCTCCCCCAACCCCCAACCACCGACTGCCCCACAAACATGTGTCCCCAACCCTTAACAGCTATGCAGGCCAGGGTGACAGCATGCATTCTGATAACAGGTAGGAGTCAGACTTGAGTAGCACCACGGGCAGGATCCTATTGTATACAATAGTGAGTCATCATCATCACCAGCCTTCAACCAAGATTTACAAGCACTGCCAGCCCAGGCCCATTAACAGGTTTGAAAGCTTCTGGAGGACAAGATGAGAGAGACTGGGGAAGGGTGATGTGGTTTGAGGGCCCAGTTCAGTTTTGAGGGGAATGGCGGTTGCACTTGCTCCTGGGATGTGATGGATGTGTGGCGATTGTAGCCCCCTCACTGCGCCAGCTAGGTGAAGTGGGCTGTGATTAAGGCATCCTTCCAGCCCTTCCCTGCTGGACACCTGCCATCGCTACCTGCCCTTTTTCATCTGGCTCCTTGTATGGCAGGACATCCATCTCACCCTCTCACCGCTCCTCCATCTCCTCCTGCTCCAGCTGGTCACTCCGCTACTGATCAGTGTTGTGCAGAATGCAGCAAACTATGATTATGCATGAAGCCGCACAGGGTCATACTGGAGGGCCCCCCTCCAGAGTGGTCCAAGCAGCGAAACCGCATTTTAAGCAGGCCGATGCACCACTCTACAATGGACCGTGGCTGCATGGGCCTCATTGTAGTGGGTCTTGGCCTCGGGCTTGGGCCTCCACACAGCGTCATCAGCCATGACCTTAGCGGGTAACCTTTGTCATCCAGTAGCCATCTCTGCAGCCTGGTCTCATCTTCAAAGAGGCCAAGGATGTCCGACTGCCTGAGGAGAAAGCTGTTATGGACACTCCCTTGATGACATGTATCGACCTGCATGATCCTCATGAGACGGTCACAAACAATTTGAATGTTCAAGAAGTGGAACTCTTTTTTGGTTGGCAAAATGGAGCCTGCAAGGTGATGTGTGTCCTGTCCACTGCTGCCTGGACATATTGCATCCCAGCTATGGCAGCGAAGCCTGTAGCCTGGGCCTCTTGCTGTTTACGGCCTACACATCTGAGACCTGCAGCACACATTTGTGCACAGAGGCTTGGGAGGTCCCACTGAGGTCGCCACTGGGTTCCTGAAATGACCCAGATGGAAAAAAAGTTCAGGGCAGCCACAGGGAGCGAGTGGCTGCCTCTCCCCTAGGTGCCAGGTGTGTGAGCATCTCACATAGGTGCCCCATTGTGCTCTTGGAGAGCCGCAGCCACTGATGGCACATTGCCTCCAAGAGGGCCTCAAATGAATTCCAGGGCCTGTACCTCCTTGCTTTTGGCATTTTCTGCATTCTGTGAGCCCTTTCAGGAGACTGCTCACCCATCTTCTGGCTCTCAGCAGCAGCCCCCTGCCCTCCTTCTTGGGGGACAGGTATTGGCTGCTGCTGCAGTGGTCTCTCCACTTATCAACTTTGTGAACTGCCTCCTCCTCCACCACCATAATGACCAGCTCTAAATCAATCCGTCCGAGGTCCATCTGCACAGTGGGGTTTGGAAAGAGCAAAGAATGACATTGGTTGCGTAGATCTAGCAGGACCCAAATCCCTCAGCTGGGCCTACACCCACCCAATTGTGGGTGCTGGAAACGCCACACAATCCATGATGCCATGTATAATCTGATTAGGTTGTCATGACAAATGCTGGAACAAATTATGCACATCGGTGTGCAGCCGTGGGTACTGCACACCCTTGAGCCATTGCCATATGTGCAACTGCAACATCAGTTACAGGCATGTATTGCTTGTCCATGTCACTGGGTAGGCACAGACTGCAATCATCACCAGATGGGTGCCCAGTGACAACAGATTCCATGCAGTCTATGTCTGAGCTTTGGCATCCCAGCATGGAGCACCAGCTGCTTCATCTGGTTAGGCCTCAGTTAGCACATGATGTACTTCTCTGCACCCCACACCGCTCCACCCTGTGGGACCTCCTTCCCCCACTCCAGAAGTCAGTACAGTCCCTGATCACACTCCTTGACAAGACAATGGCACTGCAAAGTGCCTTGAAGGAGAAGGCTGAGCAGGACTCCTAAAGGACCCCTCCTCCACAGAATTACAGTAGTGCCTTGAAGGGACTGGCTGAGCAGGAGTCCTATAGGGACCCTCCCCCACAGAACTGCAGCAATGCCTTAAAGGGAAAGGCTGAGTAGGACTCCTATAGGCACCCTCCCCACAGAGCTCTGAGAAAATAGAAATGGTCTACCGGCAAGTACCTGAAGACAGCCAGGAAGGACCCCATCAAGCATCTCCAGGGATTATCTGCAACATCCCCTGCACTCTGCTCGCAGCACATATCTCCTCACGGCAGTTCAAGGCTGCCATGCCAGATTGAGACCTTTACATACTTAGTCTGATTCACACCCAAGTGACATCACACCAAAGAGGTGGGAGACGCTAACGTAGGCGGAGATTGTCATGTCGATCCTGATAACGGCATGCTAAAGTATGGTAAGTAATGCAAATCAGCAGTATGCCAGTTTTCAGTGCGGTCTCAACAGTGCCATTTTTTTCTGGTTTTGACTTGCACGTAGGTTGTAAATGCTTGTTGGGACCCTGTGAAATGGCCAACATGCACATCTCCCAACCCGCCAAAAGATTAGTATGTCACAATGGGAGAACCGGGTCCTAAAGTTCAGATTTTACAGATTGAGCATGTGCAGTGCATTCTATTACCCAGGATACATGAGTGATGTTTAATCATCTTTACTGATGGGACACCTTTTTAGCTTCAAGCAGTTTGTGCTCAGTTGATTTATAAATTATTTTGAAATGAAACCAGCTGCTTCGTCTGGTTAGGCCTTAGTCAGTACATGTTGCACTCCTCCACTGCAATCCCCCCACCAGAATCCCAGCACTCAGTACAGTCCCTGACCACAACCCGTGGCAAGACAATGGCAGTGCAAAATGTCTTGAAGGGGAAGGCTGAGCAGGATTTCTATAGGGCCCTTCCCCTGCAGAATTACAGCAGTGTCTTGAAGGGAAAGGCTGAGCAGCACTATTATATGATGAGAACTATATTTACTCTGGCGACATTTATAGCTAAACAAAGTATGGAGTCTGCATGTTCTTCTCGTGTCTGCATAGGTTTCCTTCGAGTGCTCCGATTTCCTCCCACAATCCAAAGGTATGCGTATTAGATTGATTGGCCATGCTAAGTTGCCCCATAGTTTCAGGGGGATTAGCTGGGTAAATAGATATGGTTTTGGGAATAGGGCCTGGGTGGGACTGTGGTCGGCGCAGGCTCGATGGGCTGAATGGCCTCCTTCTGCACTGTAGGGATTTTATGATTCTATGAAAGTGATGTGTGTACAAAACAAATTTTCTCTCCTGCTTTTTCTTGATCATTGAAAAATGTAATTTCCAATAGAGAGAATGAATGAATAAGCAGGTATGAGAGACATTATGACATATACCAAAGCAGACAAAACTTAACAGTTTGCCTATCACCGTGACAGGTCCACCTCCCTGGCCCTACACTCAACCCTGGAACCTGGATAACAAAGACACCTGTGTCAGACTCCTATGTATTTAATACAGCCCAGCTTTCAACATCATTATTTTTTACAAAACCCATCTTCAAACTCCATGGCCTGGTGGTCAGCGCCTCCCTCTAAAACTGGATCCTGAACTTTCTAACCCACAGATTGCACTCAGTAAGGATCAGCAACACCACCTCCACCATGATCATCCTCAACTCCAGTGCTCCAAAAAGCTGCGTCTTCAGCCCCTCACTATATACACCTATGACTGGATGGCCAAATTCCCCTCCAATGCGATTTTCAAGTTTGCTGATGACATTTCCATAAATCTCAAACAATGATGAGATGGAATACAGGAAAGAGATAGAGATTCTGGTGATCTGATGCAACGACAATAATTTCCCTCAATGACAGCAAAACGAAGGACATAGTCATTGACTTCAGGAGACACAGTAGAGGATATGCCCCTGTCTACATCAGTGGGAATGAAGCAGAAATGGTCAAGAACTTTAATTTTCTAGGTGTCCAGATCATCAACAGCGTGTCCTGGTCCCTCAATGCCGAGGTTATAGTTAAGAAAGCCCACCAACGGCTCTATTTCCTCAGGAGCTTCTGAGGAAATTTGGCATGTCTGTTATGACTCTCATCAACTTTTACAGATGCACCATAGAAAGATTCTTTCTGATGGTATTAGAGCTTGATACACCTCCTGCTTACCAAGACCTCAAGAAACTACAAAGTGTCATAAACAAAGCCCAGTCCATCACACAAATTAACTTCCCATCCATTGTTCTGTCGACACGCAGGAAAGCAGCAAGCATAGTCAAGGATCCCCCCCGGACATATTATCTTCCAAATTCTTCTGTTAGGAAAAAGGTACAAAAGTCTGAGATCACGTACCAACCTACTTAAGAACAGCTTTTTCCCGGCTACCATCAGATTTTTGAATGGAGCGGCCTCATATTAAGCTGAGCTTTCTCTACACACTCTACACAGGCATGATTCTAACACTACATTCTATATCCTCTCCTTTTGTTTACTATGTACAGTGTGATATATCCGTATAGCACTCAAGAAACAATACTTTGCCTTGGATACGAATACATGTGAGAATAACAATCAAATCAGACTGATTTGCATCTTACCTTTGCATAAGCTCTCAGCTTTGTTTTCTTGCTTTTGTCTGGTGTAAACCACTAGTTTGGGTTTAACCTTTCTGTTAGACTCATGTAGCCAACTTACATCAGTTTTGCCATCTGTGTCAGTATCTATGGAGAAATACTTCTTTTTTCTGTAACCTGAAGACTATGAAGAAGAATATTAATTTTATGGCAAAAATAATTTACCAGCAGGATTTCTGTTTTGTGCTGTTTATTTTTTTGAGTTCTGAGTATGGAAACAATCACAAACTCATCCATGCAACAATGTTTAGCTGCTAAAATGCAACTAACCTTTGTTACACTACGGCAAATCAGTGATAATTATAACTAAAATTTTAATGCAGCATGACAATTATTTTAGCACTCAATCAATCAAACTGCTATTAATTGCAAAATCATGGAAAACAACCTTTTCACCTTTAATATTGTTGGAAATATGACTACCTATATATCAATAATGTCAATTATATTGCTCTGTATTGAATTGAAAAGTACTTTATTAATTTAAAACAAAGGTATTTACAGAATTAGAGAAAAAAAGCAATTTTGAAAAATTAAGTTGAACGATTTGTACCCATCTTATCTTAGTAGTACTGCAAACAGTGTGTACCCAGAAATCCTAACCCATTTCATGAATTCAGGACTATATTGTGCTCTATGCTGAGTCTTGAATATGTGCCTTATAATTCCATTTCTAATTCCCTCTTCCCAACCTCTTGAGTATTAACTATGCTGCAGCATCTCACTCAGTGAAAACAAATGTTTTGTGATGAATAGTGAGGTTGTTCAAGAGAGAACTGACAAATAAAAGCGTAAAATTCAAAATAAAATCTTGTTTAGACAGGATTAAAAAGGTAAAGGCGCGATCTTACTACCTTCTGCCCCATCAATCAGTGTGAACTAGAAAAAGAGTATGAGATGCTAAAAATCGGGGCAGAATCGTCTCAGAAATATTCTATGGATGTGATCTTACAACTCCGTCCTGCCCATTGATGGTGGTAAGCATGGTGAAGTGGTAAGATGGCACGCAAAGCAAAAAACAGGACACAACCCATTTTCATGCTGGTTCTGACCAGCCACTTTTTCTGCGTGTGAACAGCTTCATGTCCAAATTGGGTGAAATGTGCCTTAGCATTTATGTGAAAGGATTTCAACATCATCAATAAGTGCGGCACACAATTTCCCAAATAAAAGAATGAGCAGGGTGAAGTTAGGGCCAGTCAAGGATAGTAGTGGGAACTTGTGCATCGAGTCAGAAGAGATATGTGAGGCGTTGAATGAATACTTTTCTTCAGTGATCACTAAGGAGAGGGGCTATGTTTTTGAGGATGAGAATTTGGTACAGGCTGATAGGAAGGAGGAGGCAGATGTTCTGAGGGAAGATGTATTAGCAATTTTGAAAAACCTGAGGGTCGATAAGTTCCCTTGGCCAGATAGGACACTTCGGGAGGCAAGGGATGAGATTGCTGAGCCTTTAGCTTTGATTTTTGGGTCCTCACTGCCCATGGGGACTGTCATGATGTGGAGATGCCGGCGTTGGACTGGGTAAACACAGTAAGAAGTCTCACAACACCAGTTTATTTGATAGCAAACCCACAAGCTTTCGGGGTTTACCCCTTCATCAGGTGTGTGGAGAGTTCTGGTCTCAAACACAGCATATAAAAGGCACATACAGTTTACAGAATACTAATCAGTAGTTGGAGATGGAGTTGAACACTGATAAGTACGAGGTGATTAATTTTGGGAGGACAAACTTAAATGTGGATTACAGGATTAACAGCAGGGTTCTGAGGAATGTGGAGGAAGAACAGAGAGACGTTGAGGTTCATATCCACAGATCCCTGAAGGTTGCCGCTCAAGTCGATAGAGCCATGAAGAAGGCTTATAGTATGTTAGCATTTATTAACAGGGGGTTTGAGTTTAAGAGTTGTGAGGTTATGCTGCAGCTACAGGACCTTGATGAGACCACATTTGGAATATTGTGTTCGGTTCTGGTCACCTCACTATAAGAAGGATGTGGAAGAATTGGAGAGAGTGCAGAGGAGATTTATCAGGATGCTGCCTGGTTTGGACTGTAGGTCTTACGAGGAAAGATTGAGGGAGCTGGGGCTTTTCTCTTTAGAGTGGAGGAGAATGAGAGACAACTTAATAGAAATTTATAAGATGATGAGGGGGATAGACAGAGTGGACGTTCAGAGACTATTTCCTCGGGTGGATGTAGCTGTTACTAGGGGGCATATCTATAAGGTTCATGGTAGGAGGGATGTCCGAGGTAGATTCTTTACTCAGAGAGTGATTGAGGTGTAGAATGCACTGCCTACTATGATAATGGAGTCGGAACTTTCAAGCAATTATTGGATAGGCACATGGAACACACCAGAATGATAGGGAGTGGGATAGCTCGATCTTGGGTTCGGACATAGCTCAGTACAACATCGAGGGCCGAAGGGCCTGTACTGTGCTGTACTGTTCTATGTTCCATGTACACTGACATTAACTATCTAGTCAATGAGACATGATGCTGGCGGGAATTACAGATGCTCTCTATATCAGTGTGATTCAGACACAGCAGTGACAAAGGCAAGCGAGCATGTTAGTATCATCAAGCACCAAACACTGGGTCACAGTAGGATGCGGAGGGATGGCAGGGGGGAATATTTCTTAGCCCTAACCATATTGAGGGGTGTTGTGGGAGCTTGCAAGGATTTGGTGGGTATTCATGCCAGTCAGGGGGTCCTGTGGTCAGGAATCCTCGCTAGCCTGGGGCTTATGTTGCGTGCAATCCCCTGCCCACTGAAAGACCTGAGGGTTTACATATAAAGTCAACCCTAACCCCACTGGCATCACCATGGTTACCCTGACATCGGTCTGCTGGACAGGCGCTGTGACTATCTGGAGAGTGTCAGGCTATCATCACTCCGCCTATATATCCTGTGCCTCCGTGTCTCCCTCCACTTCGCCTGACGAAGGAGCAGCGCTCCGAAAGCCTGTGATTTCAGATAAACCTGTTGGACTATAATGTGGTGTCATGTGACCTCTTATCTTGTCCACCCCAATCCAACACCAGCAACTCCATATCAAGTTCTGGGAAGGTGGATACAAAACTGGCACAGAAGTCAGAGGTTAGAAGTGGAAGGGAGTGTTTCTGAGTGGAGAGCTATGACAAGTGGTGTTCCTCAGGGGTCAGTGCTGGGACCTTTGCTGTTTGTAATATATATAAATGATCTGGAGGAAAATGTAATTGATTTGATTAGTAAGTTTGCAGACGACACAAAGGTTGGTGGATTGGCGGATAGCAATGAGGATCATCAGAGGATACAGCAGGATATGGATCAGTTGGAGGCTTGGGCAGAGAGATGGCAGAAGGAGTTTAATCTGGACAAATGTAAGGTAATGCATTTTGGGAGGTCTAATACAAATAAACTGGGCCAAGCTCTGCAGCCCCTCAGCGATGGCCTGTTATGAGGGGCCACGATCTTGAGACCTGCAGTCATGACTCGCTTGTCTAAAGAATACTCCTGAGCCCCTCAGCCATGACCTGTTGTGACTCAGCCATGGCCTACCATGACTCGGCCAAAGCTGGGACCCTGCTATCCATGCTGGTCATTTTCTGACCAAGCTTTCCATTGCGGTCGCTACCTCTGCAATTTTTGCCTTGGTATCACACAATGCTGGCACCATCTCCTACACTTGAAAGCTGTGGGACTCCTTCCTACAGTCTCACGGTTTTTCTGACACCCTCTCTTGTATTCTCTGGCTCTGCTGCTGCATCTCCAGCAGTTTAGGGAGAACAAAGAACAAAGAAAATTACAGGACAGGAACAGGCCCTTCGGCCCTTCAAGCCTGCACTGACCATTCTACCCAACTGAACTAAGACCCCCTACTCTTCCAGGGACCATATCCCTCAATTCCCATCCTATTCATGTATTTGTCAAGACACCCCTTAAAAGTGACTACTCTATCTGCTTCCACTACGTCCCCCGGCAACTAGTTCCAGGCACCCACTACTTTCTGTGTAAAAAACCTCTTTTAAATCTTGCCCCTTGCGCCTTAAACCTGTGTCCCCTCGTAATTGACTCTTCCACCCTGGGAAAAAGCTTCTGACTATCCACTCTGTCCTTGTCTCTCATAATCTTGTAGACTTCTATCAGGTTGCCCCTCAACCTCCATTGTCCCAGTGAGAACAAAGCAAGTTTCTCCAATCTCTCATCATAGCGAATGCTCTCCATTCCAGGAAACATCCTGGTAAATCTTTTCTGTACCCTTTCCAAAGCCTCCACATCCTTCTTAAAGTGTGGCGACCAGAATTGAACACTATATTCCAGGTGTGGCCTAATTAAGGTTCAATTAAGCTGCAACATGACTTGCCAGTTTTTAAAACTCAACGCTCTGGCCAATGAAGGCAAGCATGCCATATGCCTTCTTGCCTACCTTCTCCACCTGCACTGCCACTTTCAGTGACCTGTGTACCTGTGCACCCAGATCCCTTTGCCTATCAATATTCTTAAGGATTCTGCCATTTACTGTATCATTGATGAAGAAATTATTTTCATCGTGTGAGTTCACCAGATTCTCTATCTCATTCCTGTACTGTCTCATCGTTGTTTCAGATGTGACCCACTATGGTGGTGTCGTCAGCAAACTTGAAAAGTATTGTTTCTTGCACACTTTAGAGACAGAGCATACCATTCATAGAGAAGGAAACGAGATAGTGTAGAATGTAGTGTTACAATCATAGCTAGGGTGTAGCAAAAGATCAACTTAATACAAGGTAGGTCCATTCAAAAGTCTGACGGCAGTAGGGAAGAAGTTGTTCTCAAGTTGGTTGGTACGTGACCTCAGGTTTTTGTATCTTTTTCCCGATGGAAGAAAGTGGAAGAGAGAATGTCCAGGGTGGATGGAGTCCTCAATTTTGCTGGATGCTTTGCCAAGGCAGTGAGAAGTGTAGATGGAGTCAATGGATGGGAGGTTGGTTTGTGTGATGGATTCGGCTACATTTACAACCTTTTGTAGTTTCTTGCGGTCTTGGGCAGAGCAGGAGCCATATCAAGCTGTAATATACCAGAATGAATACTTTTTATGCTGCATCAATAAAGTGAGCGTTGCAGCTGACATGTCAAATTTCCTTTGTCTTCTGAGAAAGTAGACGCATTGGTGGGCTTTCTTAACTACAGTGTCAGCATGGGGCGACCAAGTTAGGTTGTTGGTGATCTGGACACCTAAAACCCTGAAGCTTTTGCCCCTTTCTGCTTTGTCCCTGTTGGTGTGGACAGGAGCATGTTCTCGTCAACAAAACGAAGGAACTTGTCATGCCTTTAGGAAGCAGAGAAGAGAACATGCCCCTGTCTACATCAACAGGGACAAAGTAGAAAGGGTCAAGTGCTTCAGGTTTTTAGGTGTCCAGATCACCAACAACCTGTTCTGGTCCCCCCATGCCAATAACATAGTTAAGAAAGCCCACCAACACTTCTACTTTCTCAGAAGACAAAGGAAATTTGATATGTCAGCTGCAACTCTCACCAACTGTTATCTATACACCATAGAAAGTATTCACTCTAGTTGTATTCCAGCTTGGTATGGCTCCTGCTCTGCCCAAGATCACAAGAAACTACAAAAGATTGTAAATGTAGCCGAATCATCACACAAACCAGCCTCTCATCCATTGATTCCACTTCCTGCTACCTCAGCAAAGCACCAGCATAATTAAGGACTCCACCCACCATGGACATCCTCTCTTCCATCTTCTTCCATCAGGAAAAAGATACAAAAGTCTGAGGTCATGTACCAACCAACTCAAGAACAGTTTCTTCCCTGCTGCCGTCAGACTTTTGAATGGAGACCTTGTATGAAGTTGATCTTTCACTACACCCTAACACTACAATCTGCACTCTCTCGTTTCCTTCTCTATGAACAGTATGTCTGTCTGTATAGTGTGCAAGAAACAATACTTTTCACTGTATGCTAATATACATGACAATAATAAGTCAAATCAAATGACTGTAACACTACATTCTGCACTCTCTCATTTTCTTCTCTATGAATGCTTTGTCTGTATAGCACACAAGAAACAATATTTTTCACTGTATACTAATACAAGTGATAACAATAAAGCAAATCAAATCAAATGGCTGTAACACTACATTTTGCACTCTCTCGTTTCTTTCTCTATGGGCCCAATTTTACCGTTGCATTGTTTAAGAAGGGGAGCAGAGACTTCCCTGGGAATTATAGACCAGTGAGTCTTACTTCTGTAGTGGGCAAGGTTTTAGAAAGAATTATTAGGGATAGGATTTATAGTTATTTGGAGAGTAATGAATTGATTAGAGATAGTCAGCATGGTTTTGTAGCGGGAAGGTCGTGCCTTACTAACCTTATTGAGTTCTTTGAGAAGGTGACCAAAGAGGTGGATAGGGGTAAGGCAGTAGATGTGGTATATATGGATTTTAGTAAGGCGTTTGATAAGGTTCACCATGGTATGCTTCTGCAGAAAATGCAGATGTATGGGATTGGTGGTAATTTAGGTACTTGGATCAGGAATTGGTTAGCAGATAGGAGACAGAGGGTGGTGGTTGATGGTAATTATTCATCATGGAGTTCGGTTACGAGTGGTGTGCCTCAGGGATCTGTTTTGGGGCCACTGCTGTTTGTAATCTTTATTAATGATCTGGATGAGGGTATAGTTGGGTGGATTAGTAAGTTTGCTGATGACACCAAAGTCGGAGGTGTGGTAGATTGTGAGGAAGGGTGTCGAAGTTTGCAGGGTGACTTGGACAGGTTGCAGAGCTGGGCCGCGAGGTGGCGGATGGAGTTTAATGCGGAGAAGTGTGAGGTAATCCATTTCGGTAGGAATAACAGATGTGTTGAGTATAGGGCTAACGGGAGGACTTTGAATAGAATGGAGGAGCAGAGGGATCTAGGTGTATGTGTACATAGATCCCTGAAAGTTGGGAATCAAGTAGATAAGGTTGTTAAGAAGGCATACGGTGTCTTGGCGTTTATTGGTAGGGGGATTGAATTTAGGAGTCGCAGCGTCATGTTGCAACTGTACACAACTCTGGTGCGGCCGCACTTGGAGTACTGTGTGCAGTTCTGGTCCCCACATTACAGGAAGGATGTGGAGGCTTTGGAGAGGGTGCAGAGGAGGTTTACCAGGATGTTGCCTGGTATGCAGGGGAGGTCCTATGAGGAGAGACTGAGGGATTTGGGGTTGTTTTCACTGGAAAGAAGGCGGCTAAGAGGGGATCTTATAGAAACATATAAGATGATTAGAGGTTTAGATAGGGTGGATGGTGATAGCCTGTTTCCTCGGATGGAGAAATCTAGCACGAGGGGGCATGGCTTTAAATTAAGGGGGGGTAGTTATAGGACGGATGTCAGGGGCAGGTTCTTTACCCAGAGGGTGGTGAGGGACTGGAATGCCCTGCCTGCTGCAGTTGTAAATGCGCCTAGTTTGGGGGCGTTTAAGAGATTGGTGGATAGGTTTATGGACGAAAAAGGAGTGGTTTAGATTAGTGGGTCAATGTTTTTTTTTAGAAATAAGACTGGTCGGCGCAACATTGTGGGCCGAAGGGCCTGTTCCGCGCTGTAATGTTCTATGTTCTATGTTCTATGTTCTATGTTGCGTCACATCCGCTTTCGGGTGGAAAAACTTGATAAAGTCGGGCGTGAGGCAATTAGCATGATTTGTGTCAGCTTCTGTGCAGATGCCCACTTTAACAAGGCCTAAAAATGGCCACAATCTGACCTGAGCCCAAAATGGGTGCAACTGTGATTTAAATGTATTTGCATGCATTTAAATTGAATTAATGGACTGCCCGCCCAACTTTACCTGCGTTTCCCCCTTTACCATCGCGTTCACCCGTCCAGTTTCAGCGTGAAACAAACAAACAGCAAAGGTCGCTGCAGCTTCTGAAGAGGCAAATCCAACAGTTCTCTAACTCAGATTGGTGGTGGGGGGTGGGGGAGGGGGTGGGGAGGAGGGGGAGGGAGGTGGATCATATCATTCTCTGGTTGTCGGGGGAGGAGAAGGGCCAGATCGCTCTCTGGTGGGGGGCTAGAGGAGGAGGCAGATCCAATCATTCTCTTGTGGGGGGCAGGGGAGGGGTTGGGGGAGGCCCAATCATTCTCTGGTGGTGGTGGTGGTGGGGTTGTGGGGGTTTGGAGGGGGATGCGGAAGGGGGGTGGTGTGGAAGGAGGCCCAATCATTCTCTGGGGGGGGATGTCGGGGGAAGGAAGCTGGATCATTCTCTGGTGGGGAGCAGGAAGGCCCGATTATTCTCTGATGATGGGGGAGGAGGAAAGTGGTCAGATGGTTTTCAGGTAGGGAGTGGTGGGGGGGGGGTGTTAAATAAGAGGGGACAGTTATTTTGTGGGGATAGGGAGATATCTGTGGGGTGCCATTACTCCCACTTCTTGCTCCTGCGTCGCCTTAGCCACTTTTTACAGCCCGGGAATGATGTTTTTCAAATTTTTTCTCACTGCATTTGTGCAGTACAAAGATCTGATCAGAGCTGCAGCATTTCAAGCACCACACTCTGTCCACAGTGCGACTCAGGTTTGTGATTTTTTTTTCAGACTAAGCATGTATGGGGGCGCCTGAGAGCAGTTTTCCAAGTAGGATCTGAATTGCGCCCAGATTCAGCACTTAGAATCAAAATGGTAAAATTGGGCCCTATGAATGCTTGGTCTGTATAGCATGCAAGAAGCAATACTTTTCACTGTATATCAATACATGTGACAGCAATAAATCAAATTAAAAAATTGCTCTCCCGAATTTACAACATTTGTGAAATCTTGATGTGCATCAGATACGGAAGGTAAGCACGCAAGTACAGCAGGCAGCTTCATAGTGAGACGATTTGAGTATAGGACTTAAGATGTTTTACTGCAATTGTATAGGGTGTTGGTGAGGCCTCACCTAGAGTATTATATGTAGTTTTGACATCCTTATCTGGGAAAGGATGTCCTTGCTAAAGAGGGAATACAGAGAAGGTTTACCAGGCTGATTTCTAGGACGATAGATCTGTCAGATGAGGAAAGACAAAGTTGGGTAGGATTGTAGATGTTGAGGTTTAGAAGAATGAGAGAGGATCTCATAGAAACTTATAACATTCAAATAGATCCAGAAAGAATGTTCCTGATGGTGGGGAGTTCAGAACTAGGGATCATAGTTTGAGGCTAAAGAATATACCTTTTAGAACTGAGAGGAGGAGAAATTTCTTCACTCAGAGTGGGGAATATGTGAAATTCACTATTATAGAAAGCAATTGAGGCCAAAGTGTGAAGTGATTTGAAGAAATTAGATAATAGCCCTTGGGGCTAGAGGAATCAAGGGAAATCGGCAGGGGGGTGGGGGGGGCGGTGGGGTTGCGGGCAGTGGGGGGGAGTGGGAAATCAGTATATTGAATTTGATGATCAGCCATGATCATAATGAATGGTGGAGCAGGGCCAAATGGCCTACCCCTACTTCTACTTCCTATGTTGCTATGTAACTTGCGCAGCTTGTACATCTCTGGATTCTTTGAGGACCAACCAAGGTGTGCGGACTACCAGCTCCTAATACTCATAGAACATAATATCTAAATCGTTGGAGTCATGGCTGATATCAACAGTGTGCAATCGCAAAATGGAGGCAGTGGCTCCCTAGAATCAGGCAGATACTGCCATGTGGTCCGATGTTGAGCGGTGCATTAGGCTGCTGAATATATGGTTCCGGTGCCTAAACGGCTCTGGTACAGCCTCCTGAGGGCCCCCTGCATCATCCTGGTCTGCTATGTTCCACAACCTGGCGCAGCGGTGGGGAGACATCCTGGTAGAGGAAGAGAATGGGTATCAGGCAGATAATGCTGAGGATGGGAAGGAGGGCCAGGAGGATATGGAGAACGAACCCAAGGAGAATCCAAAGAATGGAGGACAGGGTCCGACAAGGATGTGGCAGGGCAGGGTGGCAACAGAGGCCCTATCATCACATGGTTCTCCAATTGGAGGTGTGGTATCTACCAGCTCCTAACCCTGAAACGTGACAATAATAAATCAAATCAAAAATCTCAAACAATGACGAGACACATACAGGAAAGAAATAGAGAATCTAGCGAGCTGGTGCGATGACAATAATCTCTCCCTTAATGTCAACAAAATGGAGGAGATAGTCATCAACTTCAGGAAGTGTAGTGGAAGTCATGCAAGGCTGTCTGTCATTGTAGGGCCCTCAGTGCTGCACTTCTGCCCTCCTGCTCTCTGGCTCCACCCCTTGGCACTGCTCAGTGCCCAGAGAGCAGAGCCAAAATGCCTGATCGGCAGTGCCAGTTTACACCTTGGACAATGCCAGACTGGCACTGCCAGACTCCCTTGCCCCCACCTCCCGGGAGAGCCGCAATGGCGTCCACCCCCACCAGAAGACTGAGGACGCCTATTCCTCATTACTGGGGAATAGTTGTAAACCCTGCTGATGGAATCCCTTTTGGTGGGGGGTGGCGGGTAGGGAGGGGAAGACAGTAAGGGTAACCAGAGATCCTGTTGGTGCAAATCGTGTTTCTGACCTATCATAATATTTTGCCCACGTCATTTACGCATGATGCAAAGAGGACACCTTAATCTTAAGGAGGCCATTTGGCCTATCATATCTGTACCAGCTCACCAAATAAACATCATGGCTTTGTGTCATTCCCCTGCCCTTTCCCCGTACCCCAGCACATTGTTTCAAATCAAGAGATCATTTAATGCTTTCTTGAGTGCCTCGATTGAACCTGCCTCCACCACACTTCCAGGCAATGCATTCTAGACCTGAACCACCTATTGTGTGAAAAAGTTTTTTTCTGCATTGTATTTGCTTTTGAAAATCACTTGAGCCCAATAGCTATCCCTGGAGAAGACTACTGCAAAACTTCCTGCACCCTGAAAAAATCCATTGACCATCACTCTCTGCTTCCTATTTTTCAGCCAGTTTTGTGTCAAGTGTCCCTTTTATTCCATGAGTTGTAACTTTTTTCACAAATCTATTGTGAGGTCATGCATTGAATGACTTCTGAATGTCCATGCCCAGTACATCAACAAATTTACCCTTATCAATCCTTCTGTTACCTCCTAAAAGACTCCAGCAAGATGGTTAAACACAATTTCCCCTTAGAAATCCATGCTGATTCTTCTTAATCTACAGAATTTTTCCATGTGACTACAAATTATATCCCAAATAATTGTTTGCATCTTTCAACTAGGGTGATTGTTCAGAGATTATCAATATGTCTTTCAAAATTACATCCCAAGTGAGACAAGAAATATTCTTCAGTTCAACTAATTGGAGGATGGCAAATTTTGTGCCTTTGTTTAAGAAGGGCTGCATGGAAAAGCCAGGGGACTAAAGGCCAGTGAGCCTAAAGTCTGCAGTGGGTAAGTTGTTAGGAAGGCGTTCTGAAAGACATGGTCGACAGCCTTTAGAGAGGCAAAGACTGATTAGGAACAGTCAGTTTCACTTTGTCAGTGGAAGATCATGTCTCACAAGTTTGAGTTTTTTGAAGGGGTAACCAAGAAGATAGATGAGGGCAGCGCTTTCAAAATTGTCCAGATGGATTTTGGCGAGGTTTTTGACAAGGTACGCATGGTAGGTTGTTGCAGAACATTAAATCTCACAGGATCCAGGATGAAGTCGCCAATTGGATACAAAATTGACTTCTTGACAGAAGCCAGAGGTTGGTTGTAAAGGTTGTTTTTCAAACTGGAGGCCTCCAGTGGTGAGCCTCAGAGATTGGTGCTGGGTCCACTGTTATTTGTCATTTATATTAATGATTTGGGTGAGAATTTCAAAGGCATGGATAGTAAGTTTGCAGATGACACTAAGATTGATTGCATAGTGGACAATGAAGAAGGTTGTCTAGGATTGCAATGGGCCAGTGAATGGTAGATAGAATGTAATTTAGATAAATACGAGGTGATGCATTTTGGTAGATCAAACCACAGCTGGACTCATTCAGTTCATGGGGAGAGTTAAAGAACAAAGAAACCTAGGTCCATCGCTCTTTGAAAGTGGAGTCACAGATGGACAGGGTGGTGAAAAGGCATTCAGCATGCTTGGTTGATCTTATGACCTTTGAACAGTAAAGGGATTAAGAGTTATGGTGAGCGGGCAGGTAAGTGGAGCTGAGTCCACAAAAAGATCAGTCATGATCTTATTGAATGGCAGCGCAAGCTCGAGGGGCCAGATGGCCTACTCCTGCTCCTAGTCCTTCTGTTCTGATAGAGGTAGATAAAATAATGAGGGGTATAGATAAGGTAGATAGTTAACATCTTTTCTCAATGTAAGCGAGTCTAGAACTAGAAGACATAGATTTAAGGTGAGACGGGAGAGATACAAAAGGATTCAAAGGTGCAATTTTTTCACACAGCATTGTCAGTATCTGGAGCAAGCTGCCAGAGGTGGTAGTAGAGGCGGGTTTTGTCTTTTAAAAAGCTTTTAGACAGTGACATGGGTAAGATGGCTATAAAGAGAGCAAAATGCAGGCAATTGGGGCTAGCTTAATGGTAAAAACTGGGCAGCATGAACAAGTTGACTAAAGGGTCTGTTTCCACGCTGTAAACCTCTATGACTCTATGATACAATTAGCTAAAAAAACTTTCTCATTGTGTGCAAAGTAGTGTGGATTCTGATCATCCAGCAGTGTAACTACCAGAAAAATTAATGGACTTGAATCTGCAGTGAACAGGTGTCAGCTTTGGTTCAGGAGATTGTACTTTGTGTCTGGGCTAAAATGTTTCAGGTTCAAATCCCGTTCCAGAGTTTAAATGCAAAAATCAAGGCAGGAACTCCACTGCAGTAAAACAAAGAACGAAGAAAATTACAGCACAGGAACACGCCCTTCGGCCTCCAAGCCTGCACCGACCATGCTACCTGACGGAACTAAAACCCCCTACGCTTCCGGGGACCATATCCCTCTATTCCCATCTCATTCATGTTATTGTCCCTTAAAAGTCACTACCAAATCTGCTTCCACTATCTCCCCGACAACGGGTTCCAGGCAACCACCACCCTCTGTGTAAAAAATCTGCCTTTTAAAACTTGTCTCTCGCACCTTAAACCTACGCCCTCTAGCAGTTGACTCTTCCGCCCTGGGAAAAAGCTTCTGACTATCCACTCTGTCTATGCCTCTCATAATCTTGTAGACTTCTATCAGGCCTCCCCTCAATGTCCGTGATTCCAGTGAGAACAAACCAAGTTTCTCCACCCTCTCCTCATAGCTAATGCCCTCCATACCAGGCAACATTCTGGTAAATCTTTTCTGTACCCTCTCCAAAGCCGCCACATCCTTCTGTAGTATGGCAAACAGAATTGAACACTATATTCCAAGCGTGGCCTAACTAAGATTCTATAAAGCATCAACATGACTTGCCAATTTTTAAACTCAATACCCCAGCTGATGAAGGCAAGCATGCCATATGCCTTCTTAACTACCTTCTCCACCTGTGTTGCCACTTTCAGTGACCTCTGTACCTGTACACCCAGATTCCTTTGCCTATCAATACTCCTTAGGGTTCTGCCATTTACTGTGTATTTCCCATCTATATTAGATAGGTCTATATTAGACCTTCCAAAACGCATTACCTCACACTTGTCCAGATTAAAGTCATCTCTCTGCCTAAGTCTCCAACTGATCTATACCCTCTGATGGTCGTCATCGCTATCCGCAAATCCACCAGCCTTTGTGTCGTCCGCAAACTTACTAATCAATCCAGTTACATTTTTCTCCAAATCATTTATATATATTACAAACAGCAAAGGTTCCAGCAATGATCCCTGAGGAACACCACCTGTCACAGCCCTCCATTCAGAAACACACCCTTCCACTGCTACTGCACTGTGAATGAGTGCAGCGGCAGTGAATGAATGCTGCATTTTTAGAGATGTTGTACTGTCAGATAAGATGTTGTGGTCCTGCCTTCCCTCTGAGATAGATGTTAAAAATGGTTTGACACTATTTCAAAGAAGAGAACTAGAGTTATTCCGTGCCATATCTATCTCTCAGTCAACATCATAAAAAATATCTGGTCATTGTCACATTGCAGCTTATTGGTTTTTATTGTGTACAAGTTGCAGGATGTGTGATAATGTGAAATTGGTTGCTGTCTTCCCTGCAGTACAACAGTGACTACATCATAAAGCTACTTAATTGTTTCTAAAGCATTTCGGAACGTCTTGAAGTTACAAAAGATATCATATAAATGCAAGACTTTTTTCATGATTACAGTTCTCTAAATAGAATGAATTCAACAGAAATCAACCTACCTTGTGTACTACTTTTTTTGTCAGGCTATTTCTCATACTTTTTTTCTCTGTTTCTCTGAAAGACCATTTATATAAAAACAATTAAAATCCGTAGTAAGACAATAATGTCAAACACAACCTCAATTGCTGATTATTCCACCACAAATCCCACACAATCAGCTCATTAATTTCTCCCAAAAACTCTCCAGTTTGGGAAAGGAAACAAAATGAAAAGAAAAATCCACAACAATAAACCTTCTAAATATTGATCCAGTTCCTTTAATTATCTGCTGCATCAGGAACCATTTTTACAAATTCATTTTGGGACACAGGGTGGGAGGACACTGGTTAAGGCTTATGAACTTTGTACTTGTGCATTTGTGTCCATTTCTAATGTTACCTTCATCATCCAAATTAAATAGCTTATATACCTGAATCAAATATGTTTCATTTCAAAATCCTACACAATGGCTCTCAGCTTCATTTGAACAAATATTGTAACAGCTTTCTCATCACGGAATAATTCCATGATTATTCTAAGAATATTTTATTATCCAGGCAACTTTTAGATATTTGCTCATACTTGTTTATGTACTTGTTTACTTCTATTCCATTGAGAATAACTTCTACAACCCAATTTACTATGACTGGAATTCATCTAATATTCTTTGTGAAGTAAATGAAGAATCTACATACTATTTGGTAAATCTTGATAAGTTATTATACTGGGGAACTTGTTCTTTAATATGGCATCCACTATTATCAGTTCAAACTTACTGCTTTCCATCTTGCTGTTTCATACTACTTCCTTTAGTTACCTGTATTTGACTTTCTATTTGATCAAAAAACAAAGAACAAAGAACAGTACAGCACAGGAACGGACCCTTCAGTCCACCAAGCCTGCGCCAATTGCATTTACCTATCTAGACCCACCACTTCCAGCCCTCTATTTCCTGTTTGTTCATATGTCTATCAAGTTAAGTCTTAAACGTACTAACGGTTCTGCATTAACCACCTCACTTGGCAGTGCATTCCAGGCCACCACCAACCTCTGTGTAAAATACTTCCCTCGCACATTTCCACTGAACCTTTCACCCTCACCTTGAACTTGTGCCTCCTTGTAATTGCCATTTCTGCCCTTGGAAAAAGCTTCCAACTATTCACCCTATCGATATCTTTCATAATTTTATAAACTTCTATCACGTCACCCCTCAGCTTCTCCAGGAAGAACAATCCCAGTTTATTCAATCTCTCCTCGTAGCTAATAACCTCCATACCAGGCAACATCCTGGTAAACCTTTTCTGTACTCTCTCCAAAGCCTCCATGTGCTTCTGGTAGTGGAGTGACCTGAACTGGACACAATATTCAAAATGTGGCCTAACCAACATTTTATACAACTGTAACATAATTTGCCAACTTTCATCCTCGATGCCCTGTCCGAGGAAGGCAAGCTTACCATATGATTTTGCTTTTATAGGGGTTTTCTTAGCCTTATTACCCCACTTTTGTCAGCTACATGCACCATGGGAAAATTATTTTCCCAATCAGTCTCAAATACTTTGCATTATTATTCTGTTTAACTTCTAATACTGGTGTTCAGGAGAAAGCAACCCGTTTGATTGCTACCCCTTTCCAAACATTCATTCCCTCCACCACTGATGAACAGTGGCAGCAGTGTGTACCATCTAAAAGATGCACTGCATGAACTCACAAAGGTAGATAGATAGCATCTTAGACAACATCTTCTAAATGCAGGGCCACTACCATCTAGAAGGACAAAGGCAGCAAATACATGGGAACACTACCATCTGTTGGTTCCCCTGCAAGTCAGACACCATCCTGACTTGGAAATACATCGCTGTTACTTCACAGCCATTGGGTCAAAATCCCAAACCTCCCTCCCTAAAAGCGCTGTGGGTGTACCAACATCTGAGGGACTACAGCAGCTCAAGAAGACAACTCACCATCATCTTCTCAAGGGAAATTAGGGATGGGCAATAAATGTTGGCTGAGCCAATGAAGTCCACATTCCCTGAGTGAATAAAAACAAATAACTTTGCCCAACGTCTACTTTTACAAAGTTTTGTCCCATGACACGGAATCAAATTTGAATGTACGAATATGAACAAATAAAGACGAGGAATAGATATAAGAAATTAATTTAGAACATATTTTTCAGCAAAACCTACAGTGAGCTGCATTTTCTGAGAGCAAAGTTGACCAAGATCAACTCCCTTCACATCAATGTGACATTGTTGATAAAGATTACACAAGGGTCCTTACAATGACAACTCACACTAAAGTATAATGTACATTTTGATAAGGAAAAACACAATCTGACAGGCTCCAGGCCTTCTTCTCTGAATTGATGCAATATGTTGACCAAGTGGACGGATGAACATGCTCATTATTCAACTCTAGTTCGTCAAGAAGAAATTCAGAAGAACGTATCTCGGTTAATCAAGCAACTGCAGCTGTAGATAGAACTTCGAACTAAATAGTGGGAGAGGATGGGAGAGAGGGGTGTGTGGGGGGAGGCATGGGGTAGAGAAGGTTCAGTTGAATGGAAATTTTGAAAAATCGAAATGTAGGTATACAGGTTAATGACAAGGCTCACTGTTACCAGACTATGAAAGGAAAGGACAGAGATTGTGAATCATATTGTACGAGGGAATCATAAAAGATTAGCGAAAAATAATAATAGGAAAAACTTTAAAGGTTTTGCATCTGAATTTATGTAGTATTCAGAATAAAAGTAATGAGTTAACACCGCAAATAGAGACAAATGGGTATGATTTGGTGGTGATTACTAAAGCATAGTTACAAGTCAACCAGGTCTGGCAGTTGAATATCAAAGGGTAATCAATTTTTCAGAGGAATAGACAGAAAGGAAAAGGAGGTGATATATGTTTGTTAGTGAAGGAAGGGATCAGTGATACAGTGAAAAATGATATTGGCATTGCCGATCAAGGTGTGCAATCAGTCTGGGTAGAAATGAAAAATACCAAGGAAAAGAAGTTCCTGATGGGAGTAATCTATTGATCCCTGAATAGTAGTTCCACAGTAAGACACAGTACAAACCAGGCAACACTTGGGACTTGTAAGAAAGTTATGACAATAATCATTGGTGATTTTAATATGTATATAGACTACATTAATCAAATTGGTATGGGTAGCCTCAAAGGAGAGTTTGTGGAGTTGATTAGAGATTGTTGCTTGGAATGATGTGTTGTCAACATGGCCAGGAAGCGGGCTATTTTTGATTTGGTATTGTACAATGAGATGGGATTAATTAATAATCTTGCTGTAAAGGATTGTCTAGGAAAGAGTGATCATTGCATATTTGAATTATAAATTCAGTATAAGGGCAAGGAACATGAGTTCCACACTCGTCGTCTGGTGCTCAACCAAGGTAATTACATAGGCATGAGAATAGATTTGGCCTGAATGGACTGTGCATAAAGACTCACCAGGTTCTCAGTTAATGAAAGGTGGCCAAGCCATGGCTTACACATTGGAGATAGTATTATAACCTAAGGAATAGGCAAACAGATTGGCCAGAAACAAAAACAGCAAACTTGAGGATTGGGAGCAGTTCAGAACTCAGCAAAGAAGAACAAAGGGATTGATTAAGAAGGGAAAAATAGAGTACAAGAATAAGTTTGCTTAAAAATTGACAGTAAAAGCTTTTGATTTGATTTATTATTGTCACATGTACTGGGATACGGTGAAATGTTTTGTTTCTCCATGCAATACAGACAAAGCATACAATTCATACAGTATATAGGGGAGAAGGAAAGGAGGGATTGCAGGATATACTGTTACAGTCATAGCACAGGTGTAGAGCAAGATCCATTTAATAATTCAAAAATTTGATGACAACAGGGAAGAAGCTGTCCTTGCATTGGTTGGTACATGTCCGTAGGTTTTTGTATCTTTTTCCCAATGGAAGAAGGTGGGAGAGAGTATGTCTGGGTGCATGGGGTCCTTGATTATGCTGGCTGCTTTTCCAAGGCAGCGGGCAGTATACAGGTCTAATGGACAACTGACTGGGATATGTTCACAAACCTTTGTAGTTCTTTGCGATCCTGGTCATAGCAGGAGCCATACCAAGCTGTGATACATTGGAAAGGACACTTTCTATGATGCATCTGTAAAAGTTGATGAGAGCCTTAGCAGACATGTCAAATTTTCTTAGCTTCCTGAGAAAGTAGAGGCATTGCTGGGCTTTCTTAACTATAGCATCTGCATGGAGTGACCAGGATAGGTTGTGGGTGATCTGGACACAAAGGAAATTGAAGGTCTCAATTTCCACTTCATCCCCATTGATGTTAGGCAGGGCATGTCCTTCACTAGTTGATGACTGTCTCATTCATTTTATTGACATTGAGAGACAGATTGTTGTCGTCACACGATTTCACCAGATTATCAGGTAGAGATTTTCCGCTCTAACTCGTCCCAAAGCTGGAAAGTCCTGCCTGAGGTCAATGGATCTTTGCGTGGTCCATGTCCTTCCTGCTAAGTTTCCTGTAGTGAGCAGGATGGGAAAATTCTGCCCTCTCTTTCCTGCACTCTGATTCATCATTGTTAGTGATCCAACCCACTATGAGATGTAATTAGCAAACCTGAAAATGGAGTCAGAATTTAACCATACAGTCGTAAGTGTATAAGGAGTATCATAAGGGGCTTCTATAGATATGTGTAGAGAAAAATAATGATGACGACAAATATAGGTCAATTGCTGTCAGAAACAGGGGAATTTATAATGGGGAACAAAGAAATGGCTGGCCACCTAAATACATACTTTGGCACTGTCTTCAAAAGGAGGCCACAAATAACGTTCCAGAAATGTTAGGGAACATAGGGTTTGGTGGGAGAGAAGAAATTAAGGAAATAAGTATCAGTGGGAAAATAGAGTTGGGGAAATTGATGGGATTGAAGGCCAATAAATCCCCAGGGCCTTATGATCTACATCCCCCAGTAATTAAGAAGTGGCCCAAGAAATAATGGATGCATTGGTGGTCATCTTCCAAAATTCGATACACTCTGAAATAGTTCCTGCAGATTGGAGTACCCTCCAATCTAATGCAATCCATGTTGAGGCCAGGCCAGGAACTCCAAGATGTTGTAAAGTTGAAGTTAGCCTGGATTCTATAGCCGGAATTTTACCGCATACCCGTCTGAGGCTTGTCAGATCCCACCCGAGGCCAACAAAGAATGCCGTCCTGCGAGCCTCATCCGCCCTGATTCTGGGGTGGGCGTGCTGGTAAAATTCTGACCTATGTTTTCCATTTGATTTTGGTATTGGTGAGGATAAGATTTTTCACTCCAGTATGATTCAAGTGAGCCACTAGGAAGCTTTCATCAAACAAAGTTTATTTAAGAACACAGTTAGAATACAACAAAAAGAATTAATATAACCTTGACCAATTACAAGACTTAAACATGACACAGCTTATTCTTAACGGCTAGCTATCTCTATTGCTCCCATAGACAAACACACTTCTTTAGAATTAGTTAGCACTAAAAAAGTATGCTCATATGATACTCGGCTTCTAGCCTTTAATCCCAGAGACAGAAATCCAAACAGCCATTTTCAGAGAAGGAGATGTTCTCAGGACAGCAAAACAGAGAAATAAACCTAGATACCCATTTTACTGATTCTGGGGTGGGCAAGGCTTGCAGAATGAAATTCTCCATTGGCCTCGGGCAGGATTTTATGAGCCTCACCCGAGCGAAGTTGTAAAATCCTGTCCCAAGAGTCTAGAGGCTTCTTGTCTTGAAACTTCAGTGACAAAAAAGGATACCTCTCTATCTCTACAGTTTCCAAAACAGCAACAAATGGACAGCAGAATCTACAATTCCAGAGAGAGCAAACTAAACAAAGAACGCAGTCGAGGCCAAAACATTGTCTGATTTCAAGAAGAAATGAGACATAGCTCTTGGAGCTAAAAGCATATGGGAGGAAGGGGGACTCAAGATATTGATTTTGATGATCAATCATGATCAAGATAAATTGTGGAGCAGGCTTGAAGGGCCAAATGACCTACTCCTGCTTCTAATTTCTATATTTCTGTGTTTCTATGGCACTACTGTTTGTCAAGTCCAAACAACATCTGAAAACAACTAAATTATAATTGCTTATGAAAGTCTAGCTGTTCTCAGACATATGACCTAACCTATCAATCATCCCAAACAAGGTCTACTCTGCAATCCCAGGGGAACACGAGAAAAAAAGAACATTGCATTAGTTCAGACTGTAAAAAAGATGTCAATTATACTGCTTCAATAACAATAAAGGACACCAGGTGCAGACAACACAACTCCAACAAAATGCCAGGGACTGCTTGAAGTGTACTGAAATGTGCTGCAGTGAAACTTTTATTAAAATACATTCCTTAAAAGCAAAGTATCATCACACGTTCCCCCTTAGGAAAAAAACGAAATATCAATATTTAAAGATGGCTTCATCTTTCAAAACTAGTTTCACACTACTCGTACTTTACAATAAATATATGAACATTTTATAAAATCAAAACATGCAAACATTACAATAGCACAGTCCATTTCAATCCTCGTCTTCCACCATTGAACATTCCTCCTTCTTTCATTTCTTGACACGCTGCTGTTATTCAGCTGCTTCCTCATTCCTGTCCAAACTTCCCTCAGTCCTTAATCCTACTTTGATTCTAAATCCAAGCTCAATTTTGCCATTAGAATGATAAATATTTCAAATAATGTCCCCAGAGAGGCGGCAGGCTCAGAAGGATAAAACTTGACATGTATGTAGTCAGGGACATTCAGGAAGGTCACTTTATCTCTGTCCCCTTTCTTGTTAACTGGCCTTATTTCCACTGTCAGACAGTTCAACTCCTTTGTTTGCCCTGGATCTTCACCATCACTTTCTGCACATTCTATGGCAAAGACACACAGCAGATTGTCCCCCTTGGTTCCAGAGATCACTGTGGCAGTTACACTGCGGCAAAAACCACCATAATGTACTTGAACATCAGCTGTGAACAGTACAGTTTCACTGGGTATCCGGGTGTCCAAACTGTACGGATTCATTATTGCAGCACTTCATTTCAAATGATGGTACAGTTTCAGCAAACAGTTTAATTTCACGTTTTTGTCATTTACTTCTGTCTGCGGTAATATGATACTTCTCCTGCTCAATCTCCTTGAGATCACCCCTGTCTGTTAATTCATCTACTTTTTCTTCACATAGATGATGAGCCATTTTTGACAATCATGGAATTTATGTTCAGGTAATTTCAACAATTCAGGAACAGATTCCAGTTCAGTCAATTGTTCTTGCTTCCGTCTCTACACCTATTCACTTTCATTATTCATATTATTGTCCATTAACTGAATCTCCTCCACCTTCACTAGTATGATATGATAGATTGAGAATTTTGGCTGCATTTCAGATTGAGTAAACATATCTGTTTCGTGCCAATTCTGGATGGGCGAATGCAGTGGTAAAGGGGAAAGTACCAGTAAGGTTGGTTGTGTAGCCCATTAAGTCAATTTAAATGCATGCAATTTCTGATAATTTCTTCATTATCCAATTTAATTTAAGGAACATTAAAGTCAGAATCATGTGGATTTGTTTCTTCACTGTAACCACATCCTCCTTCTGCCTTCCTACCCTATCAAAATATCTTTTGAGTATATTCACATGACACACTCTGAGTTTTCCTTCAATCTGGCGTTTTTATCAGATACTTCACCTCACTCAATTTCCTTTCAATTAGATAAGTTCCACTAAACCTTGCTTTTAAGGTTCATCTACCACAAGCAGTAATAGTAAGACTTTATCCCCACTAACAAAACCACAAATTTTTGATTACTTAAATGCTTCTTGTTTCATCACATGCTGTGCCATTTTCAAATGTTGTCTAGTCAACTCACCTGCTGTAATCAATCTTTTCCTAAAATTTAACACATAGACCAATAATGTAGTCTCAGAACACTGACTGACCAATTTCACTTTCGTAAATTTAAGTGGTCTTCTTACCTCATGACCAAAAATCAATCCAAATTGATAGAAATTAGTTGATTCAATAGGTGCACCCCTACTTGCAAAAAGAACACATGGGATTGCTTTATCCCAATCCTCTGTCTAATCTAGACAATAAGGCCTCAACATGGTCTTTAATGTTCGATGCCACTGCTCTAACGCTCCCAGCAATTCTGGATGGTACACAGCTGATTTAAATGGTTTTACTCCTAAGCTATCCATAACCCTCTTAAACAACTTTGATGTAAAATTTGATCCTTGAGCCGATTCTATTTCTGTGGGTAGTCCATGTGTAATAAAAAAAAGTACCTCCTCTACAATCCTTTTAGCTGTAACATAGCATAATGGAATGGCTCTGGAAATCTTGTAAACACATCCATTATAGCCAATAAATATTGATTCCCACTTTTTGTTTTAGGGATCAATCAATTAAGACCCTTGTCAAATGCTGGAATGGATATTAAGGATGCTGTATTATCACAGCTCGATGTTTCCCTATTACCTGACATGTCCAGCAAAATTCAATGACATCTTTATGAACTCTCTAAAAATGTTCTTGTATTTTAGCTTGAGTTTTCCTTATTCCAAAATTGCCTCCTACTGATACCTCCTGTGCTACCCATAACATTTAATTTCTATAACACACTGGTAATGCCAATTAGAATCAAATAATCACCCTTCAGCCCACTGAGTTCACACCAACATATCAGAAGCACGTGAATTCCCACCTAATCCTATCTGTAAGTACTTGGCCCATAGTCATGAATGTTGTGATGTGCCAAGAGCTCATCCAGGTACTTTTTATAAGATGTGAGGCAGTCCGCCTTTACCACTCTCCTAGGCAGCGCATTCCTGAATTTTGAATCCACTTT
The DNA here is from genome assembly GCF_965287045.1 of Carcharhinus amblyrhynchos. Classification (NCBI taxonomy): domain Eukaryota; kingdom Metazoa; phylum Chordata; class Chondrichthyes; order Carcharhiniformes; family Carcharhinidae; genus Carcharhinus; species Carcharhinus amblyrhynchos. Next base: position 54,565,371 of record NC_137339.1, on the reverse strand, counting down.
ATCAAATTACCCTGTATCCCATGTGCATGTACCTTCTTTACAAGTCTCCCATGTAGAACTTTGTCAAAAGCTTTGCTGAAATCCATATAAACTACCCTCATCTACATATTTGCTCACCTCCTCAAAAAATTCAATCAAATTTGTTTGGAATGACCTGCCTTTGTTGACTATCCCTGGTCAAGATTTGACTCTCCAAGTGGAAACGAATCACAGAATCACAATTTATTACAGCACAGAAGAGGCCCTTTGGCCCATCAAGTCTACACCAACGCATGAAATGCCCTGACTTGCCCATCTAATCCCACTTGCCAGCACTTGACTTGAACGTCATGACATGCCAAATTCTCATCTAGGTACTTTTTAAAGGATATGAGGCATCCCACCTCCAGCACTCTCCCAGGCAGTCACCACTTCCTGAGTAAAACATATTTTCCTCAAATCTCCCACCTCTCATTTTTAACTTGTGTCCCCTCATAATTGACCCTTCACCAAAGAGGAACAGCTGCTCCATATCTGCTCTGTCCATTCCCCTCATAATTTTCAGCACCTCAATCAGATCACCCCTCAGTCTTCTCTGTTCCAACAAAAACAGCACAAGCCTTTCCAACCTCTCTTCGTAACTTAAATGTTCCATCCCAGGAAGCATCCTGGTAAATCTCCTCTGCACCCCCTCCAATGCAATCACATCCTTCCTATAATGTGTGACCAGAACTGCACACAGTACTCCAGCTGTGGCTTCACCAGAGTTTTATACAACTCCAACATGACCTCTCTGCTTTTGTAATCTATACCCTGATTGGTAAAGGCAAGTATGCCAAATGCCTTTTTCACCACCCTATTTACCTGTCTTTCTGCCTTCAGAGATCTTTGGACAAACGCACCAAGGTCCACTTGTTCTTCAGAACTTCCTGGTGTCAGACCTTTCATAGTATACTTCCTTGTCAAATTACTTACTCTTTTAAGGGTTAAATTCCACCTGCCATCTATCCATCCATTTGATCATCTCATCTATGTCTTCCTGTAACCCAAGACACTTAACCTCACTGTTAACCACCCAGCCAATGTTCACGTCATCGACAACTTATTGATCCTACACTCCCCCCACCCCCAACATGGTCATCTATGCCATTTATATAGATGCTCTCCTTCAGAAGTTTCCTTACCGCGGATGTGACACTTACTGGTCTATAGTTCCCTGGTTTATCTCTACAGCTTTTCTTAAATAGAAGAACCCTATCAGCAGTTCTCCAGTTGTCTGGCACCTTCCCCGTGGCCAGAGAGGAATTAAAAATTTGGGTCAGAGCCCCTGCAATCCCCTCCCTTGCCTCCCACAGCAGCCAAGAGTACAATTCATCTGGGCCTGGATATTTACCCATTTTTAAGGCTGCCAACACCTTCATGCCTATTTTCCATCCTACCTGAAAAGGTTAAGATCTCAATTTCCTCATTAAGGCATCATTTTAAAAACAGAAACATTCCTGTACACACTCAGCTTCTTCTTCTGTGTAAGCTTTCAGATACAATCCTTTTATCTCTATATCGTTCAGTTCTAATTCTTCCAGCTTTCCTGAACTAAAAATGCACATTTCATCTTCTACCTGCTCTTGTTCTTTTTCAACTATCTAATTAGAAAATGCTTCTGACAATTGAATTTAAACTTCTTTATCTTTACTCTTGATGTCTCCTCTTGTCTTAGCCTGTGGCTTTGTGCCTTTATTATTACACAACCAGGAAAAAGCCAAGATATGTGTCCTTTGACACACAGTTGTTTTATTTTGCACTGGCTTTTCAACCACAGTAAGCAAGACTCCCATTTGTGATCCCGCTATATTGTTACCCAAGATAAACTGTATACCTGGACAAGCTAATTTCTCTATTACTTCCACTACCACTTCATTACTTTTCAGCAGACTCTCCAACCTCACTTTATATAATGCAACTTCACTCTTCTTACTCTGAATTCCGAGTCATTGAGGTTTATAGCATGAGAACAGGCCCTTTGGCCCAGCTTGTCCATGCCCCCCTTTTTTGTAAAACCTCTGAGCTAGTCCAAATTGCCCGCATTTGACCCACATCCCTCTATACCCATCTTACCCATGTAACCGACTAAATGCTGCTTAAAAGATAAAATTGTACCCGTCTCTACTACTTCCTTTGGCAGCTTGTTCCAGTCACTCACCACCCTCTGTGTGAAAAAAGTGCCCCTCTGGAGACTTTTGTATCTCTTCCCCCTCACCTTAAACCTATGCCCTCTAGTTTTAGACTCCTCTACCTTTGGGAAAAGATACTGACTATCTAGCTGATCTATGCCCCTCATTATTTTATATGACTCCATAAAATCACCCATCAGCCTCCGACACTTCAGAGAAACAGAAGTCCCAGTCTATCTAGTCTCTTCTTATGACTCAAACCATCAAGTCCTGGTAGCACACTAGTAAATCTCTTCTGTACTCTTTCCAGTTTAATAATATCCTTTCTCTAATAGGGTGACCAGAACTGTACACAGTGTTCCAAGTGTGGCCTTACTAATGTCTAGTACAACTTCAACAAGACTTCCCAACTCCTGTATTCAATGTTCTGTCCAACGAAGGCTGAATGCCTTCTTCACCACTCTGTCCACCTGTGATTGGCTGATCAAGTCTGCACTGACCGTAATCCCATCTAGGCCCTATCCCCATAAACCTATGTGTTTAACCTAGCTAATCCCCTCGACACCAAGGGGCAATTTAGTATGGCCAATCCATTTAACTTGCACACATTTGGTCTGTAGGAGGAAACTGAAGCACCCGGAGGAAACCCATGCAATACAGGGAGAATGCAAACTCCACACAGTAACCCAAACCGGGAATTGAACCTGGGTCCTTGGCACTGTGAGGCAGCAGTGCTAACCACTGTACCCCCATGGCACCCATTCCCACTCCTTTTAAACGACATAACTCCTCCTCTCTCACCATCAAAAATTGATGTGTCTCCGTATCTCTTAAAATTTTAACTTCTTTATCTACTCCTCCTGGTACATATGAGTAAACTTTACCCACACATGTAATTTCTCTGAAGAGATCTGGCACTTCCTTATCAACCAGCCCTTGAAGAGGCTGTACATTCTTTTGCACCTCCTTAGCTTCAACTGGGGTGTTCTTCACCACTTAGCAAACCCGACTGGCTTATCCTATTTTACCACAACTGTCTCCCCAATGCTTTTCTTAACACACCAACATCACAACTTTGTGTTTGCCACTTTATTAGAGTATCAACATCTAAGGCTTTTTATTTCTCTTCCATACTCATGTGTTTCCTGTTTAAACCAAGGTACACTGTCTTTACTATATCATCAAACTCACAATGCTGTGCCAGCCTTTTTGCCACAAAGTAAGCAAGGCTTTCACCTTCCATGTGATTTATTCAGTGGAACCTGAATCAATGCTTGATGATCAATGGCTTTGGAGAGTAATGTATTTCAAGGATCTTTGTCAAATCATCATAAATTTTGTTTCCTGGCTTTGTTGGATGAATCAAGCGACAGAGCAAATTAAAGTTTTCACTTCCCATTGTACTGAGAGAAGCTTGAATGAGTAACTCATTTACAATTTTATTAATTTGTGTAAAGAACGGAAAACATTCTACATAGGAACTCTATGATTAATTTTCTTCATTTAAAGGCCCCATGGACACGAATTGACCCACCATTTCTCTTGCTTTTTTTTCCGTTTTCCCAATACTTTTCTTTTAATTTTGGAGACTGTTGACTTGATGAAATTTTTTAAAGACCTCCACTGTACCGCAAATAATCCCTGCTTTTCAAATATTCACCCTTCTCTGAAAAATCCTTTCATTTAACACCATCCCTGGAGCTTTTTCTTACTTGAATGTTCCTGCACAGCCACTTCAATCTTTCCACTCACCCAAAACTGTTGCATAAGGTTAAATCTCACAGGATCCAGGGTGAGATAGCCAATTGGATACAAATTTGGCTTGATGACAAAAGACAGAGGGTGGTTGTAGAGCGTTGCCTTTCAAACTAGAGGCTCATGACCAATGGTGTGCCTCTGAGATCAGTGCTGAGTTGACTGTTTTTTGTCAAAACTCCCTGCATGACCCCTATCATGGCTCCTTCCTCTGCCTCTACCCTCAATCTGGCTGCACCACCTTCACACTGACTGCCCCAACACAGTAATGGTACCTGGTAAGCAGAGCCAGGATGCCAAGCTGGCACTGCCAAGTTGGCACTGCCCTAACCACACAGGGGCTTCAAAGGCCTCTGATCCCTCTGGCAAGACCATCACACATGGTACCCATTGGTAGGGACCATATATGATTCTCGTCAGGGAGAAGCTTGGCCGGTGAGATGGTACATATAAGTGTGCCTGGATGATAGGGTCTGGTGCTCATTAATGACATGCAGTGCATGATTCAACGAATACTTGCACTTCCATCTCTCCCTGACTGCTTGAGGGGACTATGGTACATTCCTAATAACATGGTTGCCCCTTTTTTGTTTTTTAGTTCATCCCATTTGACTCCTTGAAGAACATTAGTGCACCACTTCCTCTTTCACACCCTCTATGTTAATCCAGAAGGAACTCTTCCAGTGTAGACAAAAAAAAAACAAAATTTAATCCAACTTATAAATCAAAGGAAAGGTTTAATAAAGAAATGTCATTTCTCCATACTTGAGGCCTCACCCTGGGCCATTCCAAGCAATCAAACAATTCCCAACAGGTTCTTATTTATACGAAGTCAGCTGGTCAGCTGATCATCACATCACTCTGTCATTGGTTACACGGTTTACTGGGTCAGCTGACCCTTACAGCTTGTTGCCATTGGTCATTTCAACAGATCCAATGTCATCACCAGTTACATTCGAACACCCTAACTCCCTGAAACACCTGAACTATTGATAGATTGAATGCAAGCAGGCTTTTTCCAGAGGCTAGGGGAGAAAAAAAACAGAGGGCATGGGTTAACGGTGAAAGGAGAAAAGTTTAAAAGGAATATTAGGGGGGGCTTCTTCACACAGAGAGTGGTGGGATTGTGGAATGAGCTGCCAGATAAAGTGATAAATGCGGGGTCACTTTTAACATTTAAGAAAAACTTGGATGGGTTCATGGAGGAGAGGGGTGTGGAGGGAGATGTTCAAGTGCAGGTGAGTAGCACTAGGCAAAAAATGGTTTGGCACAGACAAGAAGGGCCAAAAGGCCTGTTTCTGAGCTGTAATTTTCTATGGTTCTATGGTTCTAAGATTGCATACCTCAGAATACTGAGTTGCCAGCCTCGCCTCTGCAGTAACCATGTCACTGGTATAACACGAAGAACAGACTCATGTAAATCAACACACTCAGTTCATCTGTGTGATCATACTATGCCTTTAAGAAATGTATGTTAGTTACATTCCTCGTGCAGAATCAGTGCCTTTTTTTATTATTGGTACCATTCTGTTGAACTAGCATCCTGAATATCACTGCAACAGCATAATTCCTTCTGACTGCCAAAATGTTTGTTTTAATCTGGGCTAATGCTTTCTGTGGTTTTCAGAGGTTTTGTGATATTACTGTGCCTTTAAGATATGCATTTTAATAATGTTTCTCTGCGGGATGTTTCGAGTAGTCCCCGATATTTTGTCAAACAGTTTTGTCTGCAGCCAATGTCCTCTATTGTTACTGAAGCAATATCATTGATACCATGTTTGTAATAATATGAACTAACACAGTGTTCCATAGTTTTGGTGGTCCTCTGGGATTGCAGATTAAGATGATTAGCAAGTTAGGTCATGTGACTGGAAACAGCTCAGCTTTGTTGCTGCCTCAAATGCTGTTTGGAGTTGAAAGAGTGAGTAGTGTCTCTGTTATCCCCTCTCTGGAGTTGGAGATTCTGCTGTCTGAGTGTTGCTGTTTTAGAAGCTGCAGACACATAAACTAGGCTTGTACTTATTGGAGTTTAGAAGGATGAGGGGAGATCTCATTGAGACGTACAAGATGATGAATGGGATGGATAGGATAGAGGTGGAGAGGCTCTTCCCGCTCAGAAAGGACAGTAGGACTAGAGGGCACAGCCTCAGGATAAGGGGGGGGGCAGTTTGGAACGGAGTTGAGGAGGAACTTCTTCACTCAAAGGGTGGTGAATCTCTGGAATTCTCTGCCCGTTGAAGTGGTGGAGGCTGCCTCGCTAAATATATTTAGACGCGGGTAGATAGGTTTTGATAGGCAAGGGGATTAAGAGTTATGGGGAGAAGGTGGGAAAGTGGAACTGAGCCACTTCAGATCAGCCATGATCTTATTGAATGGCGGGGCAGACTCGAAGGGCTAGATGGCCTACTCTTGCTCCTATTTCTTCTGTTCTTATGTTCTTATGTTAGGTATCCTTTCCTGTCTGTGAAGTTAGAAGACTGGAAGCTGCTAGAGGCTAGAATCACTTCTCTGTTTTGCTGTCTTGAGGACATTCTTCTCTGAAAATGATGGTTTGGATTTCTGTCCATATCACATGAGCATACTTGTTTTAATGCTAACTAATTCTGAAGGAGTGTGTATGTCTATAGGGAGTTGTTTTTAAGGTGGAACAACAGAGATAGCTAGCTAATTAGAATTGCACTGTGTCATGATTAAGTCTTGTAATTTATAGAATCATAGATTCCCAACAGTGCAGAAGGAGGCCACGTAGCCCATCAAGCCTGCACTGACAACAATCCCAATCAGACTCTATCCGTGTAACCCCACGTAATTAGAAACCCTAGAAACCGTAGAAAATTACAACTCAGAAACAGGCCTTTTGGCTCTTCTTGTCTGTGCCGAGCCATCTTTTGCCTAGTCCCACTGGCCTGCACTTGAACCATATCCCTCCACACGCCTTTCATCCATGAACCTGTCCAAGTTTTTCTTAAATGTTAAAAGCACTTACCACTTTATCCGGCAGCTCATTCCACACTCCCACCACTCTCTGCGTGAAGAAGCTCCCCTTAATATTCCCTTTAAACTTTTCTCCCTTCACCCTTAACCCATGCCCTCTGGTTTTTTCTCCCCTAACCTCAATGGAAAAAGCCTGCTTGCATTCACTCTGTCTATACCCATCAAAATCTTATACACTTCTATCAAATCTCCCCTCATTCTTCTACGCTCCAGGGAATAAAGTCCTAACCTATTCAATCTCTCTCTGTAACTCAGCATCTCAAGTCCCGGCAACATCCTTCTGAACCTTCTCTGCACTCTTTCAATCATATTTACATCCTTCCTGTAACTAGGTAAGCTATGCACAATACTCTAAACTAGGTCTCACCAGTGCCTTATATAACCTTACCATAACACCCCAACTTTTATACTCGATACTCCGATCTATAAAGGCCAATGTACCAAAAGCACTCTTTACGACCCTATCCACCTGTGACGTCACTTTTAGGGAATTCTGTACCTGTATTCCCAGATCCCTCTGTTCAACTGTACTCTTCAGAGTCCTACCATTTAGCCTGTACATTCTACTTTGGTTTGTCCTTCCAAAGTGCAATACCTCACACTTGTCTGCGTTAAATTCAATTTGCCATTTTTCAGCCCATTTTTCTAGTTGGTCCAAGTCGGTTGGTCTCGTTGGTCCAAGCTTTGAAAACCTTCCTCACTGTCCACTACACCTCCAATCTTTGTATCATCAGCAAATTTGCTGATCCAATTTACCACATTATCATCCAGATCATTGACATAGATGACAAACAACAATGGACCCAACACTGATCCCTGTGGCACTCCACTAGTCACAGGTCTCCACTCAGAGAAGCAATCCTCCACAACCACTCTCTGGCTTCTTCCATTGAACCGGTGTTTAATCCAATTTACAACCTCCCCATCTATACCTAGCGACTGAACTTTCCTAACTAACCTCCCATGAGGGACCTTGTCAAAGGCCTTGCTGAAATCCAGGTAGACAACATCCACCGCCTTCCCTTCGTCCACTTTCCTGGTGACCTCCTCGAAAAACTCTAATAGATTGGTCAAACATGACCTACCACACACAAAGCCATGTTGACTCTCCCTAATAAGTCCCTGTCTATCCAAGTATTTGCAGATCCTATCCCTTATCACACCTTCCAATAACTTGCCAACCACCAACATCAAACTTACTGGCCTGTAATTTCCCGGATTTCTTTTGGAACCTTCTTTAAACAACAGAACAACACGAGCCAACCTCCAATCATCCGGCACCTCCCCCGTAAATATTGACATTTTAAGTATGTCTGCCAGGGCCCCTGCAAGTTCAACACTAGCGTCCCTCAAGGTCCATGGGAATATCCTGTCTGGTCTTGGGGATTTATCCACTCTGATTTGCCTCAAGACAGCCAGCACCTCCTCCTCTTCAATCTGTAAAGGTTCCATGACCTCCCTACCTGTTTGCCCAATTTCTGTAGACTCCATACTTACCCTGTTAATCTTCCTGACAATAAGGAGCAATTTACCAGGACCAATCCACCTATCCTATACATCTTTGGACTCTGAGAGGAAACTGGAGCACCCAGAGGAAAATCCATACAGACACAGGGAGAGTGTGCAAGTTCCACACAAACAGTGATCCGAAGTGGGAGTTGAACCCTGCTCCCTGGTGCTGTGAGGCAGAAATGTGAACCAGTGTGCCGCCATTCATTGGTAACAGTTACTCTTCTTTGTTATTTTCTAATTTGTGTTCTTAAATGAACTTTGTTTGATGCAGGCTTACAAGTGGGTCACTTGAATCATATGTGGAGTGAAACACCTTATGCTCACCAAAGAACAAAAATCAAAGAAAATTATAGCACAGGAACAGGCCCTTTGGCCTTCCAATCCTACACCAACCATAGTGCCCAACTTAACTAAAACCCCCTACTCTTCCGGGGACCATATCCCTCTATTCCCATCTTACTCATGTATTTGTCAAGATGCCCCTTAAAATTCACTAGTGTATCTGCTTCCACTACCTCCCCCGGTAACGAGTTCCAGGCATCCACGACTCCCTATGTAAAAAATCTGCCTCGTATATCTTCTTTAAACCTCCTCCCTTGCACCTTAAACCTGTGCCCCCTAGCAATTGACTCTTCGACCCTGGAAAAAAGCTTCTGACTACCCATCTCGTCTATGTCTCTTATAATCTTGTAAACTTCTATCAGATCGCTCCTCAACTTCTGTCGTTCTAGTGAGAACAAATCAAGTTTCTCCAATCTCTCCTCATAGCTAATGCACTCCATACTAAGCATGCTGTAAGCCTTCTTAACTACCTTCTCCACCTGTGTTGCCACTTTCAGTGACCTGTGTACCTGTACATCCAGAATCCCTCTGCCTATCAATACTCTTAACAGTTCTGCCATTTACTGTATATTTCCTATCTGTATTTAACCTTCCTAAATGCATTACCTCACATTTGCTCATTCTTCCTTGGGAGGACTGAAGAGAGGCAGTGATTTGTAAGAGGAGAGCTTGTGGGTAAGTTAAAGTGATTTTTTAAAATTAACTTTGCTCGTTTTTTTTTAAATTTTATTCCGGAAACCGGAAGTAGTTTGCAAAGGGACTTGGGTATTTTTTTTTCCTTACCATAAATTGGACTGGTGAGGAATACCGATACTCTGCACAGGTAGAGTACCCCACCCTCCCACCTGCTCTAACCTAAAGAAGAGAGAGAGAGAGAGTGGCTCGGAGTGAGAACAGCTAAGTTTGTTTTTGTTTTTTGTGTGAGCTGGAAGGGCTTTGACTCACAGGGCCTAAGCAAAAAGGGTGAGGCAAGGTAAGTTTATAAGTTTTTATTACTTTTTTCTCTGTATTTCTAAAAAGGGCAAGTATGAGTGTGAGGCCAGTATGTTGTTGCCAATGCAATATGTGGGAGGTCCTGGAGGCTCCTGGTCTCCCAGGCATCCATATCTGTGCTCGGTGTATGGAGCTGCAGTCCCTAAGGGACCAGGTTAAGGAACTGGAACTGCAGCTCGAGGACCTTCATCTCATTAGAAAGAATGAGGATGTGATGGACAGGAGCTACCGGCAAGTGGTCACACCGGGGCAACGGAAAGAAGGGTAACGGTTAGGAAGGGGGATAGCTCACGTGATGGAGAGCACGCTGGTGGATGTCCCCCTTCAAAATAAGTACTCCTGTCTGAGTATTGGGGGGGGGGGGGGTGCGGGGGCAGCTCACCTGGGGGAGGAAGCAGTGGCCAGGTCTCTGGAGCTGAGCCTGACCCAGCACTTCAAAGAAGTAAAAAAAAAGAGCAGCAAGGCAGTGTTAATAGGGGACTCCATAGTGAGGGGATCAGACAGGCGTTTTTGCAAATGGTGGTTTGCCTCCCTGGAGCTGGGATCTGGGATGTCTCTGGACGCGTCCCAGACATCCTGAAAGCGGGGGGTGAGGATCCAGAGGTTGTGGTTCACATAGGTACCGCTGACATAGGCAGGAAGAGGGAAGGGCTCATGAAAAGGGATTATAGGGAATTAGGTAGACAGCTGAGAAAGAGGAACGCGAAGGTAGTAATCTCAGGATTGCCGTCTGCACCGCAGGAGAGTGAGAGCAGAAATGGAATGAGGTGGAGGGTGAATGTGTGGCTGAGGGACTAGGGCAGGGGGCAGGGATTCCGGTTCCTGGATCATTGGGACCTCTTTAGGGGCAGGTGTGACCTGTTCAGTAAAGACGGGTGGCACTTGAATCCCAGGGGGACCAATATCTTGGCGGGAAGATTGGCTAGGGCTACTGGGGGGGGCTTTAAACTAGAAAGGTTGCGGGCAGGGAGTAGAGATGAGGAGACTGAGAGAGAGGAGGTTAGCTCCCAGGTAGAGAAGGACTGTAGACAGTATGAGAGGGAGGTTACATGGGTAATGGAGAAGGGAAGTGCCCAGACCGAGGGTCTGACTTGTGTCTATTTTAATGCCAGAAGTGTAGTGAACAAAGTAGAGGAGCTTAGGTGTGGATTGCTGCTTGGGAATGTGATGAGGTGGCTATTACGGAGACTTGGATGTCTCAGGGACAGGACTGGGTACTTCAGGTGCCGGGATTCAGATGCTTCAGGAAGAACAGGGAGGGGGGCAAAAGAGGTGGCGGAGTGGCACTGTTGATCAGGGACTGTGTCATGGCTGCAGAGAAGGTGGATGCTGTGGAGGGACTGTCTACAGAGTCTCTGTGGGTGGAAGTTAGGAACAGCAAAGGATCGATAACTTTGCTGGGTGTTTTCTATCGGCTGCCCAACAGTGACAGGGAAGTTGAGGTGCAGATAGGGAAACAGATCCTAGAGAGATGTAGTAATAACAGAGTTGTCGTGATGGGAGACTTTAATTTCCCAAACATCGACTGGAATATCCCTAGGGTGAGGGGTTTGGATGGGGAGGAGTTTGTTAGGTGTGTTCAGGAGGGTTTCCTGACACAGCCCGTGGATAAGCCTACGAGAGGAGAGGCTGTACTTGACCTGGTGCTGGCTAATGAACCAGGACAGGTGACGGATCTCTCGGTGGAAGAGCATCTTGGGGATGGAGATCATAATTCTATCTCCTTCACGATAGCTTTGGAAAGAGATAGGATCAGGCAGGCTAGGAAGGTGTTTGTCTGACGTAAGGGGAAATATGATGACATCAGGCAGACAATTGGACGAGTAAACTGGAAGGAGGTGTTCTTGGGGAAAAGTACTGAAGGAAGATGGCGGATTTTCAAGGAATGTTTGACTGGAGCTCTGCACGACAATGTTCCGGTGAGGCGAGGAGGTTTTGGTAGGTCGCGGGAGCCATGGTGCACGAAGGTTGTGGTGAACCTGGTCAGGAAGAAAAGAAAGATGTATAAAAGGTTCAGAGAGCTAAGAGATGTTAAGGATCTAGAGGAGTATAAGGCTTGTAGAAAGGAGCTTAAAAAGGAAATTAGGAGAGCCAGACGGGGACATGAGAAGGCCTTGGCGGGTAAAATTAAGGAGAATCCCAAGGCGTTCTACAAATACGTGAAGAGTAAAAGGATGAGGAAAGAAGGGATAGGACCTATAAAAGGTGAAGGGGGAAAAGTCTGTGTGGAACCAGAAGAAATGGCAGAGGTGCTTAATGAGTACTTTGCCTCGAAAGTGGAAAGTGACCTTGAAGGTTGTACTACAGGTTTGCGGCAGACTGAAAAGATTGAGTATGTGGATATGAAGAAAGAGGATGTGTTGGAGCTTTTAAAGTCTATCAAGATAGATAAGTCGCCAGGACCAGATGGGATGTACCCCTGGTTATTGTGGGAGGTGAGGGAAGTGATTGCCGAGCCCCTGGTGATGATCTTTGCATCGTCAATGGAAACGGGAGAGGTTCCGGAGGATTGGAGTATTGCGGATGTGGTTCCTATTTTCAAGAAAGGGAACAGGGATAGCCCGGGAAATTACCGACCTGTGAGTCTGACCTCAGTGGTTGGTAAGTTGATGGAGAGGATTCTGAGGGACAGGATTTATGAGCATTTAGAGAAGTTTAGAATGATCAGGAATAGTCAGCATGGCTTTGTCAAGGGTAGGTCATGCCTTACGAGCATGGTTGAGTTCTTTGAAAATGTGACTGAACACATTGACAAAGGAAGAGTGGTGGACATGGTTTACATGGACTTCAGCAAGACGTTTGGGAAGATTCCCCATGCAAGACTTCTTGAGAAGGTGAGAGGGCATGGGATCCAAGGGGCTTTGGCGTTGTGGATCCAGAACCGGCTTGCCTGCAGAAGACAGAGAGTGGTTGTGGATGGGTCTTTTTCTGCATGGAGGTCGGTCACCAGTGGAGTGCCCCAGGTATCTGTTCTAGGACCCTTGCTGTTTGTCATTTTCATAAATGACCTGGATGAGGAAGTGGAGGGATGGGTTCGTAAGTTCGCCAACGACACGAAGGTTGGTGGTGTTGTGGACAGTCTGGAGGGATGTCAGAAGTTGCAGCATGACATAGATAGGATGCAAGAATGGGCGGAGAAGTGGCAGATGGACTTCAATGTGGATAAATGTGTAGTGATCCATTTTGGCAGGACCAACGGGATGCAGGAGTACAATATCAAGGGTTGGAGTCTTAGCTAGGTTGAAGAGCAGAAGGATCTTGGGGTCCAGGTCCATAGGACTCTTAAATCAGCCTCGCAGGTGGAGGATGTGGTCAAGAAGGCGTATGGTGTACTGGCCTTCATTAATCGAGGGATTAAGTTTAGGGGTCGGGAGGTAATTCTGCAACTTTATAGGACCCTTGTCAGACCCCACTTGGAGTACTGTGCACAGTTCTGGTCGCCTCACTACAGGAAGGATGTGGAAGCTATTGTGACGGTGCAGAGGAGATTTACAAGGATGTTGCCTGGATTGGGAGGCATGCCTTATGAAGATAGGTTGAGGAAGCTAGGTCTCTTCTCCCTGGAGAGACGAAGGTTGAGAGGTGACCTGATAGAGGTTTATAAAATGTTGAGAGGAATAGATAGGGTGGATTCTCGGAGGCTATTTCCCAGGGCTGAAATGGTCGCTACGAGAGGACACAGGTTTAAGTTGCTGCGAAGCAAGTACAGAGGAGATGTTAGGGGAAAGTTTTTCACTCAGAGGGTGGTGAGTGAGTGGAATCGGCTGCCGTTGGTGGTGGTAGAAACGAACTCACTGGGGTCTGTTAAAAGACTTCTGGATGAGTATATGGGATATAATGGCATTGGAAGTTACAGATAGTTCTGTGGCTTGGTCGGCATAGATGTGATCAGCGCAACTTGTGGGCTGAAGGGCCTGTTTGTGCTGTAGTGTTCTATGTTCTATTTGTCTGGGTTAAACACCGTCTGCCATCTCTCCGCCCAAGTCTCCAATTGATTTATATCCTGCTGTAACCTCTGATGGCCCTCATTGCTATCCACAATCCACCAATCATTGTGTCGCCTTCAAACTTACCAATTAAACCGGTTACATTTTCCTCCAAATCATTTATATATATTACAAACTGCAAAGATCCCAGCACTGATCACTGAGGAACACCACTTGTCACAGCCCTCCATTCAAAAACGCATCCTTCCACTGCTACCCTCTGTCTTCTTTGACCGAACCAGTTTTGTATCCACGTTGCCAGCACACCTCTGATACATGCAACTTCACCTTCTGCACCAGTCTGCCATGAGGGATCTTGTCAAAGTCCATGTAGATAGCATTCACTACCCTAACCTCATCAATCACTCAGTGCCAAAATCAAAGGTAAAACTCAATTCTGGGCTAACTTCACAAAACACCTTTGAGTTTTTGCCATGGGCCTTAACAACTGGGGGCTTGTCCAGGATTAAAAGCTATATTCCTTATCTGGTTTTGGTTTGGGATTATTGGACTCAAAGACAGTGAGTGGTGAATATACTTGTGTTTTCTTTTCGGGTGTTGCAGTTGGTTTAAATGGGGAGTGCCTTTGATTTGATTTATTTTTAATGCAAGGAGTCTAACGGGTAAAACGGATAAGGCTTTAATGTTCGTGAAGAATTTAGATGTGGTGGCAGTGACGGAGACATGGTTAAACGAAAGGCAGGACTGGAAGCTAAATATTCCTGGGTACAAGTGTTTTAGGTGTGACAGAGGAGGGTTGAAGAGATGTGGTGGGGTGGCATTGTTAGTTAAGGACCACATCACAGCAGTGCGGAGGGAGGATAATATGGAGGAGTTAAGGATTGAGTCGCTGTGGGTGGAGTTGAAGAATAGGAAGGGAGCGATTACTATGCTAGGGGTATACTATAGGCCACCCAAAAGCCCACGGACAGTGGAAGAAGGCATACGTAAAGACATTTTGGATAGGTGCAGAAAGAATAGGGTTGTTGTAGTGGGAGATTTTAATCTTCCTGGAGTGGATTGGAAGGTGCCTCGAGCTGGGGGTTCAGATGGGGAGGAATTTGTAAAACGTGTGCTGGAAGGGTCCTTGGAGCAGTACATAACTAGCCCAACTAGGGAAGGGGCTATACTGGATTTAGTTTTGGGTAATGAGCCTGGTCAGGTGGTTGAGGTTACAGTGGGTGAACATGTGGCTAACAGTGACCACAAGTCTGTCTACTTTAGGATAATAATGGAAAAAGATGAGTGCTGTCCGAAGGGGAGAGTGCTAAACTGGGAGAAGGCAAGCTACAGCCGGATTAGGCATGAGCTGATGGATACTGATTGGGAGGGGTTGTTTGCGGGTAAGTCCATGGTCGGCAAGTGGGAGGCTTTCAAGGGAAAACTGAGAAGGTTGCAGGAAAGACATGTGCCGGTTAAGAGGAAGGAAGGGAAAGGTAGGATTAGAGAGCCGTGGATTACAGGGGATATTGAGGACTTGGTCAGGAAGAAGAGAGAGGCATATGTTAGGTCTAAGCAACTGGGAACGGAGAGAGCACTGGAGGAATATAGAGAGAGTAGGAGGGAGCTCAAAAGGGGAGTTAGAAGGGCGAAAAGGGGGCATGAAATGGCTTTGGCGGATAGGATTAAGGAAAATCCAAAGGCTTTTTACTCTTATATTAGGAACAAAAGGGTGGTTAGAGGGAAGACTGATCCTCTTAGGGACAGAGAAGGGGAACTGTGCTTAGAGTCTGAGGGAATGGGGGAGATCCTGAATGAATACTTTGCGTCGGTATTCACGAAGGAGAGGGGTTTGGTGTCTTGTACTGTCTTGGAGGGAGCTGTAGACCAGTTGAAAGAAATATCCATTATGAGGGAGGAAGTGTTCGGGTTTTTAGGCAGCATAAAAACTGATAAAGCTCCGGGGCCTGATGACATTTATCCCAGGCTGCTTTGGGAGGTGAGAGATGAAATTGCTGGGCCTCTGGTGTAAATCTTTGTCTCTTCTTTGGACACAGGTGAGGTCCCAGAGGACTGGAGGATAGCTAATGTGGTACCGCTGTTTAAAAACGGCAGTAGGGATAACCCTGGTAATTATAGGCCGGTGAGTTTGACATCAGTGGTAGGAAAGTTGTTGGAAAAAATTCTTAGGGAAAGGATGTATACGCATTTGGAGCGTTGCGATCTGATTAGGGATACGCAGCATGGCTTTGTTAAGGGGAGGCCTTGCCATTTGAATCTGGTAGAATTTTTTGAGGAGGTGACAAAAACGATTGACGAAGGATGAGCCATTGATGTCGTCTACATGGATTTCTGTAAGGCGTTTGACAAAGTCCCTCATGGTAGGTTGGTTGAAAAGGTTAAGGCTCATGGGATACAGGGACAAGTATCTAGATGGATTGAAAACTGGCTAGGTAACAGGAGACAGACAGTAGTAGTGGAAGGGTCCTTTTCTAGCTGGAGGTCTGTCACCAGTGGTGTGCCAACACCAGGTTTTAGTCCAACCTATTTATTAGGTTGGACTAAAACCTGGTGTTGTCAGACTTTTTACTGTGTTTACGCCAGTCCAACGCCGGCATACCCACAACATGACCAGTGGTGTGCCACAGGGCTCAATACTGGGACCTCTTCTCTTCGTAATATATATAAATGACTTGGAAGAGGGCATACGTGGTGTGATCAGCAAGTTTGCAAATGACACAAAGATGGCAGGATTGGCGGACAGTGAGGAGGAGTGTCAGACGACACAGCAGGATATAGATAGGCTGGTATATTGGGCAGATAAATGGCAGATGGAATTTAATCCTGATAAATGTGAGGTGATGCATTTTGGAAGGAATAATGTAGAGGGGAGTTACATGTTAAAGGGTAGACCTATTAAGAGTGTAGAAATGCAGAGGGACCTGGGAGTGCAAGTGCACAAGTCTTTGAAGGTGGCAACACAGGTAGAGAAGGTTGCGAAGAAAGCTTATGGTATGCTAGCCTTTATAGGAAGGGGTATAGAGTACAAGAGCTGGCGTCTAATGCTACAGTTGTACAGAATGTTGGTTAGACCACATTTGGAGTGCTGCGTCCAGTTCTGGTCACCTTACTACCGGAAGGACGTGGAGACCCTGGAGAGAGTGCAGAGGAGGTTTACCAGGATGTTGCCTGGTATGGAAGGACTGGGGTTATGAGGAAAGATTGGGTATATTGGGGCTGTTTTCCTTAGAAAGACAGAGATTGAGGGGGGATCTAATCGAGGTGTATAAAATAATGAAGGGTATAGATAGAGTAAACAGTGGCAGGCTTTTTCCTAGATTGGAGACAAATATCACGAGAGGCCACGGGCTTAAGGTGAAGGGGGAGAGGTATAATTTGGATGCTAGAGGGAAGTTTTTCACACAGAGGGTTGTGGGGGTCTGGAATACACTGCCAAGTAAGATGGTGGAGGCAGGCACACTGGATTTGTTTAAGGTTTACTTAGAAAGACACATGAGCGAAATAGGGATGGAGGGTTATAGGAGACTGTTTTAAATAAGATCAGAGCCTCGGGACGTTCCTGGAAATCAACTGTTACATGTGTTGATGTTTTTCTCTTTTAATCCGCAGGTGCATCAGTCCACCTTGTTGTTTAACGAGGGGCATGCACACGGTGGGTTGTGCGTGGGCTGCTCTTGAAAGTTCGAGAGTAGCCAAGCACCTTGCGTCGTTTGTATATGCTTAAAACTGGACCAGCAGATGGGCACCACAACAGCTCAGTGACTATCACTGTTTGCTGTGCAGATACATGGATTTGGGCCAGTGTCTGTGGGAGTTTGCGCATTCTCCCTGTGGTTGCGTGGGTTTCCTCCGGGTTCTCTGGTTTCCCCCCACACCCCAAAGATGTGCTCTTAGGCTGATTGGTGTAACAAATTGTCCCTAAATTATTCTCCCCTTAATCTGGTTTCCAATGGGGGTACCATAAGCATAGACATGGGTCAAGGGTGGAGGAGGAAAAACACATTGTTAAGATGGTGGCGCGGGCTCGTTGGGCCGAAGGGCCTGTTTTCCGTGCTGTGTTGTTCTTTGTTCTTTATTGTTGTCACATGTATTGGGATTATTGTTTCTTGCATACTATACAGACAAAACATATTGTTCATAGAGTACACAGGGGAGATGGAAAGGAGAGGTTGCAGAATATAGTTTTGCAGGCAACATCCTGGTGTCTGTACCGCCTCTAGTGCAATCACATCCACCCTACAGTGAGGTGACCAGAACTGTGCACAGTACTCCAGCTGTGGTTTACCCAACATTCTGTACAGTTCAACATTACCTCCTTGCTCTTAAACTCTGTGCCATGACTGATGAAGACAAGTGCCCCAAATGCCTTCTTAACTACTCTGCCCCCTTCAGGGATCTATGAATAAATACTCCAAGATCCATCTGACCCTCTGAACTTTTCAGTATCATGTCACACACTAAATACTCCCTTTTCACTTCTTCCAAAGTGCATCACCTCACACTTATTTGGGTTAAATACTACCTGCTATATACTAGTGGAGTATCAGAGGAATCAATGCTTGGGCTCCAGCTATTCACAATATATTTTAGATGAGGAAACTAAATGTAATATCTCCAGATTTGCTGATGACACAAAGCTGGAAGGAAGAGTGAGATGTAAGTAGGAGGCAAAGATGCTTCAATGTGATTTGGACAATTTGAATGGCAGATGCAGTATAATGCAGATAAATGTGAGGTTATTTACTTTGGTAGCAAAAACAGGAAGGCAGATTATTATCTGAATGGCTATAAACTGAGAGAGGAGAGTGTGCAATCGTGTCCATGTACACCAGTTGCTAAAAGTAAGCATGCAGGTGTAGCAGGCAGTAAAGAAGGCGCATGGTATACTGATCTTCACCGTGAGAGGATTTGAATACGGGGCAAAGATATTTCACTACAGTAATACGAGACCTTGGTGAGGCCACACTGTGTGCAGTTTTAGTTTCCTTATCTGCGGAAGGATGTTCTTGTTATAAAGGGGGTTTACCAGACTGATTAATGGATGGCAGGATTGAAGCGTGAGGAGGATTGAGACAGTTAGTATTATATTCACTGGAGTTCAGACGAATGAGGGGAAATCTCACAGAGATTTTCATAGGATAAGATTCTAATAGGAATAGATAGGGTATCATAAAATCATATAGTGCAGAAGTGGTCCTTCAGCCCATTGAATCTGCAGGAAGGATGTTCCCAATGTCAGGTGGAATCCAGACCCAGGGGTAACTGTCTAAGGATATGGAATAAAACATTTAGGACTGAGATGTGTCATTCTGGAGTCCAAATGGCCGCCTTCTGCACTGTAGGGATTCAATGAACATCAGAATATTGGAAAAGGAACAGGGCATTCAGCTCCTCAAACCTGTTCCACCATTCAATGTGATCAATTGGCTGAACTCCATGTCTTTGGTCCATAACAAAAAATTACGGATCTCAGATTTAAAGATAGAAACTATTTGAGCATTAACTGCCATTTGTGGAAGAATATTTCAAAACCCTACCATCTTTTGTGTGTAGAAGTGCTTTCAAACATCTCTCCTGAACTGAATTTTATACCACGCCCCCTAGTTCTAGAATCACCAACCAGTGGAAATAATTTATCTTTATCTCTCCTGTCTTTTCCTGTTAATATTTTGAAGCCTTCAATCAGGTTATCCTTTAACCTTCTGAATTCTAGAGAAAACAGGCCAGATTTGTATAATCTTTCCTCATAACTTCACCCCTTAAATCCAGGTTCATTTTTGTAAATCTACTTTGTACATTGTGCAAGGTCAAAATATTCTTCCTAAGGCATGGTGCCTTATTGATATATTAGGTGAAAGGGAAAAACTGTGGCTGATGGATTTCAGTTTAAGCAACAATGAGGTTATACATTTTGGACAAAAAAGGGATAGATCCGTACACTTTCTAGATGGTATCAAATTAAATGGATGTCCAGAGAGACCTGGGATTCAGATGTGCAGATCTTTAAAATGCCATGAACATTTGTAGATAATAATAAAGATGTGGTACCCAATACTCCAAGCATTTTGTATAGCTGCAGCACAATTTCTGCTCCAGTCCGTTATGTATAAAGACCAGCATTCCATTAGCACAGTGTTTGGGAACCATTACCTAAGACTGGGGAGATAACTTTGGGAAAACAGAAATAGTAGAGACACTATGGGCACAATCTTACCACCTTGCCGCATCCATCAATCAGTGTGGCGAGCAGGTAAAACAGCATGAGATGCTAAAAATCAGATTTGCGTCTAGCGCCAAATAGTTTGCTATCTTCCCAGTCTCTTTTTACTGACACGAACGGCTTCGTGCCCACAATGGACAAAAAGCATATTGGCATGAATTTGAATGGCTTTCAATATAACTCGTGAGTTCAGCGTGCCAATATCCCTCCTCCCGATGTTTTCCACCTCTCTGGTGTAATGTCATACTAGAGCACTTCACTGCCGTTCTACTAAAGTGTGGTTCAGATGCAACGATAGTGAAGGGAGACAAGAGGGTGAGTACTGCTGAACACCAACCCCCAGGGTGTAGCTGCTGCCATGATGCGGGAGTAGTAGGAGGGGCTTGCATGGGTGGAGGGGTTTTGTGGGGGAGTTTTTTGCTGGTGTGGGAGTCCTCATTTCAGTGGCTTGGGGCTCATGTTCCGCTGGTCACTGAATTGCTTTTGAGGTTGAGTCCCAAACCCACCAATATCATTCTGGTTACCTTGCCATTTTTCTGCTGGACAGGCTCTGTGATGCCTTCACCTGTGCTCTCTTGAGAATTCGCTGACTGGCAGAAGGCAGAGAGTGGGGATAAATGGGTGTTTTTCAGGGTGGCAGCCGGTGACTAGCGGTGTGCCTCAAGAGTCGGTGTTGGGACCACAACTTTTCACAATGTACATTAGCGATTTGGAAGAAGGAACTGAAGGTACTGTTGCTAAGTTTGCAGATGATACTGCAGAAGGACTTGGACATGTTAGGAGCGTGGGCAAAGAGGACAGAAGTGCCTCCAGTGGAAGGAGGAATGGAGGCATAGATTACTTTCTAAATGGGAAATGCTTAGGAAATCAGAAACACAAAGGGACTTGGGATTCCTTGTTCAAGATTCTCTTAAGGTTAACATGCAGATTCAGTCAGCAGTAAGCAACGTTAGCATTCATGTCGAGAGGGCTAGAATACAAGAGCAGAAATATACTTCTGAGGCTGTATAAGGCTCTGGTCAGACCCAGTTGGAGTATTAGGCAGACTCCATTTGGAGTATTAGGCAGGAGCTGAAGAATGTAGACTGGGGGCAGGTATTTGAAGGCAAATCAATATCTAGCATGTGGGAGGCTTTCAAGTGTAAGTTGAGAACAGGCACATTCCTGTAAGGATGAAGGATAAGTATGACAAGCTTTGGGAACCTTGGATAACGAGAGATATTGTGAGCATAGTCACAGAGAAAAAGGAAGCATTTATCAAAGCTAGGCAGCTGGGAACACATGAAGTAAATGTGGAATACAAGGAAAGTAGAAAGGAACTTAAGCAAGGAGTAAGAAGGGCTAAAAGGAGTCACAAGAAAGCATTGGCCAGCAGGATTAAGGAAAATCCCAAGGCTTTTTGTACATATATAAAAAGCAAGAGGGTAGCCAGGTAGAGAGTTGGCCCACTCAAGGACAAAGGAGGGAATCTATGCATGGAGCCAGAGAAAATGGGCAAGGGCATTAAATGAGTACTTTGCATCAGTATTCATCAAAGAGAAGGACTTGATGGATGATGAGTCTGGGAAAGGATGTGTAGATAGTTTGAGTCATGTTGAGATCAAAAATGAGGAGCTATTGGGGTTCTTGAGAATCATTAAGGTAGACAAGTCCCCAGGGCCTGATGCGGTATACCCCAGAATACTGAGAGAGACAAGGGAGGAAATTGCTGGGGCCTTGAGAGAAATCTTTGTATCCTTACTGTCTCCAGGGGAGGTTCCAGAGGATTGGAGAATAGCCAATGCTGTTCCTTTGTTTAAGAAGGGTAGCAAGAATAATCCAGGTAGTTCCAGGATGGTGAGCCTTACATCAGCAGTAGGGAAATTATTGGAGAGGATTCTTCGAGACAGGCTTTATTCCCACTTGGAAATAAGTGGACGTATTCGTGAGAGGCAACATAGTTTTGTGAAGGGGAGGTCATGTTTCACAAACCTGATCAAGTTTTTTGAGGAAGTGATGAAGATGATTGATGAAGGTAGGGCAGTGGATGTTGCCTACATGGACTTCAGTAAGGCCTTTCACAAGATCCCTCAAGGCAGACTGATGCAGAAGGTGAAGTCGCATGGGATCAGAGGTGAACAGGCAAGGTGGATACAAAACTGGCTCGGTCAAAGCAGACAGAGGGTAGCAGTGGAAGGATGCGTTTTTGAATGGAGGGCTGTAACAAGTGGTGTTCCTGGGACCTTTGTTGTTTGTAATATATATAAATGATTTGGAGGAAAATGTAACTGGATTGATTAGTAAGTTTGCAGACGACACAAAGGTTGATGGGTTTGCGGATAGCAATGAGGGCCATCAAAGGATACAGCAGGATAGATCAATTGGAGACTTGGGTGGAGAGATGGCAGATGGAGTTTAATCCGACAAATGTGAGGTAATGCATTTTGGAAAGTCTCATACAGATAGGAAATTCACAGTAAATGGCAGAACTCAAGAGTATTGATAGGCAAAGGGATCTAGGTGTACAGGTACACAGGTCAATGAAAGTGGCAATGTTTTAGTTCAGTAGAGCAGCATGGCCAGTGCAAGCTTGGAGGGCTGAAGGGCTTGTTCCTGTACTGTAATATTTTTTGTTCTTTGTTCTGAATAGACTGGGATTTTTTTCCATGAATCGCAGGAGGCTAAGGGATGATTTTATAGAGGTCTATAAAATAATGATGGGCATAGATCAGCTAGATAGGCAACATCTTTTTTCCAAATGTAGTGGAGTCTAAAACTAGAGGGCATAGGTTTAAGGTGAGAGGGGAAAGATACAAAAGGGTCAAGAGGGGCAATTTTTTCACACAGAGGATGCTGGGTGTCTGGAACAAGCTGTTAGAGGTAGTAGTAGATACGGGTACAATTTTGTCTTTTAAAAAGCATTTTGACAGGTACATGAATAAGATGGTTAGCGAGAGATATGGGCCAAACGCAGACAATTGGGGCCAGCTTAGACATGAAAATAAAGGTTGGCATGGACAAGTTGGGCCAAAGGGCCTGTTTCCATGCTTCAAACCTCTATGTCTCTATGAAAAGAGGGCACAACTTCAAGGCGAGAGGGGGAAAGTTGAAGGGAGATGTGTGGGGGAAGTTTTTCACAGAGAGTAGTAGGTGCCTGGAATGTGCTGCCAGAGGATGTGGTGGATGAAGGCACTGTGGCCAAACAGACCACCTAAAATGGCAACTTGTAAAGCATTCTGGGACAATTGGGCAAGAACTAAAATGACAGGCTGCAACTCAGACAACTGAATACACAAGAATACGCTGGGATCTTTTAAAAGACTTCCGGATGAGTATATGGGATCTAATGGCATTGGGAGTTACAGATAGTTCTATGGCTTGGTAGGTATAGATGTGATCGGCCAAGCTTGTGGGCCAAAGGGCCTGTTTGTGCTGTAGTGTTCTATGTTCTATGAAATAGGCCATCCCAAAGACAATGGATACTTTCTGGTCAAACATACTTGTTTACCAGACAAAGGGGAGCCTTAATCCCTTGTTTGGGAGGGAGATATGTCACCCATGTGCCTCCAGCATCTACAGGCATGGCCGTTGGGCACATAACCAGAGATTGGTGTGGCAACACCTGATTGGACTCTTATCAATCAGGGTGATCAAGCCCTGATCGATTGATTGACAAGAATCAAGAGACAAAAGGACCAAAAGGACACAAAACCAAGGAGGGACAAAAGGTGCAGCACAACAGAAAAAGCTCTCTCTCTCTGATCCCACAAGTGAGCTACAACAATGGTGAATGTAGTCAGCAATGACCAGCACGAGGAGAGCCACCACACTCGAGAAGGAAGGAAGACCAGAGCCAGAGTGCCAGATCAAACCAAAGGACCAGACTAGGCTGACGACTACAGAGGCCAGCACACAGATGAAGGCCAATATCTGCATGGGTACTTGCCTGTTACACAAAGTTAAGTCAAGGTCTCATATTGGACTTGAACTTTAGTATTTTCTGTAAGATAGTTTATTGTTGGTTGGGTGGGTGATTATTGATTGTGTGTTTTAAATAAATATTGGGTATACTAACAAAAAGTCTACTCGCAATTTTTTGTCCATCATATAGGGTTAAAACAGACTGTGCAGCAGGCACAACAGACATTAGCAACATTTAAGAGGCATCTGAATGGGTGCATGAATAGGGAGGAAATAGAGGGATATGAATTGAATAAGGACAGAAGGTTTTTTCTGTAATTAGGGCATCATGATCGGCATGGACTTGGGTGGGTCAAAGGGCCTGTTCCTGTGCTGTACATTTATTTGGCCTTTGTTCTATCACTATAGAGTAAACAATATCCTAATCTCAGTCTTAAATAGGATACAACTTATTTTTAAACTGTACTATTTCTAGTCACTTGTGACGATACTGTGCCTTTAAGAAATGTATTATAATCATGTAGAATGTTTCTAGCAGGCCCTGGAAGTTGACAGCACCAAGGTATCTATAACCAGTGTCCTCTAACTGGAGCACTATAATAGATATCATGCTGATGTTAACATGGACTAGATATGTAAAGAGAAAAAGTTTGACAAAAGTGAATGTAGGCCCCTTACATTCAGAAATGGAATAATTCATAATGGGGAATGACTGAGGAATTAAATTCATACTTTGCTTCTATATTCACAAATTAATAATGTACCTGAAGTTCTGTGAGAAACAAGTTTTAGTGACAAGCTGAAGGAAATCAGTATTAGTAGAGAAATTATTTTGGGGAAATTGATGGGATTTAAGCTGGGTAAATCTCCAGGGTCTGATAATCTTCATCCCAGAGCACTTAAGGAAGTGACCCTGAAAATAATACAACCATTGTTGGTTATTTTCCAAAATCTGTGGACCCTAGATTGATTCCTACAGATTGAAGGGTAATATAAGCCTGCTATTCAAAAAGTGAGGTGGAGAGAAACCAGGGAATAATAGACCAGTGAGCCTAACATCTGGAGTGGGAAGTTGCTAAAATCCAATATCAAGGATTTCGTAGCTCAGCATTTGAAAGGCAGTGGTATAATCGGACATAGTCAGCATGGGTAGACAAAGGGGAAATCATGACTAACGTGTCTATTGGAATTCTATTGGATGTTACTAGTAGAGTTGACTCAGGAAAACCAGTGTGTGTGGTTTATTTAGACTTTCAGAAGGCTTTTGACAAGGTCTCACATAACAGACTACTATGTAAAGTTAAGGTACATGTAATTGCGGGTAATGTCATGAGATGAACAGAAAACTGGTTAGCAGCTAGGAAGCAAAGAGCTGTCTTACATGGGTCTTTTTCTGATTGGCAAGCAGTGACTGGTGGGGTACCGCAAGGATCTGTGCCAGGACTCCAACTGTTCATATTATACATTCATGATTTGGGAAGAGGAAACTGAATGTATCATCTCCAATTTTGCAGATGTCACAAAGTTGGGTGGGAGGGTGAGCTGTGAGGAGGATGCAGAGATGATTCAGCCTGATTTGAACGGGTTGAGTGTGTTGGCACATGTATGGCAGATGCAGTATAATGTGGATAAATGTGAGGTTATCAACTTTGGTAGCAATAATAAGAAAACAAGTTTCTAATTGAATGGGCGTAAATTAAGAGAGGTGGCTATTCAGTGTTGAAGGGAAGTTTAAAGAATAGGTTTAGAGGGAATAATATTGTTGGTAGGAATTTATATTGGTAGGGATAGATAGTATATAATAAATATGTATGAATTTATTGTCATACAATCACAAAATCACATGCATATAAGCTCCACCATGTTAACAGAAGTTCAGAATATTAAAATGATACAAAATGGATACTAGCTGAGTTAGCCATATCCCTGAACACAATTAGGTGGCTTAATCACAAGCATGTGTACAATGGCAGAAACAGTTACTACAAATACTGGTGGCTGGTACCAGCTTAAGGTCCAAGGTCTCAGATGGAAACCAGGCACATAAGATTAGGGAGGGCATTCATAGGAGGTGATAAGGAGGCCTACTGAACAAGGAGCATTGTAACTCAAGGACTGTGCGGATTAGGCTGATCGGCCATACTAAAATTGCTCCTTAGTGTCCTGAGAAGTGTAGGTTAGAGGGGTTAGCAGGTAAGTATGTAGGGATCTGGAGTAGGGCCTAGGTGGGATTGTGGTCGGTGAAGACTCGATGGGCCAAATGGCCACTATAGGGTTTCTATGATTCTATGACTCCAGCTGGAAGAAAGGAAGATTAGTCTTAATGAGTCGTGTCCATGAAATCACAAGCTAATCATGCAGAAGTCCATCTTATATTATACCTTTTTCATTGGATACATGACTAATATACGTAATCTGTAATCAATATTATTGGATAAGGTTCAGCCATGATGGGCTGCGTAGATATTTGAAAAATGTATAAGAATGGATGTTTTTCCTTTGTTCATCGGAGAGAGGCACTGGGCTTTACCAGAAGCCATCTCCCAGCTGGCGAAAATAAACTGATGTGGGGACCAACTCCAGTTTGAAAAACAACCTTCTACAACAACCCTATAACTTCTGTCATCAAGATGCCGATGTTGGACTGGGGTAAACACAGTAAGAAGTCTCACAACACCAGGTAAAAGTCCAACAGGTTTATTTGGTAGCAAAAGCCACTAGCATTCAGAACACTGCCCCTTTGTCAGGTGAGTAGGAGTTCCATTCACAAACAGGGCGTATAAAGACACAAATTCAATTTACAAAATGATGATTGGAATGCAAGTCTTTACAGGTAATCAAGTCTTAAGGACACTCTTGCCTGGTAATTGTCGAACGGTGTTCATTCATCCGCTGTCATAGCGTCTGCATGGTCTCCCCAATGTACCATGCCTCGGGACATCCTTTCCTGCAGCCTAACGGGTAGACAATGTTGGTCGGGTTGCAAGAGTATGTACCGTGTACCCGGCGGGTGGTGTTCTCATGTGAGATGATGGCATACGTGTTGATGATCCGGCACGTCTTGCAGAGGTTGCTGTGGCAGGGTTGTGTGGTATCGTGGTCACTGTCCTCCTGAAGGCTGGGTAGTTTGCTGCGGACAATGGTCTGTTTGAGGTTGTGCGGTTGTTTGAAGGCAAGAAGTGGGGGTGTGGGGATGGCCTTGGTGAAATGTTCGTCTTCATCAATGACGTGTTAAAGGCTCCAGAGATGTCGTAGCTTCTCCTCTCTGCAGAAGTACTGGACGACAAAGGGTACTCTGTCCACTGTGTCCCATGTTTGTCTTCTGAGGAGGTCAGTGCGGTTTTGCATGTCGGAACTGTTGATCGATGAGTCGAGCGCCACATCCTGTTCTTATGAGGGCATCTTTCAGCATTTGGAGGTGTCTGTTGCGACCCTCCTCATCTCAGCAGATCCTTCAACCTTCCCCTTCAACAACGAGTTCCTCATCCAGACACACGGAACAGCTATGGGACCAGATTCGCACTGCAATATGCCAACATCTTCATGCACAGGTTTGAACAAGACCTCTTCACTGCCTACGACCTTCAATCGATGCTATACACTAGGTACATCGATGACATTTTCTTCCTTTGGACTTACAGTGAACAATCACTGAAACAACTATATGATGACATCAGCAAGCTCCATCCCACCATCAGACTTACCATGGACTAATCTTCGGAATTGGTTACATTCTTGGACACACACATCTTGATTAAGGATGGTCACCTCAGCACTTCACTGTACTGCAGGCCCACGGATAACCTCACGATGCTCCACTTCGCCAGCTTCCACCCTAAACACATTAAAGAAGCCATCCACTACGAACAAGCCCTCCGTATACACAAGATCTGCTCAGATGAAGAGGATCACAACAGACACCTCCAGACGCTGAAAGATACCCTCATAAGAACAGGATATGGCGCTCAACTCATTGATCGACAGTTCTGACACGCCACAGCGGAAAACTGCACCAACCTCCTCAGAAGACAAACACGGGACATGGTGGACACAGTACCCTTTGTTGTCCAGTACTTCCCTGGAGTGGAGAAGCTATGACATCTTCTCCAGAACGTTCAACATGCCACTGATGAAGACAAACATTTCACCAAGACCATTCCTACACCCCCACTTCTTGCCTTCAAACAACCGCACAACCTCAAACAGACCATTGTCAGCAGCAAACTACTCAGCCTTCAGGAAAACAATGACCACGACACCACACAACCCTGCCACAACAACCTCTGCAAGACGTGCCGGATCATCGACATGGATGCCATCGTCTCACATCCACAGGTACACGGTACATACTCTTGCAACTCGGCCAACGTTGCCTACCTGATACGCTGCAGGAAAGAATGTCCCGAGGCATGGTACATTGGGGAGACCATGCAGACGCTACAACAATGGATAAATGAATACCACTCGACAATCACCAGGAAGAGTGTTCTCTTCCTTTTGGGGAACACTTCAGCGGTCACGGGCATTTGGCCTCTGATCTTCAGGTATGCATTCTCCAAGGCAGCCTTCACGATACATGACAGCACAGAGTCGCTCAGCAGAGACTGATAGCTAAGTTCCACACACATGAGGACGGCCTCAACGGGGATCTTCGATTCATGTCACACTATCTGTAATCCCCGTGACTTGCCTGGGCTTGCAAAATCTCACTAACTGTCCTGTCTGGAGACAATACACATTTCTTTAACCTGGGCTTAATGTTCTCTCCACTCACATTGTCTGAACCTTTAAGACTTGATTATGTGTGAAGCCTCACATTCTAATCATTATTTTGTAAATTGAGTTTGTGTCTTTATATGCCCTGTTTGTGAAAAGAACTCCCACTCACCTGACGAAGGGGCAGCATTCCGAAAGCTAGTGGCTTTTGCAACCAAATAAACCTGTTGGACTTTAACCTGGTGTTGTGAGACTTCTTACTCTGTCATCAAGACGATTTTGTATCCATTTACCTACTTCACCCTGGATCCCATGAGATTTAACCTTATGCAACAACTACCATGTGGCACCTTATCAAAGGCCTTGCTAAAGTCCATGTATACAACATCAACTGCACTACCCTCATCTACCTTCTAGGTTACCCCTTCAAAAAACTCATTCAAATTTGTAATTCATGATTTTCCACTCACAAAGCCATGCTGACTGTCCCTAATCAGTCTCTAAATGCTTCTCGATCCTGTCTCTCAGAATATCTTCCAACAACTTACCCACCACGGATGTGAGGCTCACTGGCCTGTAGCTCCCAGGCTTTTCCCTGCAGTCCTTTTTAAACCAAAAGCACAACATTTGCCACCCTCCAATCTTCAGGTACTTCATCTGTGACTAGCAATGTTTCAAATATCTCTGTTAGGGGACATGCTATTTCTTCCCTAGCCTCCCACAATGTCCTGGGATACACTTCATCAGGTCCCGGGATTTATCTACCTTGATGCACTTTAAGACTTCCAGCACCTTCTCTGTAATATGTACACTCCTCAAGACATCACTACTTATTTCCCCAAGTTCCCTAACATCCATGCTTTTCTCAACAGTAAATACTGATGAGAAATATTCACTCAAAATCTCACCAATCTCTTGTGGATCTGCACAGATGACCTTGTTGATCGTTAAGAGGCCCTGTTCTCTCCCTTGCTGCTCTTTTGTCCTTCATGTATTTGTAGAAGCTCTGCGGATCCTCCTTTGCCTTATCTGCCAAAAGAATCCCGTATCCCCTTTATGCCCCCCGATTTCTCTTTTAACTCTACTCCTACACCCCCTATACTCTTCAAGGAATTCACTTGATCTCAGCTGCCAATGTCATGTGCCTCCTTCTTCTTCTTGACCAGGGCCTCAATATCCCAAGTCATCCAGGGTTCCCTACTTCTACCAGACTTGCCCTTCACTCTAAGAGGAATGTGCTTACTCTGAATCCTGTTTAACACACTTTTGAAAGCCTCCCACTTACCAGACATCCCTTTGCCTTCCCACAGACTCCCCCAATTAACTGTTAAAAGTTCCTGCCTGATACCATTAAAATTGGCCTTGCCCCAATTTAGAATTTTAATTTTTGGGCCAGATCTATCATTCTCCATAGCTATCTTAAAACTAATTGAACTATGGTCACTGGTCCCAAAGTGATCCCTCACTAACATTTCTGCCACCTGCCATTCCTTATCCTCAAGAGGAGGTCACATTTTTGTCTAGTAATTGATTCTTCCACCCTGGGAAAAAGCTTCTGGCTATCCACTCCAGCCATGCCCCTCATAATCTAGTCGCCTTCTAACAGGGCGCCTCTCAACCTCCATTGTTTCAGTGAGAACAACCAGAGTTTCTCCAACCTCTCCTCATAGCGAGTACCAGGCAACATCCTGGTAAATCTTTTCTGTGCCCTCTCCAAAGCCTCCACATCTTTCTGGTAGTGTGGCAACCAGAATTGAATACTCTATTCCAAGTGCAGCCTAACTAATGTTCTATAAAGCTATAACATGACTTGGCAATTTTTAAACTCAGTGCTCCAGCCGATGAAGACAAGCATGGCTGTATGCCTTCTTGGCTACCTTCTCCACCTGCATTGACACTTTCAATGACCTGTGTACCAGCACACCCAGATCCCTCTGCCTATCAATACCCTTAAGGGTCCTGCCATTTACTCGATATTTCCCATCTGCACTAGACCTTTCAAAATGCAATACCACACATTTGTCCAGATTAAACTCCATCTGCTATCTTTCTGCCCAAATCTCCAACTGATCTATATCCTGTTGTATACTCGGATGGTCCTTATCACTATCTGCAATTCCACCAAGCTTTGTGTCATCTGCAAACTTACTTATCAAGCCAGTTATATTTTCCTTCAAATCATTTATGTGTGTTACAAAGGTCCCAGCACTGACCCCTGAGGAACACCACTTGTCACAGTCCTCCATTCAGAAATGTACACTTCCACAACCAGCCTCTGTTTTCTATGACCAAGCCAGTTTTGTTTCCATCTTGCCAGTTCACCTTTGATCCTGTGTGATTTCATCTTCTGTACCAGTCTGCCAGTTTGACATAATTTGTCAAAGTCCTTACTGAAGTCCATGTAGACAACACCCATTGCCTATCCTGATCAATCATCTTCGTCACTTCCTTGAAAACTTGATCTAGTTGGTTAGACACAACCTCCCCTTCAGAAAACCGTGTTATCTCTTGCTAATACATCCACTTATTTCCAAATAAGAAAAAATTCCTGTCTCGAAGAATCCACTTCAAAGCCAAAGGAAAAGATATAAGGAACTGCTCAGGGCCACCCTACTGCATGGAGGCATCAAGATAACTAACTGGGAAAATAAGGCTGTGGATCGCTCAGCATGATTCCACCTGGTCCATCAAGACGCTAGCTGCTTCAAGGCTCAGCAACCTGACAGCAAGACAGAATTGCGGAAGCAGAGAGAAGCCTATCCAGGGCTGCAAATTCCACTTCCTTGAGCAGGAGGTCCCTCTGCAGAAGAAAGCTTGTGGATCTAGAATCAGTCTCCTCTGTCATCTGAAGACTCACTAAGCCTGACAGACATCATCTTCGATTTCAAGGGAGCACTGCTGCCAACGAGTTGGCCTAAAATGCATGATACAAAGATTACTTTTCCCAGAGTTTGCTTACTGACACCTCATCTACTTGGGCCACTGCATTTACAAGATCCAAGTCCAGCAATGCCTCCTTCTTCACTGGAGTGGAAATATGCTGCTGAAGAATAGTTTCCTTAACACACTCTGGAAATTCTTGCCCCTGTCTATCCTTTAGACTACAAATATTGTAGTTTAAATCTGAATAGCTAAAATCACCCATTATAAGTACTCTCTAATTCTTGCACCCCTTCCGTCATTCTTTGCAAATATGCTCCCCCAAATACTTCCCACTAGTTGATGCTTTGTAAATTACACCGAGCACTGCAACACACCTTAACCAAATATATTCTGCCTTTGATATCTCTGGACCACCCTATTTCTCTCACACTGCAATACTTTCCTTAATCCCTTTCCTACCTTTCCTGAACACCTTTTATCCAGGAATATTGAACACTCAATCCTGTCCTTGCTTAAGCCGGGTCTTTGTTAGAGTCATGATATCACGGTCGCGATTCTCTCTTCCACGCCTGCGATTATTCTGGTAGGTCCGGCTGGGAGATGCGCATCTGTTGCTTTGAACAGGGATTTGAGCGTGCATGGGGAACGCGTGCGCATCTCCCTGAGCCGGTAACCAGCAAAAAAGCAGGTAAATAATTTAAATCTTTTTTAAAATCTATTTTAAATATGTAGATTAGTTAATTATCGAGACCATCGAATCTCCCAACCCACCAGGAGTACTTCATTCCAGCAGGGTTCAAACTAGCTTCCCATGTTTGGAATGAATGGGAGGCAATTGGGCCCCCATCAGGGGTCAAGTGGTGGGGGTGCGGTGCCCCCTGGGCAAGGGCATACTGGCAGTGCCAGCCTGTGTGCCCTGGAACTGCTCAAGGGGCAAAGTGCATGGGCAGTGCCAAGGGGGTGGGGCCTATTGTGGGCAGGGCCTGGGTGCAATTGGTGGGGATGGGGGGGTGTCCCACTGCCATCTGCATTGGGATTGGTCTGGGATAGAGGGAGGGCAGCGATTGGGATGGTCTGGGGAAGGGGATGGGGAGTCGGATTGGTCTGCCACGGGGTAGTGGGGCTGCCTCAACGGGTCTGACTCTGGGGCGGGGGGGGGAGGGGTGATGAGGTTAGTGGGGGTGGGGGGGGCAGGGTCTGCTGGGTTGGGAGGGGTGGTGCCTGGGCGTCGAGGTGCTCCGGGACACCGGGGTGCCAGTTCTGACAGCTCAGCTTCTCACCTGAATCTCCAGAAATTGTTGTGGGTGCCACAATTGGGCCGTGGGGGGAGCTGGAGGGTCAGCAGTGCGGGGGTCCCAGGCTGGCCAGTGTTCAGGCTGGCCAGCAAATGGGAGTTTGACAATTTGGGGCCACTGCACAAGCAAAGAGCTTCAGAACTGTCAAACTCCAGCGTGAATCAACCCCACCACCCACCCCGGATTTTTAATAAGATTCAGAACTGGGCCCTCTGCATTGCATCTCAGCTTTGCTAAGGTGCATTCTAGAATCATAGAATCATAAATCCCTACAGTACAGAAGCAGGCCAGTCAGCCCATTGAGTCTGTACCAATCACAATCCCACCCAGTACCTATTCCTGCATCCCGAGTATTTATCCTGTTAATTGCCCTGACACTTAGGTAAATTTAGCATGCCAATCAACCTAACACACACATCTTTTGCCACTGAAAGGAAACCGGAGCACCTGGAGGAAACGCACACAGACAAGGGGAGAATGTGCAAACTCCACACAGCCGGTGATCTGAGGTTGGAATTGAACCTCGGTCCCTGGTGCTGTGAGGCAGCAGGGCTAACCACTGTGCCAGCATGCCGCCCAAACCTCTCTAGACTGTACTGGTCCCATCTCCCCCACAGCCAGTCCCAATGACCCAAGCATCTAAAACCTTTCCTCCTGCACCATCTTTCCAGCCACATATATGCCTCCAGATCCACATCAGTGTAGTTGATTCTTAATTAAAAATAAATGCTAAGCCTGGCCTGTGATACCCCTATGTTTTGAAAGAAAAATGAAAATGGTGAACGTTGGAACTTCATACCCACAACCTCCTGATTATAAAGCATTACTTCTTATGTGCTGCGAGGGTACCAACCCACTGAGCACCTCGTGTGAATTGCACTGGTTTTACTCCCTGATTTTGAATTATTTATTCTTTCAATTCACAGGTTAACCTTTCACAAGAATAAATCAGCAGGAACATTAGAAATACTATAAAATCTTTTTCATACCTTTTATTTGCATGGATTTGTTCAGGCGCTGCCATATACTTCATCTGGGAAAAGCAGAGCACAGAGATTAAATAGAGTTTTCTCATTTCTTTTTTTTTCCATTCAAGCTTCTTGCTCCAGTCTACAGTCATTGTCATAGAGGTTTACAGAATGGAATCAGGCCCTTCAGCCCAACTTGTCCATGCTATCCTTTTTTGAAAACCCCTAAGCAAGTCCCAATTGCCCGCATTTGGCCCATATCCCTCTATACCCATCTTACCAATGTAACTGTGTAAATGGTTTTTAAAAGACAAAATTCTACCTGTCTCTACTACTACCTCTGACAGCTTGTTCCAGACACTGATCACCCTCTTTGTGAAAAAATTGCCCCACTAGAAACTTTTGCACAATGTCTTATATTGTTTCATAAACTGCAAGTTTAATTTACTCAATGCTACCAAATAAGCTCAGAGCTGCTTGAGTTCTCCTGGCTACTATGACAAACACGCCCTTCATCTCTGAGTGAAGCAACATGAACTGAATTAAATCCATTAAAATTATAAATAACTAACCAAATAAGTATAACATAAAACATAAAAACATAGAACATTACAGCACAGTACAGGCCATTCGGCCCTCAATGTTGTGCCAACCTATGTCTAATCCCAAGATCAAGCCATTCTCTCCCTATAATTCTGGAGTGATCCATGTGCCTATCCAATAACCACTTGAAAGTTCCTAAAGTGTCTGACTCCACTATCACAGCAGGCAGTCTATTCCACACCCCAACCACTCTGAGTGAAGAATCTACCTTGGACATCCCTCCTACATCTCCCACCATGAACCTTATATTATGTCCCCTAGTAACAGCTACATCCACCCGTGGAAATAGTCTCTGCACATCGACTCTATCAATCCCTCTCATCAATTTATAAACCTCTATTAAGTCGCCTGTCATCCTCCTCCGCTCCAAAGAGAAAAGCCCCAGCTCCCTCAACCTTTCCTCATAAGACCCACCCTCCAAACCAGGTAGCATCCTGGTAAATCTCCTCTGCACTCTCTCCAATGCTTCCCCATTCTTCTTCTACTGAGGTGACCAGAACTGAACGCAATATTCCAAATGTGGTCTCACCAATGCCCAGGGTAGTTGCAGCATAACCCCACGGCTCTTAAACTCAAACCCCCTGTTAATAAACACTAACACACTATAAGCCCTCTTCACGGCTCTATCCACTTGAGTAGTAACCTTCAGAAATCTGTGGATATGAACCCCAAGATCTCTCTGTTCCTCCACATTCCTTAGAACCCTGCTGATGATCCTGTAATCTGCAATCAAGTTTGTCCTACCAAAATGAATCACCTCATACTTAACAGGGTTAAACTCCACCTGCCACTTTTCGGCCCAGCTCTGCATCCTATCAATGTCTCTTTGCTGTCTGCAAGAGCCCTCCACCTCATCCACTACTCCACCAAACTTGGTGTTGTCAGCAAATTTACTAACCCACCCTTCAGCGCCTTCTTCCCAGTCATTGATAAAAATCACAAAAAGCAGAGGACACAGCACTGACCCTTGTGGTACACCGCTGGTAACTGGCCTCCAGTCTGAAAATTTTCCCTCCACCACCACCCTCTGGCTTCTATGATACAGCCAGTTACTTATCCAATCAGCCAAATTTCCTTCTATCTCATACCTTCTTATCTACTTCATGAGCCTACCATGGGGAACCTTGTCGAACGCCTTACTAAAATCCATGTATACGACATCAACAGCTCTACCTTCGTCTACACACTTAGTTACCTCCTCAAAGAATTCAATCAAATTTGTGAGGCAGGACTAACCCCTCACGAAACCGTGCTGACTATCCCGGATTAAACTGAACCTTGCCAAATGGTCATAAATCCTAACTCTCGGGACCCTTTCCATTAACTTACCGACCACCAAAGTAAGACTAACTGCCTTCTAATTACCAGGGTCATTCCTACTTCCTTTCTTGAAAAAAGGAACGATGTTTGCCACTCTCCAGTCCTCTGGCACTATCCCTGTGGACAGTGAGGACCCAAAGATTAAAGCTAAAGACTCCACAATCTCATCCCTTTCCTCCCAAAGTATCCTAGGATGTATCCCATTTCACCCAGGGGACTTATCCACTCTCAGGTTTTTCAAAATCGCTAAGACACCTTTCCTCAGAACATTTATCTCTTCCATCCTATCAGCCTGCATCACACACTCCTCCTCAAAAACATGCCCCCTCTCCTTAGTGAACACTGAAGAAAAGTATTCATTCAACGCCTCACCTATCTCTTCTGACTCCATGCACAAGTTCCCACTGCTATCCTTGACCGGCCTTAACCTCACCCTGGTCATTCTTTTATTTCTCGCGTAAGAGTAAAAAGCCTTGGGGTTTTCTTTTATCCAATCCGCCAAGGACTTCTCATGCCCCCTCCTAGCTCTCCTAAGCCCTTTCTTTAACTCATTCCTAGAAAGGTATGAAGGATATTTATCCAAAATGCTTAACTTTAAACCATATCAGAGGTACTTAGATTTTTGTGAAGAGGCCTTGGAAATTGGCGTTTCAATGGATTTGGCTGCAAAAGAAACTCAGCAATTCAGCTGTGTTCTCAAAGACAGAAATTGTTGGCTGACATCTGAGATTTTAAAAACTTGGACATGTGCGAAGCCAGGACGATCAGCTATAGAATGCTAGTGTTTGTAGAAGGTGTGGGGAGGAGTCAAAGAATACATAGAGCATGGCTGCTGGAAGTAAAAGCAAGCTACAAGTAAAAATAATAAGAAGACAGAACAAACTAAATACCATGTAAATAAAACAAAAGAAGCAGGGTTCATACTGTGCAGAAGGGCCGAGAGAAACAAAGCGACTTACAGTATAAGGACAAATTATCACTGAATGTGCTAGCCATTACCCGTGCTACAAATAGATACAGGGCCACTCCCCTGCTGGATTGACAACCAGTAAGGATGGATGTCAACAATGGGGCAGCAGTCTCGTTGATGCCAGAGACTGTTCATAAGGGAAAACTCAAACATATTCCCATTCTCCCATCCACATGTTCACCAGAATCACAGACCCTCCCATTCCCCCATCCACATACTCCCCAGAATCACAGAACCCCCCATCCCCCCACCCGCATGCTCCCCAGAATCACAGCTCCTTGAAACGTTCAGAGGCTGCAGCAGTGTAATTTGCAAGGGCTTTGAGCACATCCTTCAGCTGGCAGGGTGCCCAATGCACTCGGACACAGCAGCATCCACAAGACCCAAGGTCAGTGCTGAGACCTGGGTCTGTGCTGCAAATTAGACATTAGACACCCTGCTGAGCAACAGCCCCCCACCCCTACAAACTCAGAGAGCCCCCACTGACCCGAGAAGCAAAATGGCCCCAAAGAAAGGACCCTGTAAGCAGCAGAGAGCTGTCAGATGCTCAGCACTCACCTCCTCACTAACACTTACTGATGGAACGCCCAAATCGGACTTTTATGGAGCATATCCGTTTCGTGTCGATTCTGGATTGGCGAACACGTGGTAAAGGGGAAGCGCCGGTAAAGTTGAGTCTGCAGCCCATTAAGTCTGAAATGCATGCAAATGCATTGAAATGGCTGTTGCAACAGTTTTGGGTGTAGTCCCAACCGTGGCCGTTTTCAGTCCTTGGTAAAGAGGGAACCAGTCTGG
Organism: Carcharhinus amblyrhynchos; assembly: GCF_965287045.1. Taxonomy (NCBI): domain Eukaryota; kingdom Metazoa; phylum Chordata; class Chondrichthyes; order Carcharhiniformes; family Carcharhinidae; genus Carcharhinus; species Carcharhinus amblyrhynchos. Next base: position 54,528,008 of record NC_137339.1, on the reverse strand, counting down.
AAGTGGGTGCAGATCATGCTGCGCACCTCACACACAACTTGACCAAGTTTTCACACCCAAAAACGGGTGCCATGCGATAATAAAATTGGGCCCATTGTGTCTGCACAAACTATTCAACAGAGCATCCCACCCAGATCCAAAACCTGTAATCCCACATATTTATCCTACTAATCTCCTTAACCTCCGTATCCTGGGACACTCAGGGGCAATTTAGCATGGTCAATCAACCTAACCTGCATACCTTTGGATTATGGGAGGAAACTGGAGTACCCGGAGAAAACCTAGCATCATGTCATGAGCCTTAGTCTAAAACTTTGCCCCCTCGATTTTGATCTTGACCAGAGGACTTATCACCCTGTCCATATCCCACATAATCTGATACACTCAGTTATGTCCCCTCTTAGCCTTCTCTGCTCTAAAGAAAACCTAGTCTATCTTGTCTCTTCTAATAGCTCAAATGCTCCATTCCAGGCAACATTCTGGTGAATCTCCTACTGTACCCATCTTGTGCAATCACATCTTTCCTATAGTGAGACCCCTATAACTGCACACACTACTCCAGCTGTGGTCGAACCAGTGTTCCGTACAAGTCGAGCATTACTTCCTCTTATACTTTATCCCATGACTGATGAAAGCAAATGTCCCATGTGCCTTCTTAACTATCCTATTCATGCGCTCTGCTGACTTCAGTGATCTGTGAATAATTACCCAAACTGTTTTTCTGAGCTAACCAATGTCCTGCCATTCATGAAATACTCCCTCATCTTGTTTCTTCTTGCAAAGTGCATCACCTCGCACTTTCATGTTTTAAATACCATCTGCCACTGCTCTCCCAATCTGACCAACCTGTCTATACCTTGATGTAACCTTTTTTTTATTCATTCATGGGAGATAGGTGTCACTGGCTGGCCAGCATTTATCCTTAGTTTCCCTAGCAGGGAGACAACCACATAGCTGTGGCTCTAGAGTCACATGTAGGTAAAGACAGCAGATTTCCTTCCTCAAAGACATTAGTGAACCACATGGGTTTTTCCGACAATTGACAATGGCTTCATGGTCATCAGTAGATTCTTAATTCCAGCTATTTTTAATTGAATTCAAATTCAGCCATTTGCCATGGAGGATTCGTATACGGGTCCCGGAACATTAGCTGAAATTCTGGATTAACAGTCTAGTTATAATTGCCATGTCATTGCCTCCCCTACAATCATCTTCTTTACTATTGACCACCCTACCAATCTTGGTGTAGTCTGCAAACAGACTTAACATCCCTCCCGACATTTTCATCTGTATTATTTATGTATATAACAAGGATCCCAGGGCACACCACTGGATGCCGGCCTCCTGTTACTCAAACGGCCTTCTATCACCACCCTTTGTGTCCTATTGCTAAGCCAGTTTCTGATCCATCTTGCCAAGTTTCCCAGAATTCCACATGCTTTAATATTCTCATTCAGTCTACCATGTGGGATCTTGTCAAAAGGTTTGTAATTTATAAATTAGATCAACTGAACTTCCCTCATCCACATACTTGATCATATTTCCCCAAAATTCTCCCTCTGACAACACCATGCTGACTATCCCTAATTAACCCATGCAGAGATTCAGAATTTTCTCCAATAATTTTCCTATCACTTATGTGAGACTCACTGATCTGTAATTCCTTGGTTTTACCACTGCTCTTACAAAGTCAACCACATTGGCCATCCTCCAGTTCTCTGGCACTTCTCCTGTGGCCAGAGAGGAATTAAAAATTTGTTTCAGAGCCCCTTCAATTTAACATAAGAACATAAGAAATAGGGGCAGGAGTAGGCCATCTAGCCCCTTGACCCTGCCCTGCCATTCAATAAGATCATGACTGATCTGAAGTGGATCAGTCCCACTTACCCGCTTGCTCCCCATAACCCTTAATTTCCTTATCGATCAGAAATCTATCTACCTGTGACTTAAACATATTCAGCGAGGTAGCCTCCACCACTTCACTGGACAGAGAATTCCAGAGATTCACTACCCTCTGAGAGAAGTTCCTCCTTAAAACTGTTCTAAACTGACCACCCCCCCCCCCTTATTTTGAGGCTGTGCCCCGTAGTTCTGGTTCCTTTCTAAGTGGAAAGAATCTCTGTATCTCTACCCTATCATTTGTCTCTATAAGATCACCCCTCAGCCTTCTAAACTCCAACAAGTACAGGCCCAATCTACTCAATCTCTCCTCATAAGCTAACCCCCTCATCTCCGGTATCAACCTGGTGAACCTTCTCTGTACTCCCTCCAAGGCCAATATATCCTTTCGCAAATAAGGGGACCAAAATTGCACACAGTACTCTAGTTGCGGCCTCACCAGTGCCTTGTACAGTTGCAGAAAGACCTCCCTGCTTTTATGTTCTATCCCCCTTGCGATAAAGGCCAACATTCCATTCGCCTTCTTGATCACCTGCTGCACCTGCAGACTGAGTTTTTATGATTCATACACAGTGAGCTCCAGTCCCTCTGCACAGTAGCATGTTGTAATTTTTCACCATTTAATTAATATTCCATTTTACTATTATTTCTTCCAAAGTGGATAACCTCACATTTGCTAACATTATACTCCATCTGCCAGATCCTCGCCCACTCACTCAGCCTATCCAAATCTCTCTGCAGACTTTTCGCGTCCTCGACGCAATTCACTTTCCCACTCATCTTCGTGTCATCAGCAAACTTTGTTCCCTACACTCAGTCCCCTCCTCAAATCGTCTATATATATGGTAAACAGTTGAGGCCCCAGCACCGATCCCTGCGGCACGCCACTAGTCACCAACTGCCAACCAGAAAAGCACTCATTTATTCCAACTCTCTGCTTCCTGTTGGACAGCCAATCCTCAATCTATGCCAACACTTTACCCCCAACTTCGTTCACCCTAACCTTCTGCAGCAACCTTTTGTGAGGAACCTTATCGAATGCCTTCTGGAAATCTAAAATCACCACATCCACCGGTTCCCCTCTGTCAACCGCACTAGTCACATCTTCATTAAAATCCAGTAAATTCGTCAAACACGACTTCCTGCCTTGCTTCCCACAAATTTCCTGCCTTGCTTCCCACAACAGCCTGGGATGCAATTCATCCGGGCCAGAGGAATTGCCTGCTTATTGCTGCGGTCAATTTGCTGCTGTGCTGGCACTTGAAGTCCATCTGGATGTGTCTAGATGAGGTATGAACATCTGGATAACAATCACCCAAATGCAATGTAAAGGAATAAAGTAAGGAATAAAATAAACTAAACTAGCAAAAAAAAGAAACAAAATGGAAACAGATGCTATGATCTAAAATTGTTGAACTCAATTGTTGAACTGAGTGTACCTGAGGGAATCCTTACAATACAAATAAATGCAGTAACATTTCATACCAAAATGTCTTGAAGGAAGGTGGAAGAGGTGGAAGAAACAGAGAGGTGGATGCTTACCTATTTGATTGTATGAACATGTTGTTTTGGAAGGTATGCGCCTGAAGTTGAAGAGTCCATATCATGGTGTTTATTTGTGCCAGATTTAAGATCAGTTTTGATATGCTAGAGACTGTAGCACTTTACAACTTAATGCCCTTCCACTATTGTTCTCCTTATAAGAATACTGGAAACATGTGCAAAACAATATGTGAACTGTGAGAAATGTGAAAACTTACCCCCAGTGTGACAGTGGGTTCATCTGTTGAACTGCCAACAAAACTGTAAACATCGGTTGTGCTGTTGACGGAAAATATCTCATTAATTAGGCCGTCACTGAAATTGCATATTCAAATTGCACACATTACTTCATCTTACTTGCTTTATATACTTTAACAATGAGGATGTTCAACAGTTTGCACAGACATTAGTTGTGAAATTCGTTTCCTCCCTTTCATTTGCAACAGAAATTCAATTTACAAGCAATTGAATTGTGAATTCCAAAAATCAACTCATCGTCAGTGAGATCTGATTGATTGTAACTCTAGCAGATTGGGCTCACGGTGGATATGTGATTAGAAACAATAAAATGCAAAGGATCAAAAACATATTTGAAGCCTGAGGTCACAGATCACTAAAAGTTAAAGTAATCAAAAATGGAATGTTGGCCTTTATTTGGGGTTTTGTTCAATAGAACAAAACTTGACGAAACACCATCTGGAATATTACATTCAGTTCTAGACACCTCAGAAAGGATACATTGGCATTAAAGGGGTGCACTTTAGATTCACCTGCATGATACTAGAGATCAAAAAGTTAAATTTATGAAGACATGTTGCATAAATTTATCTTCACTTCTTGAATCTGATGGTCAAATGATATATAACTGAAATATTTAAAATGAAAAAATTATTTGATAGTTAGCACTGTTGCCTCATAGCACCAGGGACCCAGGTTCAATTACGACCTTGAATGACTATCTGCATGGAGTTTGCACATTCTCCCTGTGTCTGCATGGATTTCCTCCAGGTATACTCCTGTTTACTCCCACAGTCCAAAGATGTGCAGGTTAGGTGGATTGGACATGCTAAATTGTCTCTTAGTGTCCCAAGGTGTGTAGGATAGATGGGATTAGCCATGGCAAATGTGTGGAATTACAGGGCTAGTGCAGGGGAGAGGGCATGTGTAAGATACTCTGTCAAAGAGTTGATGCAGACTTGATGGCCTCTTCTGCACTGTAAGGATTCTATGATTCCATTAAAGAAGGAAAACAATTTTTCCTGAAAGTTCAGAATCATGGAGCAAAATTTTGAAATTAGAACCAGTGCATTCAGGAGTGAAAGTAGAAAGTCTGTGGATGTGGTTTTTAACTAAAGTCCTCAACAGTGGGATTTTTGTTAAGTGTCAAGGTTTTTAAAAAACTTGTTTAATGGAGAAGGTCTCAGGTATCTGGAGGTGAATGAATTGATCAGGTGAATAGATTTGATAGAGATGTGCATAATCATGAATTGGATCCAGAATTGGCTGAGTGGCAGGAAGCAGAGGATCATGGTTAAAGGGTCTTTTTCAAGCTGGAGGACTTATCCAGTGGGCAGTCCCACATGGATAGTGTGGGGCTCTTGCTGTTTGTGGTTTGTATAAATTTGATAGACTTGAATGTAGAAGGGTTGATCCATAAGTTCATGATTGATACAAAATTAGCAGGATGGTACGTAGTGAGGAGGGTAGCCTTAAATTTCAGGAAAATATAGACAACCTGGTCAGATGGGCTGATCAGTGGCAAAAGGAATTCAATTCATATAAGTGTAAATTGATGCAGTTAGGCAGGACAAATAAGACAGGGGAAAGCATGATGAACTGTAGGGCCCTGAGGAGCACAGGGGATCAGAGCAACCTTGGGGTGCGTGTACATCAACCCCTTAAGGCAGCAGGACAAATTGATAAACTGTTTGTGAAAACACAGTGCCTTGAAGAAATGTATTTTTATCATGTTTCTGCAAGAGGTATGTTTAAAATTCAGCTCTGTCTTACGCGGTGCTGATTTGCCTGGGCACAAGGCAGCTCACCTGCTGAGAACGCTGGCTAATAATTCATTTTAGCTAGGGATGTGTTTGTTTTAATGTGAGTTAATGCATTATTTGGATTTTCCCCTGGGGTTTCAGAATAGGGTTTTGGCTCATTAACGGAGATAGTCATGTGTGTAATGACTTCAATGAGGTCATTGACATTGGCTTCTTGGAATATGAACTCCCTGATTGAGATCATTATTTCCTGCCCAATCAGGGAGTCTTTCCTGTATAGATAACTGGGAGTGTCAGATCTCCATGTACTTCAGGCGCTGACATTTAGCACTCTATGAACAATAATAGAGCTTGTAAATAAAAAGAAATTTGGTGAAGGGACGTCGGCCTCTGATAAATTATGTCAGGGTGACAAGGATATAGAATGACCCAAAAGGAACTTGCTTGCTAAAAGCCATGACATGCTGGGGGAAAGCCATTGTTAGGCATCATGCTTCTGTTTAAGAAATTGGATTCTTTTGACCCTGCTGTGGAGGACTTGGCCCAACATGTAGAACAAATGTCTGTTTTTTAGGGCTAATGACATAGTGTCAGATAAAAGCAATGGGTCATTTCCCTGACCACATGGACCATTGGCATTTGCAATAATGCATAGTTTAACTTTCCCGATGATCCCAGATGCCAAAATTTTCCAGGAATCGATGGAGCTAGTGAAAAAATGTTATGATCCTAAGCCACTTCTGATCCTGAGAAGTGTCACTTGGCATCCAAAAGACAGGAGAGTCCATCACATATTTCTTAACAAGGTTGAGATATCTGGCAGAAACCTGCAAATGCAGGTTGACCCTTAATGAAATGCTAACTATCTAAAAACGTCTGCTTGTGGAGGCCCAAATGGACTGCAAACAAGCACTACAACTGGCTTTGTCATTAGAAAAAGCAGCAAGTAGAGCATAAGAGTTATAAGGGTTCCCGATGAAAATGGACATTCACATCAGTGGAACTGAGTTAGGGGACCACCACTGAGGCGCAGGCAATTATACAGCTGGCCTCAGAAAGGATCTAGAAACAAGTAAACCCATGTCTGATCGCAGGACCAAAACAATGCCAAGTTTGGGCCAGAGGGACATCAGTCTCTGCAGAATACTACCCAACAAGACATAATATCTGTTGCTGGTACTCGGATTCAGTGCAGCAAATGTAACTCTCAAAACCTAGATTCAGGAAAATGACACATAAGCCAATAATTATGAGGATGCACACCCTGGAAGCTCTATCTATGTCTGACGAGAATCAATTAAATTGCAAATTGCATAACAATGACCAAATTGGAACCTATTGAAATAACCTTAAGAGTAAATGGACAACTAGTATTAATGGAGGCGCGGCCGTATCCATGGTGGGGGAAAGAATGTTCAGCAAAATTTGCACTGGACTCTAATCTTTCCCTTTATGAAGACTTTGGTAAGACTGAGGACTTATACAGGGGAACCACTGAGAGTTATGGGTGTAACCTTTGTTCCTGTTTCTTAAGAAAAACAATAGGTTAGGCTCCCAAAATAGTAATGGAGGACTGGTAGCCAAGCTTAAGGGGGTGTAACTGGCTGAGAGAAATCCAACTGGATTGGGTGAACATTCCAGTCAAAGAATGGTCATTTGAGCAAAGTACTACTCAAATACCCAGAAGTTTTCCAACAAGAACGAGGAACAACACAAGGAGCCAAAGCAATATTACATGTTGATCCAGACACAGTCCTGGAGTTATCTGCCTGTTTCCAATTACTTTAAGGCAAAAAGTGGAAACAGAATTAGAAGATTGGAATGAGAAGTTACGATAAAACCTGTCCATTTTGCAGAATGGGCAGCACTAGTCGTGTCGATTATGAAGCCAGATGGTTCAGTATGTCTTTGTGGGGACTTTAAATGAACAATAAACCACTATTCACAACTGGACAAATACCCAATTTCCCAGGCAAAGCTGGGAGGGGGACTCTTATGTTTGAAATTAGATACAAGTCATGCTTATTTGCAGTTGCAGTTGGATGAGGATTCGCAGGAATATGCCATAATCAATACACTTAAAAGGCATGTATCAATATGCAAGGTTATCTTCTGGTGTATCATCAGCCTGCACAATTTTACAATGGAGAACATTTTACAAGGTTTAGAACATAGAACATTACAGCGCAGAACAGGCCCTTCGGCCCACGATGTTGCGCCGACCAGTTACAAAAACAATGACCCACTAGCCTATACCAATCCCTTTTCGTCCATAAACCTATCCATAGATCTCTTAAACGCCCCCAAACTAGGCGCATTTACAACTGCAGCAGGCAGGGCATTCCAGTCCCTCACCACCCTCTGGGTAAAGAACCAACCCCTGACATCCGTCCTATAACTACCCCCCCTTAATTTAAAGCCATGCCCCCTCGTGCTAGCTTTCTCCATCCGAGGAAAAAGGCTATCACTATCCACCCTATCTAAACCTCTAATCATCTTATACGTTTCAATAAGATCCCCTCTTAGCCTCCTTCTTTCCAGCGAAAACAACCCCAAATCCCTCAGTGTCTCCTCATAGGACCTCCCCTCCATACCAGGCAACATCCTGGTTGTATTTTCAGTGTGACTAAAAATTACATTTTTTTGTTAATAAGTTGGAAGTATATTTATGTAAATAGTATTTCATTAGAATAGTGTTTTATTTGGTTTGTTAATAGTTTAGTTAATCTGTTCACTGTTAGATAAATAAACTGTTGCTTGTTGATTTTACAGAGGAAGTCTCAGGTAGTGATTTTGATTTAGCCACTAAAAGTTGCTGAACCACAGATAATATTACTTCACACACACTTTTCAACAGATTATAAAGGGAGGTATTCCTCTTTGAATGGTTAAGTGTTAGGTCTCAGAGAGGGATCAAGCTCCCGTTTTTAACAGACTGGGGCTTGTATCCTGGATTTGAACAGTCCCAGATCTTTAAATTAACCTTAAGTGAGAAGTGAAAGATCTGTTAACCAACAACAAGCCAGTTGAATCAAAGGTGGGGAAATGGCTCTTAATTTTGCTAAAGAGGCTCTGAGGGTTGAAGGTGCTTCTCAAATTTGCCAAAGAAGTTTAGAAAGATAGAAAAATATGATATTTGTGGAATTGGCAGAAAGGCTAAAATTGGGTTTAACCAGGGATAATCGGAAAGCTGAAATTGCAATGGAGATCGCCAAGCGTTTAAGTATATCAGAGAAACAGTCAGGTGCAGTGGAGTGACATAAAATTAAATTGCAAATGAGACATTTCGAGTTAGAAAGTAAACCTAAAATGCTAGAGTAAGGAAAAGGCTGCAGAAAGAGAGAGGGAAAGAGAGAGAGGAAAGAGAAAGGGAAAGATGGTTTGAGTTGGAAAAGATGAAGTTGGAATTTGAAGCAAGAAGACTTCAAATGACAGAAGTGAAAATACAAGATGGAAGTGATGGTGAGCAAGCTCAGCGTAGCCAACAGCCTAGTAGGGATATATACAATTATGTCCAAGCATTAACAAAATTTGATGAAAAAGACGCAGAAGCCTTTTTCATTTCCTTTGAGAAATTGGCTATACAGATGAAATGGCCAGAGGAGGTGTGGGTAATGTTAATTCAGACCAAGTTGGTAGGCAGGGCTGCTTGAGGTGTTTGCAGTGCTGTCAAAGGAGGTGTCAGGAAAGTATGAAGAAGTAAAGAAGGTTGGCTTGGGTGCTCACAAATTGGTACCAGAAGCATATAAAAATGTAAGGAAGGAACCAGGTCAGATATATATCGAGTTTGAAAGAATTAGATAGAGCAACTTCGATAGATGGGTGAGAGCATTAAAGATAGAAAAGACATATGAGGCTATTAGAGGCTTTAGTCTGTGGAGGAGGTTAAAAACACACTTCCAGAAGCGATAAGAACTCAAAAGAACATGGAGAAAAGCTGTAGATATTGCAGATGAATACATATTAGTGTATAAATTGAAATCTAGCTTCCGACAGCAATTTCATTCCGTGAGGGATAGAAATTGGGAAAGAGGGAGCAATGAAATGAAAAATAAAAAGATCACACTGGGAACAGTTTACCACTTCTGAAAAAAGAAACCCAAGAGGGTGAAAAAGATGTGAAGGACCTCAGATGTTTTCACTGTGAGAAGGTGGGACAGAAAAAGGCAGTTCTGGTGGCTTAAGAAAGGCACTGAGAAAAAAGATGTGGTAAAAGATGCTCAACCAGTGGGATTAGTTACAGAAGGAAATCTCGAGAGAATTCGAGGAGCTGAAGTAGAGAGTACACAGCCTAGGCATGGGCTGGATAATAAGATAGTGCCCAACGTTTTTAAAGACTTCATCTGTATGGGTCGGGTTTACTCAGGTAGAGCAAGGGGAGAAGGTAAAGAAGTTAAAATATTGAGAGATACAGATGCTAGTTTGTCTCTAAAAATAAGAGATGAAAATATTTGCACGCCTTCTGAAACATTGCCTGAGAGAGTGGTAATCCATAGAATAAATAGAGAGAAGAGTCATGTTCCCCTGTGTAAAAGAAGGCTGAAAAGTCCATTCAAGACTGGAAAAGTGATAGTGGATGTAATGGAAAACTTAGCTATTCCTGGAAGCGATATAGCTGGATCATAGGTAAGAGTGATGCCCATTGTAGTGGTACAACCAAAAGAAAACAAAGAACAGACAAGTTAAAAGAAAAACACCTTGGACTTCTTCCGGACTGTGTGGTGACAAGGTAACACAGCCATAAGCTAAAACAGGAAGGGAGAACAAAAGAGAAAGATGAAGGAGTTGAGGTCCAGTTAGCTGACACTCTATTTGATGAGATCGTAAAGGAAAAACCAAAACAGATAGAAGATCCGGCGGAGGTGTTTGGTTCTAAAAGATTAATGAAGTTGCAAGATGAGACGATAAAGGATATATATTACAAAGCCTAAAAGGAAAAGGAATCACAGTGTATTCTAGAGTGCTATTACCTTAAGGATAAAATCTTAAGGTGGGAATGGAGACCCTGGCAGGTTAGTGCAGATGAGAAATGGGCGGAAGTTCACCAAGTTGTGTTGCCGGTAGAATACAGACAGGAAGTATTGCGGGTAGCACACAAATTACCTAGAGAAGGTCATCTGGGAGGGAGGAAGATTCAGGATAAGATGCAGAAGCATTTTTATTGGCATTTTTATTCAGATGTGGCTGAATTTTGGCATACCTGTCATACATGTCCGATGGTAGGAAAGCCACAGGCAGTGATAAAATCAGCACCTTTGGTGCCAATTCCTTCATTTGAAGAACCTTTTACATGAATTTTAATTGATTGTGTAGGTTCCCTCCTTAAAACCAAAATCTAACTGTAATGAATGTATCCAGCAGTTTTCCAGAGGCAACTCATTTATGAAATATCAAGGCAAAAAAGAGGAGTTGCTTGTTTTCTTTACCCATTATGGATAACCCAGGGAGATTCAATCAGATGAAGGATCCAACTTTATTGCCAAATTATTTGAGGAGGTCATGCATAGTTTAGGCATTAGACACTTTCCCTCAAGTGTGCACCATCCTGAATCCCAGGGAGCATTAGAAAGATGGCATTAGACCCTAAAGACCATGTTGAGGACTTGTTGCCAGGATTACCCAACTGATTGGGATAAAGGCATTGCTTTATGTTATTTTATATTAGAGATGGACCAAATGAATTAATTCAGTAAACTCAATTTGACTTGATATTTGGATAGGAAGTAAGAGGACCTTGAAAATTGATTAAAGAAATGTTGGTAGGTCCGAAATCAGAGATCTCACAGTTGGATTATGTGTCTGAGGTGAGAGAAAGATTAAACAGAGTGGGTGAATTAGCTAAACAGTACTTCAAGGTGGCACAGCACTTAATGAAACAAAAAGCAGATAAGAAATCTAAAATCCATATGTTTGCCCATAGTGATAAAGTATTGATGCTATTACCAGTGGTAGGAGATCCCTTCAAAGCAAGGTTTAGTTGTCCCCATCAGATTGAGAAGTTAAGTCAGGCGAATTATCTGGTAAAGATGCCAGTTGGAAAAACAATTATAGGGTGTATCATGTGAACATGCTAAAACAGTACTATGACAAGGAAAGGGAACTAGAGGAACAGGGATTAGCTACTGCCACTCAGGCGAAGAATCAAATTCAGATGATGTGGATTTTGACGTGCCTCAGAACAAGTTGAATACTAAGGAATGGAATATGGAATAGGGCAGTGAGCTATCTGCCTCAGGAAGAGAACTGAATTGAAAGAATTGTTACAGTGCTATGAGGACCAATATAGAATTAGAATCGGGAGGACTAATGATATAGCACATGAGGTTGATGTAGGGAACGCTGTTCTGACAAAATAACACTCCTATTAGCTTAATCCTCTCAAAACAGCACAGGTTCAGAAGGAAATGGAAGCTGTGCTACAAGGTGACGTCAAAGTGAGCAGAGTTCGCTGCTCGTGTTGGTTCCCAAGTCTCATGGTACTCAACGATTGTGCATAGTTTATTGGAAGGTCAACGCTGTGAGTAAATCTGATTCATACCCAATTCCAAGGCTGGAGGATTGTGTGGAAAAAGTCAGACAAGCTACTTACATAATAAAGTTGGACTTACTTTGCAATTACTGGCAAGTACCTTTGTCAGAGGGAACAAACCTCAAATAGGCCATTTCAATTTAAAGTAATGCCCTTTAGAATGAAAAACACATTCTTTTCAAAGGCTGATGAATGGAATTGTTGCAGGATTGACTAATTGTGCTGTCTACATAGATGACTTAGTGATCTTTAGTCATTAAAAGAAAGATCACATGGACTATTTAGCAGAGCTCTTTGAGAGACTACAGAAGACAAAGTTGGTCATAAATTTGACAAAAATAGCATTTTCAAAGATGGAGGTAACATTTTTAGGACGCAACATCGGATGTGGACGCATGACACTGAGAAATATGAGACGAAGGCCATCGAGGAATTTCCAAGACCATCATCGAAGAAGGAAGGGCTATGATTTTTGTGACTGAGCGGATTCTACAGAAAATTTATACCAAACTTTGGTAGAGTAGTGACACCATTGATGGACTTGTTAAAAAGAACATGAAATTTTGGTGGACAGAACAATGCCAGGAGGCATTTGAGAATTTGAAAGCAGTGTTAACCACTGCACCTGTTTTAGCCACATCAAACTTTTTGAAACCCTTTAAAGTCACCATCACGCCAGCGAAGAAGGTGTGGAGCTGTGTTGTTACACGAAAATGATTATGGAATTGAAAGGCCAATTGGTTATTTTTTGAAAAAAAAACTCAATATCCACCAGACAAATATTCCATAATTGAAAAGGAGTTATGGCCTTACAACATTTTAATGTTGACGTTACAAACAATGTATCCGAAGTGATTGTGTATACCGATCACAATATTTTTATGTTTCTGGAAAGATTTAAAGTCAAGCACAACAGATTATTTCATTGGAGCCTTTTGTTACAAGCATTTGATTCACAGACAGTATACATTGCAGGTCTTGAAAATGTTATTGCAGTTGCTTTATTGCGAGTTTAAAAAAGAAAAAAAATGAAAACATCTTTTCATGATGATGATTGTTTTTTTCTTAAGGGGGAGGCGTTGTGAAATTAGTGTTTGTAAAATTTGTAAAACTTTGTAAAATGTTAAAAGTTGTAAAATTGCATGGTCTGTTAAAAAAGGTAGTTTTTTTCAGTATTTAGATTTTTTTAAAAAGGGAAATTGCAGGTGCATATAGAGTACACAAACTGAAACATTGTATCAAGAGCAAGGCAGTAGTGTTGCCAAGACAACAAGCTGTTTTTGAAGTTTGCCCAATCGGTTTAAACTAAGCGTTTGAATAACAGCAGCCAATCAGGTTTGAATTTGACGTTTTAGTGGCCTGTAAATCAATCCTATTGTGAGGATATTGCTATGTTATCAGGGTGTATAAGAAATGAGTGACAATGGCAAACTGGAGGAGAAGAGCACCTACCACCTAATGACAGCTTAGTTCAGCTCTCAGAGAGGGAGGAAAATTGGCTAGCTCTCTTAGCTGCATTTATGTTTTAAAAGAAAGCCTTAACTCAATGGTGAAGATAACAAAAGAAACCAGCGAGAGATTCCAAAAAGAAGAAAGAAGATTCCGGAAGATAACAAACCTGGTTGTACTTTGAGAGTGACTAAAAATTCTACTTTTTTATTAATACACTGGAATTGTATTTATCTAAATGTTAGAACAATATTTTATTCAGTTTGCTAATAATTTAGTTAACCTGTTCACTGTTAATCAGATAAATAAATGTTACTTGTTGATTTTACAGAGACTCAGGTAGTTATTTTGATTTAACCACTAGAAATTGGTAAAGCACAGATATTATTATTTCTGACACATTTTTAAACAAATTATAAAGGGAGGTACTCCTCTTTGAGTGGTTAAATGTTAGTTCTCAGAGAAGGAATCAACCTCTTCTTTTATAAGAACATAAGAACATAAGAAATAGGAGCAGGAGTAGGCCATCTAGCCCTTCGAGCCTGCCCCGCCATTCAATAAGATCATGGCTGATCTGTTGTGGCTCAGTTCCACTTTCCCGCCCTCTCCCCATAACCCTTAATCCCCTCTCTTATCAAGAACCCATCAACCCGCTTCTTAAAAATATTTAGCGAGGTAGCCTCCACCACTTCAACGGGCAGAGAATTCCAGAGATTCACCACCCTTTGAGTGAAGAAGTTCCTCCTCAACTCCGTTCTAAACCGCCTCCCCTTTATCTTGAGGCTGTGCCCCCTAGTCCTACTGTCTTTTTTGAGCGGGAAGAGTCTCTCCACCTCTATCCTATCCATCCCATTCATCATCTTATACGTCTCAATGAGATCTCCCCTCATTCTTCTAAACTCTAACGAGTACAAGCCTAGTTTATTCAGCCTCTCCTCATAGCTCAATCCCCTCAACTCCGGTATCAGCCTAGTAAACCTCCTCTGCACTCCCTCCAGGGCCAAAATATCCTTGCGCAGGTGCGGCGCCCAAAACTGCACACAGTACTCCAGCTGCGGCCTCACCGATGCCCTATACAGCTGCAGCAAGACCTCCCTACTTTTATATTCAATCCCCCTCGCTATGAAGGCCAGCATCCCATTCGCCTTCCTGACCACCTGCTGCACCTGCAAGCTGGGTTTTTGCGACTCATGCACAAGGACCCCAAGGTCCCTCTGCACCGTCGCCTGCTGCAGTTTTTCGCCACGTAAATAATAGTCCTTCCTACCATTCTTCCTACCAAAGTGGACCACCTCACACTTGCCAACATTAAATTCCATTTGCCATTTCCTGGCCCATTCGCCCAGCCTATCTAGATCCTTCTGCAGACTCTCCACACCCTCCGCACAATTTGCCTTTCCCCCAATCTTGGTGTCATCAGCAAATTTCGACACCCTGCACTCGGTTCCCTCCTCCAGATCATCTATATAAATGGTAAATAGCTGAGGCCCCAGCACCGACCCCTGGGGCACCCCACTAGTCACCAACCGCCAATCCGAATAGCACCCATTGACCCCCACTCTCTGCCTCCTATTTGACAACCAATCCTCTATCCACGCTAACACCCTACCCCCAACTCCATGTCCCCTGACCTTCTGCAATAACCTCTTGTGAGGTACCTTGTCAAACGCCTTCTGAAAATCCAGAAAGACCACATCCACCGGCTCTCCTCTATCCACTGCCCTAGACACATCCTCATAGAACTCCAGTAAATTTGTCAGACACGACTTCCCTTTAATGAAACCGTGTTGCGTCCGCCCTATCAAGCAATTCCCTTCAAGATGCCTCGCAATTTCCTCCTTAATGACGGATTCTAACATTTTACCTACCACAGACGTTAAACTAACTGGCCTATAATTCCCCGCCTTTTGCCTGGCACCCTTCTTAAACAACGGCGTAACATTAGCCGTTTTCCAATCTTCCGGCACTTCCCCGGAATCCAGCGACGTCTGGAAAATAACCACCAAGGCATCCACTATAACCTCCGCCATTTCTTTCAGAACCCTCGGATGCATTCCATCCGGTCCTGGGGACTTGTCCACAATCAGCCCCTCCAGTCTGTCGAGCACCACCTCTCTAGTAACAGTAATGTCATTAAGACCCTCCATTCCTACCACCTTTCCATCTCTAACACCCAGCAAATTATTCACGTCCTCCTCCGTGAAGACAGAAACAAAAAAGTTATTCAAGACCTTAGCCATATCCCCATCCCCTACCACTAGCTCCCCTTTCTCATCCTCTAAAGGACCAACGTTCACCCTAGCCAGCCTCTTCCTTTTTATATATTTATAAAAACTCTTGCTATCCTTTTTTATATTAAGTGCTAGCCCAGCCTCATAGCTTCTCCTACCCTCCTTTATCAACTTCTTTGTCAATCTTTGTTGACATTTAAACCTTTCCCAATCCTCTTCTCGCCCACTGCTCTTAGCTACTCTAAATTCCTCCGCTTTTAATTTAACACTTTCCTTCACCTCCTTCGTTATCCACGGCTTATTACCTCTCTTCCTACTGTCCTTTTTAACCATCGGAATAAATTTCTGCTGAGCACCAAGAAAGATCTCCTTAAAGATCCTCCACTGCTCCTCAGCAGACCTACCTTCCAACGCACTCCCCCAGTCCACATTTGCCAATTCTTCTCTCATCCTACCATACTCCCCTCTATTCAAACAAAGGACGCGTGTCCGGGAACCCACTTTCTCCTCCTCCATCTGCACCAGAAACTCCACCATACAGTGATCACTCTCTCCAAGAGGATCCTTCACCGCAAGGTCCCTAATTCTACCCGCCTCATTACATAGCACCAGATCCAAGATAGCTCGCTCCCTCGTCGGCTCCAACACACACTGTTCAAGGAAATTATCCCGGCAGCATTCCAAGAACTCCTCCTCGAGCCCACCTCGTCCAACATGGGTCGACCAATCAATATGCAGATTGAAATCTCCCATAACTACTGCCGTCCCATTCCTGCACGCCGCACTTATTTGCGTGTACATGCAAGTTAGCATCAGCTGAACAGTAGTCCCAAGGACTTATTAGAAGTGACATGTGCGGGCAATTGTGCTTCCCTTCCACTAATATGTGTCCTTTCTTACAGGAGATGACAAAGATGCTCCCAGTCTTTCCTGAGTTGTTGCCATCCGTCCCCACCTGCTTGTCCTTCTGAGATGCCCCAAGAGAGCTCAGATGACACCTCAAAAGGAAGCCCTGAGGAGTCATCCGAGGACAGAACTAGTGCTTTGGCACAAGCACCCACCACACAATCCACCAACACAGATGTTATCACCATGATGGGACATGTTAATGGTGTGGCTTCTGGGTCACATACCAGTGCGCACTTCACAGCACATCAGGTGGAGTTGGTAACATCTACTGGAGGCATGGATTCAGTTGACGCCAAGTCATCCCAAAGCTGCTGTTGGTTGGAGATGCACCAGCAGACCAGGGTAATGATGGAGGGGTTGTCAGCAGCCATGCAGTGACTGCAAGGCTGTTTTGAGGAGAGAAACAGGTACTGTCGTAGGAGATGGTGTCGGAACAGTATGGTACCTAGGCCAACTCTGCAAGGATGGCATCTTTAGTGGAAAATCTGGGTCAAAAATTTGTCTCCATGGGTGATAGGGTGCAAGGTCATCCTGGAGATATAGTGGGTCATGATAGAGACAGAGCAGGCCACGGCCGAGGGTGTCACTGACATTCTGGACTCTCATCAGTCCAACGCTATGGCTGTCAGAGGCATTTTCGATACACAGATGGCCATGGTTGAGGGTCTTGCAGGCATTCTGGAGACATAGTAGGACATGGCTGTGGGCCTCGACATCTTAGACAATGCTCATGGGGCTAATGCTGATATGCTCCAGAGCTTGGCCTACTCGCATAACAGTGTAGCGGAATGGCTTCAGAGACTGGCCCAGTCTCAGAAGGCCAGCACTGGGGGATCAAACACCATAGGGCAGACACATGTGAGCCTCCAGCTGATGCTGACTTCTGGAGCTCAGCGCAGCTACCGTGGCAATCCATAGATTGTCCCTGGGTCCTACAAGCACTCTGAAGGAGGAGGAGGTGCTGCAGCCCATTTTGGGGCCTTCCATTCAGAAGACACCAAACGAGACCGGACCTTCTGAATCCCCCCTTCCTCACATTGGGGCATATCACGGGAAGCGGGATGGACAGGGTGGCATGGATACATCAGTGTCATGCGCAACTCAGCCAGGGCTCTCCAGGTCTCGGCCCCTGCAGGGGTCCGCCCACCAAGTGCATCACAGGCCAAGTGGTGAATCACAGCTGGATGCCTCCATCTCCAATGTGCAGTCCAGATATAGCACAGAGCCACATAAGATAGGAAAGTTGTAGGATCACCCAGAGGGCACAGATGAAAATTAGGAGATAGTTATGGAACTAGGGGAGAGAGACTATGTGGCTCTAGAGAAAATTATCATAGGGAGTGACAAGGTATTGGAAGTATTGGTGGGCCTAAAAGTGGACAAATTTCCAGATCCAGATGAATTGTGTCTCAGTCTGTTGTGGAGGCAAGGGACGAAATTGCAGGGGCTCTGACCCAAATTTTTAATTCCTCCCTGGCCAGTGGGAAGGTGTCAGAGGACTGGAGAGCGGCTAATGTGGTCACACTATTTAAGAAAGGTTGTAAAGGCAAGCCAAGGAACTACAAACCAGTGAGGCTCATGTCTGTGGTTGGGAAACTACTAGAAAATCATAGAATTCCTACAGTGCAGAAGGAGACCATTCAGCCCATCAAGTCTGTTCTGACCACGATCCCACTCTGAAACTGGGGTCAATTTAGCAAAGCCAATCAACCTAATCCGCACATCTTTGGACTGTGGGAGGAAACCGAGGCACCAGGAGGAAGCCCACGCAGACTGGGGAGAAAGTGCAAACTCCACACAGACAGTGACCCAAGCTGGGAATCAAACCCGGGTCCCTGGCACTGTAAAGCAGCAGTGCTAACTATTGTGCCACTGTGCCACTTTGTTTCATATCCCTTTGTTTATTATTTATATAAATGACATAGATGACTGTGGGGGTTAGGATCAGTAAGTTTGACGATGACACAAAGATTAGCTGACTGGTTAACAGTGAGGTTGTGTGTTTTGGGTTACAGGAAAATATAGATGAGATGGTCAAATGGGCAGATAAGTAGCAGATGGAATTTAACCCTGAAAAGAATGAGGTGAAACACTTTGGAGGAGTAATTTGACAAGGAAGTATACTATGAAAGGTCTGAAGCTGGAAAATTCCGAAGAACAAAGGGACTTTGCTGTGTTTGTCTATAGATCTCTGAAGGTGGAAAGGCAGGTTAATAGGGTGGTGAAGAAAGAATATGGCATACTCTCCTTTATCAATTGGCATACAGATTACAAAAGCAGAGAGGTCATAATGGAGTTGCACAGAACTTTGGTGAGGCCACAGCTGGAATACTGCCTGGTCAACACATTATAAGGACGTGATGGCACAGGAAGGGGTGCAGAGGCGATTCACCAGGATGTTGACTTGGATGGACCATTTACGTCATAAAAGGAGTTGCATAGGCTTGAGTTGTTTTCTTTGGAGCAGTGGGGCAACCTGACTGAAGTGTTCAAGATTATGAGGGGCATGGACAGGGTGGATAGGGAGCAGTTGTTCCCCTTAGTTAAAGGGTCAGTTACAAGGGGACACAAAAAAGTGAGGAATGGGAGGTTTAGGGGGGTTTTGAGGAAAAAACTTTTTTACCTAGAGGGTAGTGACAGTCTGGAATGCACTGCCTGGTAGGATGGTGGAGGCGGGATGCCTCACATCCTTTAAAAAGTACCTGGATAAGTACTTGGCATGCAATAACATTCAAGGCTATGGGCCAAGTGCTGGCAAGTAGGACTAGGTGGCAGGTAAGGACCTTTCATACATCGGTGTGGATGCAATGGTCCGAAAGGCCTCTTCTGTACTGAAGTATTCTGTGATTCTGTGATGCTAGTTAGGGTTACTTGTGTACGTTAAAATCACTATTAAATGTTTATTATACCCCACAGCTGTGACTAATGTTGCAAAGTTGAGTTTATAAACATGTAAAGAATGTAAAGAAAATGCTGGAAGGACAAAACATTTTGCGGTCCCTTTAAAATCTGATGTTTTGTTTCAATACTTGAAGGTTTAAAATGCAAAGTACATACAGAGTCCCAGCTTGAAACATTTGTATCCAAAGCCAGGCAGCATGGTAATGGGTTTCAGGCATTTGAATATTTGAATTTTGCCCATTCAATTTAAAGCAGGCACTCAACTATCAAGAACCTGTATGATTTGAATTTGATGTTGTTGATAACAGCAGACCAGAGACCAGAGGAGCCACTGGGGGGATGGGGGGTGGGGGTGCAGGAAATGAAGGTCATTCATCCTCTTCGTGCACTGGATAGCCATGCACCTGTGTAGTGAGCTGGCGTTCACCTCCCATGTGGGATTGGTGACCTTGCTGCCAGGTTGTCAACCAGTCCTAGGGTACAAGATATCTTATCTCTATGCCACCCCATCCAGCATCTTGGTCAAGGTTACCTCTGAGAATTGCGGCTCAGTTTTCCTTACTCCCATGAGTAATACTGGACTTGGGGAATGTTTAAAAGTTGAACTCTCAAGTAATGTCAAGCTGGGTGAATCAGACGGAGATCATTATGAGCATGCTGTGAAGCTCTTTTTTTTACGTGGTTGAAGATAGATCAACTCTATTTGCTGACGTCGCTGGAGGGATTCTCTTTGGTTGTTGTCGCTGAAACCAACACTTTGAGAAAATATTGGAGAATTCTACCTTATATCTTGATTTCCAGAACTAAGGTCATTGCTCTGTACAGTACCAATGTCAGCCTTCATTAACAGAACATTTCCTAGCTTTCAATGTACCCTTGAATAATATTCTTGAATCATAGAATCATTGACTCCCATAGTGCAATTTGGCCCATTGAGTCTGCACCGACCACAACCCCACCCAGGCCCTATCCCACAACCCCAGGCATACAGCCATCTAATCCCCCTGACACAGGGGGAATTTAGCGTGGCCAATCCATCTAACCCACACACCTTAGGAGTGTGAGAGGAAACCAGAGCACCCGGAGGAATTTCATTCAGACATGGGGAGAATGTGCAAACTCCGGACAGACAGTGACCCAAGCCGGGAATCAAACCCAGGTCCCTGGCGTTGTGAGGCAGCAGTGCGAGCCACTGTGCCTAGATGGTCCCAATCTTTGTCATCCCACAGCCCTTTCTCTGTAATGATTATCAGATCATACATATTTATTTCTAGTTGTGTTGTCAATTCATCTGGTTAGGTTTGTACATACTGTCCCTCCTTTTCAAACTCTGATTATCATTTCTCTTATTCCTACCTTGTTCCTTCTCAAACTTGATCTTTTCCCCCCCACTATTTATTTTAAAGCCTTTTCTGCTACCATATTATACAAATTTAAAGAACATGTGTGATTCTCCCAGCTGGAAAACATAAGTGAAGGCCATTTAGGGGGCTTCCCACTGGGTGCCACGGCCTCTGCATGTCTCCGGTCGCTGGAATTCCGGTGTCGTCAGCTCTGCGCTGGAAATCAGCGTAGAGCTGTTTAAAATATTTAAATAAGCATTACTATATCATCAGCAGGCCTAGGACTGAAATCTCCAGGCCACTAACCACCAACCCTTGCTGCCCCAGGTGTACTTTACTCCAGCAGGGTTTGCAACAGCCCTCCACCTATGGGAGCTGGCAGCCGGACCTTGCTGGAGTGAAGGGAGGCCATGGAGGCCCAGGAGATCGGGGGAAAGGATAGGATGCCCCCGGCACTGCCCAAGGGGCAAAATGGCAATGCCCGGGGGCACTGTCAACCAGGCATTGGGCAGTGCCAAGAGGGCAGGGCTAGAAGGGGTAGGGCCTGAGGATTGAGAGGCTGGTAGTGCAGGGGGTACTGTGCACCAATCTCCACAATGACAAATTGGCACATGCACAGTAGCCCACTCAGCGCTATGCTGCCAGCCTCTCCAATAAGGAACAGGTCCCGCCCACTGACTTTCAGGGTGATTCACACTGGTGTACTCTGCAGTGCACAGAGTGTAGGAGATTCATTTTGAAAATACCGCTGAAAAAAAAGCGGGATTTACTCCACTTGTTGTGCGAATCCAGCACTTTGAATTTTTTTGGAAGAATCCTGGCTCGCTGTGCGGGTTCTAATTTTTTTTGTGCTCCTTTCACACCCAGAGACTTTTCAAAATTTATTTACACAATCATTCATGATTTTAGGTACAAAGTTAATAATTTCATTAAGTTATCTCTTTATTTTAGTCATTGAATGCAATGAGAATATTCATCAGTTTTGCAATAATACATACCCATCTTCCATCTTGCTGCTGGAATTTACAGTGGCAGCTATTCTTTGTTGTCCTTCATCTGTTCCTTTTTCATCTTTCAATTCCTGTTTAAAAAGTGCTGAATAATTAATCCAAAATCATGTCTGTAATGCCAATTGGGTGACTTTCTCAAAACAATGGTATGTGCCCAATGGGAGGGAATGCGGGAACCCTTTTTTAAGGCGAGCTCAGTAGAGTGAATTTACGGCACTCTGTGCAACACAGAGGCCATCAGGGGATTTATGTCAGTAGTGCGGGGGTGCAGTGGTGGGGATTATACAAGATTACAACAAATTTAGATAAGGTAGACAGAGGAAGTTTGTTTGCATTGACTTACAGTACAAGGACTAGAGGACTATGATTCTGAGTAGCAGATGCAAATTGCGGGGGGCATATGTGAGGAAGAACATTTTTACACAGTGAGTAGCAACCTAGAATTTGCAACTGACGAGGGTAGTAGAAGCAAAAGTTATCAATCATAGAGTCATACAGTGCAGAAGAGGCCCTTTGGCCCTCCAGGACTGCACCAACCATGCTGCCCAACTGAATTAAAACCCCCTCTCCTTCCGGGGATGGTTTCCCTCTATTCACATCCTTTTCATGTAATTGTCAAGATGCCCCTTAAAAGTCACTACCATATCTGCTTCCACTACCTCCCGCGGCAGTGAGTTCCAGGCACCCACCACCCTCTGTATAAAAACTTGCCTCGTAAATCTCCTTTAAACCTTGCCCCTTACACCTTACGATTATGCCCCAAGTAATTCACTCTTCCGCCCTGGGAGAAAGCTTCCAACTATCCACTCTGTCCATGCCCCTCAAAATCTTGTAGACTTCTGTCAGGTCACTGCTCAACCTCCATTATTCCAGTGAGAACCAAGTTTCCACAACCTCTCTTCATAAATAATGCCCTCCATACCAAGCAACACCCAAGTAAATATTTTCTGTACCCTCTCCAAAGCTTCCAAATACTTCCAGTAGTGTGGCCTCTAGAATTGAACACTATATTCCAAGTACAGCCTAGCTAAGGTTCTATAAAGCTGCAACATGACTTGCCAGTTTTAAAACTCAATGCCCTGGCTGATGAAGGCAAGGATGCCACATGCCTTCTTGACTGCCTTCTCCACTTTTGTCGCCATTTTCAGTGACCTGTGTACTTGTACACCCAGATCCCTCTGTCTTTCAATATCAATATTCTTAAAAGTTCTGTCATTTACTGGATATTACTGTATTAGACCTTCCAAAATGTATTATTTTACATTTGTCCCAATTAAACTCCACTTGCCATCTCTCCGCCCATGTCTCCAACCGAACTATATATCACTGACCCTCTGACAGTCGTCATTGCTATCTGCAATTCCATCAACCTTTGTGTCATCCGCACTCTTACCAATCAAAACAGTTAAATTTTCCTCCAGATCATTTATATATATTACCAACAGCAAAGTTCCCAGCACTGATCCCTGAAGAACACCACTTTTCACAACTATCCATTCAGAAACGCACCCTTCCACTGCTGCCCTCTGTCTTCTATGACTGAGCCAGTTCTAAGTCCAATCACCTTAAACTTCCTGTCCCTCACCTTGAACTTTGTGACTGACCTTTCACCTAAGGGGAAAAGCTGCTCCTCTGTCCATGCCTCTCAAAATCTTGTACACCTCAATGAGGTCACCGCTCAGTCTTCTCTGCTTCAACAAAAACATAGTAAAAAGTCTGACAACACCAGGCAAGTCACGGGGGTTACAGATAGTGTGACATGAACCCAAGATCCCTGTTGAGACCGTCCTCATGTGTGCGGAACTTGGCTATCAGTCTCTGTAACCCCCGTGACTTGCCTGGGTTTGCAAAACCTCACTTACTGTACTGTCTGGAGACAATACACATCTCTTTAAACTGTGATCAGTGCTCCTTCCACTCACATTATCAGCCACTTCAGGTCTTGAACAGCAGGTTAGGTGTAAAGATTCGCATTCTAATCAGTAATCTCTAAACTGTCTGTGCTTTATATGCTCTGTCTGAGGCCAGAACTCTCCATTCACCTGACGAAGAGGGTGTCCCTCGAAAGCTTGTGAGTATATTATCAAATAAATAGGTTGGACTAAAACCTGGTGTTGTCAGACTTTTTACTGTGTTTACGCCAGTCCAACGCCGGCATACCCACATCATCAACAAAAACATCCCAAACCTATCCAGCCTCTTAAACTTAACTTAAATGTTCCATTCCAGGCAGCATTCTGGTGAATGTCCTCTGCACTCCCTTCAGTGTGTTGTGAAGTTGAAATTGTGAAGTTGGAATTTGATGTTGGTAAAGTTGTAAAAAATTGTAAAAATGCTCGAAGGAAAAAGCATTGCTGGTCGCTTTAAAAGGTGATGCTTTGTTTTACTAAAGGTTTAATATGCAAAGTATATACATGGGTGGAATTTTTCTGGCACACTTGCCCGAAGTTTGTAACATCCCGCCCAAGGCCATCGGAGAATGCCATTCTCTGAGCCTCGCCCACCCCCAAAATCGGGGCAGGCATGCAAGTAACATTCCAGCCAGAGGCCAAGCTGAAACAGTTGTATCAAAAAGTCAAGCAGTAGCCTTGACAAGACAACCTGTTTTTTTATAATTTAGCCCAATCACTTTAAAGCAGACATGCAGCTACCAGGAACCTATGACATTTGAATTTGATGGTATTGAAAAAAATCAGACTATTATCAGAAAATTGATAGGTCATCACAGGTATAAAATAGAGTGCAAGGGGGAAAAACGGGAGTTAACAACCGCCACCTCTCAAGTCTCAAGACGGAGAGAGCAGCTCTCAACCCTGCCATGTTAAGATGTCTCTTGAGAGAACGAACCATCTAACCAGTGAAAGATACCAAATCAGAAAGAAATTACAGACAGAGGAATCAAGAGAAGAACTCCAAAAGTTTCTGAAAGTCACAAAACCCGGTTGTATACGTTGAAAGTGATTGAATTCTATTATTACATTTCTGGTTCATGAATGAGTATTGTATTTATTTGAACAGCATTCCATTAGAATTTTATTTTATTTGGTATGTTACTTGTTTAGTTAAGTTCCCTTTAGTTAAATAAATAAATTGTTAAGTGCTCAATTAAAGTGAGTATCAGATACTTCTGTTAGCTAACCACTAAATGTTTGAAGAACAGTTCACACCTTACCATACATTTTTATCAGATTCTGAGACGAGGTATTACTCTTTGGGGGATTTGACATTACTTCTCAAAAAGTGATCAATCTCCACTTTGTAACACAGTGCAATCACACCCTTCCTCTAATGTGACAACAACAAGTGTTCAGTACTCTTTCTTTGATTTGATTCATTATTTGATTTGATTTGGCTTGATTTATTATTGTCACATGTATGAGCATCTTGTGAAAAGTATTGTTTTTTGCACACTATACAGACAAAGCATACTGTTCATAGAGAAGGAAAAGAGTGCAGACTGTAGTGTTATAGGGGTGTAGAGATAGATAATCTCAAATGAGGTAGGTCCATTCAAAAATCTGATGGCACCAGATTTACAGTTCTATGGTTCTAAGAAGCTTTTCTTGAGTCGGTTTGTATGTGTCCTTAGACTTTTTTGTGACGGAAGAAGGTGAAAGTGTGCATGTCCCGGGATCGTGGGTAGCTATGACCTCACCAAGTTCTATACAACTCTAATATGCCTTCCCTGCTTTTGTAACAAAAACACCAAAGTCACTTTGTTCCACAGCACTTTCTAGTGTCATGCTATTCATTGAATTATTTCTTCCAAAGGATAGCACCTCACATTTTTCAGAGTTAAATTCCACTTATGACTGATCTGCCCATTTGACCATGCTGTCTATATCTTCTTGAAGCCCAAGGTACTAAACCTCATTGTTAACGACCTGACCATTTTTTGTTTCATCTGCAAATTAACTAATTCAGCCCCCCACATTGCCTTCTGTCATTTATATAAATGACAAATAATAGGGGACCTAGCACATATCCCTGTGATACACCACTGGACATTGGCTCCCAGTCACTAAAGCAGCCTTCTGTCATCACCCTCCGCCTCCTGCAACTGAGTCAATTTTGAATTCACTTTATCAAATGACCTTGTATTCCATGTGCATTTACCTCCTTTATAAATCTCCCATGAGGGATCTTGTCAAAGGCTTTGCTGAAATTCATATAAACCACATCAACTACTCTACCCTTATCTACACGTCTGTTCACCTCCTCAAAAATTCAGTCAGATCCCTGTGATCAAGCAATGCTGACTATCCCTGATCAAGCCATGTCTCTCCAAGTGGAGACAGATGCTCTCCTTTTAAAAATTCTGCAATAATTTCCCTACCACTGACATGAGACTCATGGGCCAGGATTCTCCCAAAGAAGTTCCAAGTGTCGAATTTGCAGCAAAACTAAAGTAAATCATACTGTTTCTGCACGTGTGCAGTGGCCCTGAACTGTTGGTCTCCCTCTTTGCTGGCCAGCTCAATCACTGGCCAGCCCAGGACCCTCACAGTGCTGCACATTCAACCCCCCTGCCACGGCCCAATCGCAGCCTCTAGACCATTTGGAGGCCAGCTGCAAACCCCCTCCCAGTACCGGACTGCCGGATCTTCAGCTCCCCCCTCCTCTCTGCAGTAACAGTCCCTTCTCCCTATCCTCAACCCTGGCTGACCACCGCCCTTCCAGCCCACCCTGATTGCTGGCCTCTCTCCATCCCCCATTGATCACAATGGCAGAGTGGCAGCGGGAGCCCCACCCCCACTGGTCGCTACTAGGTCCCGCTTCTGTGCTGTTGGTCTGTGATGGATTTGAGATTTTCTCTTATGCCATAGCCTGCAGGGAGCAGTCAGAGGGCAGAGCAAAGCGTAACTGTGAGTCTAAAACTAACCTACCTCAGGGATCCGCGGCCTAGTCTGCAGGGAGCAGTCGGAGGGTGGAGCAAAGCGTAACTGTGAGTATAAAACTAACCTACCTCAGGGATCCGCGGCCTAGTCTGCAGGGAGCAGTCGGAGGCCGGCGCAGACCATAACTGTGAGTATAAAATTAACTTACCTCGGGGATCCGCGGCCTAGTCTGCAGGGAGCGGTCGGAGGGCAGAGCAGAGCGTAACTGTGAGTATAAAACTAACTTACTTTCTGACCATTTGGAAATATGCAGTTTAATCCAGGATAGTCAGCACGGTTTCGTGAGCAGTAAGTCCTGCCTCACAAATTTGATTGAATTCTTTGAGGAGGTAACTAAGTGTGTGGACAAAGGTAGAGCAATTGATGTCATATACATGGATTTTAGTAAGGCGTTTGATAAGGTTCCCCATGGAAGGTTCATGAAGAAGATAAGGATGTGTGGGATAGAAGGAAATTTTGCTGATTGGATAAATAACTGGCTGTATCATAGAAGACAGGGGGTGGTGGTGGAAGGAAAATTTTCAGACTGGAGGCCAGTTACCAGTGGTGTACCACAGCGGTCGGTGCTGGATCCTCTGCTATTTGTGATTTTTATCAATGACTTGGAAGAGGGGGCTGAAAGGTGGGTTAGTAAATTTGCTGACGACACGAAGATTGGTGGAGTAGTGAATGAGGTGGGAGGGGCTCTTGCAGGCTGCAAAGAGACATTGATAGGATGCAGAGCTGGGCTGAAAAGTGGCAGATGGAGTTTAACCCTGATAAATGTGAGGTGATTTATTTTGGTAGGACAAACTTGAATGCAGATTACAGGGTCAACAGCATGGTTCTAAGGAATGTGGAGGAACAGAGAGATCTTGGGGTTCAGATCCACAGATCTTTGAAGGTTGCCACTCAAGTGGATAGAGCCGTGAAGAAGGCTTATAGTCTGTTAGTGTTTATTAACAGGGGATTTGAGTTTAAGAGCCATGGGGTTATGCTGCAACTATACCAGACGTTGGTGAGACCACATTTGGAATATTGTGTTCAGTTCTTCTCACTATAAGAAGGATGTGGAAGCATTGGAGAGAATGCAGAGGAGATTTACCAGGATACTACCTGGTTTGGAGGGTAAGTCTTATGAGGAAAGGTTGAGGGAGCTGGGGCTTTTCTCTTTGGAGCAGAGGAAGATGACAGGCGACTTAATAGAGGTTTATAAGTTGATGAGAGGGATTGATAAAGTAGATGTGCAGAGACTATTTCCTCGGGTGGATGTAGCTGTTACAAGGGGGCATAACTATAAGGTTCTTGGTGGGAGATATAGGAGGGATGTCCGAGGTAGATTCTTTACTCAGAGAGTGGTTGGGGTGTGGAATAGACTGCCTGCTGTGATAGCAGATTCAGGCACTTTAAGAACATAAGAACATAAGAAATAGGAGCAGGAGTAGGCCATCCAGCCCTTCGAGCCTGCCCCGCCATTCAATAAGATCATGGCTGATCTGTCGCTGCTCAGTTCCACTTTCCCGCCCTCTCCCCATAACCCTTAATCCCCTCTCCTATCAAAAACCCATCAACCCGCGTCTTAAAAATATTTAGCGAGGCAGCCTCCACCACTTCAACGGGCAGAGAATTCCAGAGATTCACCACCCTTTGAGTGAAGAAGTTCCTCCTCAACTCCATTCTAAACCGCCCCCCTTTTATCTTGAGGCTGTGCCCCCTAGTCCTATTGTCTTTTTTGAGTGGGAAGAGTCTTTCCACCTCTATCTTGTCCATCCCATTCGTCATCTTATACGTCTCAATGAGATCTCCCCTCATTCTTCTAAACTCTAACGAGTACAAGCCCAGTTTAGGAACTTTAGGAATGCAGAACTTTAGGAACTTTCAAGTGGTTATTGGATAGGCACATGGAGCACACCAGGATGATAGGCAGTGGATAGCTTGATTTTGGGATTGGACATAGCTCGGCACAACATTGAGGGCCAAATGGCCTGTACTGTGCTGTAATGTTCTATGTTTCTATGTCCTTACATCGGGGATCCGCAGCCTAATCTGAGGGACCAGTCGGAGGGCAGAGCAGAGCGTAATTGTGAGTATAAAACTAACTTATGTTGGGGATCCACGGCCTAATCTGCAGGGAGCAGTCGGAGGGCGGAGCAGAGCGTAAACTGTGAGTACAAAACTAACTTATGTTGGGTCTCCGTGGCCCAGTCTGCAGGGAGCGGTTGGAGGGCAGAGCAGACCATAACTGTGAGTATAAAACTAACTTACATTGGGGATCTGTGGCCTAGTCCGCAGGGAGTGGTCGGAGGGCGGAGCAGACCATAACTATGAGTATAAAACTAACTTACCGGCAAAGGTGATTGGCGGTTGCGGGTCACGTTTGCATAAGTGCAATCACTGTGACCAGAAGGTGGTTTGTGGAAGAGGTGGTGGTTTGTGGAAGAGGTGCTGTGAGGGGACAGTTAAATCCCAAACACTACTTCAGTATTTCCCGCCCTCCTCCTCTAACCAAAAAAAAAGTCAGCAGGGGGACCACAATCAAGGGAGAGGTGAGTTGCAATTCTTTCATCCATATAGAGGCAATACGGCAGCTAGGGCAGTGGCATGCTCCTCCTGCCAGATGTGGGCAATTAGGGATCAATTTAGTCTCTCTGACAACTTTGTCTGCAGGAAGTGTGTCCAGTTGCAGCTCCTCACAGACCGCATTGTTCGGTTGAGCGGCAGGTGGATGCACTGCGTAGCATACAGGAGGCAGAAAGTGTGATAGACACTAGTTAGAATCTTAGAATCCGTACAGTCCAGAAAGAGGCCCTTCGGCCCATCGAGTCTGCACCGACCACAATCCCACCTAGGCCTACCCCCAGTCCGTACATATTTTATCCACCAATCCTCTCTAACCTATGTATCTACAGTCAATTTAGCATGGCCAATCAACCTAACCCACATATATTTGGACTGTGGGAGGAAGCCGGACAACCCAGAGGAAACCCACACAGACACAAGGAGAATGTGCGAACTCCACACAGACTGTGACCCAAGCCGGGAATTGAACCCTGGTCCCTGGAGCTGTGAAGCAGCAGTGCTAACCGCTGTGCTACCGTGCTGCCCCTGGGAGGTTGTCACACCACAGGTTCAGACAGGTAGATAGGTGACTGCCAGGAGAGGCAGCAGTGGTGCAGAAGTCTCTGTGTCTATTCCCCTTTCAAACAGGTATACCATTTTGGATGCTGTTGAAGGGAGGAGGAGATACCAGCAGTAGCCAGGCCTGTGACACCACAGCTGGTTCTGCTGTGGGACAGGGTCGGGCAAAGAGCAAGCGAGCAGTCGGAATAGGGGACTCGCTAGTTAGAGGCACAGACAGGTGTTTCTGTGGATTGGAGGATTGAAAGGATAGAAAAGATTGAGTTTGTGGATATTAAGGTGGAGGATGTGTTAGAACTTTTGAATTCGATCAAGATAGATAAGTCGCCGGGACCAGATGGGATATACCCCAGGATACTGTGGGGGGCGAGGGAAGTGATTGCAGAGCCCCTGGCGATGATCTTTGCGTCGTCAATGGAGACGGGAGAGGTTCCGGAAGATTGGAGGATTGCGGATGTAGTCCCTATTTTCAAGAAAGGGAACAGAGATAGCCCGGGAAATTACCGACCGGTGAGTTTGACCTCAGTGGTTGGTAAGCTGATGGAGAGGCTTCTGAGGGACAAGATTTACGAGCATTTGGAGAGGTTTGACATGATCAGGAATAGTCAGCATGGATTTGTCAAGGGCAGGTCGTGCCTTACAAGCCTAGTTGAGTTCTTCGATAATGTGACTGAACACATTGACGAAGGAAGTGCCGTGGACGTGGTGTACATGGACTTCAGCAAGGCGTTTGATAAGGTCCCCCATGCAAGACTTCTTGAGAAGGTGAGAGGGCATGGGATCCAAGGGCCTTTGGCCTTGTGGATCCAGAACTGGCTTGCCTGAAGAAGGCAGAGAGTGGTTGTGGATGGGTCTTTTTCTGAATGGAGGTCAGTCACCAGTGGAGTGCCCCAGGGATCTGTTCTAGGACCCTTGCTGTTTGTCATTTTCATAAATGACCTGGATGAGGAAGTGGAGGGATGGGTAAGTAAGTTCGCTGATGACACGAAGGTCGGTGGTGTTGTGGATGGTCTGGAAGGATGGCAAAAGTTGCAGCAGGACATAAATAGGATGCAGGACTGGGCGGAGAAGTGGCAGATGGACTTCAATGCGGATAAATGCGTAGTCGTCCATTTTGGCAGAACCAACGGGATGAACGAGTACACTATCAAGGGCAGGAGTCTTAGTAGTGTTGAAGAGCAGAAGGATCTTGGGGTCCGGGTCCACAGGACTCTTAAATCGGCCTCGCAGGTGGAAGAGGTGGTCAAGAAGGCGTATGGTGTACTGGCCTTCATTAATCGAGGGATTGAGTTTAGGAGTCGGGAGGTAATGCTGCAACTTTATAAGACCCTTGTCAGGCCTCATTTGGAGTACTGTGCGCAGTTCTGGTCGCCTCACTATAGGAAAGACGTAGAAGCTATTGAAAGGGTACAGAGGAGATTTACAAGGATGTTGCCTGGACTGGGAGGCATGCCTTATGAAGTTAGGTTGAGGGAGCTGGGTCTCTTTTCCCTGGAGAGACGAAGGTTGAGAGGCGACCTGATAGAGGTTTATAAAATGTTGAGAGGAATGGATAGGGTGGATTCTCAGAGGCTATTTCCCCGGGTTGAAATGGTCGCTACGAGAGGACACAGATTTAAGGTGCGGGGAGGAAAGTACAGAAGTGATGTTAGGGGTAAGTTTTTCACTCAGAGGGTGGTGAGTGAGTGGAATCGGCTGCCGTCAGTGGTGGTGGAGGCGAACTCACTGGGGTCTTTTAAAAGACTTCTGGATGAGTATATGGGGTTTTATGGGATTGGGGGTTATAGATAGGTGTTGATGTGATCGGTGCAACTCGTGGGCCGAAGGGCCTGTTTGTGCTGTAGAGTTCTATGTTCTATGATTGCAGATATGGTTCCTATATTCAAGAAAGGGAATAGAGGTAGCCCAGTAAATTATTGACCAGTGAGTCTAACCTCAATGGTTGGCAAGTTGATGGAGAAGATCCTGAAAGACAGGATTTATGAACATTTGGAGAGGTATAGTATGAACAAAAATAGTCAGCATGGCTTTGTCAAAGGCAGGTCATGCCTTACAAGGCTGGTTGAGTTTTTTGAAGATGTGACTAAACGCATTGATGAAGGAAGAGCGATAGATGTGGTTTATATCGACTTCAGCAAGGCATTCGATAAGGTCCCCCATGCAAGGCTTATTAAGAAAGTGAGGGGGCATGGGATCCAAGGGGACATTGCTTTGTGGATCCAGAAGTGGCTTGCCACAGAAGGCAAAGAGTGTTATTGGATGGGTCTTTTTCTGCATGGAGGTCAGTCACCAGTGGAGTGCCCCAGGGATCTGTTCTGGGACCCTTGCTCTTTGTGATTTTTATAAATGACCTGGATGAGGAAGTGGAGGGATGCATTGGTAAGTTTGGCAATGAGTTTGGAGGTATTGTGGATAGTGTGGAGGGATGTCAGAAGTTGCAACGAGACATAGATAGAATGCAAGACTGGGCAGAAAAGTGGCAGATGGACTTCAACCCAGACAAGTATGTGGTGGTTCATTTTGGCAGGTCAAATGGGATGATGGAATATAGTATTAAGGGTAAGACTCATGTCAGTGTGGAAGGTCAGAAGAATCTTGGGGTCCGAGTTCACAGGACACTCAAATCGGCTTCGTAGGTAGAGGATGTGGTTAACAAGGCGTATGGTGTACTGGTCTTCATCAATCGAGGAATTGAGTTTAGGAGTCAGGAGATAATGCTGCAGCTGTAAAAGATCCTGGACAGACCCCACTTGGTGTATTGTGCTCAGTTCTAGTCGCCTCATTACAGGAAGACGTGGAAGCCATAGAAAGGCTGCAGAGGAGATTTACAGGGATGTTGCCTGGATTGGGTGGCGTGCCTTATGAGGTTAAGTTGAGAGAGCTCGGTCTTTTCTCCTTAGAGAGACAAAGGATGAGAGGTGACCTGATAGAGGTGTATAAGATGTTGAGAGGTATTGATCGAGTGGATTTTCAGAGGCTTTTTCCCAGGGCTGAAATGGCTGCCAAAAGTGGACACAGGTTTAAAGTGCTGGGGAGTAGGTACAGAGGAAATGTCAGGGGAAAGTTTTTCACTCAGAGGGTGGTAGGTGTGTAGAATCAGGTGGTCTTTGGTGGTGGAGGCAAATTTGATAGGGTCTTTTAAGAGACTTCTGGATGAGTACATGGGATTTAATAGGATTGAGGGTTATAGGTAAGCCTGGTAGGTAGACAGATAAGATTGGCGCAACTTGTGGGCCGAAGGGCCTGTTTGTGCTGTAGTTTTTCTATGTTCTATGAGATCACAGATAGCTTCACGAAAAATAGAGTGGTAATAGTCAGAGATTTTAATTTTCCCAACATTGACTAGGACAGCCATAGTATTAGAGGGTTGAATGCGGAGAAATTTGTTGAGTGTATTCAGGAGGAATTTTTCATTCCATATGTAGATAGCCCGACTAGAGAGGGGGCAAAACTTGACCTCCTCTTGGGAAATAAGGAAGGGCAGGTGACAAAAGTGTCAGTGAGGGATCACTTTGGGACCAGTGACCATAATTCTATCAGTTTTAAGATAGCTATGGAGAATGATAGGTCTGTCCCAAAAATTAATATTCTAAATCAGGGCAAGGCCAATTTTGATGGTATCATGTAGCCTCCCACAACGTCCTGGGATATACCTCATTCGGTCCCACAGATTTATCTACCTTGATGCGCTTTAAGACTTCCAGCACCTCCTTCTCTGTAATATGTGCACTCCTTAAAACATCAGTATTTAATTCCCCAAGTTTCCTAACATCCATGCTTTTCTCAACAGTAAATACTGATGAGAAATATTCATTTAGGATCTCACCCATCTCTTATGGATCTGCAAATAGATTACCTTGTTGATCCTTAAGAGGCCCTACTTTCTCCTTACTCTTTTGCCCTTTATGTATTTATAGAGTCATAGAATCATAGAGATTTATAGCATGGAAACAGGCCCTTTGGCCCAACTTGTCCTTGCCACCCTTTTTTTAAAACCCTTAAGCTAATTCCAATTGCCTGTATTTGGCCCATATCCCTCTATACCCATCGTTGCCATGTAACTATCTAAATGCTTTTTAAAAGACAAAATTGTACTAACATTTCTGTCACCTGCCCCTTCTTATTTCCCGAGAGGAGGTCAAGTTTTGCCCCCTCTCTAGTCGGGCCATCCGCCTACTGAATGAGAAATTCCTCCTGAATACATTCAACAAATTTCTCTCCATCCAACCCTCTAATACTATGGCTGTCCCAGTCAATGTTGGGAAAGTTAAAATCTCTGACTGTTACCACCCTATTTTTCTTGGAGCTATCTGTAATCTCCTTACATATTTGGTCCTCAATTACCCACTGACTACTTGTGGGCCTATAGTACAACATTATCAAAGTGATTTTCCCCTTCTTATTTATCAATGTCCATTTTAAATTGATTGGTTAAAATTCAAAAACAGCCTGTCGCCTTGGCAGAATTTAATGTCTAACAATATGTTGTTTCATTCTATGCTCGCTGTGTACTGCACACCTGCATTTCCAGTTTTTAACAAAACAATTTGACAAATGTTAACATTTTTACAACTGTTCCACAATTTTTATAATTTTGCGAACACTAACTTCACAACACTGGTCAGTTTGAATTTGGTGTGTATAAATTATTAGAATTAATTCTGAGAGACAAGTAAACTGTCAATTAGAAAGGCACAGATTTTGTTAAGGAAAAATCATGCCTTATTATTCAATTATTTTGAGGAAGGATAAGGAGAATTGATGAGGGTAGTGCAATTGATATTACCTACATGAATTTTAGAAAAGCATTTCACAAACCCCAAGACAAGTTTATTTATTACTGTCACAAGTAGGTTTACATTAACACTGGAATGAAGTTACTGTGAAAATCCCCTGTTCACCACATGCTGGCGCCTTTTCAGGTACACTGAGGGACAATTTAGCAGAACCAATGCACCTAACCAACATGTTTTTCAGACTGTGGGTGGAAACTGGAGCACCCGGAGGAAACCCACACAGACATACGGAGAAAGTGCAGACTCCGCCAGACGTTGGCCCAAGTTGGGAAGTGAACCTGGGTCCCTGGCGCTGTGAGCAGCAGAGCTAACCACTGTGCCACCGTGCTGCCAAATAGAGATAGACTGAGTGAGCAAAAGGTGAACATATAGGGCCCGATTTTGCCATTTGGAGTCTAAGGGCCGGATCCAGGTATAATACAGATCTGAGCCTGGAAACCTCTTTGCAGCATGTCCATACGCTTTTTGCCAGCTCCGGTCCAATTCGCGCTGTGGGTAGGGCTTAGCGCTGCCAGAACGATCGGAGCTCTGAACTGCACATGCGCAGTTAGAAAAAAAATTGAAAAGCACACCTGGGTCAGGGAAGAAAAAAAAGCAGAAAGAGCGGAGAGAGCGGCTCTCTGACACAGATCATCCTCTGGGGTTGGGGGGGTGGTGGCGGAATAGGACGGCTCTCTGACACAGATCATCCTCTGGGGGAGGGGGGGAGAGAGCGGCTCTCTGACACAGAGCATCCTCTGGGAGTTGGAGGCTGGTGAGATGTATCTCGGGGGGTGGGGCGGTGGTGGGGGCGTGGGGGGGCGGTGGTGGGCGAGAGGACTGATTGTTGTCTGGTGGTGTGGGGGAAGCCCGATCGCTCACTGATGAGGGGTGGGGAGGTGGGGGGTGCGGATGGATCTCTGGTGTGCAAGGCAGCATTGTCCGCTGCCACTCTGCGGGCAACACCCTCCTCCCCACCAGAGGGATGAATCCCTCCTCCCTATTGTGACAGTGTGTCAATTCTCACCAACTAAATGAATGCATGCTTCAATGAGCCTAACCTCTGACACTTATGAATAAATTCAGCAATTCAATTTTTAAAAGACATCTAGTGTATATTTCTCATGTCTTATATATATTAAAGCAATAGGAAACTAGGAGGAGAGATTCATTCCTCCAGTGGGGAGGAGGGGTTGCCACAGAGTGGCAGCGGACACCCGTTGGCACCCCCGCCCCGACCAGAGATCCATCTGCTCCCCAATCAGTGAGCGACTGGGCCTCCCTCCCACCACCAGACAACAATCAGCCTTCCTGATCCCCCCAACCCCCAGAGATACACCTCACCTGCCTCCTCCTCCTGCCCGCCCTCAAGAGGATGCTCTGACCTGCCTCCTCCTCCCCCCATGCCCCCCCAGAGGATGCTTTGACCTGTCTCCACCAACTCCCTCCCACCGAGGGGTCAGAGAGCCGTTGAAAGCTCCGAAGCCACTTTGGACATTCCCCTGCAAAATAAAAATTGGCTTCGGATTTTTATTTTGCAGGTCGCTTACAGCTCGGATCCAGAATGGACCAGAAGAAGGTGAAGTGGGATTTGGTGAGAGAGTTGGGTGCGCGGTTCATTAAATCAATTTAAATGCATGCTAATGCATTTAAGTCATCGGGCCACCCAATTCGGGCGCAGACTAGATCTGTGCCCAAATAGAGTGTCGGTAAAGCCGTGATCCGCTCAGATTCGGAAGCAGGTCGCGTTAAAGGCCCGCGCCCAAATTTACCATGATTTCGCACCCATTTTTGGGCACGAATTTTCAGTAAAATTGGGCCCATAGAGTATATTGTGGGAAAATGTGAAGTTGTTCAGTTTGGTAGAAAGAATAAAAAAGCAAAGTATTCAACTGAAAAGTTTCAGAATTATGAGATATAGGGAGATCCAAGTGATTTAGTATGAGTCACAAAATGCTCTGCTTTCTCTCTCTCTCCACAGGTGCTGCGAGACTTCCTGAGTTTTTCTAGCATTTTCTTTTTCTGTAATGCTCTAGGACATGGGTTTAAATCCCACCATGGCAGCTGGTAGAATTTGAATTCAATTCATAAAATTGGGAATACAAGTCTCATAGAGGATTGGTTAACTAACAGAAAGCAAAGATTGGGAGTAAGTGGGTGTTTTCCTGGTGGCGATCAGTGACTAGTGGTGCGCCTCAGGGATCAGTGTTGGGACCTCAATTGCTTATGATTTACATCAATGATTTGGAGCTGGAGATCAAATGTAGTGTGTCAAATTTTGCAGATGACACTAAGATTAATGGCACAGCAAAGTGTGCAGAGAGTGCTGAAAGTCTGCAAAGCAATAGTCTAAGTGAGTGGGCGGGAGTCCAGTGGATAGAGTGCAAATGTTAGTGAATGTGTGGTGTTGACTGTTGTAAAAACCCATCTGATTTACTAATGCCTTTTAGGGAAGGAAATCTGCCATCCTTACCTGGTGTGGCCTACATGTGACCCCAGAGCCACAGCAGTGTGGTTGACTCTCAACTGCCCTGGTCAACCTATTATAGCAAGGATATTATTAAACTCGAAAGAGTGCAGAAAAGGTTTACTAGGATGCCACCATAACCAGATGGTTTGAGATAGTAAGGAGAGGCTGGATAGATTGGGACTTTATTCCCCTGGAGCATAAGAGGCTGAGGGGTGATCTTATAGAGTTCTATAAAATAATAAGGGGCATAGATCAGCCAAATAGTCATATCTTTTCCAAAAGGTAGGGGAGTCTAAAATTACAGGGCACAGGTTTAAGGTGAGAGATACAAAAGAGTCCAGAGGAGCAATTATTTCACACAGAGGATGGTGAGTGTCTGGAACAAACTGTCAGTTACTTGGGTAGGATGGGTATCGAGGGATATGGGCCAAACGCAGGCAACTGAGATTAGCTTAGTGATTAAAAAAAGGGCCACATGGACAAGTTGGGCCAAAAAGCCTGTTTTTAATGCTGTAAGCCTGTATGACTCTAGGTAAACAAGTAATTAAGACGACAAATGAAATGATATCTCTTTATCAGAAAAGGAATTGAACATAAAATTATAATGTTATGCTTCAATCATACATGATGAGAGGCTACAGGATATCAGGTTATAGTCCAACACATTTATCTGAAATCACAAGCTTTCAGAGCGCAGTTCCTTTGTCAGGTAAAGTGGAGCGAGGTGAGCAGGCACAGGGTATATAGGCAGCTATATATGCCTGATGAAAGGCAGCGCTTGGAAGGCTTGTGATTTCAAATTAACCTGTTGGACTATAACCTACTATCGTGTGATCTCTCATCTTGTCCACCCCAATCCAACATTGGCATCTCCATATCTCAATTATACATGGTACTGGTGAGACAACATCTCAAATATTTTGTGTAGCTTTGGTCTCCTTATTTGTGGAAGCATATAAGTGCATTAGAGGTAGGTCAGCTAAGGATTACTAGATGGATATTTGAATTTAACAGGTTATCTTATGAAGAAAGGTTAGACAGACAGAGCTTGTTTCCATTGAGTTTAGACGAATGAGTGGTCTCTTAATTAAGTATATAAGACCTGAATAATCTTGACATGGTGGATAT
The DNA here is from genome assembly GCF_965287045.1 of Carcharhinus amblyrhynchos. Taxonomy (NCBI): domain Eukaryota; kingdom Metazoa; phylum Chordata; class Chondrichthyes; order Carcharhiniformes; family Carcharhinidae; genus Carcharhinus; species Carcharhinus amblyrhynchos. The sequence continues at coordinate 54,489,807 of NC_137339.1, read as the reverse complement.
GAAAAGGATATTTCCTCTTGTAGTGAGACCAGAGCCAAGGGGCACTGTTTTAAAATTAGGGGTCACCCTTTTAGGAAAGAGTTGAGATATTTTTTCTCTCAGAGAATTGTGCAACTGAGAATTGTGCAATTGATATTATAATTTGGGTTTCAGAATAAAATGGCACTTATTTTCAAAAAGTAAATGTAAAGCTAATACGCCTGTCAATACTAAACTGTAAAATTCAGGACTGATTGTGTATCAGTAAATTAACTAAAATAAGAAAATCAGCTACAATGTAACTTCAATATGGTATAGTTATGAAATCATGCATTGTTTAGAAAAACAAGTAATATAATTTTGTATTTGAGAACAAGGAGTCCAACCTGGGAACTCTGCCAGGTGACTGGGCCCTCATTCAGCAGAAAAATAGTTTTAACTACCCCGCAAAATGCAGAATAAGTCAAAATAATAGTTTTGTATTGCTAAATAACCAGGAAGCTATGTTGTTTGAGGAGAATGTTTCTGATAGTTGAATGAACAAATGGCAAACTATTATTTAAGGTGTCAGATTATAATTCAATTTAAGAATGTCATGAATAGATTGACAACTTCAATATTAAATGAGACCATGTTGGTTGTACCTAAGATGACTAAATTATATAATTGTTCACGTTTCTGGCACAAAAGTGGAGATGTGCTGAGGCCACTCAAGATGCTGTCGCATCACATGATCTCCCTTTAGACGAAATATTGTGTTTGTCTAGTGTTTGTCTTCTGTTCCTTGAATTCTTGTGTCCACAACAAGACTAGTTTTGAAAATAAATTTATTATGCCTTCAATCTGAGTTTCATTTACCTTTGCAAGAGTTATTAAACAGAATTATTTTTTAGAATTTCTAAAGTAATCTGGCCACCAAAACAGAATTCCCCACTACACCATGCAGACACAGGGGGACTGTGCAAACCCCACATAGTTATCTGAGACTGGAATCAAACCCAGGTCCCTGGTGCTGTGAGGCAGCAGTACTAATCACTGTGCCACCTGGCAGAGCAGGCTCGAGGAACCATATGGCATACTTCTGCTTCTACTTCATTTGTTTGTTCATATGAATATGGCTGAGCTGCCTGAGACACTGACTAAGCAGACATGAACAGGTAGTGGAAGATTAAAACCAGATCATGGCCTCTGCCAGGTCTCAGATCAGTAAATGCATTTCCTCCTCCATGGAGAGTTTGGTAACCAACAAGGATAGGCAGATCCAAGAGGCCTAATAATGGGTGCATTTGTCACTACTGCCATGATTTCTTTGCTGCAATGGGCGAAAAGGAAATTAAACAACACTGGACATCCTTTCAGATGCCCTTCCATTTGTGAAAAACAAACACCTTAGATGACTGAGGAGCTGAAACCTGACAAACTTGAGGGTTTCTCTAAACATTTTCAAAAGGTTGACAGGTATTCCCCAGCCCTACTACCAGACCTCCTAATGTAACACCAATCACAGGGCATGGAAATTGGTAGTCCACCTGCAAGATATCTTGGAACCACTACAGTTTGCCTACTGCTGCAACATGTCCACAGCAGATGCCATCTCCCTGATCCTGCACTCAACCCTGGAACACCTATGTCAGACCCCTATTTATTGACTGTAGCTCAGCCTTCAACACTATTATTCCATAGAATTATAGAACATTACAGCACAGAAACAGGCCATTTGTCCCTTCTTAGCTGTGCCGAACCATTTTTCTGCCTCGTCCCACTGACTTGCACCTGGTCCATATCCTTCCACACCCTGTTCATCCATGTACCTGTCCAAGTTTTTCTTAAATGTTAAAAGTGAGGCCGCATTTACCATTTTATCTGGCAGCTCATTCCACACTCCCACCACTCTCTGTGTGAAGAAGCCCCCCCTAATATTCCCTTTAAACTTTTCCCCCTTCACCTTTCACCCATGTCCTCTAGTTTTTTTCTCCCCTAACCTCAGTGAAAAAAACCTGCTTGCACACATTCCAACTCTTGTACTCAATACTTTGATTTATAAAGGCCAATGTTTCAAAAGCACTCTTTATGACCCTATCTACCTGTGACGCCAATTTTAGGGAATTATGTATCTGTACTCCCAGATCCCTCTGTTCTATTACATTCTTCGATGTCCTACCATTTACCTTGTATGTTCTACCTTGGTTTGTCCTTCCAAAGTGCAATACCTCACACTTATCTGCATTAAATTCCATCTGCCATTTTTCAGCCCATTTTTCTAGCTGGTTCAAATCCGTCTGTAAGCTTTGAAAACCTTCCTCACTGTCCACTACACCTCCAAACTTTGTATCATCAGCAAATTTGCTGATCCAATTCCCACATTATCATCCAGATCATTGACATAGATGACAAACAACAATGGACCCAGCACTGACCCTGTGGCACACCACTAGACACAGTCCTCCACTCAGAGAAGCAATCTTCCACTACCACTCGCTGGCTTCTTCCATTGAGCCAATGTCTAATCCAATTTACTACCTCTCCATGTATACCTAGCGACTGAATCTTCCTAACTAACCTCTCACAAAACGTATCTCAAAACTCCATGGCCTGGGCCTCGGCATCTCTCTCGGTGATTGGATCCTGAACTTCCAAACTCACCGACTACAATCAATAAGGATAGGTAACAACATGTTCTCTACGATCATCCTCAACACCGGTGCCCCACAAGGCTGTTTTCTCAGACTCCTCTTCACCTATGACTGTGTGGCCAAATGCCCCTCCAATTCGATTTTCAAGTTTGTTGACGACATCACCGTAGTGGGTCAGATTTCAAAAAATGATGAGACAGAGTACAAGGATGAGATAAAGAATCTGGTGAACTGGTGCAGCAACAATAATCTCTCCCTCAATGTCAACAAAACAAAGGAGTTTGTCAGCGACTTCAGGAAGCGTAAAGGAGAACATGTCCTTGTCTACATCAACGAGGACAAAGTGGAAAGGGTCGAGAGCTTTAAGTTTTTAGGTGTCCAGATCACCAACAACCTGTCCTTGATCCCCCCCACGCCAACACTATAGTTAAGAAAGCTCACCAGTGCCTCTACTTTCTCAGAAGACTAAGGAAATTTGGCATGTCAGCTATGACTCTCACCAACCTTTACAGGTGCATCATACAAGGCATTCTTTCTGGTTGTATCACAGCTTGGCATGTCTCCTGCTCTGCTCAAGACTGCAAGGAACTACAAAAGGTCATGAATGTAATCCAATCCATCATGTAAATCAGCCTCCCATCCATTAACTCTGTCTACACTTCTGCTGTCTCAGCAAAGCAGCCAGCATAATTAAGGATCCCAGGCACCCCAGACATTCTCTCTTCTACCTTCTTCTGTCGGGAAAAAGATATAAAAGTCTGAGGTCACATACCAACCAGTTTAGGGATATCTTCTTCCCTATAGCTGTCAGACTCTTGAATGGACTTACCTTGCATTAATCTTTCTTTACACCCTAGCTATGACTTTAACACTACATTCTGCACATTCTCGTTTCCTTCTCTTTGAACATTTGTTTTGTCTGTATAGTGTGCAAGAAACACTGCTTTTCACTGTATGTTAATACATGTGACAATAATAAGTCAAATCAAAATCAAATCACATCAAATCTGCGGATACCAGAGATGCATCTTGCTTCACAAATATTTTAAGCTAGTGGTACAACATGGAGGTTGACCCTCAAAAGAAGTAATGCCAAATCCCTGATAAAGAAATACCTCGTCTTGTAATCTGTTAGAAGTGTGTGGGGAAATGAACTGTCCTTCAGTAACATTTAGTGGTTCACTAACAGAAATACCTGACACTTACTTTAAGAGGAACCACTTATTTACTTAACTAATAGGGAAATTTAACTAAACAAATAACACACCAAATAAAATAAGATTCTACTGGAATGCTGATCAAAGAAATACAATACCCATTCATTAACAAAAGAAGTGATTTTAGAATTTTTACACTCCTAAAAAATAGTCAGGTTTTGCGTCTTTCAAAAACTTCTGGAGTTTCCCAGTTGATTCCTCTGTCTGTGATGTCTTTTTGACTTGGTACTTTTTGCTGGTTAGATGGTATGTTCTCTTATGATAAGTATAAAGCTGGCAGGTGGAGAAAGCTGCTCTCTCCTTCTCGAGACTTGAGAGGTGGCAGTGACTAAATAACTCTCATTTGTACTTGTGATGACCTATCAATTTTCCTACAATAGGATTGGTCTGCTGTTGTCAACGACATCAAATTCAAATCATATAGGTTCTTAGCAGCTGAGTGCCTGCTTTAAATTGATTGGACAAAATTCAAACACAAACAGGTTGCCTGGTCAAGGCTACAGCTTGACGTTTTGATACAAATTTTCAGATTGAACTCTCATGTACTTTGCATTTTAAACCTCCAAGTACTGAAACAAAATACCAGCTTTTAAAGGGACTATTTCTTTTTCTTTCTCGTTAGTTTTTTTTTACATTCTTCACATCTTTACAAACTCAACTTCTTAACACTAGGCATTTAAACCCAGTGCCATGGTGGCATGTTTTTATGTTACTTTGTTATGATAATGTACCCTGTGATTAATTCCATTTAGCGTTATGGTGATGGCTGGCTGGCCATGGTGAGACTATTACAGTGGTGACAAGGAGTAAAATAAGTTTTTCACCCCAGGCGACCTATATTGTCAAGAACAATCAACTCTTCTCCAGTAGGGAAAAAAAATCACCTCTTCGGTAAACTTGAACCCAATGATGAAAGCAAAGAGACTGGGCCCAATATACAGAGCGCTTGCATTACTTCTTGCATGTGAATAATATTGAAGGAGATGAGAAACAGAAAGTAATCTCATTAATAAGAAATCTGACCTATCCAGACACACCTGACTCAAAATCATTTAATGTGTTAGTAGACTTGGTAGAGTATGACCCGAAGCCCGCTGTTATACTCCAGGGATACCACTTTAACACAGCAGGCAGAACACCTGGGAACCTGTCATTGAGTTTTTGGTCAGGTTTCTATAGATATGAAGAGAAAGAGGGTGGTGAAGACAAATGTAGATACCCGACAGACAGAAACGGGGGAATGTATAATAGGGGATAAAGAAATGGCTCAGCAACTGAATACACACTTTGGTTCTGTCTTCACAAAAGAGGACACAACACAGATGCCAGAAAGGTTTCTGATTTAGTGAGAGGGAAGAACTGAGGGAGATCAATATCAGTAAAGAAATGGTGCTACAAAAACTGATGGGATTGAAGGTGGATAAATCCCCAGGACCTGATAATCTACATCACAGAGTACTTAAGGAAGTGGCTCTAGAAATAGTGGATACATTGGCGGTCATCTTCCAGTTAGTTTAATATTTATGATTGGCTGAAGCCAATAATCAAAGAAGAAATAACTAACCATTTAGCAAAGCTGAATATAATCAAACCTAGTCAACAAGGTGTTGGGAAAGATAAATCATGTTTGTCAAATTTGTTCGAATTCTTTGATGATGTAACAGTGAGATAGAGGGAAACATGTAGATATAGTGGCTGGGATTCTCCCAACCTGTTGCACTGCTTGAGTAGCACAATGGGGTGGGAGACACAACTGGTGGGCATTTGGCGGGAGTCATGCTGGGCATCCACGCATCTCCCAGGCTAAGTTTTTTAGCATCATCAGCTCCACGCTGGAAATCAGCAAGGAGCTGATTAGCATATTGAAATCCTAATTTCAGCATGATTAGCACGCTCGGGACAGTATTCTCTGGGCTCGCTAGCATCCACCCACCCCTCAACACTCCCCACACCTCCCCCCGACCCCATCCCGTCCCCGCACAACTCCATTGGGAGTTGCTCCCTTCAATAGTATTTACAAGTGCTCTTCACTAATGGGGAATAGGTTCTTGACCCTGCTGGAGGGAACAATGGCCATTGAGGCCTTCCCCAGGGAGGTTAGAGGTAAGGGAGGGTTCCGCTTGCACGCCAGCACTGCCCAAGGGGCAAACTTGCACTGCCCACTGGGCAGCTTGGCAGGCACCAGGAACTCAGCAGCGCCAAGGGGTGGGACCAAAGGAGACGGGGCCTACTGGGGCAGGGCCTTTTGGGGGGATTGAAAGGCATGACCCACTGCCACTTTGCAAGCGGATCGGTGGGGGAGGGAGTGAGGCCTATCAGGGCTGGCCCTCGGGGTGGTGGGTGGTTGGGACTGTCAAGAGGGGTCAGGGTTAGCCACTGGGGGCGAGGTGTGTCCAGACTGGTCAACGGACACTTGGGGGGGCGGGGGCGGGGTGGGGGGCGGGGGGGGTGGTGTTGCTGCCAGAAGGGGATTGGCAGCAGTGGCCTATGCTGCCGGCCTTTCAGATGGGAATAGGCTCCGCCCCTGCTTACTTGAGTGAATCATGCTGAGGCACTCTGTAGTGCTTGTACTGTTGAAGATTCGTTCTGCTAATTATGCTAAAAAATGGCAGGAATCACTGGTTTCCTGCGGTTTGGGATCTTGCATTTTTTTCGAGAGAATCCCAGCCCATGTATTTAGATTTCCAAAAGGCCGAGTAAGAGGGTGGTGCATAACGTAAAAGCCATGGAATTGGATTGAAAACTGGCTGTCAGATAGAAAACAAAGAGGTGAAATAAATGGAGTGGAAAGAAAGTCTTGGAGTAACACAGGGATCAGTTCTGGGCCCGCAATTGTTCACTGTTTACATTAATAACTTGGACGAATGAGGAATGGAGGTTTCCAAACTTACCAATGATATGAAGATAGGTGGAAGGACATGTTGTGATGAGGGTATTGTAATTCTGCAATGGAATAGGATGTCTGGGCAAAAATCCAGCAAACGAACTTTAATGTGGGTAAGTGTGAGAGGCAGATTATTATCTAAATGGAGAGCGGCTGTAGGTGAGTGAAGTAGAGAGGGACTTGGATGGTCTAATGCATGAATCACAAAAAGCTAGCAAGCAAGTCTAATAAGTACATAAGAAGGCAAATGGCATTTTGGCCTTTATTGCAAAGGAGCTTAAAAATAGGGAGGTTTTATTCCAAGTGTACAGGGTGTTGGTGAGGCTTCATCTGGAATACTGTGTATAGTTTTGGTTCCTTATCTAAAAAATACAATAACATTGAAGGTACCCAAAGCAGATTCACCAGGCTAATTCCTGGGACAAGGGGAAATTCTCTAATGGTGGAGGCTGGATCATTGGATGTATTTAAAGTGGAGGTGGATAAATATTTGATAGATTGAGGAATAAAGAGCAATGCTGAAAGAAACATGTTTTAGCGAGGAGCTGAAGGAAATCAGCATTTGTAGAGAAATGCTTTTGGGGAAATTGATGGGATTTAACGTGGATAAATCTCCAGGTCCTGATAATCTTCATCTTAGAGTACTTAAGGAAGTGGCCCTGAAAATAGTAGATCAATTGATGGTTATTTTCCAAAATTCTTTGAACTCTGGGATAATTCCCACAGATTGGAAAGTCCACTATTTGAAAAAGGAGGTAAAGAGAAAACAGGGAAATACAGACCAGCGAGCAGAGACCTGTGGACGGGGCTTAACGCACACAAAATCTGGCAGCTTCGATGGGAACCTCCAGTTGAGATTGCAAAGAAAAAGCAGCTCCCCTGACAGATCCCTCCTGGGCCAGGTAATGCCTTCCCCTGGTCCTCATGAATATAGGACCCCCACCCCAGATTACTGACCCTTTTATGCTATCACCCTCTGTCGTCCACAGTGATTGCACCCCGCCTTCCCAATAACAGGCGGAGTGGCAGTGCCTCCCCCCACCCCCGCACTGATCGCAGGCAGAATGGCAGTGCAACCACCGCCACCGACCCCCCCCCACCCCCACCCCCAAGCAATGGCAAGCAGAGTGGCAGTGGCCTCCCAGAAGTCACGCCATCATTTCCTTCATGGTTCCTTCTTTCCCCATAGGAGAAGAATGCCCATAACATTCGTGAGAGGGCAAAGGCAGGGTGGTGAACCTGAGCACCTGGTCCTTACCTGCTTCAAGGACTGACTGCTGGGACTGTCCAAAGAGGAGTACATCTATGCTATCAGTGACAACATGGTCAGGCTGGAGTCAAGAAGTGAGCATCTGTCAATCCTCCACTCAATTTGTCCCAATTACTAAAGGTCATAGGTTAAAGATGCGAGAGGCAAAGTTTAAAGAAAATATACGAGGCATGTTTATTCAGAGGGTGGTGGATGGCTGGAACTCGCTGCAGGGGCAGGTCATGGAAGCAGATACCATAGTGACTTTTAAGGGGTGTCTTGACATGAACAGAATGGGTATAGATGCATATTGTCCCTGGAAGGGTAGGGGTTTTTAATTCAGATGGGCAGCACAGTCACTGCAATCTTGGAGGGTGGAATGGCCGATTCCTGTGATGTAGTTTTCTTTGTGCTTTGTTCTATGTTCAGTGGAGAAATAGAACATAGAAAAACTACAGCACAAACAGGCCCTTCAGCGCACAAGTTGCGCCAATCTTATCTCTACCTACCAGGCTTACCTATAACCCTCAATCCTATTAAGTCCCATGTACTCATCCAGAAGTCTCTTAAAAGGCCCTATCAAATTTGCTTCCACCACCACCGATGGCAGCCAATTCCATGCACCCACCACCCTCTGAGTGAAAAACTTACCCCTGACATCTCCTCTGTACCTACTCCCCAGCACCTTAAACCTGTGTCCTCTTGTGGCAGCCATTTCAGCCCTGGGAAAAAAACCTCTGAGAATCCACTCAATCAATACCTCTCAACATCTTATACACTTCTATCAGATCACCTCTCATCCTTTGTCTCTCTAAGGAGAAAAGACCGAGCTCTCTCAACCTATCCTCATAAGAAATGCCACCCAATCCAGGCAACATCCTTGTAAATCTTCTCTGCACGCTTTCAATAGCTTCCACATCCTTCCTGTAATGAGGTGACCAGAACTGAGCACAGTACTCCAAGTTGGGTCTGACCAGGGTCTTTTAAAGCTGCAGCATTATCTCCTGACTCCGAAACTCAATTCCTCGATTGATGAAGACCAATACACCACACGCCTTGTTAACCACATCCTCTACCTGCGAAGCCAATTTGAGAGTCCTATGAACCCCCACACGAAGACCCTTCTGATCTTCCACATTGTTAAGAGTCTTACCCTTAATATTATACTCCTTCATCCCATTTGACCTGCTAAAATGTACCACTACACATTTATCTGGATTGAAGTCCACCTGCCACTTCTCCACCCAGTCTTGCAACCTATCTATGTCACACTGCAAATTCTGACATCCCTCTAAACTATCCACAACACCACCAACATTCGTGTCATCGGCAAACTTATCAACCCATCCCTCCACTTCCTCATCCAGGTCATTTATAAAAATCACAAACAGCAAGGGTCCCAGAACAGATCCCTGGGACACTCCACTGGTGACCAACCTCCATGCAGAAAAAGACCCATCTACAACCACTCTCTGCCTTCTGTGGGCAAGCCAGTTCTGGATCCACAAAGCAACGTCCCCTTGGATCCCATGTCACCTCACTTTCTCAATAAGTCTTGCATGGGGGACCCTATCGAACGCCTTGCTGAAGTCCACATAAACCACATCTACCGCTCTTCCTTCGTCAATGTGTTTAGTCACATTTTCAAAAAACTCAACCAGGCTCGTAAGGCACGATCTGCCATTAACAAAGCCGTGCTGACTACTTTTGATCATACTATACTTCTCTAAATGTTCATAAATCCTGTCTCTCAGGATCTTTTCCATCAACTTACCAAACACTGAGGTTAGACTTACCCGTCAATAATTTCCTGGACTATTTCTATTCCCTTTCTTGAATATAGGAACCACATCCACAATCCTCCAATCCGCCAGAACCTCTCCCGTCTCCATCGATGACACAAAGATCATCGCCAGAGGCTCTGCAATCTCTTCCCTCGCCTCCCACAGTAACCTGGGGTACATCCCATCTGGTCCCGGTGACTTATCTTGATGCTATCCAAAAATTCCAACATATCCTCTTTCTTAATGTCCACATATTCAGTTCACCGCAAGCCTGCATTACAACCACCTAGATGCTTTTCCACTGTGAAGTAAAGTATTCATTGAGCAGCTCTGCTATTTCTACCAGTTCTATACAAACTTTTCCACCGTTACATTTCATAGGTCCTATTCCTTCACATTTCATGCTTTTACTCTTCACATTTGTAGCACACCTTAGGGTTTTCCTTAATCTTACCTGCCAGGCCTTCTCATGACCCCTTCTGCCTGTCCTAATTTCATTTTTAAGTTCTTTCCTACAAGCAATACACTCCTCTAGATCCCTAACAATACCTAGCTCCCTGAACCTTTTGTATGCTTTTCTTTTCTTTTTGACTAGATTCGTTACAACTTTCGTGCACCACGGTTCCTGCAACCTACCAAAAACTTCCCATTCTCATCAGAACGTTGTTGTCAGAACTCCATTCCTTGAAAATCTGCCACCTTACTTTGGTACATTTCCCCGAGAATACCTCCTTCCAATTTACGCCTCTAATTTCCTGCCTGACAGCTTCATATTTCCCCTTACTCCAGATAAACACTTACCTAGCTTGCCTGATCCTATCTCTCTCCAATGCTAGTGTAAAGGAGATAGAGTTATGATCACTATCCCCAAAATGCTCTCCCACTGAGATCTGGCACCTGTCCAGGTTCATTACCCAATACCAGATCAAGTACAGCCTCTCCTCTTGTAGGCTTATCCACATACTGTGTCAGGAAACTCTCCTGAACACATCTAACAAACTTCTCCCCATCCAAACCCCTTACCATAGGGATATTCCAATCGATATTTGGGAAATTAAAGTCTCCCATCATGACAACTCTGTTATTATTACATCTCTCCAGGATCTGTCCCCCTATCCAGAGAGGATGCGATACTGGATCTCCTATTGTGAAATGAGTTAGGGCAGGTGATGGATGTGAGTGTAAGGGAACGCTTTGGATCCAGTGATCATAATGCCATTAGTTTCAACCTGATCATGGATAAGGATAGTTCTGGTCCTCGGGTTGAAGTTCTGAATTGGAAAAAGGCCAAATTTGATGAAATGAGAAGGGATCTGGGAAGTGTGGATTGGCACAGGCTGTTCTCTGGTAAGGATGTAAATGGAAAGTGGGAGGCCTTCAAATAAGAAATTTTGAGAGTGCAGAGTTTGTATGTTCCTGTCAGGATTAAAGGCAAAGTAAATAGGGATAACGAACCTTGGTTCTCGAGGGAGATTGTAATACTGATTAAGAGGAAGAGAGAGTTGCATGAAATGTACAGGCAGCAAGGAACAGGTCAGGTGCTCAAGGAGTATAAAAAATGCAAGAAGCTACATAAGATGGAAATCGGGAGGGCTAAAAGAAAGCATGAGGTCGCTTTGGCAGACAGAGTGAAGGAAAATCCAAAGAGCTTCTATAGGTATGTTAGGAGCAAAAGGATAGTGAGGGATAAAATTGGTCCTCTTGAAGACCAGAGTGGTAGACTGTGTATGGAACAAAAGAGATGGGGGAGATACTAAATGGGTTTTTTGCATCTGTATTTATTGAGGAAACGGGCATGGAGTCTACAGGAATTGGGCAAACAGGTAGGGAGGTCATGGAACCTTTACAGATTAAAGAGGAGGAGGTGCTGGCTGTCTTGAGGCAAATCAGAGTGGATAAATCCCCAGGGCCGGACAGGGTATTCCCACGGACCTTGAGGGAGGCTAGTGTTGAACTTGCAGGGGCCCTGGCAGACATATTTAAAATGTCAATATTCACGGGGGAGGTGCCAGATGATTGGAGGGTGGCTCATGTTGTTCTGCTGTTTAAAAAAGATTCCAAAAGAAATCCGGGAAATTACAGGCCAGTAAGTTTGACGTTGGCGATTGGCAAGTTATTGGAAGGTGTGATAAGGGATAGGATCTACAAATATTTGGATAGATGGGATTTATTAGGGAGAGTCAACATAGCTTTGTGTGTGGTAGGTCATGTTTGACCAATCTATTAGAGTTTTTCGAGGAGGTCACCAGGAAAGTGGATGAAGGGAAGGTGGTGGATGTTGTCGACCTGGATTTCAGCAAGGCCTTTGACAAGGTCCCTCATGGGAGGTTAGTTAGGAAGGTTCAGTCGCTAGGTGTAAATGGGGAGATTGTAAATTGGATTAGACACTGACTCAATGGAAGAAGCCAGAGGGTGGTTGTGGAGGATTGCTTCTCTGAGTGGAGGCCTGTGACTACTGGAGTGCCGCAGGGGTCGGTGTTGGGTCCATTGTAGTTTGTTATCTATATCAATGATCGAGACGATAATGTGGTAAATTGGATCAGCAAATTTGCTGATGATACAAAGATTGGAGGTGTAGTGGACAGTGAGGGAGGTTTTCAAAGCTTGCAGAGAGACTTGGACCAACTAGAAAAATGGGCTGAAAAATGGCAAATGGAATTTAACACAGACAAGTGTGAGGTATTGCACTTTGGAATGACAAACCTAAGTAGAACGTACGGGCTAAATGGTAGGACCCTGAAGAGTGCAGTTGAACAGAGGGATCTGGGATTACAGGTACAGAATTCCCTAAAAGTGATGTCACAGGTGGATACGGTCATAAAGAGTGCTTTTTGTACATCGGCCTTTATAAATTGGAGTATCGAGTATAATAGTTGGAGTGTTATGGTAAGGTTATATAAGGCATTGGTGAGGCCGAAATTAGAGTATTGTGTACAGTTTTGGTCACCTAGTTACAGGAAGGATGTAAATAAGGTTGAAAGAGTGCAGAGAAGGTTCACAAGGATGTTGCCAGGACTTGAGAAGCTGAGTTACAGAGAGAGATTGAATAGGTTAGGACTTTATTCCCTGGAGCATAGAAGAATAAGGGAAGATTTGATAGAGGTGTATAGGATTTTGATGGGTACAGATAGAGTGAATGCAAGCAGGCTTTTTCCACCGAGGCTGGGGGAAAAAAGAATCAGAGGGCACGGGTTAAAAGGTGAAAGGGAATATTAGGGGGTGCTTCTTCACTCAGAGTGTTGAGTGTGGAATGAGCTGCCAGATAAAGTGGTAAATGCGGGGTCACTTCTAACATTTAAGAAAAACTTGGACGGGTTCATGGATGAGAGGGTTATGGAGGGATATGGTCCAAGTGCAGGTCAGTGAGACTAAGCAAAAAATAGTTTGGCACAGACAAGAAGGGCCAAAGGGCCTGTTTCTGAGCTGTAATTTTCTATGGTTCTATCTGCTCCTCAACATTCCTGTTACTATTGGGCGGCCTATTGAAAACACCCAGTAAAGTTATTGACCCCTTCCTGTTCTGAACTTCCACCCACAGAGACTCCGTAGACAATCCCTCCATGGCGTCCACCTTCTCTACAGCTGTGACACTATCCCTGATCAACAGTGCCACTCCCCCAACTCTTTTGCCTCCCTCCCTGTCCCTCCTGAAACATCTGAAACCTGGCACTTGAAGTATCCAGTCCTGTCCCTGAGTCATCCAAGTCTCTGTAATGGCCACCACATCACATTTCCAAGCAGTGATCCACACTCTAAGCTCATCCACTTTGTTCACAACACTCCTAGCATTAAAATAGACACATCTCAAACCTTCAGTCTGAGTGCTCCCTTTCTCCATCACCTGTCTATCCTCCCTCTTACACTGTCAACAATCCCTCTCTATTTGCGAGCTAATCTCCTCGCTCCTAGTCACTTCATTTCAATTCCCTCCCCCCAAACATTCTCGTTTAAAGTCTCCCCAGTAGCCTTAGCCAACCTTCCTGCCAGGATGTTGGTCCCCCTGGGATTCAAGTGCCATCCGTCCTTTTTGTACAGGTCACACCTGCCCCTAAATGTCAAGCCAAATTTTGGCAAGCTTGTGCCCTGTGTTGCAGGAGTAGATCCGGACACACCAGGCCATCTGGAGTTGCGGCCCCTTCTGCAGCTCCCATGCATCCCAAGGCTTAGAGCTCCGAAGGCTCCTTGGACGAACCAAATGAAGGGACTTCTGAAGATGGCACCGTTTTAGCGTCAACTTCCACCTCACCACTCACTATCACTGTCATATCAGTGGGTCCAGTTCATGGTGAGGCTTCTGGGTCACTCTCTGGTGACTATGATACATCTAGTAATGTACATTGGGTGGAGGAGGGAACATCCAAGGTCTCTGGCACACAGGGAGTGCTGGAGATGAGGACTTAGCTGGCCCCATGCTAGGCCTCTGACTTCATTTTTCCTTCAGCTGCTGGAGACGCAGCAACAGAGCCAGAGAATGCAGGGCACGTTCTCGGCCACATTGGACTGAGAGTGAGGCTGTTGGGAGGAGTCCCAAAGCTTTCAGGTGGACCAGCCTGTCTTGCTTGGTTCCCAGGCCAACACTTCAAGGGTGGTAACCACGGTGGAAAACATGGGGCAGGGAATCTTCACCATGAGTGGCAGGCTCCAAGTGATGGCCAAGTCACAGAAGGCCACAGTGAAATCCCATGGCTGAGTCACAATGGACCATAGCTGAGGGACTCAATAGGCTTCTCTGCGGCCTATGGCTGAGAGGCTCAAAAGCTTACATGAGACTCAATGGGACAGCATTGAGAAACAGCAGCTACAGCAGCAGCCCCTGAAAAAGTGGCCCAGCCATGGATGGCAATGGCTGAGGTGCTGCAGAACATGGCCCAGTCTCAGAGGGCACTTGCTGGGGTCATCGACAGGTGGCCCCCAACTCAGGTGGCCATCGCACAGGGCTCGACTACCATGGGTGGTCCTCTGGGACTTGTAGGGCCAGATGGCGCTGGATCTTCTGAAGCTCACTGCAGAGGCATCACTGTCCCATGGAGTGACCGAGGAGCTCAATGGAGGAAGCGCTCAAGCCCATGCCAGGACTTTCCAGCCAGCAAACTGTGGTTGTACCTTCTGACTCACCACTTCCTGACACAGGGGCATCTCAGGGGTAGTGGAATGAAGAGGGTGTCATGCTTACATCCCAGTCACCAGGAACCAGCTAGGGTCCTCAAGGTGCAAGCCCCTCACAGGATGCGCACCAAGTGCATCACAGGCCACAGGATGAAGGAGGCAGCTGCCACCACCCACCCCACCACCTCCGGTGTACATTCTGGGAAGGCACGTAGATAGGTAGGCCACGTAAGGTTAGGAAATTGTACTTGCACCAAGATGGCACGGGTGAAGGGCAGCACTAGTTAGATTTTTAAGCACCTTAACATTTTGTGTTCAAATGTTTTTATGTTAGAACTTATTGTTTAGACACTTTTATTGTAAACAATGAACTTTTTTCATTATCCACCTGTGACTATTTTGTCTCAGATTTGCCTCTTACATGAATCCTCTTCCCATGAGGGTGGCCTGAGTCATCCTTTATGTTGATGTCAGTTGGGGAGGCCACTCAATGCTGTGTCACTGAGAAAATGAAGCCACTGGTTCCCCAGAACACATGAGGTTCCCTACCCTCCCACATCCTGTGGCCCTTTCTGGAGGTTCACAGATCCCTTAGCCACTACACAGATGTGGGCCCAGGTGCCAGCGTGCATGTGGAGCTCAGGTAGGAGTCAGGCTAGATTGTACCAGGACATCATAACAATGCTTAGTGAATCATCATCACCTCCTGCCTGCCAAAGAAACTCACTAACACAGAGTATCCAGGCCCACCAGTCTGGTATTTCAACAGGTGATTGTAGGCCTCAACATTCTCCTCCTCAAAAGGTCTCCTCACTGCTGCGCCAGATTGTGTAGGACAAAGCACACAACCACAATGCAGGAGGAAATCAAGAGGCTATATTGCAGGGCCCTGCCAGTGTGGTCCAGGCATCTGAACCAAATTTTCAGGAGCCCTATGCATCTCTCCACTTTCAGGCAGGTGGCAAGTGGGCCTCATTATACAAAGTCTCTGCACAGGTGTCAACAGCCAAGTCTGAAGTGGGTACCCCATGTCTCCCATGAGCCATCCTTGCAACCTGTATTCCTCCACAAAGGCCTCTGGTATGTCTGAGCACCTTCGAATAAAACTGTCATGCACACTGCTGGGATGTCTGGCACAGATGTGCAAGATGTTCATCTCATGATCACAAACCATTGCACATTCAGGGAATAGAACCCCTTTCGATTCACAAATCTTTGTGGATTCTGAAGTGGGGTTTGAAGGCAATGTGGGTGCAGTGATGCCTAATGTGCCCCCTGCACAATAACCTTAAATCCTGCAGTTTCCTGTTGGGCCTGGTCCAAGTCAAACTTGATATACTGGTCACCTCAAACATACAGGGCATCCGTGAACTCCTTTCCGAGTCAGGTGTGCACAGCCGACTGGAAAATGCCACATACATCAGAGGCAGCATGGTGGCACAGTGGTTAGCACTGCTACATTACGGCGCCAGGGACCAGAGTTCAAATCCCAGCTTGGGTGGCTGTGTGTGGAGTTTGCACATTCTCCCCATGTCTGCGTGGGTTTCCTCCAGATGCTCTGGTTTCGTCTCATAGTGCAAAGATGTGCAGGTTAGGTGAATTGGTCATGACAAATTGCCCCTTAGTGCCGGAGGACTAGAGAGGCTAAATGCATGGGGTTATGGGGATAGGGTTTGGGTGGGATTGTGGTCGGTACAGACTCAATGCTCCAATGACCTCCTCCTGTACTATAGGGATTCTAGATGTCCATTGGGGGTCTGAAAGAAGTCAGTGGCGTAAGAGCTCAAAGCAACCATCAATTTGACAGCTAGTGAGAATGGACGTGCCCCTGCCTCACCCTAAGGTGTCAGGTCCTGCAATAAATGGCATAGATGTTGCATTGTCTCCTTTTGGAGCCTGAACCATCGGTGGCACATGGTGTCTGACGTATGTTCAGATGTCACTCAATTGCGGAGTTGTCAGGGTCTCCAGTCCCTCCTTCCCTGTGCACTCTCCCCCCACCCCATGGGCAAATGGAGGCCACGTCCTGCCTCCATGGCCGTTTCTGTCTACTACTGCAACTGGTGAGGCCTGGGCCTCCTCTGCAACACATCCTCCTGCTCCTACTCCTCAGCTTCAGCAGCAACCAAAAGAAAGAAAAATCAATCGATTGTATCGCAAAAGCCATCTCATCAATCTTAATTAACCGCTCCATCTGCCCTCCCCTTCTCCAAATCTCCCCAATCTGGATGGGGTGGAGGCGGTGGATTTGGAGAAAGAGAGAGAAAGGTGGAGAGGTTAAGGAACGCTGCTTGCTTTCAAGCCAACAACATACACACTACCCATCCCCCACCCACAGCCTCCAGCAACACAACCCCCCATCCCCACCCACAGCCATCCAGTAGCACAGCCCTTTCCAATCCTACTCCCCCTCCCCCAGTTGCACACACCCAAAACTCATGCAGCAGTGACCACAGATACTGTTGCTTGGAAAGTTCTGAGGCTGAAGCAGTGCAAATTCAAAGGGCTTCCAGCACATCCTTCAGCTGGAAGAATGCTGCATGCACTAGGACCCAGCAACATCCCCAAAACCCGAGGTCAGAGCTGAAACCCAGGTCCATCCTGCAAATTGGATATTGGACATCGTGCTGAGCGCCCCCCACATACTCGCAGAGAACTCCCGACCCAAAATGTAAAATGGCTGCCACAAAAAGACCACTTGTGAACAGGCATCTGAACTGCATTTTCAGAAGCCCTATGCATTTCTCCACTATCAGGCAGGTGGCAAGTGGGCCTCATTATACAAAGTCTCCGCACAGGTGTCAACAGCCAAGTCTGAAGTGGGTACTCCATGTTTCCCATGAGCCATCCTTGCAACTTGTATTCCTCCACAAAGGCCTCTGCTTTGTCTGGACACCTTAGAGTAAAACTGTCATGCACCCTGCTGGGATGTCTGACGCAGGTGTGCAAGATGTTCATCTTATGATCACAAACCAATTGCACATACAGGGAATAGAACCCCTTTCTATTCACAAAGCTTTGTGGACTCTGAAGTGGGGCTTGAGGGCAATGTGGGTGCAGTGATGCCTAATGTGCCCCCTGCACATTAGGCATCCTCACAGTAGCTGCGAATTCTGCAGCTTCCTATTGGGCCTGGTCCAAGTCAAACTTGATATATTGGCCAATGGCAGGCACTTAACTCCTCACTAACCCTCACTGAATGAGTGCCAGAATCGGACCTTCATCGAGTATGTCTGTTGCAGACTGATTCTGGATTAAGGTGGCAAAGGCAGACTTGCTGGTAGAATTGGGCATGCAGCTTGTTAAGTAGATTGAAATTGACATTGTATCCATTTTGGACAGACTATCGATCGTGGCCATCTTCAGGTCTGGTAAAATGCAAACTGGCATGGAAGCGGGCACAAATCGCCTTATGACGACTTTATCAAATTTTCATGAAAATGGGTGCAATATGATGGTAAAATCCCGGCCTTAATCATTTTTTGGAAGTGTGGTATTTCTGAGAGGGGTGAGGCCTAAACACACCAGTCAACCCGGTTTCACAGATATTGGGCACCATTATAACAGAGCATCCGAATCTCAAATTGAACTTGAGGACATCTCCCAGGAGTAGACGGAGATGGCCACCGGAGGCAGGAACTGGTCACTGTTCACCTGAGTGGGTCGCAGGAGAAGGAGGGAGAAGAGACCCTGGTAGTTTCACACACAAATGTTGTTTGAACAAATGTCAGACACCGTGTGCCACCAACAACTCTGAAAGGCTTAGAGGGGGGGGCACCAACTCTTGATGGCTATTAAATTGACAACCACTCTGAATGTTTATGCCAGGGCTCCTTTCAGACATCCAGCAGAGATGTATGTGGCATTTCACAGTCAACTGTACCCATCTGTGTCAAGGTCATGGATGCCCTGGATACCCGACTAGCCAGTATATCAAATTTGACTTGGACTAGCCCAGCAGAAAGCCTGCCTGCATGATTCGCTTGCGAGGCTGCAAATGTACAGGGGAGTATAGACTGCACCACGTCGCCATCAAGGCACCAAGCAGGAATCCACGAAGATTTGTCTATAGTAAGGGGTTTCAATCCCTAAATGTGCAATTGATTTGTGATCAGAAGATGAACATCATGCATGTCTGCACCAGACAACACGGCAGTGTGCATGACAGGAGCTCAGACATACCCAGACTGTGGATGGCATGTGGTAACCACTTTGGACTTGACTGATGACACCTTGCAGAGGCCTGTGATTGTGGTGGAGATGTGGTATAATGAGGCTCACGTTGTCAACCACTCTATAGTGAAGAGGTGCATAGGGCTCCTGAAAATGTAGTTTGGGCACCTCAACTGCTCCGGCACAGCCCTACTCACGTTGGAGATCTCTGCTGCCTCCCAAAGATACACAAGGCAAACACACCTGGCTGTCCCATTGTATCGGGCAATGGGACCCTGTGCGAGAACCTCTCCGGCTACGCCGAGGGCATCCTGAAAACCACTGTTAAAAGAACCCCCAGCTTTTGTCGTGACGCTATGGACTTCCTACAGAAACTCAGCACACATGGAGCAGTTGAACCAGGGACACTCCTTATCACAATGGATGTCTCTGCGCTCTATACCAGCATCCCTCATGATGATGGCATTGCTGTACTCAACGCCGACAACTGCCAGTTTCCAGATGCAATTTTCCAACTCATCCGCTATGACATCTTTTCCTGAGTCTTCAACATGTCATTGGTGAAGATGAACATCTTGCCGGGACCATTCCCATACCCCCACTTCTTGCCTTCAAACAACCGCACAACCTCAAACAGACCACTGTCCGCAGCAAACTACCCAGCCTTCAGGAGAACAGTGACCACAACACCACACAACCCTGCCACAGCAACCTCTGCAAGACATGCTGGATCATCGACACGGATGCTATCATCTCACAGGAGAACACCATCCACCACGGTACATGGCACATACTCTTGCAACTCGGCCAGCGTTGTCCACCTAACGCTGCAGGAAAGGATGTTTCGAAGCCTGGTACACTGGGGAGACATGAAGACGCTATAACGGATGAATGAACACTGCTCAACAATCACTAGGCAAGACCGTTCCCTTCCTGTTGGCAAACACTTCAGCGATCACGGGCATTCGGCTTCTGATCTTTGGGTAAATGTTCTCCAAGGCGGCCTTCATGACATACGACAGCACAGTCGCTGAGCAGAAACTGATAGCCAAGTTCTGCACACATGAGGACAGCCTCACCCAGGATCTTGGGTTCATGTCACACTATCTGTAGCTGCCATGACTTGCCTAAACTTGCAACATCTCACTTACTGTCCTGTCTGGAGACAATACACATCTTTTTAACCTATGCTTAATGCTATCTCCACTCACATTGTTCGCACCTTTAAGACTTGAATAGCAGATTAGCTGTAAAGACTCGCATTCTAATCAGTATTCCGTAAACCATGCCTTTATATGCCCTGTTTCTGATCAGAGCTCTCCACTCACCTGACAAAGGAACAACGTTCCAAAAGCTTGTGGCATTTACTACCAAATAACCTGTTGGACTTTAACCTGGCATTGTGAGACTTCTTACTGTGACGACCCAACCATACAGACCCTTGATTTCTTCCTGCATTGTGGTCATGTGCTGTGCCCTACAAAACCTTGCTTTTGGATCTCTTGGAGGAGGAGGAGGACATGGAGGCTGACAAGCCGGGCATCACTGGGGAAGAGGCCGCCCAGCAGGAGGAGGAAGCAGAAGAGGAGAACCTCGCCAAGAAACACCACCCAGGGACTGGAGGGCTAACAGCAAGAATGGGGCATTTGAGGGTGGCGAGGAAGGGTCTGATCACCGGGCATTTTGCTTACTAGGTGCAGCAGGTGGTCAGGAAGGCGAATGGGATGCTGGCCTTCATAGCGAGGGGGATTGAATATAAAAGTAGGGAGGTCTTGCTGCAGCTGTATAGGGCATTGGTGAGGCCGCAGCTGGAGTACTGTGTGCAGTTTTGGGCGCCGTACTTACGCAAGGATATTTTGGCCTTGGAGGGAGTGCAGAGGAGGTTTACTAGGCTGATGCGGGAGTTGAGGGGGTTGAGCTATGAGGAGAGGCTGAATAAACTAGGCTTGTACTCGTTAGAGTTTAGAAGAATGAGGGGCGATCTCATTGAGACGTATAAGATGATGAATGGGATGGATAGGATAGAGGTGGAGAGACTCTTCCCGCTCAGAAAGGATAGTAGGACTAGGGGGCACAGCCTCAAGATAAAGGGGGGGCGGTTTAGAACGGAGTTGAGGAGGAACTTCTTCACTCAAAGGGTGGTGAATCTCTGGAATTCTCTGCCCGTTGAAGTGGTGGAGGCTACCTCGCTAAATATTTTTAAGACGCAGGTTGATGGGTATTTGATAAGAGAGGGGATTAAGGGTTATGGGGAGAGGGCGGGAATGTGGAGCTGAGCCACGACAGATCAGCCGTGGTCTTGTTGGGTGGCGGGGCGGGCTCAAGGGGCTGGATGGCCTACTCCTGCTCCTATTTCTTATGTTCTGTGTTTGTGCAGGTGGGTTCCATTTCCCCACCTTTCCTCCCCAAAGTTCTACTATCTCTTGCAACATTGTAACGCCAGAGTGGTGGGTCTGATTACACTGTGTTAACGAGTTTCTTTGGCAGGACGATTCGTAAACACCATTATGATGAAGCCCTGATGCAAACTAGTCTGACTCCCACCTGAGCTCTGCATGCACGCTGGTGCCTGGGCCCATGTCTGTGTAGTGGATAAGGTATCAGTGAACTCCCATATAGAGCCCCAGGGCGGGTGGGGTGTGGGAGGGGAAGGAATCACTCATGGGTCCTGCAAAACCAGGGGATTTATTTTCTCAGTGGCATAGGCTTGAGGAACTCCCCAACTGACATCAACACGAAGCATCCCTCAAGCAACCATCAAGAGAAGAGGATTCCTGTTTCAGGCAAATCTGAGACAAATTAGTCACAGATGAGTGGTGAAAAAGTATTTATTGATTACAATAAATATGTCTAAATAATAAGTTCTAACATAAAGGCGTGTGAATGAAAGACGTTATGGTGCTTAAAAATTTATCTAACTAGTACAGCTCTTCATTCGTGCCATCTTAATGCAACGACAACTTCCTAATCTTACGTGGCCTACCAACATGTCTCGGTGTTTCCCCAGAATGTACATCGGGGGTGGAGGGGCCAGCTGCCTACCACTAACGCCTCCGGAAGGCCCCTACGTGCCAGAGGCCTCAGACATTCCCTCCTCCACTCAATATACATTATTAGGTGTGTTGTGCTCATCACAGAGTGACCCAGATCCCTCACCACTAACTGGACCCACTGATGTGACAGTATCTGAGTTGTGAGGTGGAAGCTGACATCAAAATGGTGCCATCATCGGAGGTCCCTTCACCTGCTTACTCCGAGAAGTCTTCAGAGCTGTCAGCCTCAAGATGGTCAGCAGCTGAAGTAGGGACCTCAAGTCCAGATGGTGCAAGCGCATCCAGACCTCTTCCTGCAACACAGGACACAAGGTTAAGTGCAAGGGAGGGAGAGGAATCTGGGGTGCCAGAATTTGGCTCGACGTTTCTCCACTGAATATAGAACAAAGCACAAAGAAGATTACATAACAGGAGCAAGCCATTCGGCCCTCCAAGCCTGCACTGACCACACTGCCCATTTGTATTGTAACCCCCTACCCTTCCAGGGACCATATGCCTGTATTCCCATTCCATTCATGTATCTGTCAAGACGCCCCTTAAAAGTCACTATTGTATCTGCTTCCACAACTTCCCTCAGCAGTGATTTCCAGGCACCCAACCCTCTGTGTAAATAAACATGTCTTGTACATCTCCTTTAAACCTTGCCCCTTGGACCTTAAATACACGCCCCCTAGTAATTGCCTCAAATTGAGCATAGGATTGACAAGTGCACACTTCTTGGCTCCAGCCCAACCATGTTGTTGCTGACAACTCGGATGTCCTCTTCTCTGAACAGTTCCAGTGCCCGTTCCTCAAAATGAGAGAGGACCCGTTGGTCAGACTCACCACCCTCTGTCTTCGCCCTCTCACGGGTCTTATGGTCAATCTTCTCCCATGGGGACAGAAGAAGCCATGAAAGAAATTATGGTGTTACTTCTGCAGAGTATCAGAGGTGGCCCTCAGAGGGCAAGTGCAGTGATACTCTTGTGGGGGGAGGAAGGAGATGCTTGGGGGTCGGTGGCTGGAAGCATGCAGAGTGCTGGGGTGGGAGGGCTCGGAGGGTGATTGGGGAGAAGATGTTATATGGGGTTAAGCACTCACCCTTGCTGCCTGGATGAGATCATTGACCTTTTTGTGGCATTGCTTCCCTGCTCTGGGAGCCAGTGCCATGGCACTAACTGCCACTTTGCCATCACCTCCCCTGGGTCTGCATCCTACTGGGAGAAAGAGGTGTCCTGCCTCACATCTGCAGCATCCAGCAACCTGCAAATGTACTGCAGGTGTACTGTTGGCAGGGGGTGAGTGACCAGTGATGAATGGGGGCGGTGGAAAGAGAGAGAGTCAGGGGGAGATGGGTGCCATGTGCAAGTTGGGTCTGGGGTGGGGAAGGAAATGCCACTCTGCGATCAGTAGGGCGAGGGGGTAGGGGGATAAGGAGGTCAGTAACATTGTGGGGGGTGGTAAACAATGTCCATGGGGGCCAGGGAGAGGCATTATCCAGCCCAGAAGGGATGTGACAGGGGGGTAGCTTTTTTTTTCCGCATTCGCGGTTGGAGGCTCCGATCGGAGCTGCAGCGTTTTGGGCGCGTGCAGCTCCGCCCACAGGCTTCTGCAACGAGAATCGAACTCGCTGATAATTTTGCAGGCAGTGTGCAAAAGGCAGATATGAAACTTTACCAGTTTCAAGTCTGCCCAGCACTTAGACAAAAAATGGTTAAACAGCATCATAAGTGTGGGAAAATCGCAATCTGATTCAGGTCAGCTTGTTGGACGTGAATCACTCCAGTTTTCTCTGCCGAAATGATCCTTAAGTTACACTTTGGGAAAAATCTGCTCCCTATCTGATAAAAAAAGACAAGCTTCGCATCGAGGGTGGTATTATCTTCTGTGAGTCCCTAGTAGTTATCGCTCCCCCAAGGAGTCCAATACTTATGGATATACACAATGGTCACCTTGGGATATCGAAAATGAAAATGCTGGCCAGGTGATCCATCTGGTGGCCCAGCGTCAACTCGGGCATCACAGTCTTGGTATATCAATGTGATTGGTGCAAGGAGAATCCAAAACTACTTCCTCAGCCTCACTATTTCCATGGAAGGGATCTAGCAGGCTATGGGTGTGACTGCACGAGAACTTTGCAAGCCATTAATGGGTTCCGAGTTCCTGATCCTGGTGGATGCACATTTCAAATGATTGTGGAAACATCTCCTGAACTTCACTACATCCCAGGTGACAATCAAAAAATTGTGACAAAGTTTGTGCACGCAGCAAGTACCCGGTATCCGACAATGACACAGTCTTCACCATAATGAGTTCCAAACCTCGTGCCTTCCAATCGCATCAGGCTCATTACAGAACCCTATCATCTGTCATCAGATGGGCTGGCAGAATGGCCAATGCAGACTTTTAAAATTGGCGTAAAGTGATAACATGCGGTATCCACTGAGACTAAAACGGCATGGTTTCTACTTGGCTACAGGACTATAGCCTTATACAACAATAGGAATTTTCCCAGTGGAACTGTTAAAGCAAAGCCTACTGTTCCCTAACCTGACTGGGAGGGCAGAGTCCCAATAAGAAAAATAAATTATGATTCTACAAGGCTGGAAATAACAATTCACATGAGGAACTTTGAAGTTGACCCCTAGTGGATCCCTGGAATTATAATGGAAAAAATGTGGCCTTATGGGGCATCTTACAAAGTAAAATTCCAGGGCAAGGTTTTGAAGAAACACGAGATCATCTCAGACATAGAGTCCATCCCAGAGCAGGCCACATTATCAGCCAGGGAGATGGGCACCACCAGCATTGGGCAACAATCTTAAGCCAATCCAGCACCTGTCCTTCTGGATAAGGAGAACACGGACTCTGAGATGGAAGCATAGGAAGCTGGTGTCAACAAAACGAAGGAGGTAGTCATTGACTTCAGGAAGCATAGTGAAGGACATGCGTCTGTCTACATCAATGGGGAACAAGTAGGAATGGTTGAGCCCTTCAAGTTTTTAGGTGTCCAGATCACCAACAACCTGTCCCTCCATGCCAACACTAAAAACAAAGAACAAAGAAACAGGTACTTCAGCCCTCCAAGCCTGCACCGGCCATGCTGCCTGACTTAGCTAAAGCACCCTCCTACCATTCCAGGGATCGTTCCCCTCTATGCCATCTCATTCATGTACTTGTCAAGACGCCCTTTAAAAGTCACTATCGTGTCCACTTCCACTAGCTGCCTTGGCAACGAGTTCCAGACACCCACTACTCTCTGCAAAAAATCTGCCTCGTACATCTCCTCACACCTTGCTCCTCACACCTTCAACTTATGCCCCCTAGTAATTGACTCTTCCACCCTGGAAAAAAGCTTCTGCCTCTGTCCATGCCTCTCATAATCTTGTAGACTTCTATCAGGTCTCCCCTCAACCTCCATCACTCCTGTGAGAACAAACCAAGTTTCTCCAATCTCTCTTCATAGATAATGCCCTCTATACTAGGCAACATCCTGATAAATCTTTTCTATACCCTCTCCAAAGCCTTCTCATTCTTTTGGTAGTGTGGCAACTAGAACTGAACACGATATTCCAAGTGTGGCCGAACTAAGGTTCTATGAAGCTGCAACATGACTTGCCAACTTTTAAACTCAATACCCCGGCCGATGAAGGCAAGCATGTCATATGCCATCTTAACCACTTTCTCCATCTGCATTGCCACTTTCAGTGACCTGTGTACCTGTACACTCAGATCCCTTTGCTTACCAATATTCCTAAGGGTTCTGCCATTTACTGAATATTTCCTATCTGTATGAGACCTCCCAAAATACATTACCTCACATTAATCTGGATTAAACTTCACCTGCCATCTCTCCGCCCAAGTCTCCAACTGATCCAAATCTTGCAGTACCCTCTGACGGTCCTCATCGCTATCCGCAAATCCACCAACCTTTGTGTCATCTGCAAACTTTCTAATCAAACCAGTTACATTTTCCTCCAAATCATTTGCATATATTGCAAACAACAAAGGTCCCAGCACTGATACCTGAGGAACACCACTTGTCAAAGCCCTCCATTCAGAAACACATCCTTCCACTGCTACCCTCTGTCTTCTTTAAACAAGCCAGTGTTGTATCCCCCTTGCTCGCTCACATCTGATCCCATGCAACTTCACCGTCTGCACCAGTCTGTCATGAGGGACCTTGTCAAAGGCCTTAATGAAGTCCATGTAGATAACATCCACTGTCCTACCCTCATCAATCATCTTCGTCACTTCCTCGAAAAACTCCATCAAGTTTGTGAAACGTGACCTCCCCTTCACAAAACCATGTTGCCTCCTACTAATACGTCCACTTATTTGCAAGTGGGAATAAATCCTGTCTTGAAGAATCCTCTCCAGTAATTTCCCTACCACTGATGTAAGGCGCACCGCCCTGTAATTATCTGGATTATTCTTGCTACCCTTCTTAAACTTGACAAACTTAGGGCCTTAATTAATGCTTATGCAGAATTGAAGAGCTTAGGGCCTTAATGCTTACGCGGAATTTGGATGTGGTTGCGATGATGGAGACTTGGTTAAAAGAAGGACAGGACTGGCAGCTGAATATTCCGGGGTATAAGTGTTTTAGGTGAGACAGAAGAGGGGCTAAAAGGGGTGGGGGAGTAGCGATATTAATTAGGGAGCATATTACAGCAGTGCAGAGGGTGGACAATTTAGAGGAGTCATGTAATGAGTTGCCGTGGGTGGAGGTCAGAAACAGGAAGGGTGCAATCACTATGCTGGGGGTGTACTACAGGCCACCCAACAGCCCACGGGAAGTGGAGGAACGGATATGTAAAGAGATTCTGGATAGGTGCAGAAAAGGTGCAGATAGGGTTGTTGTAGTGGGAGACTTTAATTTCCCTGGTATAGACTGGAAAGTGCTTAGGGCTGGCGGCCTGGACAGGGAGGAATTTGTAAAATGTGTAATGGAAGGTTCTTTGGAACAGTGTGTAGACAGCCCAACTAGAGAGGGGGCTATACGGGACCTAGTTCTGGGAAATGAGCCCGGTCAGGTTGTCAAAGTTTCAGTAGGGGAACATGTGGCAAATAGTGACCACAATTCTGTTAACTTTTGGATAGTAATGGACAAGAATGAGTGTTGTCCTACGGGTAGGGTGCTAAACTGGGAGAAGGCTAACTATAGCCGGATTAGGCAGGAATTGGTGGCCGTTGATTGGGAGAGGCTGTTTGAGGGTAAGTCCATGTCTGGCATGTGGGAGTCTTTTAAGGAACAGTTGATAAGGCTGCAGGGCATGCATGTGCCTGTAAAAAGGAAGGATAGGAAAGGTAGGATTTGAGAGCCATGGATAACCAGGGAAATTGAGGATCTTATCAAAAAGAAAAGAGAGGCATACGTTAGGTCCAGGCAACTGAAAACAGACGGAGCTCTGGAGCAATACAGGGAGAGTAGGAAAGATCTCAAAAGGGGAGTTAGAAGGGCAAAAAGAGGTCATGAAATTATCTCGGCAGACAGGATTAAGGAGAATCCTAAGGCATTTTATTCATATGTTAGGGACAAAAAAATTGTCAGGTAAAAAATTGGACCTCTCAGTGACAAAGGAGGGGAATTATGCTTAGAACCCAATGGAATAGGGGAGATCCTAAATGAATACTTTGCATCAGTATTCACTAAGAAGAGGGACGTGTTGACTGGGAGTGTCTCAGAGGGAGGTGTTGACCTGTTAGAGAGAATCTCCATTACAAAGGAGGAAGTGTTAGGTTTTTTAGGGAACATTAAAACTGACAAATCCCCAGGGCCTGATGGCGAGACTGCTCAGGGAGACAAAAGATGAAATTGCTGGGCCTCTGACGGAAATCTTTGTCTCTTCACTGGACACAGATGAGGTCCCTGAGGATTGGAGGATAGTGAATGTGGTACCGTTATTTAAAAAGGGTAGTCGGGATAACTGGGTAATTATAGGCCGGTGAGCTTGACATCCGTGGTAGGGAAGTTGTTGGAGAGGACTCTTAGAGATAGGATGTATGCGCATTTAGAACGGAACAGTCTCATTAGGGATAGACAGTATGGCTTTGTAAGAGGGAGGTCGTGCCTTACAAATTTGGTAGAGTTTTTTGAGGAAGTGACAAAAACAGTTGACGAAGGAAGGGCCGTGGATGTTGTCTATATGGATTTCAGTAAGACGTTTAAAGTCCCTCATGGCAGGTTGGTTTAGAAGGTTAAGGGTCATGGGAAACAAGGAGAGGTGGCTAGATGCGTAGAGAACTGGCTTGGCCACAGGAGACAGAGGGTAGCAGTCGAAGGGTCTTTTTCCGGCTGGAGGCCTGTGACCAGTGGTGTTCCGCAGGGCTCTGTACTGGAACCTCTGCTATTTGTGATATATATAAATGATCTGGAAGAAGGTGTAACTGGTGTTATCAGCAAGTTTGCAGATGACACAAAGATGGCTGGACTTGCGGATAGCTATTGTGGGACGTTACAGCAGGATATAGATTGGTTGGAAAATTGGGAGGAGAAATGGCAGATGGAATTTAATTCAGATAAATGTGAGGTGATGTATTTTGGAAGAACTAATGTAGGGGGGAGCTATACAATAAATAGCAGGGCCATCAAGAGTATAGTAACACAGAGGGACCTAGGCGTGCAAGTCCACCAATCTCTGAAGGTGACAGCACAGGTGGAGAAGATGGTGAAGAAGGCATATGGTATGCTTGCCTTTTAGGACGGGGTATAGAGTATAAAAGCTGGAGTCTGATGTTGCAGCTGTATAGAACGCTGGTTAGGCCACATATGGAGTACTGCGTCCAATTCTGGTCACCGCACTACCAGAAGGACGTGGATGCTTTAGAGAGAGTGCAGAGAAGGTTTACCAGGATGTTGCCTGGTATGGAGGGTCTTAGCTATGAGGAGAGATTGGGTTGACTGGGGTTGTTCTCCCTGGAAAGATGGAGAATGAGGGGAGACCTAACAGAGGTGTATAAAATTATGAAGGGTGTAGATAGGGTGAATAGTGGGAAGCTTTTTCCCAGATCAGAGTTTACGATCATGAGGAGTCACAGACTCAAGGTGAGAGGGGCGAGGTATAACTCCGATATCACAGGGATGTTTTTACGCAAAGGGTGGTGGGAGCCTGGAATGCGCTGCCAAGTAGGGTGGTGGAGGCAGACACGCTGACATTGTTTAAGAATTACCTGGATAGACACATGAGCAGCCTGGGAGTGGAGAGATACAAAGGAATGATCTAGTTGGACCAATGCGCGGCACAGGCTTGGAGGGCCGAAGGGCCTGTTTCCTGTGCTGTACTGTTCTTTGTCCTTCGTAAACAAAGGAACAATACTAGCTATCCTCTAATCCTCTGGGACATCCCCCTGTAGCCAGTGAGGATACAAAGATTTCTCTCAAGGCCCCAGCAATTTCCTTCCTTGCCTCTCTCAGTATTCTGGGGTATATCCCATCAGGCCCTGGGGACTTGTCTACCTTAATGTTTCTCAAGAGCCCTACTACCTTTTTGATCTCAACATGACTTAAACTACCTTAAACTACTTTCCCAGACTCATCATCCACCAAATCCTTCTCTTTGGTGAATACTGATGCAAAGCGCTCATTTAATACCTCACCCATTTCCTCTGGCTTCACGCATAGATTCCCTCCCTTGTCCTTGAGTGGGTCAACCCTCTGCCTGGCTACCCTCTTGCTTTTTATATATGTACAAAAAGCCTTGGGATTTTCCTTAATCCTGCTGGCTAATGCTTTCTCGTGACCCCTTTTAGCCTTTCTTACTCCTTGCTTAAGTTTCTTTCTACTTTCCTTGTATTCTATGCTTGTTTCATGTGTTGCCAGCTTCCTAGCTTTGACAAATGCTTCCTTTTCCTCTTTGACTAAGCTCACAATATCTCTCATTATCCAAGGTTCCCAAAACTTGCCATAATTATCCTTCATCCTTATAGGCATGTGCTGGTCCTGAATCCCTCACACTTGAAAGCCTTCCACGTGTCCTCAAACATCTGCCCCCAATCTACATTCTTCAGTTCCTGCCGACTATTGTTGTAATTAGCCTTCCCCCAATTTAACACCTTAACTTGAGGGCTATACTTATCTTTATCCATCAGTACCTTAAAGCTTAGTGAATTGTGGTCACTGTTACAAAACTACTCCCCTACTGAAACATCGACCATCTGGCAGGGCTCATTCCCCAATACCAGGTCCAGTATGGGCCCTTCCCTAGTTGGACGATCTACACACTGTTTCAGAAAGCCCTCCTGGATGTTCCTTACAAACTCTGCCCCATCTATGCCTCTAGCACTAAGTGAGTCCCAGTCAATATAGGGGAAATCAAAATCTCCCACCACAACAACCCTGTTACTTTTACACCTTGCCAAAATCTGCCTACGTATCTGTTCCTCAATCTCCCACTGGCAGGTGGATGGCCTATAGTAAACCCCCAACATTGTGATTACACCTTTCCTATTCTTGAGTTGTACCCATATTGCCTCACTGTATGAGCCCTCTGAGGTGTCCTCCCTGTTGATGTGCTTTCTTAACTATAGTTAAGAAAGCCGGACAACACTTCCACTTTTTCAGAAGACTAAGGAAATTTGGCATGTCTGCTACGATTCTGACAAACTTTTAAAGATGCCATAGAAAGAATCCTTTCTGCTTGTGTCACGGCTTGGTATTGCCCCTTTTCTGTCCAAGATCGCAATAAATTACAAAGGGTCATGAACAAAGCGAAAACTCAAATCAGCCTCCCACCCATTGACACCATCTACACTTCCCGCTGCCTCCAAAAAGCACCCAAGGATCTCATACACCCCGGTGCAGAGGGAGGATAACATGGAGGGGTTGGGAATTGAGTCTTTGTGGGTGGAGTTGAGAAATAGGAAGGGGGCCATTACTACGCTAGGAGTGTACTATAGGCCGCCCAATAGCCCGCGGGCAGTGGAGGGTATACGTAGGGACATTTTGGATAAGTGTAGGGAGAATAGGGTTGTTGTAGTGGGAGATTTTAATCTCCCTAGGGTGGATTGGAAGGTGCCTAGAGCTGGGGGGTCTGACGGGGAGGAATTCGTAAGATGTGTATTGGAAGGATCCTTGCAACAGTATGTAGATAGCCCGACTAGAGAGGGGGCGATACTGGATTTAGTTCTGGGAAATGAGCCGGGTCAGGTGGTTGAAGTTGTGGTAGGTGAACATGTGGCTAATAGTGACCACAACTCCATCTACTTTAGGATACGAATGGAAAAAGATGAGAGCTGTCCGAAGGGGAGGGTGCTAAATTGGGGAAAGGCTAGCTACAGCCGGATTAGGCAGGAGCTTAGGGATACAGACTGGAATAGGCTGTTGGAAGGCAAGACCACGTTAGGCATGTGGGAGTCTTTCAAGGGAAAACTGCAAAAGGTGCAGGAAAGGTATGTGTCGGTTAGGAGAAAGGATGGGAAAGGTAGGATTAGGGAACCGTGGATTACTAGAGATATAGAAGACCTGGTTAGGAAGAAACGAGAGGCGTTTGTCAGGTCTAAGCAGCTGGGAATGGACAGAGCGTTGGAGGAATACAGAGAGAGTAGGAGGGATCTCAAACGGGGAGTTAGGAGAGCAAAGAGGGGGCATGAGATGGCTTTGGCAGGTAGGGTTAAGGAGAATCCAAAGGCGTTTTATTCCTATCTTAAGAACAAAAGGGTGGCTAGGGGTAAAATCGGTCCTCTCAGGGACAAACATGGGGAATTGTGCTTAGAGGCAGAGGGAATGGGGGAGATCCTGAATGAATACTTTGCATCTGTATTCACGAAGGAGAGGGGCTTGATGTCTAGTACGGTCATTGAGGGAGCGGTAGACCGATTGATAGATCTATTGATTACGAGGGAAGAAGTGTTAGGGCTCTTAGAGGGCATTAAAACCGATAAATCTCCGGGGCCTGATTGCATTTATCCTGGGCTGCTTAGAGAGGCGAGGGATGAGATTGCTGGGCCTCTGACGCAAATCTTTGTCTCTTCTTTGGACACAGGTGAGGTCCCAGAGGACTGGAGGATAGCGAATGTGGTACCGTTGTTTAAAAAGGGTAGGAGGGATAGCCCAGGTAACTATAGGCCAGTGAGCTTAACGTCAGTGGTAGGTAAGTTGATGGAGAGGATTCTTAGGGATAGGATGTATGCGCACTTGGAGCGTTGCGATCTGATTAAGGATACGCAGCATGGCTTTGTCAAGGGGAAGTCTTGCCTTACGAATCTGGTAGAATTCTTTAAGGAGGTGACAAAAACGGTTGACGAAGGACGAGCCGTTGATGTTGTCTATATGGATTTCAGTAAGGCGTTTGACAAAGTCCCTCATGGTAGGTTGGTACAGAAGATTAAAGCTCATGGGATATGTGGTCAGGTATCTAGATGGGTAGAGAACTGGCTTGCAAAGAGGAGTCAGAGAGTAGTTATGGAGGGGTCTTTTTCTAGCTGGAGGTCTGTCATTAGTGGTGTGCTGCAGGGCTCAGTACTGGGACCTCTTCTCTTTGTAGTGTATATAAATGATTTGGAAGAGGGAATAGGTGGTGTGATCAGCAAATTTGCTGATGACACCAAGATGGTTGGATTGGCAGGCAGTGAGGAGCAGTGTCTGGCAATACAGCAGGATATTGATAGACTGGTTGATTGGGCAGATACATGGCAAATGGAGTTTAATCCGGATAAATGTGAGTTGATGCATTTTGGCCAGAATAATGCAGGGAGAAGTTATATGATAAAGGGTATGCCCATACGGAGTATAGAGTCGCAGCAAGACCTGGGGGTGCAAGTGCACAAGTCTTTGAAGGTGGCAGTGCAAGTGGAGAGTGTGGTGAAGAAAGCCTATGGCATGTTAGCCTTTATAGGAAGGGGTCTAGAATATAAGAGCTGGAGTCTAATGTTGCAGTTGTACAGAACATTGGTTAGGCCGCATTTGGAGTACTGCATACAGTTCTGGTCGCCTTACTACCGGAAGGACGTGGAGACTCTGGAGAGAGTGCAGAGGAGGTTTACCAGGATGTTGCCTGGTATGGAAGGACTGGAGTATGAGAACATAAGAACATAAGAAATAGGAGCAGGAGTAGGCCATCTAGCCCTTCGAGCCTGCCCCGCCATTCAATAAGATCATGGCGGGGCATGGATGAGGAAAGATTGAAGAAATTGGGGCTCTTTTCCCTTGAAAGACGCCGACTGAGGGGGGATCTAATAGAGGTATATAAGATTATGAAGGGTATAGATAGAGTAAACAGAGGTAAGCTATTTCATATAATAGAGACACGTAGGACAAGGGGCCATGGACTTAAGGTGAGGGGGGTGGGGCGGTACAACACAGATATTAGAGGGAGGTTTTTCACACAGAGGGTAGTGGGGGTATGGAATGCTCTGCCAAGTAAGGTGGTGGAGACAAACACGCTAGAGTCCTTTAAGAGTAACTTAGACAGGCATATGACCGAGTTGGAGATGGGTGGATATAGGAGAACCTTTTAAATAAGGGTCATTAGCATTTGGGCGTCCCTGGTAATGTAAATGGGTATAGTATGATAATAATGTTTTTTTTTCTCTTTCGTTCACAGGTTTTAAGTCGGTCCACCTCGTGTCCAACGAGGGGCATACACGCGATGGGTCGTACTGGGGCTGCCCTTGGTTGTTCGAGATTGGCCTAGTGCTTCATGTCGTTAGTGTGTGCCTAAACTGGACCAGATACTGGGCAAGACGACAGCTCAGTGACTATCGCTGATTGCTGTGCAGACACATGGATTTGGGCCGGTGTCTGTGGGAGTTTGTGCATTCTCCCCGTGCTTGCGTGGGTTTTCTCCGGGTGCTCCAGTTTCCTCCCACACCCCAAAGATGTGCTGTTAGGCTGATTGGCAGGAATAAATTGTCCCTAAATCAGTTTCCCTCAATCTGGATGGCCATAAAACATTAGATAGGGGTCATGAGTAGAGAGGTGGACTGGTGGTGTTGAGATGGCGGCGCGGGCTCGTTGGGCCTAAGGGCCTGTTTCCCGGCCTGATTTTTTTGTTCTTTGTTCTTCTTTTGTTCACTTTCTTTCACCTTCTTTCATCAGGAAAAAGAGGCAAAAGTCTGAGGACACATACCAACTGACTCAAGAGCAGCTTCTTTCCTGCTGCCATCAGACTTTTGAATGGACCTAGCTTGCATTAAGTTGATCTTTGTCTACATCCTATCTATGACTGTAACACTACATTCCGCACTCTCCCCTTTCCTTCGCAATGTACAGTATGCTTTATCTGTGTAGTGTGCAAGAAACAATACAGTACACCAATGCATGTGACACTAATAAATCAAATCAAAAAATTTTTCTAAAATCAAATCGAAAAACTGAAGCAGACCCCAAGGAGGAATTTGCATTAGTGATTTTGCAATAGTCTTTCTGGAAAAGGTCTTTAATTTGGTTCACATCAGCAGATCCAGTTTTGTCTTCGAGTGACATCAGAACAATCACCCAGTGGTGGAAAGGGCCTTCTCATGATGGGTTTTCTGGACTTACGTGGGGAGAGATGTTATGGAGGCCATGAAAGACACAGAGGATCATCAATGGATCTCCCCATGGGCTTTGTGGAGTATGAAATTCGCTACTGAGTGAACAGGGTGCTTGTGCAACGGGAAACATGCAGTGGAGCTTAAAACCTGCTGCCTCAACAGGGACCATCATTCGGTAGGTCTCTGGGCTGGGATTTGTAGACTGTAAGCCATGGATGCCGCTCTTGGACCTTTCAACTAGTCTAATATTTGAAGTTTGCATTGGTGACTTCCTTACTGCAGCTAAACACTGGGGACTCTAAACAGAATGCGGTCGAACCCTGAAGGAGGAGGTGGTTTGGGGAGGGGATGATCCCTGTCTCCGAAGGTGGAGATCAAGGCTCCCTTTCAAAATTGTGGCCCAGTCTCTGAACAGTGGGGATGGCTAGCAGGTTGCTGCAGAGCTCATTAGCATCGTTCAGGTGGGTGAAAAATATCTGACAGATGTGGCTAACACCGCAGGAAACTGGTGTTTTCCTGCCTGTGTGGAGACTTCACATTTATGGCCATTTTAAGGTTTTCCCCTGGCTCTTTTGAGAAGGGTTTAATTAGATTGTAAAGGCGGGCGGGGAGAGTGGGACAGGGGTGGAATTTTATGTATTTAAGTGGTGTAGATTGCTTTAAGAGCCAGTCACATGATTTGATGGTGATGTCATTTGGGTGTTTCACAGACTCCTGTTCAGTTTCATTTTCCACTCTTTACAGGTAACAGCCCCTTCAATATATTTGTTGTTGTTTTAATCTAGCAAAACCACATCTTTTTTCTGTTTGTTTAAAACCCATAACCCCTGGCATAGTCAAGACGTTACATTAATCAAGCAGAATCAGCATGGCTTCATGAAGGGGAAATCTGCCTGACTAATTTATTAGAATTTTTGGAGGCGGTAACAAGCTGGACAGAAAAAGGGAAACTAGAAGATGTAATATACTTGGATTTCCATTAAATGTTTGATTAGGTATCACTGAAAAGGCTACCTAATTAGAAAGGACCATGGTATTAGGAATAGTACATTAGCATTGATAAAGGATTTGGCCAACAACACGGCAGGGGGGATACTTGAAACGGACATCTGATGTGCTAAGTGTAATTTTACAAGCTGTGAATTTTAAATTTAAACTTCCCAACAAGAGAGTTGGGAAAAGGGAGGCATTTTTATGTTGGCAGCCTACACTACCGGAGTGCCACAGGGACCAGTGCTGTTCCATAATTATTTACAAAGTATATTATGATCATAGATCATAGATATATTACAATTAAGTGAATGTACTATTTATTGCCAATTTTGCAGAGGGCACAAAAATAAGTGGGAAGGCAAGTGTTGAGAATGACACAAAGAATCTACAAAGAGACATAGGCAGATTAAGTGAATGGGCACAAACTTGGCAGATGGAATATTACATAGGAAAATGTGAGGTTATGCACTTCAATACAAACAATAAAGGAGCTGAATATTATTTAAATAGAGAAAGACTATGGAAAGCTGCCGCAGAGAGGAGTTTGTAGGTCCTCGTGCATAAATCGCAAAATGCTAGCATTCAAGTTCATCAATGATGGGGAAGGCAAATGGAATGCAGGCCTTTATTTCATAGGGAATAGAATATAAAATGAGGGAAGTGTTGCGAAAACTTACGAGGCAGTAGTTAGACCACACCTGGAATACTGTTAACAGTTATCTAAGGAAAGATATGCTGGCATTAGAAGCAGTCCAGTGAAGGTTCACGAGGTTGAACTGGTTATGGAGGGATTTTCTTATGAGGAGAGGTTAAGTAGGTTGGACCTGTACTCATTGGAGATCAGAAAAATGAGAGGTGACCTTATTGAGACATATAGGATTTGCATTGTTGCTGAGAGGTTGTTCCCCCTTGTGGGAGAGTCTAGGACTAAAGGGCATTATCTTAGTGTAAGGGGTCTTCCATTTAAAATAGAAATGAGGGAGAATTTCTTCTCTCAAAGGGTAGTAAATCTGTGGAATTCTTTATCACAGAAGGCTGTAGTTTTGTGTTCAAGGCTGAGATAGATAGATTTTAATCAGCAAGGAAATCAAGGGTTAAGAGAATAAGGCAGGAAAGTGGAGTTGAGGAGTATCATATCAAATATGATTTAATTGAATGGCAGATCAGACTCAGTGGACCAAATGGCAAATGGTCTAGTTCTGCTCTTATGTGTTCTGACCAATGAATTCTAGTTGATATTATTCTCATCTTCAACTATAAAGGACGCACACATTGGGCTTTAACTTCTGAAAATCCTCAAATTTCAATTTCTGATCTTTAGCCTCACATATTTTTAAGGCCTCCCTCCTCAGCATTTCTGTAACCTCTCAAACCCTGCAACCCACCAAAATTTCTCTGTCCTCTGGCCTCAAAAATACCCAATTCCTTTGCTAGTCATCTCTGGCTGAGCCTTCTGTCAGTTTGGCACTATAGTCTGAAATCTCCCTCTAATCCTTTCCATATCCCTCAATATTCCAAAGTCCCCCAATAGGATCATGGTTTACAAGTTTTTAACTTTTCTAATATCTCCTATTTACCTTGGTTTCAACTTTTGCTTCATAATGCCTCTTGTAAAACAACCTAGGATATTTTCCTACATTAAAATTGTATAAATACAATTGTTGTTCCCCGTTAACCAGACAATAAAACTTGCATTGACAGGAACATTAATTAATAGTGAAATAAGCCATTAAAAAGAAACAAAGGTGTATATTTTTCTTAATTTATAAATCAATAAGCTTTAATCTGATCTTCCTACTTTCAATATAAAAGCATTATTATATTAGAGAAACAAAAAGAGTATTCAGTAGAAAAAGGTCGGAAAGACTTGAAGATGATTTATACACTAACCTTTTTCTCCTTTTTACCAAATGATTGTGATTCATCAAGTTCAGACCTACAAAAACAAACAGAAACAAAAAGTAAAAATGTGAAATGCAAAACAATTTGCATTAAGGTAGATTCAACAATCTACCTCACACCCATTTCCAGCATGAGGCTGAATAATTTTCTTAAATTATACGGAAATACATTTTCGTATTCAATTAATGCCTGGGATGGGCTCACTTGCCTCTGTGGCCAGTTATCTCCAGTGAGGATCACAGCTGGTGCCAGCAACGAGTACCGTTTGTAGAACCTGTGGCCATTGAGGCCTCCCAGAGAAGTTGGGGGCAAGGAGGGTGCCACTTGAGCAGTACTAGCCTGGCACAGCCAGCCTTGCACCCTGGTACTACCTACCGGGCAGTACCAATGGATAGGGCCATGGCTTTGCACTGCCCTTTGGGGGCAGGGCCAGACTGCAGACAGCCAGATGATGGTGGAAGGCAGGGGTTCAGAGGGGGTGAATAGGTGAGGGATGGGGGAGAAATCCATTCAACACTCTGCAAAGGGATCAATGCAGGAAAGAGGGGGGCCCACTGGTACTCTGCATTGGGATCAGTGGGGAGGGACAAGGGGAATGATTGGGAAGGGGTGGGGGGCTGGCTGATCACAAGCAGGGGTCAGACTGCCAGTCATGGGTGGGTTGGACCATCGATTGCGGGGAGGGGTTGTGGTGCTAACTGTGGATGGGGGGAGAGGGGGTTGCAGTAGGCTGCAGGCTCCCACGTTGCTGGAGTGAGAGAGGGGTGCTATGGTTAACAATGGAGGCAAACTGAAAGAAACGAAGGCTGAATGACAGGTCATAAATTCATAGAGTCATAGGGGCTTACAACATAGAAACAGGACCTTCGGCCCAACTTGTCCAGTCTGCCATTTTTTTTAACCCTTAGGCTAGTTCCAATTGCCCTCATTTGGCCCATATCCATCTATACCAATCTTACCCATGCAACTGTCTAAATGTTTTTAAAAGACAAAATTGTATCTGCCTCTACTGCTACCTCTGGCAGGTTGTTCCAAAATCACCATCCTCTGTATGAAAAACTGCCCCTCTGGACCCTTTTGTATCTCTCCCCTCTCACCTTAAACCTATGCCCTCTAGCTTTAGACTCCCCTACCTTTGGGAAAAGATATTGACTATCTAGCTGATCTATGCCCTTCGTTATTTTATAGATCTCTATAAGATCATCCCTCAGCCTCCAATGCTTTAAAGAAAAAAGTCCCAGTCTATCCAGCCTCTCCTTATAACTCTAAACCATCAAGTCTCGATAGCATTCTAATAAATCTCTTCTGCATTCTTTCTGGTATAATAATATCCTTTCTGTAATAGCATGATCAGAACTATACACAGTATTCCACGAATGATCTTACCAATGTCTTGTACAACTTCAACAAGCTGTCCCAATTCTTGTTCTGACCAATGAAATCAAGTATGCTGTATGCCTTCTTCACCACTCTGTCCACCTGTGACTCCACTTTCAAGGAGCTATGAACCTGTACCCCTAGATCTCTTTGTTCTGTAACTCTCCGCAACACCCTAGTATTTACTGAGTAAGTTCTGCCCTGGTTCAATCTACCAAAATGTATTACCTTGCATTTATCTAAATTAAACTCCATTTGCCATTCGTCAGCCCATGGCCAAAATGATTAAGATCCCATTGCAATCCTAGATAACATTTTTCATTGTCCACTATGCCACCAATCTTGTTGTCATCTGCAAACTTACTAACCATGCCTCCTATATTCTCATCCAAACCATTAATATAAATGACAAGTAACGGTGGACCCAGCACCGATCCCTGAGGCACAGCACTGGTCACAGGTTGCCAGTTTGAAAACCAACCCTCTACAACCATCCTCTGGTTTCTGTCATAAAGCTAATTTTGTATCCTCACCCTGGATCCGTGAGATTTAACCTTATGCAACAATCTGTCATGTAGTACCTTGTCAAAGGCCTTGCTAAAGTCCATGTAGACAACATCAACTGCACTGCTGCTAGAGACATTGTGAATGCACAAATGGTGCTCTCTGCTGCTCTCAGCCAACATTTGGGGAGCTTAATTCCCACCCCCTCCCACTACAGACGAGAAGCCGTTTTTGCTGGGTTTTTTTCATGAATTGAGTGCGTAAGATAGCAGATTTGAACTCGCCCCCAAAAAAATTCTGAAATTATTTTGTTTTCACGCCTGTCCTGGACTTCTGATAAGATCGCCCCCGGAGTGTCTGTTGAGCCAAATTTGCAATTGCAAGGAACAATTTTCCATTTTGATGACTACGTGTGACACATTAGTTGGAGACAGAGTGATTTTCATTAAGACCTCTTGGCCACCCCTCCCAAACCCTGCCCCCCAAACCCATCTCCCCACAACCCCCAAACCATCGACAAGATCCAAGTCAG
The DNA here is from genome assembly GCF_965287045.1 of Carcharhinus amblyrhynchos. Classification (NCBI taxonomy): domain Eukaryota; kingdom Metazoa; phylum Chordata; class Chondrichthyes; order Carcharhiniformes; family Carcharhinidae; genus Carcharhinus; species Carcharhinus amblyrhynchos. The sequence goes on along the minus strand of NC_137339.1, from coordinate 54,449,968 downwards.
GGGTGTGCTGGAATACATTGCACTTGCTTGGATGAGTGCAGCTCTAACACAAACCAGGACAAAGCAGCCTGCTTGATTGGCATCTCTTTCATGAATATTTGCTCCCTCCATCACAAAATCTCTACAGCACAGAAAGAGACCATTCAGCCCAACGAGTCTGCACCAACAAAAATCTCAGCCAGGCCCTATCCTCGTAACCCCACCTATTTGCCCTGCTAATCTCCTGACACTAAGGGACAAACTAGCATGGTCAATCAGCCTAACCAGCACTTCTTTGGACTGTGGGGGGAAACTGCATCACCCGAAGGAAAACCACACAGACATGGGAAGAGCATGCAAACTCCACACAGGCAGTTCGCTGGCACACATTTTCAAATGAAATGAAGATCTGATGGAGATGCAGAAAGTGGCAAGCGAATGTCAGGCAGAGCTGTTTCGTGTCATTTCTGAAAAAAAACATTCAAGGGCATTGCCAACAAGGGCAATATTTATTACCCATTCCCAATTGGCCATGTGATAGTGAGATCTCTTCTTGAATTGTTGCAATCCATGTGATATTAATGCAGGTGCAGAATGGGCCAACAACTGGAGGAGATTGTCCACATTCTGTCTTCTGCGGTTCCAGCATGAGGGCCCTTTGGAATTTCCTGGATTTATTCTTGCCACCTGTTACATTAATGGTCGTTGATATTTAAAGGTGTGGAATTTGGGCCTCTACTCAGAGCCTGATAATGAACTTCCATAGATTCACTTAGAACATAGAACATTACAGCGCAGTACAGGCCCTTTGGCCCTCGATGTTGCGCCAACCAGTGGAATGAATCTAATGACCCTCTAACCTAAACTATTCCAATGTTATCCATATGCCTATCCAATGACCATTTGAACGCCCTTAAAGTTGGCGAGTCCACAACTACCACAGGCAGGGCATTCCACGCCCTTACTATCCTCTGAGTAAAGAACCTACCTCTGACATCCGTCCTATGATTATCACCCCTTAATTTAAAGCTATGTCCCCTCATGTTAGCCTTCACCATCCGAGGAAAAAGGCTCTCACTGTCCACCCTATCTAATCTTCTGATCATCTTGTATGCCTCAATTAGGTCGCCTCTTAACCTTCTTCTCTCGAATGAAGACAACCTCAAGTCCCTCAGCCTTTCCTCATAAGACCTTCCCACCATACCAGGCAACATCCTGGTAAACCTCCTCTGCACCCTTCCCAATGCTTCCACATCTTTCTTATAATGCAGCGACCAGAACGGTACGCAATACTCCAACTGCGGCCTCACGAGAGTTTTGTACAGTTGCAACATGATCTCACACCTCCGAAATTCAATCCCTCTACCAATAAAAGCTAACACACCGTACGCCTTCTTAACAACCTTATCAACCTGGGTGCCAACTTTCAGGGATAGACTTCTCTTAGATTATCAACATAATGAGGATGAGAACATAGTGAGGGTAAAATGAGTGCAAAGAGAGCAAGAGAGACACAACGAAACAAGCTGCAAAGGCAAGGGCATAGTTTTTTTATTTGTTCGTGGAACATAGGCACCAGCATTTATTGTCCATCCCTAGTTGCCTGAGGGCAGTTGAGACTCAATCACATTGCTGTGGCTCTGGAGTCAGGTATAGGCCAGACCAGATAAGGACAGCAGATTTCCTTCCCTAAAGGATATTAGTGAACCAGATGGGTTTTTCCAATAATTGACAATGGTTTTAAGGTCATCAGTAGATTCTTAATTCCAGATACTTTTTATTGAATTCAAATTCCACCAAATTCAAATGTGGCGGGATTCGAGCCCAGGTCCCCAAAACATTAGCTGAGTTTCTGGATTAATAGTCTAACGATAATATCACTAGGCCATCGCCTTCTCAGTGAGGATAAAGAAACTTGCAGAAAGAGAGAGGGAAACAGAGAAAAAGAATCTGGGAGACCAGCAGGAAAGGCAAAGGAACAGTGAGGATAAAGAAAGTGTCAGAGAGAGTGAGAGACACTCGGCACAGTGAGGATAATGAGAGTGGGAGGATGGGAGATTGAGAGGGACACTGAGACAAGTGTGAAAGGCAAGGGCACAGCGAGGATAAAGAGTGGCAGAGAGAGACATTTCTAGAAGAACAGGGATGTCAAGGGGCACAACAAGGCTAAAGAGAGTGACAGAAAGAGTGAGACACTGTGATAGTAGCACAAAGGCAAGGGAAAAGTGAAGATAAAGAGAGTGGCAGCAAGAGAGGCAGAGCGAGACCACTGGGAAAGGCGAGGGCACAACAAGGACAAAGATAGTGGCAGAGAGAGTGAGAGAGGCAGAGTGAGACCAGCAGGAAAGGCGAGGGCAAAGAGAGTGGGAGAGAGACTGAAAGAGAAAGAGAGGGAGAGAGAGACTATAATAGCAGCAGGGAAGGAATTGCACAGTGAGGATAAAGGGTGTGGCAGAGAGAGGCACTGCGAGACCACTGTGGTCTTCATCTGAATCACGCAGGACCAAAGTCCTGGTGGATCGTACAACTAGGGCTGTAGATAGGGCTTTAAACTAAATAGTTGGGGGGAGGTTTCAATTTTATTGAGAATTAGAAAATCAAAGTTAAAGGAGAGGGTAGAAGTGCAGGTTAATGATGAGGACTTTCAACTAGTTAAAGCAGCTGAGGGCTCAGGAGAGGTTAGTAAAGTTTCCAGACCATGTAAAAGAACAGAGTACAGAAGGTGGCAGGAATCTAACCTCAGGCAGAGCAAAAAAGGTGACAAGTATGAGAACAGAGGTAGTCAGTGCAGGACTGAGGGTGTTGTCCCTAAATGCGCACAGTAATATTAAACAAGGCAAATGAGCTGGTTGCGCACATTGAAATTGGCCGATACGATATTCTGGGCATCACTCTGGGGGCGATCTTATCAGACTTCTTATCAGAAGTCCAGGACAGGCGTGAAAACAAAATAGTTTTAGAATCACAAGGAATTGAGTAAGAGGAGATCAGAAAAAGATGTTCCCGTTGGTGGAAGGATCAAGAACAGGAGGACACAGTTGGCAAAACAAACAATGGCAACATGCAGTGAGTGGTTAAGATCTAGAATTGCTGGAGTATGGTGAAGGCAGGTTCAACTGAGGTTTTCAAGAGGGAATTGTATTGTTATCTGAAAAGAATGGATGATCAAAGTTTTGGGGAGATTTTGGGGTGTGACATTCGTTAAATTATTCCTATTAAGAGTGATCATAAGGTTGATGTGCAGAATGACCTGTGTTGTAACAATTCTGTGATTCCCAATGAATTCATTCAATCACATTACAGCCATCTTTAAATTTCAACAGGCACCAACAAGACCTGACCAAAGGACGGATAACATGACACCCTACTGTGCGGTATGTGAGTACTCCGCTTGTAAATGGAAACTGGATGAATATTTAAATATTTAACGAATTTAAAAGAATGTGAAGAAAGTTTGTGTTGTATGAGAATTCCATGATGGTCTGAATATCTACTTGTGTTGTAAATTTCTATGATTCTCTGAACAATTTGATGATCTCTTTCATTTCTTATTCTTTGACTTATTTTACAAGTCCATGGTAGCTTCTCATTAGTATTTTTCAAGAATGTTCTCACTCACAAACTATACAATCCTTACTTCTTTAGTTAAGATTTGATTTTGAGCAGTTTAACTTTAAGCAGATCAACAAAACATGACTGCCAAAGTGGAGCTTGAAATAACTCCCACGAGGCCAGTGTCCCTTTACCAAATCCAGATATATTTAAATGGTTAATAATACTTAGATGGGTGCCTCCCAGTACTATTTCACAGCACAGAGTATACACCATGAGTGCCAGTAGCCCAGACACTCCACATCTGCAGAGCTCCCAGATAGGACAGTATTACTGCCTCGATCAGGGAGCTCATATCTAACAGGTCCATGTCATGGACCTCATTAAAGTCATTACATCCCACTCCTCTAGATCCAAGGAACCTCGATGGATGATACCCTCTGCGAGCCTCTTGCGGTATCTCAATGCCGAGTCCAGCTCTGCGTCCAAAATAGGCAGAGTGTAACGTACCAGAACTCACCTCTTTTGCCTTGAGTGTCGAGGCATGGGTTCACTCTCTTCATTGGGCAGCATGGGAGCCAGCACGGCTAAGCCTGCTGTGTCCATTTCGGACTCCACTGGGACCCATAATTGCTTGCGAAGTTCGAGGTGTGCTGGATCTAGATTGCTGCGTTACAGCCTGGGGCTTAACAGACTTTAAATGGTCTGGGTGTTTTCATAGGATGATATCTCTCACGCAGATTTTGTAGGAAACCAGTCCTGCCCTTGACTTGACCGTGCCTTGTAACAACATTGGGCCATTCCCATGTTTCTTTAACAACACTGTATCACCTGCCTATGGGTATCTCTCCTGCTTGGTGTTGTTGTGGGCTTGGCACTGTACTTGTTGATGTCTTTCCACAACCTCATCCCCAGGTTTGAGAAGATCAGGCTCAACCTGATCTCGGCTCAACGGCAACATCTGCCCATGAGCACGTCAGCTGGGATATTCTGGTAGTTGCATGGAGGGTCATCCTGTAGTTGAAAAGGAATCTGGACAGTTTGGTGTCCAAGAAGGCTGCAGGCTGTTTCTCTAAACCTGCGTGTTTGCATCGCTCTTTCCGCCAGGCCGTTTAGATGACGAGTGATATGGCACTGTGTAACGTGTTGAGTTCCATTCGACTACATGAAATAAGTGAATTCTTGGCTGGTAATGGATGGTTTTCAGAAATTTTCAGAAACCAACACCTCTGGGATCCCATGAGTCACAAAAAAGATGCAAAGTTTATCCATTGTAATTCCAGTGTTGAATAATTCACCCTTTATACATCCATCTATTTTGAGTGGGCATCTAACAACACTAAGAACATTGAACCCATGGACTGGCACAGTTGCCGAGTCCATGACATTCCCAGCCATTCCCAAGGGTGAAGTGCTGCTAATGATAACTTCTGCCCTTGTAGGCATTGCTGACACTGACTCATGAGCGCAGCTATATCTGTTTCCATTCCTGGCCACCAAAAATAGCTCTTTGCAAGCATTTTTGTGATGAAGTTTGGCCAAGATGGGACAGAGGCCTTGGCTCGGTATGATAACACTGGAGCCCCATAGGAGTATGCCATTTTCTACGGTCAGCTGTTCTTCTGGCTCCAGTATGGGTGGAATGCAGGCTTCAATGGCCTTTTTATTTCCCCGTCAGTACTAGCTGTTTGGGTTTCATGAGGATTGGGTCTTTTTGCGTCCACAACCGAATATTATTTTCCGCCACTGGGAAAGATTCCAAAAAGTTCATCGTCATCACCATCTCTTCCAATGGGGAACCACCTGCGAGGTGACTGCTAACAGTAGCCAACTGAAGGCATTGACGTTGACTCCTCGGCCTCTTAGATAATATTCCAATTGAAAAGTGTACGCGGCTCACTGCCGGATTTGGGCCAATGCACCACCTTACCCTCCTCTGGCAGTTCTAGTAGTGGTTTGTAGTCCATGACAATGACAAATTTTCACCTGTTCATCGCCAACTCTTCATTTTCAATGTGGGTGTATTTGTGTTCCGCAATAGCCAAGATCCTAGAAGCATATGCAATTGGGCGCTCTTCTCTGTTTGGCCACTTTAGTGCCAATACTTTCCCAGTTCCATATGGAGACACATCGCAGGCCAGTAGTGATTCTCTCCTGGGATCTAAATGTGCCAGAACATTTAGCTAGTAAAGCTTCACTTTACTAAAAACCAAGGATTGATGGGAAGCCCATTCCCAAGGCTTTTTTTTTAGGAGTTGTTGTAATGGGGCCAGGATGGAGACCACGCTGGGTATAAATTTCCCATAATAGGTTACACCTCTAGAAAGGATCTTAGCTCCTAGATGGACATAGGAGCTGGGGCACCTTTGATCACCTGTACCTTGTGTTCCAAAGAGTTTGGACTAGATTTGTCTTCTTTGTAGAATCATCATAGAATCATAGAGCCCTACAGTGCAGAAAGAGGCCCTTCAGCCCATTGAGTCTGCATCAAACACAATCCCACCCAGGACCTACCCCCATATTCCTACATATTATACCCACTAATCCCGCTAACCTACGCATCCCTGGACACTCAGGGCCAATGTCTTAGCATGGCCAATCAACCTAACCCACATATCTTTGGACTGTGGGAGGAAACTCATGCAGACACGAGGAGAATGTGCAAACTCCACACAGACAATGACCCGAGCCGGGAATCGAACCCTGGACCCTGAAGCTGTGAAGCAGCAGTGCTAACCACCGTGCTGCCGTGCCGCCCCAAATGGGGCAGCGCAGTAGCCCAGTTGGTCACTTGGGGGAGCTGGAATCACATTTCTCCCTTCTCAGATGTATGCCTGCCTTGGAAAATTGACTTAGAACTTCCTCAAGGTTCTCTAGGCATTCCTTATTCGTTTTGTTTGTCATGAGGACATCTTCCAGATAACTAGCCACCTGAGGTGGACCTTGTAAAATGTTCTCCATCGTTTGTTGGAAATTTGCACAGGCTGACGATACCCCAAATGGCATATGGTGTATTGATAAAGACCTATATGAGCATAAATGATTGAGTATCTCTAGGAATTCTCATTTAGCTGTAATTGAAAGTACGCGTGACGTCATCCTGGCAACTTCGCATATAAGACCTCGATCTAGGGGATCATGTGTTTATTCCAACTGCGAGAAACAGTTTATCATTTGTTTAAAATCCCCACAAAGGAAGACTGACCCATCTGGCTTCAAAATTGATATAAATGGTGCTTCCCATTCTACAAATTGGACTGGTTTGATGATCCCTTGGCATTCCAGTCTCCAGACTTCAATTTCAACTTTTTCCCATAAGGAAAATGGTATTAGGCAGGCTTTGCAAAATTGCAGAATCACTTTCTGGTCAAACTGTAAGGTTGCCTTGGCTCTTTTGATTGTCTGCAGGCCTTACTGGAAAATCTCAGGGTATTTAAGCACAACTTCACAAAGGCCATTCTCTAGCTGAAAAATGTTGAGCCAATCTAGATGGATCTCTTGCAACCAATTTTGCCCCATTAGGCTTGGGTCCGAGCCTTCCATTACGACCATTGATAACCAAACCAGTTGCATTTCATAAGAGACAGGCACAGAGTTTGTATCCACAATACGTAAAGGTCTGTGTGTCCAGGATTGGAGTCAGAGTGAATTTTATGGAACATTGATTCTCTGAACACCAAAACGGCCACACCCCTATCAACCTCCATTAGTACTAGTTGTCCATTTAGCTTGATTAGGTCTGATTTCAATATCACATGCAAATTAATTCTTCTAACTCCAATGTAGATGGATCTACCAGGGTGTGAACTCCCCTGGATACTGGCCTGAGGGTTGTTTATCGAAATCTCGGTCTTGTAGGGCTTCTTTGCTGTTTTGACTTTGCATTCCAGCAACAATTACAATGTGCTTGTAACTGTCTGGTCGCAGTTGGCTTTGCTTTGGGGCTGTGTTGTGGGCACGCTTGTAGTTGCATGTATCTGGATGTTTCCTGACTGAGGCTAGGTAATCATCTGTGCTCAAGTGGTGGTCCCCTAGCTCAGTTGTACTGGCATGGGTGTCCACTTACATTAGGATACCTTGCAAGTCATATGCTCCACTTACAGTGATTTTCCAGTGATAAGGCCAGTTGTGGCGCATGTTTGAAATTGAGCTTCAACTAACAGGCGTTTTTGAATAGCGATGTTAGTAATCCTGCACATTAAACAGTCTCTAAGCATCCCATTAGGGGTTAAACTAAATTCACATGCTTCCGCCAGTCATTTTAACCTAGTTAGATAACCTGTAACATATTCCTCTGGCGCACGCTGCCGAGTAAACCAATAACATCTCAGGATTAGTGATGGCTTGGGGTCATATTCTCCAACTAGTTCAGTTAATTCTTAAAAGGTTTTAGTATCCGATGCCTCAGGGAAAGTTAAACTCTGAATGATGGCAAATGCTGAAATGCCACAGCCAGTGAGGAGAATTATCCGTTGTGTTTCATCTGCCATAATGTCATTTACCTGAAAAAAGTAATGCACGCGATCCACATTTTGGGCCCAGTCCTCGACAGTAAAACCTTCCGACTAAAGGCTTAAGAATAGTTTACCGCAATTGAGGCCAATTGTTGCAAATTGGTTCCTTCAAAATTGTGCTTTACCTTGTTCCCACTGAAATAACTCCCATGAGGCCAGTGTCTTTTCATTAATCCCAGATTTATTTACCATAGTTAGCAATACTTAGACAGGTACTTCCCAGTGCAGAGTATACATCCTGAATGCTGGTAACCTAAACACTCCACTCCTCTACAAGATTGAACAGCATTAACTGCCTCAATCAGGGAGCTCCTATTCTATTAGCTAAAGTCATTACCGTGCTAGAATTGGAAAAGGTAACAGAAAAATAATTATGGCAGGCTGACATTATGCAATCTTCTATGTGCAGGCCTTTGAACATAAAATAAAAATTATAATAGATTAGAAAAACAATGTAAGGTTATAACTTTTGATAATCATAGATATAAAGCCAAAACCATGGCACCAGTAATATGGAAGAACCATAATATCAAATGAAAAACTGGCAAATAAATTCTGAGAATGTTAAGCTGCGATGGTGTTACCTAAACTATCGACCCTAGAAGTTGACTGTGCTGGGGCCATTGATCCAATAAAACAAATGACACCAGCATCAGTTCATTTAAACCTTGCTCCACCCAGTCAGATGATATGTTCCCTGTTAATCATTGCAATCAAGTTCTACACTGCAAAATCCCAGGGGGAACACTGAAAAAAACAGAACAGCATTAGTCCAGATTAAAATAAAGATTCTAGCAATTGGAAGTGATTATGCTGCTACAGTAACAATACAGGATTATGGACAGAGCAGCTCCAGAATACAGAACTGCTACAACAGATCTTGTGCAAGAAGATGACTCAAATACATAGAACATAGAATATTACAGCGCAGAACAAGCCCTTCGGCCCACGATGTTGCGCCGACCAATTAAAAAAGCAATGACCCTCTAACCTAAACCAATCCCTTTCCATCCATAAACCTATCCACGGATCTCTTAAACGCCCCCAAACTAGGCACATTTACAACTGCAGCAGGCAGGGCATTCCAATCCCTCACCACCCTCTGGGTAAAGAACCTACCCCTGACATCCGTCCTATAACTACCACCCCTTAATTTAAAGCTATGCCCCCTCATGCTAGCTTTCTCCATCCGAGGAAAAAGGCTATCACTGTCCACCCTATCTAAACCTCTAATCATCTTGTATGTTTCAATAAGGTCCCCTCTTAGCCGCCTTCTTTCTAACGAAAACAAACTCAAATCCCTCAGTCTCTCCTCATAGGACCTTCCCTCCATACCAGGCAACATCCTGGTAAACCTCCTCTGCACCCTCTCCAATGCCTCCACATCCTTCCTATAATGTGGGGACCAGAACTGCACACAATACTCCAAGTGCAGACGCACCAGAGTTTTGTACAGTTGCAACATGACGTTGCGGCTCCTAAGTTCAATCCCCCTACCAATAAACGCCAAGACACCGTATGCCTTCCTAACAACCCTATCTACTTGATTCCCAACTTTCAGGGATCTTTGTACACATACACCTAGATCCCTCTGTTCATCAACACTATTCAGAGTCCTACCATTACCTATGCTCTACACATCTGTTATTCCCGCCAAAGTGAATTACCTCACACTTTTCCGCATTAAACTCCATCCGCCACCTCTCGGCCCAGCTCTGCAACTTGTCCAAGTCTCTCTGTAAACTATGACACCCCTCTTCACTATCTACCACTCCTCCGACTTTGGTGTCATCAGCAAATTTACTGATCCACCCAACTATACCCTCATCCAGATCATTTATAAAAATTACAAACAGCAGTGGCCCCAAAACAGATCCCTGAGGCACACCACTTGTAACCGAACTCCATGACGAATACTTACCATCAACCACCACCCTCTGTCTCCTATCTGCTAGCCAATTCCTGATCCAATTAACCAAATCACCCTCAATCCCATACATCTGTATTTTCTGCAGAAGCCTTCCATGGTGAACCTTATCAAACGCCTTATTAAAGTCCATATATACCACATCAACTGCCTTACCCCCATCCACCTCTTTGGTCACTTTCTCAAAAAACTCAATAAGGTTAGTAAGGCACGACCTACCCTTCACAAAACCGTGCTGACTATCTCCAATCAATTCATTATTCTCTAAATAACTATAAATCCTATCCCTAATAATTTTTTCTAAAACTTTGCCCACAACAGAAGTAAGACTCACCGGTCTATGATTCCCGGGGAAGTCTCTGTTCCCCTTCTTAAACAATGGGACAACATTCGCTATCCTCCAATCTTCTGACACTATACCTGTGACCAATGACGACCTGAAGATCAGAGCCAGAAGCTCTGCAATCATCTCTCTTGCCTCCCAGAGAATCCTAGGGTAAATCCCGTCCGGCCCAGGGGACTTATCTATTTTCAAACCCTCAAGAATATCTAGCACATCCTCCTTATCAACTGCAATACTATCCAGTTTACAACCCTGTAACCCAGTGTTCTCCACAGCTACATTTACACGTCCCTGCGTGAATACATTTCTTAAAGGCATCATTTCATCATATAAATCAATGGACGTCGATAAAGATTAATTGCGTTTTAGTATCCATCTTTGTGCATGATAAACTCTTTTAAAAATATGACAAAATATAAAATATTTACAAATTATTCATGTCCAGTCTTGTTATTTTTAGATTCAGGTTTCTCACAGATCTTACCTATTGGGAAGATTTACATCTTTATTCAGAAGTTTTGCCTTTTGTTCATTTGTATATTTTGCAGCAATTGCACTGATCATTGTTTCAGTAATTGTTCTCTCTTTCCTCATGCCATTTTTCCACTGAGAAACACAGAAGTTATATCATTCAAATTAGAATTAAGTAATTAGATAGTAAGAAAAAATGAAAATTGCTGCAACTAAATTTACGCGAATACTATTAAACTATTAAATCTCACTTTAAAAATCTAGGATCTCAAAAATATGCAATGGGACATATTTCATAATAAATGTAGGGCTAGGCAATAGCTCTCCTCAGTTACCTCCATCACTGGGGGCCCCATACAGTAACATAAAGTCCCATTAATGTAGCGAGGTTGGGAAAGATCTGTGCAATCCTCCTTCAGACGGACTGACATTTACAACTGGAATCTCTTATCCTAAATCGAATGGGCAACTGTCACATGATTAGGGCGCATATAAGCCCAAAAAGGCACATCTTTTGAAGACTTGCAGCTCACCATAGAAGAATAATAGGTAGCAAAGTAGAAGGTTTGTTTCCCTGCAGAAAAGTGAACAGCATTTCTCCCTTTCATAAAATAATCACATTTTACGGTGAAGGATGGTTTAATCACATCTGTATAATCCTTTGAAACAATCATCCCTCAGACCAATTTGCCATTGCCTTCCCAGGCCCCTCTATTATTTTCACATATCAAAAGATTTTCTGTATAAAAGATATCAAGAATTAGCAATTTATTGACCTGTGCAAGTAATTTTTCCTAATTTACCTCAAAAAGACCCTTCACAACTTTGATCCTGTCAATTGGAACTCTTTATATTCTTTATTCTAATTTATTTATAGCCCAATTTATTACTGACTGTCATTTGTAGGAACAGACAAGAAGTTTAGGCCTAAAAACAAATTACTATGGATGGTGGAATCTGAAACCAAAAGAGAAAAAAGGAGAGAAAAGACAAAGGGCCATCTAGACTCGAAATGTTTCAAGTCCAGATGGCCCTTTGTCAAAACGTCAACTCTTTTCTCTCCTTAGAAATGTTGCCAGACCGGCTGAGATTTTCCAGCGTTTTCTCTTTAGGTGACAAAGTTTAGGCCATTTGGCCACTCAAAATTGTTCTAATTGTTCTTAAATAAAGTTTGTTTAGATAATAGCTTCTTAGTGGGTCAACTGAATCATATTTGGAGTGAAATTCCTTATGCTCAACCTAATGGGAGTTTTGTATGGCCCTCTAAACAGTTGTGGTAAGATAGGGAATTGCATTAAACAGAAAGTGAGAGATGCGTGTAACAAAGAGCTGACAGTAGTCATGGGTGACTTTAATCTATATTTAGATTGGGCATTCAGTGGCATACCATAAGTGCTGGGTTCCTTATCGTTTGTTATATACATAAATGACATAGGTGATAATGTAGGGAAATGATAAGCAAGTTTGCAGATGACAGCAAGATTAGTCAGGTGGTCTATAGGGAACATGAAGGTCATAGGTTACAGTTAGATATAGATGAATTGATCAGATGGGCAGAGCAGTGACAGATGATATTTCACCCGGATATGTGTGAGGTGATACACTTTGGAAGAAATAACAAAGCAATTCAGTATTTAATGAATGGTAGGACACATAGAAGCTCAAAAAAACAGATGAATCTTGGGGTTCTAATTCACAGATCCCTGAAAGTATCAGAAAAAGTAAATAGGGTAGTTAAGAAGGCATATGGGACAATTGTTTTTATAAGAATGTAAAAGCAAGGTGCTTATGTTGGAGCTGTACAGATCATTGGTTAGGCCATGTCTGGAGTATCATATGCACTGCTCGTCACCTCACCATAGGAAGGATGTGAGTGCACGAGAGGAGCTACAAAGAAGATTCACCAGGATGTTGCCTGGGATGGAGCATTTGAGCTATAAGGAGAGACTGAATAGGCTTGGATATTTTTTAAGAGTAGGGATATGATTTAGGTATATATGACTGGGAGGCTGAATAGGAAGTAGCTGTTCCCCCTGGTTGAAGGGTCAATCACAAAGGGAAATAGTTTAGGGTGAAGGGCAGGAAATTCAGAAGGGATCTGAGAAAATAACTTTCACGCACAGGATGATGAGAACCTGCCTGTGAAGGAGGGCAGAAACCTTACAACATTTAAAAAGTATTTGGATGAGACTTGAAATACCATAATGTTTAAGGATAGTGGATAAGTGCTGGAAAAAGGGATTAGTGCGACTTTAGTGGTAGTTATTTTTGGTACTCAATGAGTTAAAAAATCTTTTCCAAACTACAATTCTATACCAAATTAGCAATAATACTGTGGCAGATTAATTCCTGAAGCGTGTACAAGACGGTTCTTTTCGACCAGTATGTCGAGGAACCTACAAGGGAACATGTTATCCTACGTTTAGTATTGTACAATGAGAAAAGGTTAATTAATAATCTTGTTGTGTGGGGTCCTTTAGGGAACAGTGACCAAGCATGATAGAATTTTTCATTCAGATGAAAAGTAAAGGTGTCCAATCTGAAACTTGGCCAATGCTGCACAAAGGGGAAATCAGCCATCAAAGTTCAGAAAGAGGATGGATGATTTCAGCTGTTCTACAAATTTAAGTCAACCATTTCATCACCCTTAATTCACATACTCACCAGCCCATCAGATATTCACAGGGATCTCAGAAGCTGCCAGTTTAAGGGACATCACTGCTCACTCTCCCAAGCATACCTTCACATCTCCATCTGGACTCATACCTCTGGAACCTGTGTCCTCTGCTAACCACCAATTGGCAGGCATCCTTATCATCTGTTCATACACGTGTCCTGTTCACATTCTCTCCATCAGGTATGGAATGGCCGAGATTAAGATCCTCATTGTTTCTGAGAACTGACTCATTGTGCTGGCTAGAGAAGAGGTGGACCGTGTCTGTAGTAATGGTGAGGCCTGAAGCAAACACCCAAGTGAGGATCTTGAACCAGCACATCCCTCAGACAATGATACTGTGAGTACAGTGACTAGTTTGTGAGTCAGATGCCATTCACTAATTATCTTCATTTTCTTTCGCAGGCATCTCTGCCAAACGCCCAAGGCCCTCAACTAACCAGGCCCTCAGTTTGAGCCTAATGATACCTCAGAAGAGGAACCTAAGGACAGAACCATTGAAAACCTGTCACAGTTGTCACCCACACCCTCCACTAACACAGAGGTACACACCTAGCTGAGACCCAAGCTCTACAGCAGCCTTGGGGGTCACAGTCTCGTGAGCATGACACCAAATCGGGTCCACAGCTGGGATAGGAAGGGACATCTGAGGTTTTTCACACTTAGAGGCTGTTGAAGACCAGGAGTCTGCAGAGTCTGAGTCTGATGACAAACCTTCAGGCCCAGGCTCTGCAGGTGACATGCCACTAATGCACAATGGGGGAGTCCATCCTTATTCAGTATGAGGCAATAATGCTAGCGTAACAACACTAATAGGATGGTAACTGCCAAATAACCTTGATCCACATTGACAGTAGCTCCCAAGATGTTTCCATGTTGTCCAAGGCCTTATTGTGGATTTCGATAATGGTGGGGGTGAAGAGGTAGTCCAATGTCGGTTGTTTAAAGTAATGGCCCATGCTGTCATAGGTGTTGACAATGATTTGGAGCTTGGCAGAGAATGTAAATATCTTCGGCCTGCAGATGGCTGAAATTGTACAGATTCCAATTTGTTCTGTATTTGGCTCCACTGCAGCAGTTAGTTTGCTGAGGATGAGATGGAGCATTGCAGTCAGATCAAGAGGAGCATCAATGCAATGACACAGCCTTGTTTGACCTCAGTCGAAACAGGAATTGGTCTTTGGTGATCCATCTGTCAAGATTACAGTTTGCATCATGGAGCAGGCAAAGGCAAAGTCAAAAAGGTTGCTAACAAATTTTTGGGGGCAGTCCATAATCCTTCATGGTTGACAGTGTCAAAGGCCTTTGTGAAGTCAAAGAAGACCGTGATGGTTCTGTTCCCTGTATTTTTCTTATAGTTTCCATGCAGTGAAGATTATGTTAGTTGTGGCACTTAATAGGCGGAATCCTCAATGACATTCAATAACATGATCAATGTGCCAGTGCAGCCTTCTGTGGAAGAGAGTGTTTGAAGACCAGGACATTAGACTAGGCACCGAGTGACTTTATGGCTCAGATGCATGGACAATCTACAACAGTCACTACCAGCCTCTTTTCACAAGATCCAGATTCTGGTTGCCACACTACCAGAAGGATGTGGAGGCTTTGGAGAGGGTACAGAAAAGATTTCCCAGCATGTTGCCTGGTATGGAGGGCATTAGTTATGAACAGAAGTTGGAGAAACTTGGTTTGTTCTCACTGGAACAATGGAGGTTGAGTGGCGACCTGAAAGAAGTCTACAAGATTATGAAGGGCATGGACAAAGTGGATTGTCAGAAGTCTTTTCCCATGGTGGAAGAGCCAATTATTAGGGGCATAACAATTGACCCTAAGATTTAAATGAGATGTACGAGGCAAGGGGTGGTGGGTGCCTGGAACTTGCTGTCAGGGCAGGTAGTGAAGCAAATGCAATAGTGACTTTTGAGGGACACTTTAACAAATATATGATTAGAATGGGAATAGAGGGATATAGTCCCCGGAAGGGTAAGGGGCTTTACTTCAATCAGACAGCATGGTCGACGGGCCTGTTCCAGTGCTCTAATTTTCTTTGTTCTAAATCCATTGTCAGGATCAGCCACGAATACCAGTCTTCTCAGAGGGCTGGGAATCCAGCATCAAAGCATTGGCCACACACAAGCAGCTACTTTGGGTAGGCCACATCATCTGAATACCTGACACATGACGCCCAAAACAAGCATTCAACTCAGAACTTTGTCATGGTAAGCAAACCCCCTGGAGGACCGAGCAAAGGCTTCAAGGGCACCCTCAGTCTCCTTGAAAACCTGGGAATCGCTGGCCCAAGACCTCCTGAGGTGGTGAAAAAGTATCCAGGAAGAAGCTGAAGACTTTGAGTTGAAAGCAAACTGAAGAAAAGTGTTGACAACAAAAGGAACTCATGGCAACTCTGGTAATTTACGCATCTGCTCCCACAACCACCATTTGCCCCACCTGTGACAGAGACTGTAGGTCATCTATTGGACACCTTCCCCTGAAAACCAAATTTTTGTGTGGAAGCAAGTCATCTTTGACCCCAACAGCATGTCTAAAAGAAGAAAAAGACCTTGATTCGAGACATAGGTCCTGCATTGTGCCGGGAGCTGCACTTTATCAATGTAGTGATCCATCAGTGGCTACATTAGAGGGGAATTGGGCAGTTTCATAGAACGTAGAACACTACAGCACGAACAGGCCCTTCAGCCCACAAGTTGCGCCGATCACATCTATACCTACCAAGCTATAGAACTATCTGTAACGCCCAATGCCATTAGATCCCATATACTCATCCAGAAGTCTTTTAAAAGACCCCAGCGAGTTCGCCTCTACCACCACCGATGGCAGCCAATTCCACTCAGTCACCACCCTCTGAGTGAAAAACTTTCCCCTAACATCTCCTCTGTACTTGCTTCCCAGCACCTTAAAACCTGTGTCCTATCGTAGCAATCATTTCAGCCCTGGGAAATAACCTCCGAGAATCCACCCTATCTATTCCTCTCAACATTTTATAAACCTCTAGCAGGTCGCCTCTCAGCCTTCGTCTCTCCAGGGAGAAGAGACCTAGCTCCCTCAACCTATCTTCATTAGGCATGCCTCCCAATCCAGGCAACATCCTTGTAAATCTCCTCTGCACCCTCTCAATAGTTTCCACATCCTTCCACATCCTGAGGTGACCAGAACTGCACACAGTACTCCAAGTGGGGTCTGACAAGGGTCTTATAAAGTTGCAGCATTACCTCCCGACTCCAAAACACAATCCCTCGATTAATGAAGGCCAGTACACCATACGCCTTCTTGACCACATCCTCCACCTGCGAGACCAATTTAAGAGTCCTATGGACCCGGATCCCAAGATCCTTCTGCTCTTCAACCCAGCTAAGACTCCTACCCTTGATATTGTACTCCTGCATCCCGTTGGTCCTGCCAAAATGGACCACTACACATTTATCTGCATTGAAGTCCATCTGCCACTTCTCTGCCCATTCTTGCATCCTATCTATGTCACGCTGCAACTTCTGACTTCCCTCCAGACTATCCACAACACCACCAAACTTCGTATCGTCGGCGAACTTACTAACCCATCCCTCCACTTCCTCATCCAGGTCATTTATGAAAATGACAAACAGCAAGGATCCTAGAACAGATCCCTGGGGCACTCCACTGGTGACCGACCTCCATGCAGAAAACGACCCATCCACAACCAGTTGCATTGCAGTTGGCTCTTCTCCTCAAGGGACCTATCAAGAACCATTGAGGAACAGAGAGGAGGACCTGTATCTCAACATCCTAGGCACCCTCCACTCAGTTGATTCCTGGACTGTGCACCCAATCCCATCCCCTCTTCCTGTGACTCCCATCAGCTCCAGCTCAATACTTCCAGGCGAGTGCAGCTGCCCCACAACAGGAGACTCAAAGCAGGAAAGGGCCATCCATGGCTCAACCCATCAGAAAACACCTACCAAAATCATTACAGCCAACAGGTTATGAGTCAGCAGGCTGCTTCAATCTCTGCTTTAGATGGTGGGGCAACAGCAGGGTTAAGACCGCAAATTCGTGGCACATGTATTAAACACATGTATATTGCAAAGAGAATCACACCCAATTACGTTTCTTGTTCATGATGTATGATATTGTTGTCAATCAGGTGTGCCTTCCCCCCACTTATCACAGATGTTGCTCTCATGTGCCTCTGGTCGATGTTGTCTGCTTCCAAATGACCACAATGTGTGAACTACCTCAGATGCTTTTTCACATCAGTTCTGTCTTGTCCTTAATGTAAAGTATTTTTGTGAATGGAAACTCATTCACATGCTTTGCCGTATCATGTAATGTTAGATATTGCCAGTGTAAGATTGAGACAGGTTTCAACCATCGCCAAAGCATTATTAAAAGATGAATGTTTGGTGTGCAGGCTAAGATATTATATTGCATGGAGAAGGGTCTTGTAGACATTGTACTTCATGTTATGTCAGCTGGCAGGGTTTTCAATCTATGAGCCCAAATGCAGAGCAATATGCACTCCTATCTGCCTTGCACATTGCCCACTCTCCGAAGGTACTGCTGCTAAACTGACCAAAAACTGTGGGTGCTTTCCCACCTCAATGGTAGCTCTGCTGCTCAATCCATATTATTATCCTGGTGATTGAATTACAACCCTGAGTGTCTCTCAACGTGCATTTGTTTGTATTGCGGCAACAAGGTTCATCACAATGTCGGGATGCAGTGCTGTGTCATATATTCTGTGCATCCCTCCCTCTAAACACCAGCTGAGGTCAGTGGCAATAAATTCAATGGTAAAGTCTGATGGTCAGTTGAGCATTTAAGCATTCCCTGAAACTGCATTTGGTAGCTTTAGACAATGCGGAGAGGAGACATTGGGGAGGAGCAAAGGTTTAGCAAAGCTGAAATGGGTTCTTTATTGGCCTTAAGGGCTTTATAGCGTCTGAGCTTTTTGAGTTCAAAAGAGTCAAAGCTGGTCAAGAAGGCAGTTGTGTGTGTTAAAGAGGAATAAATGTTACATTTGGCGGGCAAGTATGTGAACATACTTGCCTGCCAAATGTGGAGTGTGGAGTTTGCACATTCTCCTTGTGTCTGCATGGGTTTCCTCCGTGCTGCAGTTTCCTCCCACAGTCCAAAGATGTGCAGGTTAGGTTGATTCGCCAATGTAAAATTGCCCTTAGTGTCCTGAGATATGTAGATTAGAGGGATTAGTGGGTAAATATGCACAAATATGGGGGTAGGGCCCGGGTGGAATTGTGGTCAGTGCAGACTCGATGGGCTGAATGGCCTCTTTCTGTACTGTAGGGATTCTATTCTATTCTAACATTGTCATCCTGAGGTGGTCAACATCCATAAAAAGGTGAAGCTGAATGTTGATCAGCATCCCTACCAAGAGTGCCAAATATCAAAGTGTTAGAGAAGAAGGTGAGACAGAGGACTGAGTGATCTCAAAATAGAGTAACACCTGCCCAACATCTTTGACTGTCTTGGTCCAGATGTGCCCACTATCAAGGTTATACAGAATGCATTATGCTATTGCTAGAGGCGAATCTACACGTGGAACTTTGTTGGACTAAAATCAGAGATGTACGGGTCAGGTTGATTGGCCATGCTAAATTGCCTCTTAGTATCAGGGGGGCTAGGTAGGGTAAATGGATAGGATTATGATGATACAGCCTGGGTAGGATTGTGGTTGGTGCAGACTCAATGGGCTGAATGGCCTCCTTCTGCACTGCAGGATTCTATGATTCTATCATAAGACACATGGCAAAGAGTGCGCTGCGCATTGTAGAACTTTGAATAGACTGCCATTGCAACTGGCATGCTGGAGAGGTGCTTGAGCAGGCAGTACTTTCTGATATCTGATGCCAGTGTGCCCTCTTTCAGTTAGCACCTCATCTCAGCAAGAATCCTGAGACATTATCATCCTTCAAGTGATTAAGGAAATGGTGAGATTTAAGTGTAAATACTAACTCTCAGTTTGAAATGGATGGTTGAAATGAGAGGGATAGCAATGCTGGTGTTCATGTTGGCCTTTGATGGGGGGCATTTGTCCAAGAAGATACTCATTGCAACCTGTCATCCTCCTTGTGGAACCTGTTGGCTCTGAGAGCCTCATGTGCATACCTGCCTTGGTCTGGCCAGTGCTGTGTCCTCAATCCCTGCAGCCTCATAAGAACATAAGAAATAGGAGCAGGAGTAGGCTATCCAGCCCTTTGAGACAGCCCTGCCATTCAATAAGATCATGGCTGATCTGAAGTAGATCAGTTCCACTTTCCTGCTTTCTCCCCAGAACAATTAATTCCCTTGTCTATCAGAAATCTATCTACCCGTGACTTAAATATACTCAACAAGGTAGCCTCCACCACTTCAATGGGCAGAGAATTCCAGAAATTCACCACCCTTTGAGTGAAGAAGTTCCTCCTCAACTCCGTTCTAAACTGCACACCGCCCCCCCCCCTTATTTTGAGGCTGTGCCCTCTAGTTCTGGTTTCCTTTCTAAGCGGAAAGAATCTCTCTACCTCTACCCGACATAGCCCCTTCATTATCTTGAAGTCTCTATAAGATCCCCCCTCAGCCTTCTAAACTCTAATGAGTACAGGCCCAGTGTATTTAATCTCGCCTCATAAGCCAACGCCCTCATCTCCCGTATCAGCCTGGTGAACCTTCTCTGTACCCCATCCAAGGTCAATATATCCTTTCGCAAATAAGGGGACCAAAACTGCACACAGTACTCCAGCTGTGGCCTGTACAGTTGCAGCAAGACCTCCCTGTTTTTATATTCTATCCCCCTCGTGATAAAAGCCAACATTCTATTTGCCTTCTTGATCACCTGCTGCACCTGCAGACTGAGTTTTTTGCGATTCATGCACAAGGACCCCCAGGTCCCTCTGCACAGTAGCATGCTGCAGCTTTTCACCCTTTAAATAATAATCCGTCCTATTATTATTTCTACCAAAGTGGATCACCTCACATTTGCTAATGTTATACTCCATCTGCCAGGTCCTCGTCCACTCACTCAGCCTATCCAGATCTCTCTGCAGACTTTCCGTGCCCTCCACGCAATTCGCTTTTCCACTCATCTTCGCATCATCAGAAAATTTTGTTACCCTACACTCAGCCCCCTCCTCCAGATCGTCTATGGAAATGGTAAACAGTTGAGGCCCCAGCACCGATCCCTGCGGCACGCCACTAGTCACCAACTGCCAACCAGAAAAGCACCCATTGATTCCAACTCTCTGCTTCCTGTTAAATAACCAATCCTCAATCCATGCTAACACTTTACCTCCAACTCCGTGTACCCTAACCTTCTGCAGCAACCTTTTGTGAGGCACCTTTTCAAATGCCTTCTGGAAATCTAAAAACACCACAATCACCGGTTCCCCTCAGGTTCCATAATCTCATCACCCTTAACCCTTTCATTGTCCTCCTTAATGAAGGAGACACAGAGCTATTGCGTGTCAACATTTTGCACAGTGGCACAGTGGTTAGCACTGCTGCCTCACAGTGCCAGAGACCCAGGTTCAATTCCGGCCTTGGGTAACTGCCTGTATTCACATTCTCCCTGCGTAAATGTAGGTTTCCTCTGGGTGCTCTGGTTTCCTCCCACAATCCAAAGATATGCAGATTAGTTTCATTTTCCATGGTAAATTCCCCTTAGTGTCTCAAGATATTAGAGGAATTAGTGCGGTATATATGTGAGGTTACAGGGATAGGGACAAGGTATGATGCTCTGCCAGAGAGTTGGTGCAGACTCAATGGGTCAAATGGCCTCCTTCTGCACTATAGGGATTCTGTGATTCTATGAAGGCAAATTATTGACCCAGTCAAAAGAGGGAGGAGCCAATGATCGTTCTGATTCTGGGGAATGAGGTGAATCAAGTGTCAGTGGGGGGATTTGGAATTTGATCACAGAATCAATGGGTGGCACAGTGGCACAGTAGTTGGGCAGCACAGTGGTTAGCACTGCTATCCCTCTGCACCAGGGTCCCAGGTTCAATTCCCAGCTTGGGTCACTGTCTGTGTGGAGTTTGCACGTTCTCCCTGTGTCTGCATGGGTTTCCTCCAGGTGCTCTGGTTTCCTCCCACAGCCCAAAGATGTGCCGGTTAGGTGGATTGGCCATGCTAAATTGCCCCTTAGTGTCAGGGGGACTAGCTAGGATAAATGCATGGACTTATGGGGATAGGACCTGGGTGGGATTGTGGTTGTGCAGACACGATGGGCCGAATGGTCTCCTTTTGCACTGTTGCATTCTATAATTCTAATTCTATAATTCTAATTACAAAGTTTAGCTTAGCTGCAGAAAAGGGCCAGGATCAATTTTGCACAAAACAAAGCTTATATAGGGCAAGACCAATTTGATTTGGTTGAGAACAGATCTTTCCCAGTTAACCTGAAATCAAACAATTGTAGATGGAATTGCAACAAAGAGCTGCCATTAAGGATGAGATTGATCAGTAATACTCTGGACATATTCCCTTGAAGCAGAAAGGTAAAACATACAAAGCCAAAACTCCCTGGATGATGGAAGAGATAGGGAGTAGGATATAGCAGAAAAGAGGAAGTCGGCAGACACCTCGCTAAATATTTTTAAGACGCGGGTTGATGGGTTTTTGATAAGAGAGGGGATTAAGGGTTATGGGGAGAGGGCAGGAATGTGGAACTGAGCCACGACAGATCAGCCATGATCTTATTGAATGGCGGGGCAGGCTCGAAGGGCTAGATGGCCTACTCCTGCTCCTATTTCTTATGTTCTTATGAGGTTGTTACTACAGGTGAGAACCAGTAGAAACAAACAAAGTTCAGAGGAGAAGTGCAAAACAAAATAAAAGGGCAAAAAGTGAGTATGAGAAGAGATTGTTAAAGAGAATTCAGAAGTCCTCAAAAGGTATATAACTATAGGAATGTGTCGAAAACAGTGATAATCGGCGGGATTTTATGGCCTCATTCACCTAGAAACCATAAAATCCTTTCCATAGTCCAATAGCTCCGATTCCCATAGTGAGCGAGCAGTAAAATTCCAGTCAATAATTGACTATTTGTACTGAGGAGGACATTCCGATAATATTTGAAAATCAGCAGGCAATTTGAATAAACGGACTTTGTAAAGTACAACATGCTAATGAGAAAATTGGATCATTACTAATATTGATAAGCAGGAATTCTCAAACTTACACATTACTTCACTATCATTTGGTCGATGCTTGCAATGCAAATCCAGATCATGGATCCAGAGCTTAGAATAGTTGGCCGTATATGGGATTTTCTTTCGGCACTGTAGAATCTCTACAGTGCAGAAGGGGACCATTCAGCCCATTGAGTTTGCACCAACTCTCCAAATGAGCATCTTACCTAGGCCCACCCTCCCCCCAGCCCTATTTCTGTAACTGCACATATTTATCATGGCCTATCCACCTACCCTGCACATCTCTGGACTGGAAGCTTTTGGAAGGAAAGTGGGGCACCTGGAGTCTACGCAGGCACGGGGAGAATGTGTAAACTCCAGCCAGACAGTCACCCAAAGTTGGAATCAAACCCAGATCCTGGACACTGTAAGCAAGCAGTGCTAACCACAGTGCCACATTACCACCCACAGACCCTTGCCACCCATCCAATATTTGGTATGTCATTACGAATCTTTTAGTGGAGACACTCAAAATCATTCTGTCTCACAGCCAGTGCAGACAGGCTCCTTCATATTAGAAAATCCATCTTTTGGACTTGAAAGAAGCAATGATTCTATGATTCTATGATTCAATCTTCTGTCAACAGTATGCCACATTCTTTTCGTAGTGTCATTCACAAGATACCGTCATTGACAGTCTCTTCCACATTTTTTATGTCTTTCTGCTGAAGTTACCTTTTCTGCTTTGTCTGACAGTTGTTGCTCCGGTGTTTGCAATTTATTCTGCTGATTCTGACTTGATGATTTTTCATCAAATATTGAGTAAAACGTTTGATGTTTAATACTTCTATCATCTGTTTTGAAACAGGAGGAAAATAATTTCAAGTAAACCAACTTTGAAAACAAAATTATACAAGATTATTTTCAGGCTATTTGATTTGAAACTTTAAAGAGCAACTTTTTGAAACTTAAAATTGAAATATTTAATTGAAAAATCAGAACTGACCAATAAAACTCAAACTACCTCTCTTTCTTCTGATAAGGCACTCCTTAAAACCTAATCTGTTAACTGAGCTTTTGGCCATTGCCCCATGCATTGTCTTACGTATTCTGTTTGATAATGGTATTGTGAAGTGTCTTAGGACATTTTATTACATTAACAGTGCTATATAA
Organism: Carcharhinus amblyrhynchos; assembly: GCF_965287045.1. NCBI lineage: Eukaryota > Metazoa > Chordata > Chondrichthyes > Carcharhiniformes > Carcharhinidae > Carcharhinus > Carcharhinus amblyrhynchos. Next base: position 54,426,216 of record NC_137339.1, on the reverse strand, counting down.
ATAAAAGTTCTTGCTGTTATTAAGACACAAGAAGAAAGTAGACTTGTCACTTTGTTGCAATGGACTGTTACCGGTTCTATGCAGGAAGTAGAGGAAATGAAGGTTTCAGGAGTCAGTCCTCCAAGGGAGGGACACCAGCAAGGTGCACAAATTTTAAGGTGCAGTAAAATTTCCGAGCCTCCAACAACACGATTGTGACAGTGTCAACACTATCACAGAAAAGGGTGAGATCTTCACCACCCTTGACATGACTTGCAGCGTGACATGACTGACTGAAGATAAAAATTGACACTGAAGAAAAGTGTAACTTATTGTCCAGCAGAATGCTATGGGAAGTGCTCCCAGGTGCAGCATTGCACCCAGGTGAACCTCATGGCTTATATGAGCAAACCATACACATTGAAGGTGTGGTCACCTCTACTATACACAGGGCAGATTTAAATTTCATATATTTGACCAGAACATCAAGCCACTGTTGGGTTGTCAGGACAGCATTTCACTAGGGCTCATCCAACTTGGTCCAGAGCTTTACAACACCAGATCCCAACATTGAGAGAGTACAAAAAACTTTTCAATTGCAATGTCATTGGTAAGTTACCAGATAAATACCACATGAGACTGGATGATTCGGTACCACCAGCCCTTTGTGTTCCGAGAAAAGTACCAAAAGTTATGAAGCAGAAAATAGTTCTTTGAGCTGCATTGGGTAACAACACTGGCTCCCATACCTCCCATAGGTAAGGGCACAGATTGGACTGCAGCAAAGGTGGCCGCAATAAAGAAAGATGGCATGGTCAGAATTTGCATTGACTCAGTGTATTTGAACAAGGAACTACTCAGTTCTAATCATCCTGATGAAGACAGGAGAACAGGTGATAACAGACATGCCCAATGCCAAGGTGTTCAGCACCCTAGATGCAAAATATGGGTTCTAGGGTTCCTGTTAGATGAAGAATCTTTGAAACTTCACATATTAATGTTTCTGGTACGCAGATACAGTTTTCTTCATATGCCCCATGGATCTCTGCTGTCTGCACCTGTCAGAAATTTCATGACTTCAGATATGGTCATCCTGCACTGTTGAACTGGAACATCAGCCACTCATAATTATCTTTAAAACCTCATCACACTTTGGCTACAACGTGATCAGTAAATTTGCAATGATACGGTACAATCTTAGCATTGTCCATAAACATGGTAAGGTCAATGCCCTGTCCCAAAGCCTTCTACCCACTGCAGACCAGGCAGATTGTGAGGAAGGCATGACAATAGAGGTGGCATCCTCTCGTAGGATGCACAAACTCAAAGATGCCTCACAAGTGGACATTACATGCAAACAACTGCACAATACCCTCATGAGTGGCTGGCCAAATTCCTCAAGGGAGCTTTTCCATTAGCTCTGCACATTCTTTGTCATCAGAGATGAACTTTAAAAGAAAATAATCATTTATGGGATGTGGGCCAATATTTATTGTCCGTCCCTGAGGGCAGTCAATTGTCAACCACATTGTTGTGAGTCTGGAGTGACACGTATGCCAGACAGGGTAAGGACAGCAGATTTAAGAACATAAGAACATAAGAACATAAGAAATAGGAGCAGGAGTAGGCCATCTAGCCCTTCGAGCCTGCCCCGCCATTCAATAAGATCATGGCTGATCTGTCGTGGCTCAGTTCCACATTCCCGCCCTCTCCCCATAACCCTTAATCCCCTCTCTTATCAAAAACCCATCAACCCGCGTCTTAAAAATATTTAGCGAGGCAGCCTCCACCACTTCAACGGGCAGAGAATTCCAGAGATTCACCACCCTTTGAGTGAAGAAGTTCCTCCTCAACTCCGTTCTAAACCGCCTCCCCTTTATCTTGAGGCTGTGCCCCCTAGTCCTACTGTCTTTTTTGAGCGGGAAGAGTCTCTCCACCTCTATCCTATCCATCCCATTCATCATCTTATACGTCTCAATGAGATCTCCCCTCATTCTTCTAAACTCTAACGAGTACAAGCCTAGTTTATTCAGCCTCTCCTCATAGCTCAATCCCCTCAACTCCGGTATCAGCCTAGTAAACCTCCTCTGCACTCCCTCCAGGGCCAAAATATCCTTGCGCAGGTGCGGCGCCCAAAACTGCACACAGTACTCCAGCTGCGGCCTCACCAATGCCCTATACAGCTGCAGCAAGACCTCCCTACTTTTATATTCAATCCCCCTCGCTATGAAGGCCAGCATCCCATTCGCCTTCCTGACCACCTGCTGCACCTGCAAGCTGGGTTTTTGCGACTCATGCACAAGGACCCCGAGGTCCCTCTGCACCGTCGCCTGCTGCAGTTTTTCGCCACGTAAGTAATAGTCCTTCCTACCATTCTTCCTACCAAAGTGGACCACCTCACACTTGCCAACATTAAATTCCATTTGCCATTTCCTGGCCCATTCGCCCAGCCTATCTAGATCCTTCTGCAGACTCTCCACACCCTCCGCACAATTTGCCTTTCCCCCAATCTTGGTGTCATCAGCAAATTTCGACACCCTGCACTCGGTTCCCTCCTCCAGATCATCTATATAAATGGTAAATAGCTGAGGCCCCAGCACCGACCCCTGGGGCACCCCACTAGTCACCAACCGCCAATCCGAATAGCACCCATTGACCCCCACTCTCTGCCTCCTATTTGACAACCAATCCTCTATCCACGCTAACACCCTACCCCCAACTCCATGTCCCCTGACCTTCTGCAATAACCTCTTGTGAGGTACCTTGTCAAACGCCTTCTGAAAATCCAGAAAGACCACATCCACCGGCTCTCCTCTATCCACTGCCCTAGACACATCCTCATAGAACTCCAGTAAATTTGTCAGACACGACTTCCCTTTAATGAAACCGTGTTGCGTCCGCCCTATCAAGCAATTCCCTTCAAGATGCCTCGCAATTTCCTCCTTAATGACGGATTCTAACATTTTACCTACCACAGACGTTAAACTAACTGGCCTATAATTCCCCGCCTTTTGCCTGGCACCCTTCTTAAACAACGGCGTAACATTAGCCGTTTTCCAATCTTCCGGCACTTCCCCGGAATCCAGCGACGTCTGGAAAATAACCACCAAGGCATCCACTATAACCTCCGCCATTTCTTTCAGAACCCTCGGATGCATTCCATCCGGTCCTGGGGACTTGTCCACAATCAACCCCTCCAGTCTGTCGCGCACCACCTCTCTAGTAACAGTAATGTCATTAAGACCCTCCAGTCCTACCACCTTTCCATCGCTAACACCCGGCAAATTATTCATGTGATTTCCTTCCCTCGAGGACATTAATGAACCAGATGGGTTTTTATGACAATTGACAATGGTTTTGTGGTTATCATTAGACTTTTAATTCCAGATCTTTATTGAATTCAAATTTCACCGTGGTCGGATTTGAACCTGGGTCCTCAGAGCATTAACCTCAGTCTCTAGATTACAAGTCCAGCAACTGCATCACTGTCTCCCCTAAATTGAAAGTACAATTGTAAAGGAACTCGTCTATTAATTTATTTTTGACTGTATATATTGCATTCAAGTGCACTGGAATGATGACAAACTTGTTTTGGTAATGTATTGCGTTTTTAAGATTACAGAATGTTTACATGTACAGGGTTAAGGATTTGGGTTGTCTGAGACTATGGTATTTGCCAGTGGGAAAGCTTCATTAGAGTTGTGTTCATTAATGCTCATGAATCAAGAGGAAGGGTTGTGATCAATGAGCCTGAGCAACTAAGCATGATGCAAAATTGGACAATCTAAATGGGGGGTAGGGGAAGGGCAAAACTACATGAAGTATAATGGTAAATGGGAACCAAAGCACCCAGATTAGTATGTGAGGAGAAGATAAGGATGTAGGATGGATGAACAGATACGGCCAGGCTAATGGCCATCAGACAGTAATAAAGGATGTCAAAATGTGTGCAAAGCATAGTGCAAACGAAAATCTTGCAAAAGAAAAACAAATCAGTAAGACATATTTAAAAACATTGTACCTAAATGCATGCAATATTCGGAATAAGGTCAATGAATTGATGGCACAAATAGAAGCAAATGGGTATGATTTGGTGGGGATTACTGAAACATGGTTAGAGGAGGACTGGGACTGGGAGTTGAATGTCCAAGAGTATTCAGCATTCCAAAAGGATAGACAACATGGGACAGGAGATGAAGTAACTTCATTGGTTAAAGTTGACACTAAAGTTCTATTAAGAAATATAAGACTGTATTAAAGGCCAACATATTGAATTGATCTGGGTGGAAACAAAAAACAAAGGAAAAAAACATCTTGGTAGAAATAATTTACAGCCTCCTGAGCAATACTTTCAAAATGGAGCACAATATAAGCCAAGAAATGAGGGCTTGTGAGAAGGGCACGTTGGTAATCATAGAACATAGAGCACAGAACATTACAGCGCAGAACAGGCCCTTCGGCCCACGATGTTGCGCCGACCAATTAAGAAAAAAGCAATGACCCTCTAACCTAAACCAATCCCTTTCCATCCATAAACCTATCCACGGACCTCTTAAACGCCCCCAAACTAGGCGCATCTATAACTGCAGCAGGCAGGGCATTCCATTCCCCCACCACCCTCTGGGTAAAGAACCTACCTCTGACATCCATCCTATAACTACCACCCCTTAATTTAAAGCTATGTCCCCTCGTGCTAGCTTTCTCCATCTGAGGAAAAAGGCTATCACTGTCCATTATCATGGATAATTTTAACATGCAAACAGACTGTATTAATCATATTTGCAAAGGTAGCTTCGAGGGAGGTTTCATAGAGTGTATGAGGCATTGTTTCTTGGAGCAATACGTTACAGAACCAATCAAGGTGCTGGCTATTTTAGCTTTAGTATTATGTAACAACGTCTTGTTGTCAAAGATCCTCTTGGAAAGAGTGATCAGAGCATGCTAGAAATTCAGATTCTGATTGAATGACAGAAGACAGAATGCCTCGAGAACTAGAGGGTACAGGTTTAAGTTTAGAGGGGAAAGAATTAATGAGAACCTGAGGAGCAAATTTTTTATACAGAGGGTGATGCGTATGCGGAATGAGCTGCTGGAGGAAGTAGTTGAGACAGGAACATTGACAACTTTTAAAAGACATTTGGACAGATACATGGACAGGAAAGGTTTAGAGGGATATGGGCCAAATACAGCCAAATGGAATTAGTTAGATGGGCATTTTGGTTGGCATGGACCATGAGCCAAACAGGCCATCTAAAATGGCATTTTGTAAAGCACTCTGGGACAACTGGGCAAGAAACTAAACCGACAGGCTGCAGTTTAAAGACAGACAAACAGGCTGCAACCCTGATGAGTGAATACACAGGATATGGGCCATCTCCAGGATGAAAGAGACTTTCTGGTCACACTGGGTTGTGTGCCAGACATAGGGGCACTGTGAATCCTTATTTAGGAGGAAGGTATGTGACCTATGTGCCTACAACACCTACAGGCATGGCCGCCGGGGACACACCCAGAGATCGGTGCGGTAGCACCTGATTGGACTCTGATCGATCAGGGTGATCAAGTCCTGATCGATTGATTGGCAATGGCCAAAAAAAGGACGTGAAACCAAACGGGGTATAAAGGATGCTGCACAACCAGGAATCTCTCCCTCTCTCTGACCCCATGAACAAGCTACAACGACGGAGAGCCACCACACCTGAGAAGGAAGGAAAGAAAGAAGATCAGAGCCAGAGTACCACACCAGACTAAAGGACCAGACTACGCAGACAACTACCAAGACCAGTGCAGAGATAAAGGCCAATATCTGTTTGGGGACTTGTCAGTCACGCAAAGTTAAGTCAAGGTCTTGTATTGTACTTGAATTCTAGTATTTTCTGTAAGTGAACTTGTTGGTCGTGTGGGTGATTATTGATTGTGTGGGTTTAAATAAATATTGTTTGTACTAATAAGACGTCTACTCAAAGTTATTTGTCCACCATATAAGGGTTAAAGCAGACTGATTTTACAACAACCAGTTTGGGCCGAAGAGTCTGTCTCCATGCCATAGATTCTATAATTCTATAAAAGTAGTGACGTGTTGCAATTGTATAGGGTGTTGGTGAGACCACATCTGGAGTACTGTGTCCAGTTTTGGTCTCCTTGTTTGAGGAAGGATGTGGTGGCATTGGAGGCAGTTCAGAGGAGGTTCATCAGATTGATTCCGGGGATGAAGCGGTTGATGTCTAACGAGCGATTAAACAGTTTGGGCTTGTACTCGCTGGAGTTTAGAACAATAAGAGGGTTTCTGATTGAGGTACCTAAAATTTTAAGAGATTGATAAAGTAAAGGAGGACCAAATGTTACCTCTAATGGGGCAATCCTGAACAAGAGGTCACAGGTATAGGTTGAGAGATGGTAGATTTAAAACTGAGATGAGGAACAAACAGATCAGCCATGATCTTATTGAATGGCGGGGCAGGCTCGAAGGGCTAGATGGCCTACTCCTGCTCCTATTTCTTATGTTCTTATGTCTCGCAGAGGATGGTGAATTTGTGAAACTCGTTGCCCCATAGCGTGATGGAGTCTGAATCATTGAACGATTTCAAGACAAGACTAGATATATTTCTAATAACAATATGGGGAATAGATAGGGAGGTGGATTTGACACAGAGAGAGATTAGCCATGATCTGATTGAATGGTGGAGCAGGCTTGAAGGTCTGAACTTGCCTAATTCTGCTCCTAATTTCCATGTTCCTGTTAAACAGCAGTCAACAGGTTCTGCAGCCAGGCTTGATGAAAATTTGGATAGACTAAGTTTAAATGCAAACACAGGTCAAAGGCAAACAAGGTCAAGTCAGCACTTCTGGAGGCTCGAACCAGAGGTACTTAGCCCTGACTAAATAACATTCACCGGAGCAGCGCTCCAAAAGCTCGTGCTACCAAATAAACCTGTTGGACTTTAACCTGGTGTTGTGACACTACTTACTGTGCCTACCCCAGTCCAACGATGGCAACTCCAAATCATGGCTGACCAAATAAGGACAGTATTTGTGAATTTCCCAGTTTCAGTCAGACTCTCTGGTATCGCAAATTCCTGCCATTACCTGATATGGAAAGGCACTACATACACTCTATTCATCTAAGGATGGACACCTAGGAGGCCCTGGTATTCTCCATGGATGGAATTGGTAACCCCATTGGGTGCTATGATTACTGCCAATTGATCTTGTTGGCAATTTAATCTCTTGGCTCCCTGAGCAGTCTAGGATAGATGCCATCAAGCCCTGGGGATTTGTCTGTCTTAATGTTTCCTAGAAAACCTAACATTTCCTCCCTTGTAATTGAGATCTTCTCTAACGGGTCAACACATCCCTCTGAGAGACTCCCAGTCAACACATCCCTCTCCTTTGTAAATGCTGATGCAAAGTATTCATTTAGGATCTCACCTACTTCCTTGGGCTCTAAGCATAATTCCCTCCTTTGTCCCTGAGAGGTCCGATTTTTTTCCCCTGACAACTCTCTTGTTCCTAACGTATGAATAAAATGCCTTAGGATTCTCCTTAATCCTGTCTGCCAAGGGCATTTTATGATCCCTTTTAGCCCTTGCACACAAAAAAACACTTGAACTCCCACTTAATTATTTTACTAGCACTTAGCTCATAATCTTAAAACCATTTTACCATAAGATATAATCAACATTCATAGAACCATCATAGAAATCCTACAGAAGGAAGCCATTTGGCCCATTGAGTCTGCACTGACTACAAATCCCACCCAGGCCCTATCCCCATAACACAACGTATTTACCCTGCTAATCCCCCTGGTACTAAAGGTCAACCTAACCTACACATCTTTGGAGTGTGGGAGGAAACCCATGCAGACATGGGAAGAATGTGCAAAACCCGCATAGACAGTGACACTAGCTGCAAATCGAACCCAGGTCCCTGGCGGTGTGAGGCAGCAGTGCTAACCACTGTGCCACCAGGCCACCCATTCCCAATAACTAACAAGCTACTGGGGTAGCATGGTGGCACAGTGGTTAGCACTGCTGTCTCACAATGTCAGAGACCCGGGTTCAATTTCGGTCTCTGGTGGCTGTCTATGTGGAGTCTGCACATTCTCCCCATGTCTGCATGGATTTCCTCCGGGTGCTCTGGTTTCCTCCCACACTCCAAAGATGTGCAGGTTAGGTTGATTGGCCATGCTAAATTGACCCTAGCGTCAGGGAGATTAACAGGATAAATATGTGGGGTTATGGGAATAGACCCATGGTGGGATTGTTGTCAGTGCCTCCTTCTGTGCTGTAGGGATTCTACAATTCTATGAAATTGCAAATCGGCTCATGTCCTTTATTTTCACCATGAGTAAACATGTTTTTTCAGAAACTGGTCAAAGAGTCTAATTTCCAGGCAACAACTGGTTAGGCCACAGCTAGTGTATTGTGTGCAGTTCCAGGATCCACATGATAGCAGTAATGTGTAAGGTGCAGAGGAGATTTACCAGGATGTTGCCTGGGCTGGAGAGCTTTAGTTATGAAGAGTTTGGAGAGACGAGGGTTGTTTTCCTTGGAGCTGAGATGACGACAGTGATGTGGAGGGTAGGGTCGGGGGGATGATGGAACATGATATAGATGTATAAAATTATGACTGGCAGCAATAGACCAGACAGGAACAAGCACTTCACCTTGGTCGAGGGATCAATGGCCTTGGGGGCATATAAATTTAAGGTAAGGAACAGGAGGTTTAGAGTGGATGTGAGGAAATACTTTTTCACCCAGATGGTGGTGGGAGTCTGAAACTCATGGCCTGAAAGGGTAGTTGAGGCAGTGACAATACTGTGCCTTCAAAAAATGTATTTATACCCAGGTTTTGGTGAAGGGTATGTTAATGAGCCCACTCTGTTTAATCGGTGCTGATCTGTCCGCTAGGCAGCCCACATGTTGAGAATGTAGAAGAATAATTGATCCTAGATGTTGGTGTGTTTGTTCTAGTCTGAGCTAATGCAGTTTTATTTATTTTTTGTGTGTCCTCTGGAATTTCAGTGGAGGCTTTGATTAGGTTCCGGGGAGGCAGTGGCGAAGTGATACTGTTACTGGACTAATAATCCAGAGATCCAGGATGATGCTCTGAGGATCTAGGTTCAAATCCCACCACAGCAGATGATGAAACATGAATTCAATAAAAATCTGGAATTAAAAGTCTAATAGCCAAAAAGATTGGTTTGATTGGCAAAGGCCACATCATGTGCTAATGGAAAGAGTTATGCTTACACAGATAAGCAGGCAGTTGTCTGCAAGGAGCAGGAGCTCTTTTTTCTCTCTCTTTTTCTCTCTGGAGACCACAGTTTGGGACCTGCTAGGAAATACGTATCTCTCTCTAGAGGTGTTATGGAGGTTTGAAGACTAGCAGCCCACATACCACCTGTAAGCCTGTTATTTGATAACTGATTTTGAAGAGGACTATTGTTTGAGTTGGAAATAATAGAGATAGGCTGGCAGGTAATAAGTATATTTTGCCATGTTTAAGTATTTCAGTTGGTATAAATTATGCTCATTATTTTTGTTACAGTTAATCTGTATTATTAACCTGTATTGAAAAAGGGGCTACAGAACCCTAAGGTGGGAAGAACTCCCACCAACAGAACAAAAAAGGGATGAGCCAGTTTGGGGCAGTGGGGCCTTTTAATGAAGATATGAGAGTTTGATACTAAATATAGAATGTTTCCATTCTTGCTTAAAGGCAAATAAGGTAGATGGTAAACTCACAGAGCCCGATTTTACCATATATTGATTCTAAGTGCTGAATCTGGGTGCAATTCAGATCCAACTTGGAAAAATGCTCTCAGGTGCCCCCAGATACGCACTTGGCCTGAAAAGAAAATCGCAAGTCTGAATTGTGCTGTTGGGGTCGGGGTGGGGGGCTCATTGCGCCCGAATCGCTGCAGCTCCGATTGGAGCCTTCAACTACGCATGCAGAGTTAAAAAGACTGAGAAATGTGGTGGAACAGAGAGATCTTGGCGTTCATATCCACAGATCTCTGAAGGTTGCCACTCAAATGGATAGAGCCGTGAAGAAGGCTTCTAGTGTATTAGCATTTATTAACAGGGTGTTTAAGTTTAAGAGCCATGGGGTTATGCTGCAACTATACCGGACCTTGGTGAGACCACGTTTGGAATACTGTGTGCAGTTCTGGGCACCTCACTATAAGAAGGATGTGGAAGCATTGGAGAGAGCGCAGAGGAGATTTACCAGGATGCTGCCTGGTTGGAGTGTAGGTCTTATGAAGAAAGGTTAAGGGAGCTGGGGCTTTTCTGTTTTGAGTGGAGGAGGATGAGAGGTGACTTAATAGAAGTCTATAAGAACATGAGGGGGATAGAGTGGACGTTCAGAGACTATTTCCCTTGGGTGGATGTAGCTATTACTAGGGGGCATAACTATAAGGTTCATGGTGAGAGATATAGGAGGGATGTCCGAGGTAGATTCTCTACTCAGAAAGTGGTTGGGATGTAGAATGGACTGCCTGCTGTGATAGTGGAGTCGGACACTTTAGGAACTTTCAAGCAGTTATTGGATAAGCACATGGAACACGTCAGAATGATAGGGAGTAAGATAGCTTGATCTTGGGTTTGGACATAGCTCGGCACAACATCAAGGGCCGAAGAGCCTGTACTGTGCTGTACTGTTCTATGTTCTTTGAAAAACGCGCTCCTGTCATATCGCACATGAGCCACAAAAAGCGGATAAAGTGGCCCAGGAGCAAAAAGCGGGAGTGATGGCCCCCACAGACATTGCCCCACCCCCACAACATAACTTGTCCCCTATTTCACCCCCCTCACCCCATGCTGCCTAGACTTATTGTGACCCCCACCGATCGCCCACAGAGTAGCAGTGGACCTCCCTTGCCCCATCTCCCCCCTCCCCCCCAACTCAAAACCAGAAAACAATCTGGCCTCCCTCCCCACCAACCCCCCCCCGCCCCAATCAACACCACAAGATGGTCAGGCCTCCCTCCTAACCCTGGCTTCCCACAGAAAATGATCAGACGTTCTCCCCAACCCGACCAGACAACGATCTGCCCTCCCTCCTCCTCCCTCACCCGCACCCCCCACCAAATGACAGAATGATCGGGCCTACCTCCCCCTCCCCACAGACAATGATCTGGCCTCCCTCCTCATCTTCACGCACTCCCCCTCCACCCCAACCAGAGAATGATTGGGCGTCCCCCTCCCACACCCCACCACCACCACTACCACCACAGAGCGACCTAGCTCTTTCTCCCCCACGCACCAGAGAATGATCTGGCATTTCCCCCCACCCCCCGGCCCCCACCAAAGGATGGTAGGGCCTCCCTCCTGCCTCCACCACCTGCCACTCCCCAACCAGAGAATGATCTGGCCTTCTCCTCCTCCCCACTTACCCCACCAGGGAACGATCTGGCCCGCCTCCTTCCCTGAAATTGGACAGGCAAACGCGATGGTAGAAGGGGAAATGCAGGTAAGATTGAGCGTCCAGCTCAATCACGCCCATTTCAGGTGCGGTTTGGATCGAGGCCATTTTTGGGCCTTGATAAAGTGGGCATCTGTGTGGACACAGGCACAGATTGCACTAATCGCCTAATGCCCGACTTTACCAAGTTTTTGTAAAATCAGCCCCACAGTAGCAGTTTTAAGTAATATGAGGAGTAAAATGTTTGTGACGTTAAGAAGCCTCAACCTGAGAAACCCACATTGAAAAACCTAACAGAGTTGTGCAAAGCACCAAGGAATCATTATGCCCCAAAGCCACTTATGATAGCAGAACCATTGTATCCCTACAGTACAGAAGGAGCCATTTGGCCCATTGAGTCCGTATCAGCCACAATCTCACCCAGACCCTATTCACACAACTCCAATCATTTACCCTCTAATCCCTGATTTCATACAGAATGCAATTGGAGGATGAGTCCATTGTGCCATTTGTGGCAGTGTTAAAGAGACAAACTGAGCACTACAAATTTGGCATTTTCCTACAGGATGCCTTGAGGCTATTTGGTGCATTAGCTTCGCAATGAAGTGCTACAATGGAAACTACTGACAAAAGAAGGTTTTTTGTGAAAGCCACAAAAGTGGCTTTTGAGATAGCTACTCCTATGGAACTCCTGCAAATGAAGCAGCATAGTTGGGTGTCAGTACCACAGTACACTAAGTTGCCAAAGCGCAACATAACGTAAACCCTGCTGAAGTGAACCACTGCTGGCGGGAGAAGAGGCTAGCAGGCCTAAAGACTTCAGTCCCAGGCCCTCTAATAAGATTTAAATGAGGATTACAATATTCAAATCAGCTTTGCACCGGTTACTGACACAGAGCTGACGACACTGGACATCTGGCGGCTAGAGACGCATGGAGGCTGTGGCACCCACTGCGAAGCCTTTTAAATGTCTTCTGCTTATGTCTCCTGACTGGGATAATCGCCATCCCACATGTTGGACTCATGAATCTCAATCCTGCTGATGTAAATGGGTGGGCCATTTTGCCTAATATCGTAGGGCGTAATTACAAGGGATCGGAGGGACCTAACTGAAAAATAGGTACAAGATGTATGCCACAAGCCAAAGGGGTGACAGGGTGTCCGCTGAATTTGCAGAGGATGCAGAAGAATCAAAATCAACAGAACTCTGACTAAATATATTGTTGGTTTGAGGAGAAGCTGATAGATTCTGGGTCCTTCCCAAGATAGAAGGGAAGGTAGTCAAAATGGAAGTAGATACAGGGACAGTGTTATCACCAATTCCAGACTCAGTAAACAGAGACAAGTTGAAACACTGCCATTAAAGTCTTTAAAAATCACCTTACATACTTACTTGAACCAAGTGGTGCCGCTAAGAGGATATATACTAGTATACGTACAACTGAGGGGCCAGTGTATGGAACTCCTGTTGTATGTGGTCAAACCCTGTCGTGTTTGGCCTCTCCTGCTGCAGAAATTAAAATTAAACTGGTGTGTGATAAATAGGCAGGTGGATTTGAGGCCAAGTTTACAGGATATCCTGGACAGATATAATGATGTATTCAAGAGGACTCTAGATGAGATGAAAAGGGTCGAGATTAAGATTCAACAAAAGTCAGAAACTCATCCAAGAAGTCTGAAGGCACAACTGGTGCCATACACCACTCAGTCAAAATTGGAGGCCAAATCAAAACATGAGCTTGAGGGCATTGGAAGCAGTCACAAGCAGTGAATGGGTCACCCCAATTGCAGTACTGATGGCATGGTAAGAATCTGTGCAGACTTCAAGGTAACCGTTAACCCTGCACTGTATGCAAATCAATACACACTTCCTCTTATTAAGGATCGACAGGATTGACAGGAAGGAAGAAGTTTTTGAAGATGGACTTGTCTCAGGCCGAACTTCAAATGGGGGTCACAGAAGAGTCCCAACCACCCTTGAAGATAATAATTCTTCCGCTACAAGCATCTTCCAGAGGGCAATGGACTAAATTCCAAGTGGGCTACCTGGGGTCCAGTGTTACCTGGACGATATTTCTTCCAGGAAAGAGCATTTGAAGAGCCTTGAAGAACCCTCAGAAGAGCAAGAGCATGGCCTGAAAGTAAACAAAAAAAATGCAAATTCTTTAAAGATTCGATTGAATACCTAGGCCATGTCATTGATAGTATGGAAGTACATAAGGGACCCAAGAAAATGGAGGCCATCATGACAGAATGTATTGCAACTGCGATCACTCATGGGATTGTGACAAGTTTGTTTCAGATTTGGCCACTGTACTGAAACCTTTTACAGACTGTTTGGTAAAGGCCGACCATGGAGATGGACCCAGGGATGTGAGGAGGCTTAATGGGAGGTAAGAGATGCCTTACAAAGGTCAGAAGTGCTAACCCATTTCACCTGAAGTAGTTACTGCAATTAGCCTGCAATGCCTCGCCTTCTGGGGTTGGCACTGTATCGTCACACATATTGTCCAGTAGAGAAGAAAAGCCCATCAGCTTTGCATCAAGATCTTCAAAAGGCAAAATATGCTCAGGTCAAGTTGAAGGGGTTAAGGATTGATTTTGGGGTGAAGAAATTCTTCTCTTTCCTACAGGGCTGGAATTCTTTTGCTGTTAACCAAGGCCACTTATCACCATCTTCGGTCCATACAAAGGAACACCGTCTATAGCAGCAGCATGTTTACAACAATGGGCCCTGGTTTTTGATTTGATTTGATTTATTATTGTCACATGTCACATGAAAAGTATTGCTTCTTACACTATTGCACTACACAGACAAAACATACCGTGCATTGAGAAGGAAATGAGAGACTGTAGAATGTAGTGTTACAGTCATAGCTAGGGTATAGAGAAAGATCAACTCAATGCAATGTAGGTCCATTTAAGTCTGATAGCAGCAGGGAAGAAGCTGTTTTTGAGTCAGTTGATACGTAACCTCAGACCTTTTTATCTTTTTCCCGAAGGAAGAAGGTGGAAGAGAGAATGTCCAGGGTGCGCGGAGTTCTTAATTATGCTGGCTGCTTTGTCAAGACAACAGGAAGTGTAGAAGAGTCAATGAACGCAAGACTGGTTTACATGATGGATCGGGCTACATTCACAACCTTTCGTAGTTCCATGCGGTCTTGGGCAGAGCAGGAACCATATCAAGCTGTGATACAACCAAAAGAATGCTTTTTATAGTCCATTTGTAAAAATTGGTGAGATTTGTAGCTGACATGTCAAATTTCCTTCATTTTCTGAAAAAGTAGAGGCGTTGGTGGGCTTTCTTAACTATAGCGTTGGCATGGGGGGGCCTTCATTTTGTTGACATTGAGGGAGAGATTATTGTTGCCTCACCAGTTCACCAGATTCTCTATCTCATTCCTGTACTCTGCCTCATCATTGTTTGAGATTCGACCCACTATGGTGGTGTCGTCAGCAAACTTGAAAATCTAATTGGAGGGGGATTTGGCCACACACAGATGTATAATAAGTACAGTAGGGAGCTGAAAACAGAGCCTTGTGGGGCACCGGTGTTAAGGATGATCGTGGAGGAGATGTTGTTGCATATCCTTACTGATTGTGGTCTGTGCGTTGGGAAGTTCAGGATCCAGTCGCAGAGGGAGGTGCTGAGGCCCAGGCCTATGGAGTTTGGAGATGAGTTTCTCAGCATACTCCCATGACATACAGTACAGACAATCCGAATGGCATGGCAATGCTGATGTGTTTTCAAGGCTGCCTCTTGCTGTTAGAACAATTGTTTCTAATTATCATTTGAAAATCTTGTATTTCACATACTTGATAAAGTACCACTATTCTCAGCCTAAGTTCAAAAGAAACTATTCAATATTCAATCAAGTAATGGATTTAGTCTTAATGAGGGAAAACTCTTCATAGAAATCAGCCTGATTTGCAAACGATCAAGGAGGTGGGAATTGTTTGTAATGGACAGATGTCTCTTGTGGGGTATGAGGGTGGTTATTCCTCCCACATTATGTAGATCAAGGGCACCTAGGTGTGGTGCAGAAACAAGAGATTGCCAAGAGTTAGTTTTGGTGGCCATGCATTGACTCCCAGAATGAAGAGAAGGCAGGTGCTTGTGAATTTTGCCCTCTAGTATGGAAATCACCACAGTTGTTGCCCCTCCATCCATCGCAATTGACTGAAGTTCCTTGACAAAGGATCCAAGTAGACTTTGCACATCTTGTGGAAGAAAAGATGCTTTTGAGGTAGTCGATGGCCACTCAAAATAGAATTAGCACTTATGAAGTCAGCATCTGCAGAGGCGATTGTTGGGAGACTCGATGAGTTGCTTGCTCAATTACAATGGTCAAATAGTGAGCAACAATAGCCACAAGGAATTTGAGGCAAAGGAATTTAAGGACTACCTCGACCACCAAGGAGTCTGATAGGTGAAGTCGGCTCCATATCACCCTACAACAAATGGCCAGAACGAAATAGTTGTCCAGGCTTTAAGACAGGTGCTTAAGGTTTTCAAAGGGGACTGTTCCCTTGGAAGGTAAATGATTTATTCTAAAGCACGTTGCCAATAAGCCTCATGCAATGACCCAACATTTCCCCGCATCGTAGATGTTTGGCCGCAGATTGAGAACTAATTTTGATCTGATGCAGCCGGAGGAGAAGCAAGGTGGTAACAAAGAACCAAGAGCAGATGACCCAAAGTACAGGGGAATCAAGGAAGTTTAGGAAGGAAGAAACCATGTTGGCGAGGAACTACATGGCAGGGAAAAAATGGGTTCCTGCAACAGTGGTGGCTCAGACAGGGTCAGTGTCATATACTGTACAGACCCAATATGAATGGCTCTGAGCAGAGACACACTGATCAGCTGGTGAACACTCCATATCAAACCAGGGAAGTCTTCTCCGGCCTGGAATTGTTGCAAGAAGAGCCAGGGGAAACAACTGAGTCTCGTGTTCCTGAAACTGAAGGAGTTCTGACCAGAGAGAAAAGCTGGCAGAAGCTACTGATGACTGTAACTAGGCAAGCAAAGAAGCTTGAGAGCTTCTAGAAATGCAGGGAGGAATGCCTGAGAAGACTTCGGAAGCAACAACACTGTTCATCCAAGAACTGTTGTCCTCCAGATAGATGAATTATGTCTATCTAGACTTTAAATGGATGTTAATATTACTCACAGTTGATGTTAATGTTTATGATTTTGCATGGAGTTGAATCACCAATCTGAGAGAGATTGCATTGTGTGTGGGGTCCATATTGATGTTGTTGGCAAGCGGCTTCTTCGTGAGAAAAATTTAACACTGGAATCTGCTATCAGCATCCATAATACTGAATGAGCAGTCAGGAAGAAGCAGCAAAGAGCTAAGTTGGAAACAGAGGTTTTTGTGGTACAGGGCACACCCTGCCCCAACTGTGCTGGCCATCACTCACAGAACAGAATTGCATGTTTGGCATTTGGTAAATGCTGCATATCCAAGCCACATCAGCCTACTTAAGCCATCAGCCACATCGCAGCCAGTCACTACTTCAGGGTTCGGAGCATGAACAAGGTAAACAAATTGGAGCTCAATCACAGCAACCAAACCACTGAGTCTCCAACAACACTCTACTGTAAGAGTGTTAATACCATTGTGAGAAAATGAGATTTTTACCATGACAAACATTGCCTACAGCAATACAAAGCTAACAGTGAATACCGACATTGGAGCAAAGTGCAATACTGCCCAGACAGATGTTGCAAAAACTGACTCATATGCAGTACCAGATCCTAATGCTCAACTGGACTTTATGGCATATGGCAGACAAGCTACCTGTATGGAAGATGCGATCACTTTGCACTGCATGCATCCAGTTTCATGTCATTGACCAAAATGTAAGCCATTCCTGGGCCTTTGGGACAGCTGGGGCTGTCCAGATGTACGCACTATGCAACACCAGGTCCTGGCAATTATTGAAAATAAAGATGTATTCAACTGCGAAATCACTGGGAAGCTCCCTGCAATATATCATATGAGGCTCGATGACTCAGTATCAGCCATGGCTCCAGGAAAGGTCCCCCTAGTAATAAAACAGAAGGTAATGGATGAGCTGGACTGGAGATGACAACACTGACAACATAGCCCCATGGATGAGGCCACAGAGTGGGTTTCAGAAATGGTGCTGACAGTAAGGAAAGACAGCATGGTCAGGATTTGCATCGACTCAGTCCAAATAAACACTGCGCTGCTCAGACCTCATTACCCAATGAAAACGGTTGAATAGGTTCTAGCAAACATACCCAAAGCTATGGTCTTCAACATTGTTTAAATTAAAGCTGTATAACAATGTCCACCGGCAGTGAAGTGTTCCAACGGTGCATGGAGCAACTTTTTTCATATCAACCATGTGAAATCGTTGTCAATTACATTCTGGTCTGACAGACGAATTTTTCCACTTATTAGAGGGTTCAAAAACCAGTGGGCATAGACTTAAGGTAAGGGGCCAGAGATTTAGAGGGATTTAAGGAAAAATGTTTTCGCTCAGAGCACAGTGAAAATCTGGAATTCACTGCCTGAATGGGTGGTAGAGGCATAAACCCTTAACAGTTAAGAAGCACTGTGATGAGAACTTGAAATGCCATGGCGATTTTTCCCAAAAACTTTCTAAGTGACAAAATGGAGAGAATGATGAAGTGATTTGAGTGCTCGGCATTGCCCTCTTTCAAAAAATAGTGCACTGAAAAATTGCATTGAAAGAGCCCCTGCGCCGTTATGGTGGCTCCAGACTCATGATTCACCTCAGATAGGTGCAGCTGTGCACTGTTAAGCAGGGGGAGCTACAATTAAACACCAATGATGCACCCACAGCAGTCACTCCTGGAAGATGGCAGTATGTAGGCCACCTCCGCAGTTTAGGGAGGAAGAGCTTGAATGGCATGGAAGACTGGTGGCCCATCTTGTTCTCCTGAGAGGGCAGATGACCCAGAAGTTGGAACAGCAATGTATCCTAGGATAAGGTGGCTGCAGCAGCCAATGTCTGCACAGAGGACCAGTGGCCAGTGCCATAAGAAAATGAAAGACCCTATTCGGGCAGCAAAAGTGAGTGTCCATCTCATCCTGTCTGCTGCCCAGACTCCGCATCGTCCTCAAACCCCTCTGAAACTACTTCCCCCAACAAACTCAGCCTGTTGAGGCACAGTACCAAACTATGCCATCCTGCCCCCAACTTTCTAGCCATCAGGCTCTCAATTGCCCCTTTTTGTTTCTACAGGATAAGATGGCACTTGAGCAAAGGGAACCAGAGAAGACTGGTGGAGGCATCCTCAAGCTGTGTCCCTGACCCCCTTTGAGAAACGAGCTATGGAGCACTCGGGGGAGGAAACTGACAGAGCCAGACTGACAGATTGGCATGCGCCACAGAAGACAGCAGCCACAAAACATTCATCCATACGACTTTTCTCAAGTAAGTTGCAATCAGCCCAGATACCTGTCCCTTCCTTGCACTGAAGCATGCGTCTTCTTTTGTAGAAAAAAAACCCGATGAAGCTGAGTGCTCAGGAGTTGGCGCCCACGCTGACTGCCTCCACCACCAGAGTGGTCTAGGCAGCAAAACTGCATCTTCAGCAGGCCAATGCATTTTTTAAAGATGGTTCAGGTGGTAGTGTTATCCCAATGAAGGATTCAACTTAAATGTGTAGTTGCGGAATCATTCATACCACCCATGCCAGCAGACAATCACAGCACCCAACACAAGACTAGCTCACTGGATGAGTTATTGTGGATGCAAGAGCAGGTCAGATCTCACTTCCTGACCTCTGAAGCTTGTTTACCATCTACAGGCACATGTAAAGAGAAAGACATTGGCAAAATCTAATGTTGGAGTCTTACTGTCAGAAAGGGGAGAATTCATAATGAGCCACAAAGAAATGGCTGAGGAACTAAATTTGTACTTTACTCACATTTTCCTTTGTGAAGATTGAAGCAATGTACCAGAGGTTCTGAGACAATTTTCGTGAGGAGCTGAAGGATTAGTAGCAATGATTTTGGGGTAACTGATGGGATTGAAGGCAGATAAATCTCCTGGACTTGATAACTACACCCCAGAGTGCTTAAGGAAGTAGCCCTGGAAATAGTGGAACCATTAGTAGTCATTTTCTAAAATTCTTTAGACTTTGCGCTGGATCCTACAGTTTAACCAGTAGCTAACGTAAGCCCACTATTCAAAAAGAGAGGTCGAAAGAAAACAGGAATCTATAGACAACTGAGCCTAATATCAGTACTAGGGAAGATTTTCAAGGACTCTAGCATCTAGAATCCATAATCAAGGATATCCTAACTCAGCATTTGGAAAG
Source organism: Carcharhinus amblyrhynchos (assembly GCF_965287045.1). Lineage (NCBI taxonomy): Eukaryota > Metazoa > Chordata > Chondrichthyes > Carcharhiniformes > Carcharhinidae > Carcharhinus > Carcharhinus amblyrhynchos. Next base: position 54,406,486 of record NC_137339.1, on the reverse strand, counting down.
CAATGGTATAATTAGACAATGTCAACATAGACTTACAAAGAGGAAGTCATGCTTGATCAATCTATTGGGATTCTTTGAGGATGTAACTAGTAGCATTGATGAAGAACTGGTGGATGTGGTTTATTTAGATTTTCAGAAGACTTTTGGCAAGATCACAATGTAAAGTTAGAGCACGTGTAATTGTGGCTAGTTTTTTGAGATGGATAGAAAGCTGGTTAGCAGATAGGAAGCAAAGAGTTGGCATAAATGGGCTGATTGGCAGGCAGTGACTAGTGGGGAACTGCAAGAATCTGTGCTAGTTTACATTATGTATCAATGATTTGGAAGAGGGAACTAAATGTATGATCTCCAAATTTGTAGATGATACTAAATTGTGTGGGAGGATGAGCTGTGAGAAGGATGCAGAGATTCAGCAGAATTTGGACAGGTTGAGTGAATGGCCATATGCATGGCAGATGCAGTACAATGTGGATAAATATGAGGTTATCTACTTCAGTAGCAAAAATAAGATGGCAGATGACTATGTGAATGGGTGCAAATTGAGAGAGATAGATAGTCAGTGAAACCTTGGTATCCTTGTGCATATAAGCTGAAAGTAAGCGCACAGGTATAGCAAGCAAAGCAGTAAAGAAGGCCCATTGTTACTTACCACTAACTCCTGGTAACCAAACTGAGTGAACATGCCATCATGCCTGTCCAGGTTGCCTCCATGGTAGTTGTTTTATAAGTTTATAAGGTATAGAAGCAGAATTAGGCCATTTGGCCCATCGAGTCTGCTCCACCTTTCAATCATGACTGACATGCTCCTTGTCCCCATAACCCTTCAACCGATTACCAATTAAAAATCCATCTAACTCCTCCTTAAATTTACTCACTGTCCCAGCATCTACCACACTTTGGGGTAGCAAATTTCACATATTCACAACCTTTAGAAGTAGCTTCTAAATAGGCCTAAACTGTTCAATCTCTGTCTTTATATGGCAAACCCCTCATCTCTGGAATCAATCTAGCGAACTACCTCTGAACTGCCTCCAATGCCACTATATCTTTCCTCAAATAGGGGGACCAAAAGTCTGCACAATTCTCCAGGTGCGATCTCACCTTGCATACAACGTCTTGTATAGTTGCAACAATACTTCCTTACCTTTATATTTTATTCCTTTAGCTATAAATGTCAACTTTCCATTCGCTTTATTATTCGCTGTACCTGCATGTTAGTTTTCTGTGACTCATGAACAAGAACACCCAGACCCCTCTGCACTGGAGCACCCCAAAGTCTCTCCCCATTTAGATAATAAGTCGTCTTCCCATTTTTCTGACCAAAATGCATGACCTCACACTTATCCATGTTAAACTCCATCTGCCATATCTATATCCATTTGTGGGGTTCTTATTTCCTCATTGCAACTTACTGTCCCACCTATTTTTGTCATCTGCAAATTTGGCTATAGAGCTTTCTATCCCTGTATCCAAGTCATTAATACAGATTGTAAATAGCTAGGGCCCAAGGACCGAACCTTGTGGCACCCCACTGGTAAATTTTTGCCATTTAGAAAAAAGACATTTATCCTGACTCTTTGTCTTCTGTCCATCAGCCAGTCACCTATCCAAGCTAATAAATTACCCCTAACCCCATGTGATATAACCTTGTAAATTAACCTTTTGTGTGGTACCTTCTCAAACGCCTTCCAGAAGTCCAGATATACTACACCTACAGGATCCCCATTATTCATTTTGCATTATTTATACATCTACACTTTCTCCCCATAACCTTTAATTCCCTTGTCTGTCAAAAACCTATCTACCCGTGACTTAAATATATTTAGCGAGGTAGCCTCCACCACTTCAAATGGCAGAGAATTCCAGAGATTCACCACCCTTTGAGTGAAGAAGTTCCTCCTCAACTCCATTCTAAACTGCGCCCCCCCTTATCTTGAGGCTGTGCCCTCTAGTCCTGCTGTCCTTTCTCAGCAGGAAGAATCTCTCTACCTCTACCCTATCCATCCCTTTCATTATCTTATACATCTCTATAAGATCCCCCCTCAGCCTTCTAAACTCCAACGAGTACAGACCCAGTCTATTTAGTCTCTCTTCATAGTCCGACCCCCTCATCTCCGGTATCAGCCTAGTGGACCTCCTCTGCACTCCGTCCAAGGCCAAAATATCCTTGCGCAAGTGCAGCGACCAAAACTGCAAACAGTACTCCAGCTGCGGCCTCACCAGTGCCCTGTACAGTTGCAGCAAGACATCCCTGCTTTTATATTCTATCCCCCTCGCTATAAAGGCCAGCATTCCATTCGCCTTCTTGATCACCTGCTGCACCTGCAGACTGGGTTTTTGCGACTCATGCACAAGGAATAGAAGTTTACAAAATGTTGAGAGGAATAGATAGGGTGGACTCTCAGAGGCTATTTCCCCGGTTTGAAATGGTCACTACGAGAGGACACAGATTTAAGGTGCGGGGAGGGAGGTTCAGAAGTGATGTTAGGGGTAAGTTTTTCACTCAGAGGGTGGTGAGTGAATGGAATCGGCTGCCGTCAGTGGTGGTGGAGGCGAACTCGCTGGGGTCTTTTAAAAGACTTCTGGATGAGTATATGGGGTTTAATGAGATTGAGGGTTATAGATAGGTCTGTAGGTTGGTAGGTGATGTGGTCGGCGCAACTTGTGGGCCGAAGGGCCTGTTTGTGCTGTAGTGTTCTATGTTCTATGTTCTAAGGAACCCCAGGTCCCTCCGCACCGTAGCATGCTGCAGCTTTTCGCCCTTTAAATAGTAATCCCTCCTACTATTATTTCTGCCAAAGTGGATAACCTCACATTTGCTAACATTGTACCCCATCTGCCAGTTCCTCACCCACTTGCTCAGCCTATCCAGATCCCTCTGCAGACTTTCCACACCCTCCGCACAATTTGCTTTTCCACTCATCTTTGTGTTATCAGCAAATTTCGTTACCCTACACTCCACCCACTCCTCCAGATTATCTATATAAATGGTAAATAGCTGAAGCCCCAGCACCAATCCCTGCGGCACTCCACTAGTCACCAACCGCCAACCAGAATAGCACCCACTGATACCAACTCTCTGCCTCCTATTAGACAACCAATCCTCTATCCACGCTAACACCTTACCTCCAACTCCATGCACCCTAACTTTCTGAAGCAACCTTTTGTGCGGCACCTTATCAAATGCCTTCTGAAAATCGAGAAACACCACATCCACCGGTTCCCCTCTGTCTACCACATTAGTCACATCCTCATAGAAGTCCAATAAATTCGTCAAACACGACTTCCCCTTAACGAATCCGTGCTGCGTCTGCCCTATCAAACCATTCTTTTCTAGGTGCCTCGCTATTTCTTCTTTGATGACGGATTCAAGCATTTTTGCAACTACAGACATTAAACTAACTGGCCTATAATTCCCTGCCTTTTGCCTGCTACCTTTTTTAAACAGCGGCGTAACATTAGCTGTTTTCCAATCTTCCGGCACTTCCCCGGAATCCAGCAAAGTTTGGTAAATAATCACTAAGGCATCCACTATCACCTCTGCCAATTCCTTCAGAACGCTGGGATGCATTCCATCCGGTCCTGGGGACTTGTCCACCATCAGTCCCGTTAGCCTATCAAGCACTACCTCTCTAGTGACAGTAATTGCATTCAGGCTCTCAACTCCTACCATCCTTCTATCTTTAATATCCAGTAAACTATTCGCGTCCTCCTCCGTGAAGACCGAGGCAAAAATCTTATTTAAGGCCTCCGCCATTTCCTCATCTCCCACCACTAAATCCCCCCTCTCATCCTCTAAGGGTCCAACATTCACTCTAGCCAGCCTCCTCTTCTTTATTTGTAAAAACTCTTACTGTCCTTTTTTATATTTAGTGCTAGTTTAGCTTCATCGTCTATCCTTCCTTTCTTTATCAACTTTTTAGTCATTCTTTGTTGATTTTTAAACATTCAGAGTGGCTAAAAGTAGTGGGCGAGTAGAAGATTGGGAGAGGTTTAAAAATCAACAAAGAATGACTAAAAACCTCTCCCAATCTTCTACTCGCCCACTACTTTCAGCCACTCTGAACGCATCAGCTTTTAATTTAATACTCTCCTTTATTTCCTTCGATAACAACCGCTGGTTATCCCTTCTCCTACATTCCTTCTTTACCATCGGAATATATTTCTGCTGAGCACCGAAAAAGATCTCCTTAAAGATCCTCCACTGTTCCTCAGCAGTCCTACCAACCAATCTGCGCCCCCAATCTACATTTGCCAATCCCTCTCTCATCCTATCGTACTTCCCCCTGTTCAAACAGAGGACACAGGTCTGGGACCCTACTTTCCCATCTTCCATCTGCATCAAAAACTCAACCATACAATGATCGCTCGTTCCAAGAGGATCCCTCACAACAAGATCTCTAATTCTACCTGCCTCGTTACACAACACCAGATCTAAGGTAGCTCGCTCCCTCGTTGGTTCCGTCACACACTGTTCAAGGAAACTATCCCGACAGCATTCCAAGAACCCTTCCTCAAGCCCACCGCGTCCGACTTGGGTCAGCCAATCAATATGCAGATTGAAATCCCCCATAATTATCTTCGAAGAACTGGAGCAAATTAGTCAAACTTGATTTGCCCTTTATAAAACAATGCTGACTCTGGATAGCATTTTGACTTTCCATGCTGATATTGCTTCCTTGATAATTGATTCTAACACTTTCTCAACAACAGATGTTAAACTAACTGTTCTGTAACTTCTCTTTCTTTTTGAACAAGAGCATTACATTAGCATTTTCTCATCCACTGGAATCCTTCCCATGTACAGGAACTTTTAGGATATTATAACCAATGGATCCACTATCTGTGCCACCACTTCCTTTAATATCTAGAAAGTAGGCCATCAGGGCAGGGGACTTGTCTGCCCTCAATCCCAATAGTTTGCTGAGTATCTTTTCTCTATCAATGTCAATTGTTCTAAGTTCTACTTTTTCTATTACCTCTGACTTGCCCATTCCGATAGGAATGGTACAAGTGTCCTCCACCATGGTCACAGGCAACAGTGTCTATGCCCCTAACTATACTATCCCCAATTACAACTACAATTCTTTTCTCTTCCCCCACTTGAATGGCGCCCTACACCATAGCACTGTGGTCAGTTTGCTCATCCTCCCTGCAGTCCACAGTCCCATCCACACAGGGAGCAAGAATCTCGAACCTGTTGGACAAGGACAAGCCTCCTGCAACCCTACCTTCTGGATCCCTCTACCTGCCTCACTTGCAGCCACAACCCTCCTGTCCCTGACCTCTGGTCAAATTTAAGTTAGTTAGTCTAAGGGGTGTAACTGCCTCCTGAACAACAGCGTCCAGGTAACTCTCCCCTTCCCTGATGTGTCATAGTGTCCAAAGCTCAGAATCCAGCTCATCAGCTCTGAGCTGGAGAAGGATGTGGAGGCTTTGGAGAGGGTATAGAAAAGATTTACCAGGATGTTGTCTGGTATGGAGGGCATTAGCTATGAGGAGAGGTTGGAGAAACTTGGTTTGTTCTCACTGGAACGACAGAGGTTGAGGGGCAACCTCATAGAAGTCTACAAGATTATGAGGGGCATGGACAGACTGAATAGTCAGAAGTTTTTTTTCCAAGGGCGGAAGAGTCAAATGCTGGGGGGCATAGGTTTAAGGTGCTAGGGTGAGATTTAAAGGTAATGTATGGAGCAAGTTTTTTACACAAAGGATGTGGATGCCTGGAACTCACTGACAGGGGAGATAGTGGAAGCAGACACAATAGTGACTTTTAAGGGGCATCTTGACAAATACATGAACAGGATGGGAATAGAGGGGTACAGTTCACAGAAGGGTAGGGAGTTTTAGTTCAGTTAGGTAGCATGATTGGTGCCTGTTCCTGTGCTGTAATTTTCTTTATTCTTTGTTTAATAATTGATCAGTCCCAAAATGGATCTCAACTGTGACATATTCCCTGGTCTGGGTGCCTTCATAATGACTACAAGTTTCTTAGGAGCCTTATGCAACCCCTCAACGTTGATGACATGACCCAGATACTCCACTGAGTCTTTGAAAAATTTGCATTTGTCTCTCCGAATTTGCAGACTATATTTGCGCAACCTCTTCGGCATCTCTTCAAGATTATGTAAATCTTCCTCATCTGTTTCACCTGTGATCAATATGCTCTCTAAGTAGCACTGCACCCCCTGAAGACTACAGAAATTTGGTCCATTGCCCTCTCGAGAAATGACAGGAGCCAATGTAATTCAATAAGGTAGTCATTTGGAGTGAAGCAATCCTTTTTGGTTGATAATCGTTAACGATGGTCTCTCAGCCATCCCCATTTGCAGATAAGTTTGGGAAAGATCCATTTTAGTGATTTTCTTTCCCCTAGCCAGGCCATTAAAGAGATCTTTGATAAGGGGTAACAGATACTGTTCCATGCATAAGTTTGAGTTCACCGTGACCTTAAAGTTCCCAGATAGTCTCACAGGTCCATCCATCTTCATGACCAGGATTATAGGGATGGTCCACTCGCTGGTGGCCACTGGTTGCAAAACCCCCAATTCTTTTCTCATCCTCCACTGTGGGTCAAATTGCATACAGTATTAGACAGGCTTTCATGCTTCCGGTTTCAACTGAATCTTCATCTTCACACCTTTCATCTCTTCATCAAACTATTCCAAACAATGCAGAGTAATTCTCTTTTACAAAGGGAGATATACACACCGGTCCCTCAGCTGCACCATGGTGGATACAAAACCCTGAGAACAATATTCATGGGTTTCAAGGGAAGATGGTTCAGTTTCTCTTTATATGTAGACTCCCAAATCAATGACACCACCGCCCCCATGTCCTCTGCCATCCTCACCATATTCCCTTCAAGTTTGGGTGTCACCCAAACCCTCTCTGGATTACCGTGGATTGATAGCAAATTTAGTTTAACTTTCAATCGCTCCCTTTCGTCCATGGATCCTACTGATTCCTTGTCCCCTTCAACAATGGCTACTCGCCAATTCCTCCTGGTTGTGGGGCCTGGTCAGTTCTGTTTCACTTCTTACTGGGACTCTGACGCTTTATAATTACAGGCAGAGTGACCCATTCTTCCTCAGTTCCAACACTGAGCTTCTTCCATCCAGCCACTGGTCTCCGTGTGGCCCTTTTTAACCACATTGACAATCCTCCTCAGGCTTCAATTGATTTCTTGGTGCATCTGCTATCTTGTTGCTCTCGTGCCTAAGTGTGAGGTTTCCATGGCAGCCCGTTCCATGGATACTGCAATCTCGAAAGCCTTTATAAAATGCAGCAGTGCTTTCTGAAAGAAGGCACTAAAATCAGAAAATTTTGCCAAGCTTTTGAGAGCCATGAGAAATGTAATAATGTTTCCACCCTCCAGTTGGTCCTGGTTGTAAAACCTGCACTGTTCTGCAATTTGCAACTGTTGTGGTTCCTTCAATAATCTACGTTAACGGTTTATCAGCTGGTCTTTGATTGCAGTATGTTCCTTAGGACTCTGAACGTTTTACTGCTCACAGTGCTTAAGAATACTTGGACAACAACATCATCATCAATCTTGTTCACTGTAATAGAAATATTGAATCTCTCTATGTAAGCTGACCATGCCTCGGTCTCCTCATGGAACTCTCTGACGGTCCCAAACTTCACCGCCATTTCGCCTAGGTGGCGGCAATGTTTCCCACATCAGCACCAAGAAGCCCGAAGCCTGCTCCTCCCTTGCTGTCTCTTGGCTGGCTTCCCACCTTCATGCGGCAGCCCAAAGCCACTGACTCCTGACTGCCGATTGCAGTTATCCAAAAACAACCAGATTCCTCAATTGCCCTGTCATCCCTCACGATTAGCAGTGTTGTAGTGAGTAGCTCCATTGCTGCATTCAAGTCTGAGTCCTTATTTCTTTCCTCTCCTGTCTGTCTGATGACAGTTACTGTGGCCACCATATGCTCCTGAACATTCCCCCGAAGCAGTGTACCTGCCATGGGTCCTCCGCTGGTCCAGTGTGGAGATAAACAAAAATCCTCAATCCTCCCTCACAGTTATGGAATCAAGGCACAGACTCTTGATGCCAGTGTTAAGTCTAGATTACTGGGAAGATAGTTCAAAGAAGCCACACCAAAGGCAAGCCACAGGACCAATATGGTTTATTGAAGAACTGTACTTCTCGCACTCCAGGCCTTGAATGGCTGTAGGGGAGGTTTTCCAGGTGGGTCACCCCACACCCCAGATCACCTGACCTGCCCTCTTAAAAATATTATGGCCTGCATATATAACAGAAATCAGTGAAGCATTAGTGGGATTGAGACTCAAACTCATATGCAACCCCTTAGGGGTCATCCAACGGGGCAATGCATGCAATGCGAGCACCAAGACAGCAGCGACCCCTAACCTGTGGACCCAGACAAGCCCGGGCACCCCCAAGTCTCCTGCACCCTTCCACTCCATTCTGTACCATGGCAGCAGCTGACTGCCACCTTGCACTCCAGAGGTTGGTGCTACGATGTACTCACCTCTCCTTCACCACTGCTGCACCTGAGCCATAGTCTTAAAGACCTGAATTAATTGGTTCAAGCTACAGCATTACAACCTCACTGTCATCTACAAACCTTGTAGAGAAGAACATTGATATAACCATGCAGGTACTTTCACCTCATCAAAACAAAGAACTTCAGGGTGTCCTAACGGCACATCTCACATGCATGCAGCTCTGTAAAGTCATTACAAAAGGCTGTCCCACATCCTCAAAGGAGATTCCCCATGGGCTCTGCTCTGCACATTATTCTTTATGAGAGAGAAACTAACTATACAAGATGAACTGATACTATGGTGACCAGCGATTTGTCAACCATTCTGCAGACGTACTAAACCCAGCAACTCCATCAAAGGCACCCAAGGCTGAAAGCAACCAGATACAGAGTAAAAAAATTGCTATGCCCTCAATCTATGCAAACATGCAGAAGGAAGTATCCAGGTGAGTGCCACGCAATGCACTAAAGTAACCTCTGCACCTACATGAGTTCCCGGATCTCCCATCATTGCTCAGGGTGGTGGTATTTTTGAATAGAATGATAAACAGAAATTGGCCCTAGTCGACTCATAGTCTGGTTGGTTTGAAATTGATCAGCTGCCAGGCATGAAGTGCAAGATGGTCTAAGAACCAAGAAAATTACAGCACAGGAATAGGCCCTTTGGTCCTCCAAGCCTGCACTAACCATGCTCCCCGTCTGAACTAAATTCATGGCAAGCTCAAGAGACTCTTTGCCACACAAGCAATCCCTCAGAGGATAATAACACACAACGCTCACCAGTTCATGCCCAGTGAGTTCAGAGAGTTTGCACACACGTAAAACTTTAAGCACATCCCGAGTAGTCTGCTGTACCCACAGTCCTACAACTTGGCAGAACTTGTAATGCGTTCAGCCAAGCACTTACTTAAGAAATGGGAAACACAGATTTCTACAATGCTATTCAGCCTGTGAAAAGAAACGGAATGGGCTATGCTCAATGTTTTGCTCAATGTAAACAGTTATGTGTTTTTAACCCTATTTGACTTCGTATGATGTAAATAGTTCATAATTTATGACTATTCTCCTATGTTGTTACACCTCAGTATTACCAAATGCTCAACTTAAATGGGGAAGATGTAGGTCAGGTGGATCACACGGATACTGGGATGACGTGGGTACAAAAGGGTCTTGGTTGGAGGGCAAAAGTTCTCTCCTGGGGATGTACAGGCACAAGGCTGGAATTTTACCGCCTCGCCGCCCTGCAATCAGGGGAGGCAAGGCTCATGGAATGGATTCTCCATTAGCTTCAGGCAGGATTTTATGAGTCTCTCTTGAGTGAGGTGGTAAAATAGCAGCAACAGCATTTAAAAGCTGCTTGGTATTATCAATAAGCCTTTATTGTAGTTAGTTGTCTACATAGACTTTAGCAAGGCCTTTGACAAGGTAGCACATGGTAGGTTGTTGCATAAGGTTAAATCTCACTGCATCCAGGGTGAGGTAGCTAAATGGATACAAAATTGGCTTGATGACAGAAGCCAGAGGGTGGTCGTAGAGTGTTGTTTTTCAAACTGGAGGCCTGTGACCAGCACTGTGCCTCAGGGATTGGTGCTGGGTCCACTATTATTTGTTATTTATATTACTGATTTGGATAAGAATTTAGTACGCATGATTAGTAAGTTTGCAGATGACACCAAGATTGGTGGTATAGTGGACAGTGAGGAAGGTTATCTAGGATTGCAACGGGATCTTGATCAATTGGGCCAGTGGGCTGACAAATGGCAGATGGAATTTAATTTAGATAAATGCGAGGCGATGCATTTTGGCAGATCAAACCAGGGCAGGACCTACTCGGTTAATGGTAGGGTGTTGGGGAGAGATCTATGGGCACAGGTTCATAATTCCTCCAAAGTGGAGTCACAGGTGGACAGAGTGGTGAGGAAAGCATTTGGCATGCTTGGTTTCATCAGTCAGAACATTAAATACAGGAGTTGGGATGTCTTGTTGAAGTTGTACAAGACATTGGTAAGGCTACACTTAGAATACTGTATACAGTTCTGGTCATCCTTTTATAGAAAGGATATTATTAAACTAGAAAGAGTGCAGAAAAGATTTACTAGGACGCTATGGGGCTTGATGGTTTGAGTTATGAAGAGAGGCTGGATAGATTGGGACTTTTTTCTCTGCAGCATCGGAGGTTTAGGGGAAATCTTATGGAGGTCTATAAAGCAAGCTAGTCAATACTTTCTCCCAAAGGTAGGCAAGTCTAAAACTAGAGGGCATAGTTTAAGATGAGACGGGGGAGATACGAAAGGACCCAGAGGACAATTTTTTCACACAGAGGGTGGCGAGTGTCTGTGTGGTAGGTTACAACAATTGTGAAAATGAAGGTTCCACTGTTGTCAAAAATAACTCTGTCAAGTAATGGAAAGCCATTATTAACCAGACACAGCCTTCAGTCAGGCCAACACAGGATTAACAGGATTAACAAGTATATCTAAAACCTTGTTCCATCAACATTGCATTCTAGGTTAGGACAGCAGGATGAAAACAAAGAACATGTCATCATGGCGATTATCAAATCACAAGATATGGGGACATTTTATGCTAATGAAGGATTGGTTTTCGATTGGATAAGAAAAGGCAAAAGGCTGAGCTATGATTGATGGATGTGTATGTCAATGAAAGATATGAAAAATCTCATGTTCCTGATTTGCTGCAATTGGCAATAACTGCTGAGGTATTTCTCTGTTACCCCAGAACTGCTCTGGCCATTCCACGTTGACTGTAGAGTTCTTCTTGTCCACAAGTAAGTAAAGACCTTGCATTGGAGCCTGGTGTCCAGTACTGTTTGTGTTAAGAGTCGATTTAGTGTGTCTTTAGATTACTGTAACCCAAGAGAACTCTAACATCTGGAACAAGCTGCCAGAGGTAATAGTGCGGCGGGAACAATTGTGTCTTTTAAAAAGATCTGATTAAGGATACACAGTGTGGCTTTGTAAAGGGGAAGTCTTGCCTTACGAATCTGGTAGAATTCTTTGAGCAGGTGACAAAAACGGTCGACGAAGGACGAGCCGTTGATGTCGTCTATATGGATTTCAGTAAGGCGTTTGACAAAGTCCCTCATGGTAGGTTGGTACAGAAGATTAAAGCTCATGGGATACGTGGCCAGGTATCTAGATGGGTAGAGAACTGGCTTGCAAAGAGGAGTCAGAGAGTAGTAGTGGAGGGGTCCTTTTCTAGCCGGACGTCTGTCACTAGTGGTATGCCGCAGGGCTCAGTACTGGGACCTCTTCTCTTTGTAGTGTATATAAATGACTTGGAAGAGGGAAATTTGCTGATGACACCAAGATGGCTGGATTGGCGGGCAGTGAGGAGCAGTGTCTGGCAATACAACGGGATATTGACAGGCTGGTTGATTGGGCAGATACATGGCAAATGGAGTTTAATCCGGATAAATGTGAGGTGATGCCTTTTGGCCAGAATAATGTAGGGGGGAGTTATATGATAAAGGGTAAGCCCGTAAGGAATATAGAATCGCAGCGAGACCTGGGGGTGCAAGTGCACAAGTCTTTGAAGGTGGCAGTGCAAGTGGAGAGTGTGGTGAAGAAAGCCTATGGTATGTTAGCCTTTATAGGAAGGGGTATAGAATATAAGAGCTGGAGTCTAATGTTGCAGTTGTACAGAACGTTGGCTAGGCCGCATTTAGAGTACTGCGTCCAGTTCTGGTCGCCTTACTACCGGAAGGACGCGGAGACTCTGGAGAGAGTGCAGAGGAGGTTTACCAGGATGTTGCCTGGTATGGAAGGACTGGGGTATGAGGAAAGATTGAAGAAATTGGGGCTCTTTTCCCTTGAAAGATGGCGACTGAGGGGGGATCTAATAGAGGTATATAAGATTATGAAGGGAATAGATAGAGTAAACAGAGGTAAGCTATTTCCTACGATAGAGACACATAGGACAAGGGGCCATGGGCTTAAGGTGAGGGGGGAGAGGTATAACACAGATATTAGAGGGAGGTTTTTCACACAGAGGGTAGTGAGGGTATGGAATGCTCTGCCAAGTAAGGTGGTGGAGGCAAACACGCTAGAGTCATTTAAGAGTAACTTAGACAGGCACATGACTGGGTTGGAGATGGGTGGATATACGAGATTGTTTTAAATAAGGGTCATTAGCATTGGGGCGTCCCTGGTAAGGTAAATGGATATGTACAACAATAATGTTTTTTTTTCTCTTTTCATTCATAGGTTTTAAGTCGGTCTGCCTTGTGTCCAACGAGGGGCATACACACGATGGGTCGTACTTGGGCTGCTCTTGGTTGTTCGAGATTGGCCTTGTGCTTCAGGTCATTAGTGTGTGCCTAAACTAGACCAGATACTGGGCAAGACGACAGCTCAGTGACTATCACTGATTGCTGTGCAGACACATGGATTTGGGCCAGTGTCTGTGGGAGTTTGCGCATTCTCCCCATGCTTGCGTGGGTTTTCTCCGGGTGCTCCGGTTTCCTCCCACACCCCAAAGATGTGCTGTTAGGCTGATTGGCAGTAATAAATTGTCCCTAAATTAGTTTCCCTCAATGTGGATGGCCATAAAACATTAGACAAGATGGAGGCGCGGGCTCGTTGGGCCGAAGGGCCTGTTTCCCAGGCTGTTTTTGTTCTTTGTTCTTAAGTGTTTAGACAGTTACATGGGTAAGATGGGTACGGATGGACATGAGCTAAACACAAGTAATTATGACTATAGTTAGGGGCTAAATAAAGGGACGGCATGGACATGCTGGGCCAAAGGGCCTGTTTCCATGTTATAAACTTCTATGGTTCTAGTTCCTGGTCACCAGTTATTGCAACCCAATAGTTCCATACTATTGTCTGTGTGGAGCTTGCACATTCTTCCTGTGTCTATGTGGGATTCCTCTGGGTGCTCCGATTTCCTCACACAGTTCAAAGATGAGCAATTATCCCTTATTATCCCAAGATGTGTAAAATAGATGGATTAGCCATTGCAAAGAGGTTAGTGTGGGGGAAAGGGCCCAGGTAAGATACTCTGCCAGAGAGTGAGTGCAGACTTAATGGGCCTTCTGCACTACAGGGATTCCATGATTCGGCTAAACAATTCTGGTCACCCTATTATAGAAAGGATATTATTGAACTCGAAATAGTGCAGAAAAGATTTACTAAGATACTACAGGGACATGATGGATTGAGTTATAAGGAGAGACTGGATAGACTGGTACTTTTTTCTCTGCAGCGTAGGATGCTGAGGGGTCATCTTATAGAGGTCTATAAAATAATGAGGGGCACAGATCAGCTAGATCGTCAATATCTTTTCTCAAAAGTCGGGGAGTCTAAAACTAGAGGGCATAGATTTAAGGTGAGAGGGGAGAGATACAAAAATGTCCAGAGGGGCAATTTTTTCACACAAAGGGTTCTGAATGTCTGGAACAAGCTGTCAGAAGTAGTAGGAGAGGTGGGTACAATTTTGTCTTTTCAAAAACAAATAGATAGTTACATGGATAAAATGGGTATAGAGGGATATGGGCCAAATGCGGGCAATTGGGATTAGCTTAGAGGTTTTAAAAAAGGGTGGCATGGACAAGTTGGGCCGAAGGGACTGTTTCAATGCTGTAAATTTCTATGACCTCTATGACCTCCTTGCTTTAAAACTCTATGCCATGACTGGTAATAGCAAGTATAGTAAAAAGTCTGACAACACCAGGTTTTAGTCCAACCTATTTATTTGATAATATACTCGCAAGCTTTCGAGGGGTTACCCTCTTCGTCAGGTGAATGGAGAGTTCCATTCACCTGACGAAGAGGGTAACCCCTCGAAAGCTTGCGAGTATATTATCAAATAAATAGGTTGGACTAAAACCTGGTGTTGTCAGACTTTTTACTGTGTTTACGCCAGTCCAACGCCGGCATACCCACATAATAGCAAGTATCCCATATGTCTATGCCAGGAAATCGGTTTTGGCTGGTCTTGGCACAGAATGAATACTGGAGCTGGACGGCCAGCGTAGGTCAGTGACTCTCTTGAAAGCCAATGGAAATTGAGTTGGGTAGTCGCAATCACTGATGGTCAGTTTCACACTGCAAGGCAAAGTTAGCAATCTACCCCCACTGCCTCATTGTAATTTTCCTTGCTCTTTTGTGAGGGGCAAGGTTTAAGGAAGATGTACAAGGCAAGTTTTTTTACACAGAGGGTGGTGGGTGCCTGGAACTTGCTGCCGGGAAAGGTAGTGGAAGCAGATAAGATTTTTAATTTTTAATTTTTTAATGTGATTTTTAAGGGGTGTCTAGACAAATACACGAATAGAATGGGAACAAAGGGATATGGTCCCCTAAGGGGTAGGGGTTTTAGTTCAGATGGGCAGCATGGTCAATGCAGGCTTGGAGGGCTGAAGGGCCTGTTTCTGTGCTGTAATTTTCTTTATTCTTAAAGTTATTTATTTCAGAACATTAGCACAAGATAATGCAAAGGGAGATTAGAAGAACAGCAGAACTAGTTTTAACTTTTAGTTCCAAGTAAAAATAGATGATAGCAAATCAAAGTATTTTCCCATTTTCTTCCCATTCTCAAAGAAAAGTGAGTGACCCAATCACCCAAATGTGATTTAAATTCTATTCTGAAAAGTAGTCAATTGGTTCCTCCTACTCTGTATTATTCTATAGGCCTGCAATGCTTAAAAAAAAACTTTACCTTAATTTTTCATACTTCTGCAAATTACATTGGTAATTGCAGAGCTGCAACTTAGAAATGCAGCCAAGCCTTTGAACTGTAGAGCCACTGAGAATTTAAATTATCATCAATCGAATCAGCAGGTGTAATTAATTTAAACATGCATTTGTAAGTTTATGAACCTCTGTATTCAACATAATAAATGTACAACCAACAAAATTCCACGTCTAATGTTTCAACTGTATTGAACCAAAATATGAACATTTGCTTCATCTAAAAAAATTATAGGCAAAAAATTACAAACCAGGTACTAATTGAAACAAACAATGTAACTTATACATTACCTTGCTGGAAAGTATGTTTCATACATGAGGTTTGTCTTTCCAAAGTACTACAACTTGAAGCAGGACTGTCAGAAACCCAGCACTTCTTCTTGGATAAAGATCTCTGGCCTTTGTGGACAGTCTCCAAAAGACCAGGCAATCTAGAAATATTAAAAAAAATTGAACTGTCAACTTAAATTTAAAGCATAATTTTAACACGAATAAAGTAACAAAATGAACCAGAGAACCCACAACAAACAAATAATTTGACGTCACTCAATGCTGAAAACAAAATGACGCAAGACGGAATTTTCTCAAAAATTCTGGGTGTCAAATGGACAAGAAAACAGTAAGTTTTCACACCGTTTTTTTCAGCGAGATAAGTAACATGAATTTATGGCACACTTCACAAAATAGGATTCTCACCATTAATAGGGGTGGGGGGAGTGTAGTTGGAGTGGGGGATTGAAGCTTCAGCTTGCCTGTGAAGTCAGCTGCTGAGTTCCTAGGATGCCAATGTGCAGGCACCTTGGTCTCCCAGTATGCTACGCACACATAGGGCCCAATTTTACCATTTTCATTCCAAGTGACAATTCTGGGCGTAGTACAGATCCAACTTAGAAATCCGCTTTCAGGTGCCCCCATACGGTCTCAGCCATCTCCAGTTCGATTCGCGCTGTGGGCAGGGCTTAGCGCTGCCGAAAGATCGGAGCTCTGAACTGTGCATGCGCAGTTAGAAAAAAATTGGAAAAAGCGCGCCCGTGTCAGATCGTACCTGAGCTGCAGAATGCGGAGAAAGCAGCCTGGGAGCAAAAAGCGGGAGCGAGGGTATATCTCGGGGAGGGGGGGAAGGCAGGTAAGATATATCTTGAGGGGGGAGGCAGATGGATCTCTGGGGTGGGGCTGATGAATCTCTGGTGAGGAGGGGTGGCAGGGAAGTTCGCTGCCACTCTGCGGGCAATCAGTGAGGGAGAGGGGGGCAGGGATGGCGATCGGTCTGGGTAGTGGGGGGTGGATAAGGAGGGAGTGATGTGTGTGGGTAGTTGGGGGGTGGATAAGGGACACACACACACACACACACACACACACACACACACATCAGTGCCCCCCTTATCCACTCCTGCACTACCCAGACCGATTGCCACCCCTGCCTCCCTCCCCCCACCACCTGCCTGCAGAGTGGAAGCTCTTGCCCCCCAACCAGAGATACATCTGTCCTCTCCCACCAGAAATCCATCTGCCCTGCCTCCCTTCACCACGCACCCCCATCCCCAAGACAATGATCTGGCTTGAATCCCCTCCTCCCCCCTCCAACCAGAGAATGATCTGACCCGCCTCCGCCCCCACCTCCCCCCGCCAACTGATCTGAGTCAGAGAGCCGTTGGAAGCATTGAACGCGCTCTTCAGAGGCTGGAGCACCTGACTCAGACTTTCATTCAGCCGGTCCCTAAAAGCTCGGTTCAGGATTGGTAAACACGATGGTAAAGGGGGAAATGCTGATAGAGTTGGGCGGGCAGTTCATTAATTCAATTTAAATGCATGCAAATGCATTTAAATTGTCGCGCCCAATTTGGGCGCGGAACAGATCCCTGACATTCATGGGTCTCGGTAAAGTGGCGATCTGCATGCATTCGGGTGCAGATCGCGATAAAGGGATAAAGAAACCCTACAGTTCATTTGGCCCATTGAGTCTGCACTGACCACAATCCCATCCAGGCCCCAGCCCCATATCCCTACATATTTACCTGGTAATCCCTCTAACCTACGGATCTCAGGACTCTAAGGGGCAATTTTTAGCATGGCCAATCAACCTAATCCACACATCTTGGTACTAACACCAGGATGCCGGGTGGGTAGTGTCAAGCTTGTACTAAGCCCTTGTTCCAAGGGCACTACTTGGCCCTGCCCTGACTACCGAGGGGTTCAATGGCCTTTGGACCCACTGACAAGGCCATCACATCTGGTCACCATTGGTGAAGACCACCAATGATTCTTCCTGGCGAGAACTTCAACTGCTGAGGAGATTGAGGTGAATGAGCCCTCATGATAAGAGTCCAGGGTTTGTTAATAACATGCTAATTTTGCTGGTAAAATAGTGCCGGTTAGATCACGAGAGGTGAGAAACCGAGCGCAAAAGCAATTTTTCGCCTCCTGCCCTATCCTACCAGCTCACCATGCTGGTCAATCGCACAGTAGTATTGCACCCTCCACGTTATTTCAGCCAAGAAATCTGCTATGATTCGCGCCCAACATGTTGGCGCGAACAAATCATAATTTTCCTACTTTTAGTCATTTTTTAGGAGACCGGTGAGTTACATACTATTTGAGAGGTGAGGGGCTGGAACATGCCAGTAAGCCTGGCTTCATAGAGATTGGCATCATTATTATAGGGATCTCAAATTTAAATTGAGGGCCCTCCCACTACAAACATCACACCCCCGCACCCCCCTCAGCCCAATCCATACACTCCCCTCATTGAAAGGACGTCTCCCCTCTGCTCCCACCAACAAAAATTTTTGGGATCCTCTCAATGGGTCCTGTTTCATAATCCTATTCATGACCCTCTATTCTGAATCTCCTCCTTCATGACCCTACCCCTTTAATGTCCCCTTTCATGATTGCCCCCGCTTCATTGCTGGGCCTCTGACAGAGATCTTTGTCTCTTCATTGGACACAGGTGAGGTCCCTGAGGATTGAAGAATAGCGAATGTGGTACTGTTATTTAAGAAGGGTAGCAAGGATAACCCGGGTAACTATAGGCTGTTGAGTTTGATGTCCATGGTAAGGAAATTGTTGGAGAGGATTCTTAGAGATAGGATGTATGCGCAAATTAGAACGGAATAGAAATTAGAATCTCATTAGTGATGAACAGCATGGTTTTGTAAGATGGAGGTCATGCCTCACAAATTTGGTGGAGTTTTTTGAGAAGGTGACAAAAACAGTTGACGAGGGTAGAGCCATGGATGTCATCTGTACGGATTTTAGTAAAGCGTATGAAAAAGTCCCTCATGGCAGGTTGGAGCAAAAGGTTAAATCTCATGGGATAAAAGGAGAGGTGGCTAGATGGGTAGAGAACTGGCTTGGCATAGAAGACAGAGGGTAGTAGTGGAAGAGTCTTTTTCCAGCTAGAGGTCTATGACCAGTGGTGTTCCGCAGCGCTCTGTTCTAGGACCTCTGCTATTTGTGATATGTATAAATGATTTGGAAGAAGGTGTAACTGGTGTGATCAGTAAGTTTGCAGATGGCACGAAGATGGCTGGACTTGTAGATAGCAATGAACATTGTCGGAGAATACAGCAGGATATAGATAGGCTGGAAAATTGGGTGGAGAAATGGCAGATGGAATTTAATCCAGATAAATGCGAAGTGATGCATTTTGGTAAGACTAATGTAGGGGGGAGCTATACAATAAATGGCAGAACCATCAAAAGTATAGACACACAGAGGGACCTGGGTGTGCAAGTCTACAGATCCTTGAAGGTGGCAGCACAGGTGGAGAAGGTGGTGAAGAAGGCATATGGCATGTTTGCCTTTATAGGACGGGGTATAGAGTATAAAAATTGGCATCTGATGTTACAGCTGTATAGAATGTAGGTTAGGCCACATTTGGAGTACTGCGTCCAGTTCTGGTCGCCGCACTACCAGAAGGACGTGGAGGCTTTGGAGAAAGTGCAGAGGAGGTTTACCAGGAAGTTGCCTGGTATGGTGGGTCTTAGCTATGAGGAGAGATTGAGTAAACTGGGGTTGCTCTCCCTAGAAAGACAGAGAATGAGGGGAGACCTAGTAGAGGTGTATAAATTATGAGGGGTATGGATAGGGTGAACACTGGGAAGCTATTTCCCAGGTCGGAGGTGACAAACACGAGAGGTCACAGGTTCAAGGTGGGCGGTGGGTTTAACTCAGATATCAGAGGGACATACTTTACACAGAGGGTGGTGGGGGCCTGCAATACACTGCCAAGCAGGATGGTGGAGGCAGACACGCTAAAATCATTTAAGACTTATCTGGATAGTCACATGAGCAGACTGGGAATGGAGGGATATGGAAAAATGGTCTAGTTGGACCAATGAGAGGCGTAGGCTTGGAGGGCCGAAGGGCCTGTTTCCTGTGCTGTATTGTTCTTTGTTCTTTCTTCATGACCATCCCTTCATACTCTCCTGCTCATTCCTGAAACTGGATCTTTGGTACTGTTCTTTCTCAAGCTCACTCTGTCTCTTGCTGCCTGATACTGGTACTGTTCTTTCTCAAGCTCACTCTGTCTCTTGCTGACTGCTGAAGCTATTTTTAACTGTGGGTCTTTGACAACGCCCGGGCAAAGAAGTGGCAGATGGAATACAATGTGGAAAAGTGTGATGTTATGCACTTTGGAAGGAGAATGGAGGCACTGACTATTTTCTAAATGGAAAAATGCTTAGGAAATCAGAAACACAAAGGGACTTGGAAATCATTGTTCAAAATTCTTTCAAGGTTAACATGCAGGCTTAGTCGGCAATTAGAAAGGCGAAAGCAGTGTTAGCATTCATGTAGAGAGGGCTAGACTACAAGAGCAGGGATGTACTTCTGAGACTGTATAAGGGTCTGGCCAACCCATTTGGAGTATTGTGAGCAATTTGGGCCTGTTTTTAAGAAAGAATGTGCTGGCCTTGGAAAGGGTCCAAAGGAGGTTCACAAGAATAATCCCTGAATAAAGAGCTTATCGTATGAGGAATGGTTGAGGACTTTGGGTCTGTATTTATTGACGTTTAGAAGGATGAAGGGGGATTTTATTGAAACTTACAGGATACTGCGAGGCTTGGATAGGGTGGATGTGGAGAGGATGTTTCCACTAATAGGAAAACTAGAACCTGAGGGCACAACCTCAGGCTAAAGGGACAATCCTTTAAAACATAGATGAGGAGGAAGTTATTCAGCCAGACTGTGATGAATCTGTGGAACTCTTGGCCACAAAAGGCTGTGGAGACTGGGTCTTTAAGACAGAGCTAGATAGGTTCTTGATTAATAAGGGGATCAGAGGTTATGGGGAAAAAGCAGGAGAATGGGATGAGAAAAACATCAGCTATGATTGAATGGCGGAGCAAAATCGATGGGCCGAGTGGCCTAATTCTGCTCCTGTGTCTTCTGGTCTTATGTTCAAGCCCCCTGATGACCCTGTCTCATCAGGCTTCACCTCCTCAGGCCCCACCCATTCATGCTCAGCCCTCTTGCACTGCCCTGTCATCCTAACAGTGCACACCTGGCAATGCCCAATTGTGCACTGCCAGGGTGGCAATTGGCACTACCAGTTTGGCACTGCCAGGATGGCACTGACAGATGAGCAATGTCTCTGGCCATCAGGGGGCTCTGAGCTACCCTGGTGTTGCCATTGTACTTGGTCTCCACAAATGGAGACCAGTAGTGGTTCTCGCCAATTGGCACTGCCAGTTTGGCAATGCCACGATGGCACTGACAGATTGGGGATGTCGTTGGCCATCAGGGGGCTCTGAGCCACACTGGTGTCGCCATGGCACTTGGTCTCCATTTGTGGAGACCAGTAGTGATTCTCGCCGAGTGCTTGCTTTACGCAAGGGTCGGAAAATCCCGGGAGCAGGGAAGATCTGGCCTCGAACTGACTCCGCATATTTAAATGATCAAGAGCAGGAGTGTGGGTGGATGAGGTTTGGCGCTAGTGCAGAATGCGCGGAATCCACTCACCCACAATTTTATGATCACACTCCGCTCTAAAGCGTCTGCACTGGGCGTACAAGGCTGAGACAGGGTAATCTTGACAGAGAACAATGCCAAAGATCCACAGTTAAAAAGAGATTCAGTAATGAGCAGGAGACAGGTTGAGCTTGAGGGAGAATAATGCCAATTTTCCACAGTTAAAAATAATTTCAGGGATGAGCAGGTGACAGGATGAGCTTGTGATAGTGAGATATTAAAGAGTCTCAGATGAACTACTGGGTTTGCAAGAATAACAGAAAAACAGCTCATGACAGCAAACTGACAAACAAGATAACACAGTAAGAAGTCTCACAACACCAAGTTAAAGTCCAACAGGTTTATTTGATAGCAGACGCCACTAGTATTGGGGGCTTTGCCCCTTTGTCACTCACCTGACAAAGGGGCAAAGCCCCAAAAGCTAGTGATGTTTGCTACCTTTGGACTTTAATCTGGTGTTGTGAGACTTCTTACTGTGTTTACCCCAGTCCAATGCCGGCATCTCCACAAAACGAGATAACCACAGACTCCAGCTTCCAGAACACAGCCAGGGTGTGTTTTTTGGATGTTCTTTCTCATGCAGCTTTTCTAATTACTACTTGTTTTTGCTTAAGACAGCTGGGGTGCTGTTTTTGCTAGGAACTGAAGGTTCTTTCCTGTGTGCTTGTCCTTGATTGTATCAGATGACGTGTGCTTGTTGAAACCTGCCTGCTGGAATTGTAAATTGTACAAAAGCATGCTCGGCATGCTTTTGTTAACTGACACCCAACACTGAGTGGAAGTTATGTAGCAAAGATTTGCCAGCTTGCACATGTAAGACAAATAAAGAACTTTTGAATTGGACAACAGCTGGTGTTCGCCTTTGTATCAGGGATGGAAGAGTCTGATGAAAACAAACTTAACAATAGGACATTGTCAAAGATCAACAGTTAAAAACAGCTTCAAGAATCACAGGAGACAGGGTGAGTTTGAGAGAGAACAGTGGGGAATATTCTGGGGAATGAAGCCATACAGGTGGTTGAAGATGGCGGTGGAGCATTTTTGTGATAGCAATCACAACATGATAAAATTTCAGCTAGTTATGGACAAAGAAATACAGATTTTGCAAATGACATAGATTAGTAAGTTTGCAGATGACACAAAGATTGACCGGTTGTTAACAGTGAGGTTGAATGTCTTGGGCTACCAAGAAGATATAGATGGGATAGTCAAATGGGCAGATAAGTGGCAGATGAAATTTAACTCTAAAAGCTGTGAGGCGACAAATTTTGAAAGGAGTAGTTTAACAAGGAAGTTTTCAATGAACGGCATGACACTAAGAAGCTCTGTGGTACAAAGCAACCTTGGCATGTCTGTCCATAGATCTCTGAAGGCGGAAGAGGACGTTCATAAGGTGGTGAAAAAGTCATATGGAACACTTGCCTTCATCAATTGAGGCACAGCCTACAAAAGCAGGGAAGTCATGTTCGAGTTGCATAGAATTTTGGTGAGGCCACAGCTAGAGTATTGTGTGCAGTTCTGGTCACCACATCATAGGAAGGACGTGATTGCACTGGCAGAGACTTCCACCTGGATGCTGCCTGGGATGGAAGATTTAAGTTATGAAGAGAGGTTGGATAGGCTTAGGTTGTTTTCATTGGAGAAAAGACTGAAGGATGACTGATCTAGGTGTACAAGATTATGAGACGCATGAACAGAGTGGATGAGCAGCAGCTGTTCCCATTAGTTTATGGGTCAGTCACAGTGGAATATTGGTTCAAACTGAGGGACAGGAAGCTTAGTGGGGGTGTGAAGGAAAGCCTTTTCACCCAGAGGATGGTGACAGTCTGGAAAGCGCTGCCTGGAAGGGTGGGAAAGGTGAGTTGCCTCACACTTTTTAAAAAGTACCTGGATGAGCGCTTGCCATGAGATATAGGGGGCAAATTAGGCTAATTAACACATAACTATAGATTTAGGAACACTAATATGATACTAACTTTAGAATGAATGATCTCAGACTATGGGTACGTAAGCCAGCTAGGGCTGTTGTCATTGAATGATGTGGAGATGCCGGTGTTTGACTGGGGTAAACACAGGAAGAAGTCTCACAACACCAGGTTAAAGTCCAACAAGTTTATTTGATAGTAAGCACCACAAGCTTTCAGAACACTATTCCTTCGTCAGGTTGGTGGAAAGTTCTGATCAGAAATAGTGCATATAAAGGCACACACAGTTTACAGAATACTGATAAGCTGTAAAGACTCGCATTCTAATCAGTATTCTCTAAACTGCGTGTGCCTTTATATACCCTGTTTCTGATCAGAACTTTCCACTCACGTCACGAAAGAACAGCATTCCGAAAGTTTGTGGAGTTTACTATCAAATAAACTTGTTGGACTTTAACCTGGTGTTGTGAGACGACTTATTATGCTGTCATTGAAGACAGCTCTGTATGATTAACTAATATTTCTCATTTAAAACATGTATTTTGAATTTACAAGATGGATGTGTTTTGCTTTTGGTTACATTTTGTGGAATTTCAGTGACAAAATGCAGCAGACCTTGGTGGGAGAGGGAAGAAACAATAGATCCACTGAAAGCAGTAATGCTATCAGCAGTGGTCATGAACAAGATGGCTACCAATGCCATCCTTACGAATAAGGTCATACAACTCCGGTGATAACACAGGTGGCGGACATAAAGAATTTCTCAGGGTCAGAGTGGAGTCACATGGATTCAATTCGTTGGGAATCATTCTCCCACTTCACTGTCCAGCATCCCATATTGCTGGGCAACAGAAGGGAGGTAATATCCGTAATTAATGACAAATGAAATCCCATGAGGTCAGGAAGTGTATTGTTATTGGTTGGAGTGAATGACAGGTTATTGACTCATTCGTATTAATATTTACTGGATAATGCCCCTTGGAAAGGTGGCCAATTTGACTTTGGGAATGTATAATTGCCTTCACAAGGGCATTGTTCTTTAGATCGACAATGGGCTGCCTGCGTTCTTTACTTTAGTGCAAGGCTTCCTCATAATCATTCTCCCATTCAGTCACTGTGGTTAAATAAAGTCACGTCTTAAAAATCACTACACTGCATTCTGAGCCTTTGTATTAGCTTACGTTTGAACAACTACATAGCCTCGAGAGAAAACCCTCGTCTACAATTTGGCACTGCGGAGCAGGGTGATGTTACTGGCTTCTGGCGGCAGGACATGACTCCTAAGTGGGGGTATGTTTCTATATTGAGCACCCCTATTAGTTAGAGGAGCTTCTGTCAGGCCATCAGGACCATAAATTGGCTCATCTGAACCACTGTGGGGGTTGTAGGGCACTGTGTTACTGAAGGGTCGGAGATGACATGAGGAGTTTGGGGCGCTTAATATGGAGGATGGGTCAGTCCGGGAGCCGAGCCAGAGACAGCTGTGCCCCCCAGGAGCCACACCATCAGGTGACGTGAAGTTGGTGCAATGGTGAAGTTGCGCAAAGGGGTGTTAAAAAATTAAAAAGGAAGCGAGAAGTTCCCTAGGAGTGGAGGTAGGAGAGTCCCGGGTGGGATTAGAACAGGATTCAAGGGGATAACATGGAGAGAGAGTGCACAGTCAAACAGGCTATGTTCGGCAGCCTTTGGCGATGACAGAGGAGTCAGAACACTCTCCTCGGGTGGGAAGCCTGTAAGAAGTCTCACAACACCAGGTTAAAGTCCAACAGGTTTATTTGATAGTAAATGCCATAAGCTTTCAGAATGCTGTTCCTTCGTCAGGTGAATGAAGAGTTCTGATCAGAAACTGGGCACATAAAGGCACACACAGTTTACAGAATACCGATTAGAATGCGAGTCTTTACAGCTAATCTGCTATTCAAGTTTTAAAGGTGCAGACAATGTGAGTGGAGGTAGCATTAAGCATAGGTTAAAGAGATGTGTATTGTCTCCAAACAGGACAATGAGTGAGATGTTGCAAGTTCAGACAAGTCATGGGGATTACAGATAGTGTGACATGAACCCAAGATCCTGGTTGAGGCCGTCCTCACATCCAAGCCTATACTGCAAGGAGAGAGTCAAAGCGCCCACCTTTGGTAACAAGCCTGTACTGCAGGGAGAAAGAGTCGGAATGCCTTTCTCTAGTGGGAAGCCTGTACAATAAGAAGTCTCACAATACCAGGTTAAAGTCCAACAGGTTTATTTGGTACCAAAAGCCACTAGCTTTCGGGGCTCTGTCTCTTTGTCAGGTGAGTGGGAGTTCTATTCACAAACAGGGCATATAAAGACACAAACTTAATGTACAAAATAGTGGACAGAATGCGAATCTTTACAGGTTAAAGGTACAGACAATGTGAGTGGAGAGAGTGTTAAACACAGGTTAAAGAGATGTATATTGTCTCCAGCCAGGACAGTTAGTCAGATTTTGCAAGCCCAGGCAAGTCGTGGGGGTTACAGATATTGTGACAGAACCCAAGATCCCGGTTGAGACGGTCCTCATGTGTGGGGAACTTGGCTATCAGTTTCTACACAGCAACTCTGCGCTGTCGTGTGTCGTGAAGGCCACCTTGAAGAACGTTTACCTGAAGTTCGGAGACTGAATGCCCATGACCACTGAATTGTTCCCCAATAGGAAGAGAACATTCTAACCTGGTGATTGTCAAGTGGTGTTCATTCATTCGTTGTCATTGTGTCTGAACAGTCTCCCCGATGTACCATGCCTCGGGACATCCTTTCCTGCAGCATGACTACCAGGGAAGCCTGTACGGCAGGGGAGAGTCATCCAGGATCTTTTTAAAGGATGTGAAGCAACTCATCTTTCCCACCCTTCCAGGCAGCCACCATCGTCTGGGTAAAAAGGTTTTTCTTCAACCCCTTCAAAACTTCCATATTTCCTCATTACTGACTCTTCAATTAATGGGAACAGCTGCTCCCCATCCACTCTGTCTATGCATCTCATAATCTTGTAAACCTCAATCAGGTCATAAGAACATAAGAAATAGGAGCAGGAGTAGGCCATCTAGCCCTTCGAGCCTGCCCCGCCATTCAATAAGATCATGGCAGATCTGTCGTGGCTCAGTTCCACATTCCCGCCCTCTCCCCATAACCCTTAATCCCCTTGCCTATCAAAAACCTATCAACCCGCGTCTTAAAAATATTGAGCGAGGCAGCCTCCACCACTTCAACGGGCAGAGAATTCCAGAGATTCACCACCCTTTGAATGAAGAAGTTCCTCCTCAACTCCGTTCTAAACCGCCCCCCCTTTATCCTGAGGCTGTGCCCTCTAGTCCTACTGTCCTTTCTGAGCGGGAAGAGCCTCTCCACCTCTATCCTATCCATCCCATTCAATATCTTATACGTCACCCCTCAGTCTTTTCTCCAATGAAAACAACCTAAGCCTATCCAATCTCTCTTCATAACTTAAATCGTCCATCCCAGGCAGCACCCAGATGAAACTCCTTTGTCAGTGCAATCACATCCTTCTGATTATGTGGTGTTCAGAACTGCACACAGCACTCTAGCTGTGGCCTCACCAAAATTCTATGCAACTTGAACATGACTTCCCTGCTTTTGTAATCTACACCTCGATTGCCTTCCTCTGGTGGCATCTTGTGGTAAAACAGGTACTTTTGATGCAAAGACTTTTGATTTGATACCAAGCTTATACAACCAGGAAGAATAGGGGACGAGAGAAATGTGAAATTTTGAATTAACAGAGAGAAAAAAACCAGTGAGAAATTTTCAGAGAAGGACGGAAGGGGTTAAAAAATAAGAGCAGAGAGGGAAAAAAATCAACGGATTGCACGGTCATCTGCTCTGGAGAGAGAGAGAGAGCTTGGTAGACAGACTGTGGGTGAGAGTACCTTCATGTGGATGTTTAGGAATTGCAGGTGACAGCAGAATTAAGACTAATGCAGACACTTTAAAATCAAAGACTGAAGTCTTAAACTCCTTAATTTTTGGGAGATGATCAATGACTAAGGTCATTCTTTAAAAAAGAGGATAAGAATTTCTTAGCGATTTAGGCTCTTTGTGTCTGCACTAGTCTAAAAATGGCAAAATGTTGCTTCTGAAAAGTTGTAAGAAGCTGAAGAGAATGTGGCAGGTTTGGTTGAGAATTGGGATATTTAAAAGTGATTATGATAAATCTAGTTTTGGATTAATCTTAGCAATGGTAAGATAGGGATTAATCTTTGAGTCAGAAGTATGGGTTTTTGACATGATGTCATTCAGTTGAGAAAATGTACTACACCCCATTTTGAAACAAGTAGATAGTTAATCCATTCTGTCCCATTCTGGATCTTTGTGTTTTAAGAATTGGTAGTTTTTAAACAGTAAAGTCATTGGCTTAAATCAAAACATAACAGAGGGGAGAGAGAGCATTCAGGCATTTAGTGAAGAGTTACATAAGGTAGAATGGGAGTCTGAGTTTAATAATTGACAGATTGGTAATAAGAAAGAGGTGAGAGAAATGATCCAGTGGAATAAATGAACACTTAAAGGAAAAGAACAGGTACAGATGAGATGTGGGAAGTGAATAGGGTAATAAAAGAGACATAATGAAAGAGATGATAGTAGAGCAGGACAGGATTAAAAATGAGATTCATTTGGTGAATACAGAGAACAACAATGATTATAAAAAGTGACCTTTGAAGGGATTCTAAGAAGTAAAACACAGTTTTGGTGACAGCTACGGATGAAGGAACAAGCTTCTAAAAAAAGAGATAAACTAGACACTAATGGACAGTTGAAAGCTCACAACATTGTTTTCTGAGCTTCGGATCATTCTTAACCAATGATGGTGTTATTTAAGAAAAGGAATGAATAACCAAAATAAGTTACAGTCCAGAATCAAATTGAAAGGTTTGATTTCTGTTTCAAAGATGTGACTATGTTGCAGTGATCAGTAAATTAAAGAGGAATTCCAGAGGACCACAGAAGGTTATGTTTTATGTGCAAAGACTTCTCATCAGGAAGGATAAGACAAATATTGGAGCCTTTTAACTATTCCAGGAATTTTGTGGAAGATTATGCTGTGCTTGCCAAAGCTTTACAGGACCCGATTAAAGGAGGAAAGTTTGAGGAGACACGGAAGCACAAGCTTTTTCAGATTTAAAACAAGCCATGGCAAGAGCCCCAGCCCTGGGTCTCCCAGATCTTACCAAGCCATTTCACATATTTTTGTCAGGAAAGTGATGGCGTGCAAACTGCAGTAGTAACCCAATGGCATAGGAATAAATAGGAATACCGGTGGGATATTACTCTGCCCAATTAGATTCAGTAGCCAGGAATGCATCTATGTGTAAGGGCTTTAGTATGTGCCTCTTGGGCCATGAAAGTGTCCAAACCACTTACCTTGATGGGAAAAATAATTCTCTACAGCCCACACACAATCGTTCAGCTTTTAGAAACTGGGAGATTAAAAACAGTTTCTGATGGAAGATGTTCAAAATGGAAGGCAAATTTTTTGCCAGGAGACAAACATCAGCAGAGATGGAAGAGAGAATCCTGCAGGCAGGTTAACAGTGCAAGGCACAGAGCGTGAATGTAGAGTGAAAGTGGCAGAGGGAACAAGCAGAGGGTTAGCAGAGGAACCACTCAGTGGGGAGGAAGTGATTAATTTGTTTGTAGATGGGGGCAGGAAGTATGTCAATAGCCAACCCCGCACAGCATGGGTGGTGGTGGGTGACAAAGGAACAGTGATTGCAGGAGAACAAATCCCAAGGAGCAATTCAGCAAAAGTAGAAGAGTTGTTAGCTTTGACCAATGCTTTAGAAAGGGATAAGAGTAAGTGAGTAAACATGTTCATAGACAACCAATATGCCTTTAGCGTGGTCCTTGACTACATGACAGCTTGGGCAAGAAGGGGATTTGTAACACATAGCAGGGGGACATATCCAGCATGAACATCTAATCCGGCAGCTCACAGTCCCTTAGAAGCGGCAGAAATAAAAATATAGGCCCATAAGAAGATTTCCACCCAGGCCTAGAAGTAGAGTGGATAAGACAGCTAAAAAGCTGTTAGAACAGAATTTGGAAGGAATCCAAGCAGCAAGTGTGGCAGCAGCACAAGCCAGGGAAGTCACAGACATTGATGTGAAACTGGTACAGGAACAGGCGTCAGAGGAAGAGAAACAGGAATGGGAATAACATGAAGGACAGAGAGGTCGAGGCAGTATATGGAGAAGGGAAGATAGAATAGCCCCAGAAGTAATACATTACTGGAGGCATATCATGTATTAGCACACATGATGTAGAGATGCTGGCATTGGACTGGAGTAAACACAGTAAGAAGTCTCTGGTCACCTCACTACAGGAAGGATGTGGAAGCTATTGACAGGGTGCAGAGGAGATTTACAAGGATGTTGCCTGAATTGGGAGGCATGCCTTATGAAGATAGGTTGAGGGAGCTAGGTCTCTTCTCCCTGGAGATACGAAGGTTGAGAGGCAACCTGATGGAGGTTTATAAAATGTTGAGAGGAATAGATAAGGTGGATTCTCGGAGGCTATTTCCCAGGGCTGAAATGGTCACTACAGGTTTCAGGTGCTGGGAAGCAAGTACAAGAGGAAATGTTAGGGATAAGTTTTTCACTCAGAGGGTGGTGAGTGAGTGGAATCGGCTGCCGTCGGTGGTGGTAGAGGCGAACTCACTGGGGTCTTTTAAAAGACTTCTGGATGAGTATATGGGATCTAATGGCATGGGAAGTTACAGGTAGTTCTATAGCTTGGTAGGTATAGATGTGATCGGCACAACTTGTGGGACGAAGGGCCTGTTTGTGCTGTAGTGTTCTATGTTCTATGTCACACAACATCAGGTTAGAGTCCAACCAGTTTATTTGATAGTAATCCCACAAGCTTTCAGAAACGGTGTTCCTTTGTCAGGTGAGTAAACAGAGGTAAGCTATTTCCTATGACAGAGACACACAGTACGAGGGGCCATGGACTTAAGGTGAGGGGGGAGAGGTATAACACAGATATTAGAGGGAGGTTTTTCACACAGAGGGTGTGGGGGTATGGAATGCTCTGCCAAGTAAGGTGGTGGAGGCAAACACGCTAGAGTTGTTTAAGAGTAACTTAGACAGGCACATGACTGGGTTGGAGATGGGTGGATATAGGAGATTGTTTTAAATAAGGGTCATTAGCATTGGGGCGACCCTGGTAAGGTAAATGGATATGGTACAATAATAATTTTTTTTTTCCCTTTTCATCCACAGGTTATAACTTGGTCCACCTCGTGTCCAACAAGGGGCATACATGCGATGGGTCGTACTGGGGCTGCTCTTGGTTGTTCGAGATTGGCCTAGTGCTTCATGTTGTTAGTGTGTGCCAAAACTGGATCAGATACTGGGCAAGACGACAGCTCAGTGACTATCGCTGATTGCTGTGCAGACACATGGATTTGGGCCAGTGTCTGTGGGAGTTTGCACATTCTCCCCGTGCTTGCGTGGGTTTTCTCCGGGTGCTCCGGTTTCCTCCTACACCCCAAAGATGTGCTGTTAGGCTGATTGGCAGGAATAAATTGTCCCTAAATCAGTTTCCCTCAATCTGGATAGCCATAAAACATTAGACAGGGGTCGTGGGTGGAGAGGGGGACTGGTGGTGTTGAGATGGCGGCGCGGGCTCATTGGCCGAAGGGCCTGTTTCCCGGGCTGATTTTGTTCTTTGTTCTTTGTATCTCTACTTATTTTACAAAGACCGTCATATATACTTTTAAACAGAATTTAAACTAGACATTCAATGAACTTCAGTAATACACTTAAGAACTTACAAAGGCTTTTCTTTCAGCACCACAGGCTGAGAGTCAGGAACAATATCATTTGGTCTGTCTAAAAGAAGGAAAGCTAAACATTAATTACAAATGCGTGATATATAACCAGTTTCTGAAATCAACATGAATTTGAGCTTTCTTTACCTAGCAGTGCATTCTGGGTTATTAAACATTCATCATCTTCCTCCTGTAGTATATCTGCAACTCTGCTGGCAGTTATCTTCTGTAATAGATAAGGATAATAGAGTTTTAATCAGAATCGATACAGCTTATGTACAATGACAAAAGCAATCCTTGACAGCCAGGGAATAAGGAGCAAACCAATTCTCAGTACTTCAGTGTTGTATATTTAAAAAGGGTACAAGTTTCTTTAAGAGCTGATCTCATGATTTGATGCTGATCTAATTTGGGTGAGTGCTCAGGCTATTGTTTTACTTTCAGATTTGTATTCCACAGAGCAGAGAACAGCTTTCAATTAAATCTGTTATGTAAGTGATTGGATGTATCTATCCAAACCAAATCTTTTCCTTTTCTGTTAAAACCACAACCCCTAACATATTTAGGGCACTTCAAAAAGAAAATTGGAGAATAAGTGGCACCTTGTTTCATAGAGAAAAGATCCTAAGGCAGAAAGCTATTGTGGGCCCCTTCACTTTGAATATTATAGGCTTGGGGGGAAGCAACAGCAGGATTAAAGATAAACTCTGGAATTCTACCACCTTGCCCGCCATGGGAATCAGGGCTGATGAGTGGTGGACAATGGGAAGGTCCGTTGACCTTTGATGGGAGTTTACAGTCTTGGGTCAAGTGAGGGTCAAGGAAGACTCAAGTAAGATAAAAGTCTTCTGTACAGTTTTAAAGTAGGATTATTTTCTGATCAGAGAGGAGTGAGATTCCAGGCAGTACCTGGAACATTTGAAAAGAGTGACTGCTTTGCTGTGCAGCTGGGGTTCATTTGAATACAGAAAATACATCAAGTCAATGGTCCCCAGATTAAAAAGGATACTGGGAAGAGTGTAAAAAAAATACTGAGCAATCTTGAGTCACTAGTTCCTGCAAGAGAAATGACAAGTCATTTAGCATCCATGGTGCTTTAAATGAAGAAAATGAATAATATAGAGTGATTTGAATACTTTGTTCCAGCAAATAAAATTGCGAATGAATTGCTAGTACCAGTTTATCTCAGTATAATAGAATGTAAAACCTTTATTTTGCTTTGGAATTTGTTTCATCCAGCAAAGCCAAGAACCAAAACTTACGATGACTTGACAAAGATCTTTGAAGAACATCACCATCCAAAGCCACTGATCATCACAGAATGGGACAGGTTCTACTGAAGTAATCAAGTGGAAGTCAAAGGATCACTCAGTTTGTGGCAAACTTAAAAATGCTGGAACAACATTCTGAGTTTAGTGAGTCATCAGAAGATACTCTTTGAAATTGCCTAGTTTGTGATAGTCAATAGGAGGCTATCCAAAGAAGATTGCTTACTGAACATGCTTTGACTTTAAAGACAGCAGTCAAAATTGCAGCGTCGATGGAACTGGCTGCTAAAAACAGTCTAAAATTTGCTGGAGGAATGAAGATCCATAAGTTGGGAACTGCCCGTAAGAAGTCAAAAAGCAACAAGCATATCACAGCGATTGAATATTGGAGCTAGAATAGTCAATGCAAGAATTGTATCAAATGGGTCACATTGCAAAAGCTTGTTGGGTTAGACCAACTTCCCTTGAGAAAGATATTCAGAAGAAGAATCTCAGTACCTACAAGAAGAAGAACAAGTTACATTCCACAAAAATAATTTACAACATGGAAGAAAAGAACGTCCAGAAATATGATGAAGAGATCCAACTGAATGTCTTATCCATAAAGAGTAGATCACATACCCAGGCAATATGGTGACATTGCAAAATTCTACTGACTGTCCTGTCTTGAGTTAATTCACATCTCTTTAACCTGTGATTATTGCTCTTTCCATGCACACTGTTTGCATCTGTAAAGACTCACATTCCAATCTTTCTTCACATTCCAATCTGTAATTATCTTGCAATTGTCTGTTAGCCTCTATATACCGTGTTTGTGAACTACCTCCACTCACCTGATGAAGGAACAGTGCTCTGAAAGCTCGTAATTCTAAATAAATCTGTTGGATTTTAACCTGGTGTTGTGATCATTCTTACTGTGCCCAACCCAATCCAAAGCCGTCATCTCCACATCTCAAAGATATTCAAAGGCTCTGCTTCAACTGCCTTTTGAGGAAGAGAGTTCTAGAGAATGTCAACCTTCTCAGAGAAGAAAAATCTCCTCATCCCTTTCTTAAATGAGTGACCCCTTATTTTTAAACAGTGATCTCAGTTGTTGACTCTCTGACAAAAGGAAGCATCCACTCCAGATCCACCCTGTCCATACCCCTCAAATTTAAAGGTTTTGATCAAGTCCCCTCTTAGAAGCATAGAATCCCTCCAGTGTATAAAGAGACCATTTGGCCCATTGAGGTTGCACTGATTCTCCAAAGGGCATCCCATCCAGGGCCTGCCCTCTTCCCTATCCCTGTAATCCCACTCATTCAACATGTATAAATCCACATATCTTGGACAGTAAAGAAAATTTAGCAAGGCCAATCAACCTAACCTGAGCACCTTTGGACTGTGGGGGGACACTGGAGCATCTGGTTGATTCTCAACTACCCTCTGAACAAAAGCAACTAGAGATGGGCAATAAATGCTGACCCAGCCAGTAACACCCATTCCCACGAATAAAAACAAACTAGAAGAAACCCATGCTCTGAACCGCATTTACATCTTTCCTGATATAAGGAGATCAATGTTATACTAGATGTAGATTCACTAATGCTGCATATAACTGGTACATAATCTCCCTACTTTTGTAATCAATTCCCCTCACAATAAACAATAACATTCCATTAGATTCCCTAATCACTTGCTGTATCTACATACCAGCCTTTTGTGATTCATGAACTAGATCACCCAGATCCCTATGCACCTGAGCTCTGCAATATCTCACCATTTAGCTTATCTTTTATTCCTCATGGAAAAACAGCCAATTTCAAATTTGCCCACATTTTCTCCCTGTTTATGTGCCTTTGTAGCCACCTTACATCTTCTTTGCAATTTACTTTCCTACCTATTTTTGCGTCACCAGGAAATTTAGCACCCACAGCTTCAGTCCATTCATCCAAGTTATTTCAATAAATTTCAAAACATTAAAGCTCCAGCAATGATCCTTGTGACACACTACTGCCAACCAGAAAAATACCCAATTATGCCATGTGGCACCTGAATAAATAAGTACAGTACATCCACTAGTTCCCCTTTTTTCACAACACATGTGACTCCTTCAAAGAACTCCAATAATTGGTTAAACATGGTTTCCCTTTCACAAAATCATGATAACACTGCCTGATTACTTGAAGTTTTCCAAGTGCACAGTGGCATTGTGGTTAGCACTGCTGCGCCAGGGATCCAGGTTCAATTCCTGGCTTGGATCACTTGCATCATAGAGAAAGCGTGCAGAGTCTGCACGTTCTCCCCATATCTGCTTGCACTTCCTCCAGTTACCCTGGTTTTCTCCCGCAGTCCAAAAATGTGTGGGTTAGGTTGATTGGCCATGCTAAATTGCTCCTTGGTGTCAGGTGGATTAGTCGGGTAAATATGGGATTGTTGACGGTGTAAGCTCGATTGGCTGAACGGCCTGCTTCTGCACTGTGGGGATTCTATGATTCTAGAATAGCTTCTAACATTTTCCCTATGACAGATGTTAGGCTAACTGACCAAAGGTTTCTTGCTTTCTGTCTCCTTCCATTTTTAAATAAAGGAGTTACATTTGCCATTTTCCAATCTAATGGAACCTTCTCCAAATCAAGGTAATTTTGGAAAATTAAAAGCAGTGTATCAACTATCTCATTATTTACTTTTCTCAAGACATCAGTGTGAAGTCCATCCAAATCCGGGGATTTGCTAGTTTGCAGTCCCAACAATTTGTTCACTACTATATCCCTAGCACTTGTAATGTTGCTGAGTTCTTCCCTCCTTTCTATTTCCTGTGTTACAGCTATTTCTGGGATGTTATTTCTATCTTCTATAGTGAAAACCATGTAAAACTACCTGTTTATTTCATCCACTATAGTTTTGCTTTCCATTATCAATTCCGCATATGAACATTCTATAGAACCAATGGTGACTTTCTTATGTTCTTACTCTTTTCTTATTTATCTCCAGAAACTCTCACTATTCGTCTTTTACAAGCTAGCTTCCCTTCTTAATGTAATTTCCCCCTTATTTTTGTGTCATCAACAGTTCTTTTTGTCATTTTTTGCTGCTCTTTATACTTCTTTCAATCTTCTGACCTGCCATTCATCTTTGCACAAATATATGTTTTTTCTTTAAATTTAATACTGTCTTTAACTGCTTAAGTTAACCACAGATGTTAGGCCCAACCCTCAATTTTTATTTCTCATTCTTAATTGTCATGTTTATTCTGAAATATCACTTAACATGTCTGCCACTGAAACTCCATTGATCTATCCCTGAAGCATATTTGTCACTTCACTTTACCTAGCTCTGTTTTCATGCCCTCATTATTGCCTTTATTCAAGTTTAAAATATTAGCCTTGGGCGCATACTTGACTGTGCCTTCATTATGAGGAATCAATTAATCCTATTTCATTGCATAATACTAGGTCTAGTATAGCGTGCCCTCTTGTTGGCTCCAGAATGTGCTATTCTAAGAAGCTATCCCAAAAACATTCTATGACTTTATCTATGCTACCTTTGCCTATATGATTTTTCCAATCTAGATGCAGATTAAAAACCCCATGATTATAGCTGCACCTCGCTGACAAACTCCTAGGAGATGATTACCAAAAAAATTCAAAGTCCAGGACAGGTGTAAAAATGGGAGAGTTTCTGATCCATTTTTTGGGTGAGTTCAAATCTGTGATGTTATGCACTTAGACACAAAATAACGGCAGAAACTGAAACTGACCTGCAGGGGGAGGGGTACAGCCTAAATGGCCTGAAAACCAGCAGCTTGTAGCGGAGGCCCAAAATGCACCTATAGCTCTCCTGCCAGCAATCCTCTGTGGATACAGCCTCCCTCTACCCTCCATTGACATTGGAGACCCTCCCTCACAGTTTCATTTCTTTCCAGAACAGACGTCACCCGATAGCAACACCCCCCCCCCCCGCAAAGGATTGAACATGAGCCAAAAGAAAAGTGGCAGAGAAAGGAGAAAAAGGGACCCCAAAAAACACTCTTCATCTCATTCCCACCCCAAATCACAGACTGTCCCTCACCCCCTCTCCCCCTGATGAGAGAGTGTCCCTCATCCCCCTCTCTCCATGTCCCCAATCGTAGACTGACCCTCACCCCTTCAGCGCCCCCACATCCCCAATAGCAGTCTGCAACACCCCTCTCTCCTCTCGTGTTCTTGATGGCAGTCTGCAACTCCCTGTCTCCCTACCATTTGCAGAATGTCCCTGTGACCCCACCACCCCATCACAGTAGCACAGTCCTCCTCTAGCTCCCTTCCCTGTCAGTACACCTGCAATTGTTGCCTTGGCTTCTCTCTCAGTACAACAAAGGAAACTGCATGTAATCTTGCTGGAATCCCTAAATGGGCACATGACTTGCTCAAATCACCTGCAGCTGAACTGTCTTAACGAGGAAGAGCTGTAAATGAGCCCCAAGGATGAACAGACAGGCAGGCAGGGGAGCAATTTGACTGTCAGAAGAACTGTGCCGCGATTTACAGGAGAGCTGGCAAAGTTGCTGGGTGCGGTAGAAGAGAGGTGGGACACCCTTTTCCAATCAGAAGGGAATTGAACCAGGGTTCGAAAGCAGAGCATCGTAGGAGGCATGGTGGCACAGTAGTTAGCATTGCTGCCTCACAGTGCCAGGTTCAATTCCAGCCTTGGGTCACTGTCTCTGTGGAATTTGCACATTCTCCCCGTGCCTACATGGGTTTCTTCCAATTTCTTCCCACAGTCCAAAGATGTATAGGTTAGGTTGACTGGTCATGCTAAATTGACCCCAGTGTCAGGGATTAGCAGGACAGATATCTGGGGTTATGGAAATAGGACTTGGGTAGGATTGTGGGCAGTACAGACTCGATGGGCCCAACAGCCTCCTTTTGCACTGTAGGGATTCTATGGGAGGCAGTGACAGTCAGTGCAAAGGTCACTGGCACAAAGAACAGGCTTCTGGTGCCAAAAAACACAATGACCCTACAGCAAAGGTGAGTGCACATCCTGTTCTGGCATCACCCCTCCTGTGTGACCCCTGCTGTGTGCATTCCCCCACCAACACCCTGCATGCTTCCAGCCCCTACTCACGAGCATATTCCTCCATCTCCTCTCCAACTCCTGAGGGCTACCCCCTGAATGTTTCCAGACATCACTCTTTACATGCCTCCTCTGTCCCCGCAGGAGAAGAATATTAATCAAGAACAGCGGAAGACAGGGGGTGGTGTGCCCAATCCATGAGTTTGATCTGATTTTGAGGAGAGGGCACTGGATCTAACAGGAGAGGATGATGACCGCACTACTACTGACAGCCAGGTCAGGCTGTAACACAGACGTGAGCACCTGTCAATCCTTCAATTGTTTGAGATATCTCAAGAAAGTTGCATGCAGATGCCACCCTTGTAGTGGGAATCCTGTCCCTCCCTTGCACTCAACCTTCTGTTCTGTATTGTAGGCAATGACCCAGATGCAGTGGGCCCATCTGGCATCACTGCTCTTCTGCTCCAGTAGAAAGTCCACAAGACAGCTCAGAATACTCCAAAAAGCAAGAGGAAACCGCCAAGGCCACCACCAGTTTTGGGACAGCTCCCATATCACAGTTCACCCTCCCAGAGAATATCACCTCGGTGGGTCAAGTTAGTGGTGAAGCTTCTGGATCACTCTGGTGTGCACGACACATCTGTTGATGTACACCAGGATGTGGAGATGCCAGAAGTACAGTAAGTGAGGTTTTGCAAACCCAGGCAAGTCATGAGGGTTACAGATAGTGCGACATGAACCCAAGATCTTCACATCTCCTTAACCAGGGCTTAATGCTCCTTCCACTCACATTGTCGGCCACTTTAAGACTTGAATAGCAGGTTAGGTGTAAAGATTCGCATTCTGATCAGTAATCTGTAAACTGTCTGTGCTTTATATGCTCTGTCTGAGGCCAGAACTCTTCACTCACCTGATGAAGAGGGGAACCTTGAAAGCTTGTGAGTTTACTATCAAATAAATCAGTTGGACTTAAACCTGGTGTTGTCAGACTTCTTACTGTGTTTACCCCAGTCCAACACTGGCATCTCCACATCATCCCTGTACATTTGGCATCCACGCAATGGCAGCAAATCTTGCAGCTCAGGCTTTCTGGTGGGCCTGGCCCAGGTCAAAAGTAATGTATTGCCCAGCCCTGGCGTACAGGGCCTCCATTATCTCCCTCATGAACACGTACATGGAGGATTGCAAGATGCCACAGAGGTCCCTACTGGTGGCCTGAAAGGACTCAGTGGCATAAAAGTTGAGGTGTGATCTTTACTGCCATCGGGAGTGGGTGTTCCAATACGTCCCGTGATGCCAAGTCCTACTGCAGACAGCACAGGTGCCGCACAGTCTCCTTGTGGAGCTGCAGCCTGCGACAGCTGCTCAAATGATGTCTGTGTGTAGAACTGTTGGGGTCTCCAGATCCTCACTCTCCTGGCCCCAACCTTGGGCCAAATGGCAACTGGCTCCTGCCTCTGGCAGCCAGCTCCTTCTCCTCCTGCTTCAGCCTGCCGGTTGGGCTGCCCTTGCCATGCTTGCAATTCCTCCTTCTGCTTGTCAACAGCCATGATCTGTTTCAACTGTGGTACTGGGGGAGGCCTGGTTGCTGCTGGTGGCAGTACCAGCAGTCAAAGGCATCACAGCAACATCTACTGGCTCCATATGGTACGTCATTCTCAAACCTGGAAACGGCGATATGGGTTTGTTTTTGGGAAGGGGGATACATTGAAAGGGTCAATAGGGTCTCCAACTAGCTACCGCCATCCACCCACCCTCTCCTTCCCCCGACACCCCACTCATCTGTCATCCAGCCTTAGCATTACTGGCCGCAGCCAGTGCTGCTTCACTGGATTCAAGGGAAGCAGCGCTACCACAACGCTGCTGCTTCCCCAAACTCCTGTTCCTCACCCATCCACATGAACTAACTACACAAAACTTCCCCCTCCCACCCCCGCCACCATCATCCACATGAACTGAGCCCACCATTACTGGCTGCTGACAGTGCTAGGACCTGACGTCAGCACTAGGATCCAAGGTCAGCACTAAGACCTGAGTTCGGACACCAGTGGCAGCTTGCCACTCCACCCCTCCCCCAGCACACATGCAGGCTACCCCCAACCTAGAATGCAATATGGTTGCTTTCACTCCCTCACCCATGACACAGAGCAAAACGACCTATCTCCTCGTTCACCCTTACTATTGTTGCACATGCAGCAGACTTTTATTTGGCAGGTGTTTTACTTACTGGTTACCTTGCCATGAACAAGGTTGTTAAGGTAAGTGAGATGAGATGATTGCGCTAGTTATGTATGATAACATAATTAGCATGCAGCGACATGCTAATTGTCTTGCCCATTTTGAGTGACTTCCAGTTCACACCCTTTTTTGGGCAAGATGGGAATGAGAGCAAAAATGGACACCATTCACATTCATCCACTTACCTCCAATTTTACAACCTCACCTCACTGAAAATCAGGTGTGATGAGATCATAAAATCACCCCCTTATTGTCTCTTCCTTGATAGTTTATATAGTACACCACTCTCACAAGTAACTTCTTGCCTTTATGATTTCTCACCCAAGTTGTTTCTACAACCTGGTTTCCTGAATTTAGGGCATCTTTTCTAATGTGCTAATATCATCATTAATTAATCGAGTCAACTTTGGGCAAAAGGTCATTTGGGCCATCAAGTCATAGTCAAATCCCCAACAATCTAGACTGTAATCAAATCGTTTCATCTTTAAAGGCCACCCAGGTGCCATTACAAGTGCAATTCTTTGAAAAAGGCTGTAAGGATATTCCTAATCGTGGATAAGGTTTTAGAAAAAAATAATCAGGGTAAAATTATCAGGCATTTGGAGAGGTTTGAGTCTATTAAGGAAAGCCAGCTCCGATTAGGTAGATCAAAAATGACTAACAACTGAATTTTTAATGAATTGAGAGCATTGATGAATATATTGCAACAGATGTTGTCTGTTTAGATTTTAAGAAAGCATGTGATAGAGTATCGCATAAAAAGCTGGTTTACACAATTGAGGCTCATGGCTTTTACAAAGCTTTAACAAATTTATTGGAGTTTTTCAAGATGTAATTTATAGGGTAGATGAAAGTGAACCAATAGATGTAGTATACTTGGATTTTCAAACAGCATTCGATACGGTGTCACGTAAGATGTTAGAACAAAAGATAAAGGCTCAAGCGATTGGAGGTGATGGATAAAGACTTGACTACTGGACAGGAAACAGACAGTAGAAAGAAAGGGTATTTTCTAGTTGGCAATATGTTACATAGTGGAATGCTGGGGCTTTACTTACAATTTGTCATAATAAGGCTGTAAAGAGATTTGTACAGTTAATTGGGTGGGCATGATGGTGACAGTGGGGTATAATGTGGGGAGGCATGAGGTTATTCACTTTGCCAGTAAGAATAGGAAAGCAGAATATTTTTTAAAATACACGAAACGTGGAATGTTGATGTTCAAAGGATGTTGGTTCAGGGAACAAAAAGTTAGCGTGCAAATACAGCAAACAATTAAGAAGGTAAACAGCATTTTGGCCTTTTTTGCACAGGGATTGGGGACAAGAAAGTCTTGCTACAACTACACAGGATGTTGGTGTATCAACACCTGGAGTACTGTCTCCATGTTTTTATACAATCAACTATAGTAAGTTACAGCTCCTGTTCAGTCTTTAGCAATAGCTTTTTCAGTACTTGATGGTCTTTAGTATTGTAAAGTGCAAAAATGCCTCTATTAGTGATCGGCATAGGCTTAGGGAGCCAAAGGGCCTGTTCCTGTGCTGCACTTTGAGTCATTGAGTCTTAAAAGTTTACAGCATGAAAACAGAGTCTTCGCCCCTACTTGTGCATACCTCCCTTCTTTTTAACCCCAAAGCTAATCCCAATTACGCACATTTGGCCCATATCTCTCTGTACCCATCTTACCCATGTAACTATCTAAATGTTTTTTAAAAGACAAGATTGTACTACTACCTCTGGCAACTTGTTCCAGACACTCACCACCCTGTGTGTGAAAGAACGGCCCCTCTAGACCCTTTTATATCTCTCCCCTCTCACCTTAAACCTATACCCTCTAGTTTTAGACTCCCTTACCTTTGGGAAAAGATATTGACTATCTAGCTGATAGTTGGACCT
Source organism: Carcharhinus amblyrhynchos (assembly GCF_965287045.1). Lineage (NCBI taxonomy): Eukaryota > Metazoa > Chordata > Chondrichthyes > Carcharhiniformes > Carcharhinidae > Carcharhinus > Carcharhinus amblyrhynchos. Next base: position 54,365,119 of record NC_137339.1, on the reverse strand, counting down.
CTATAAGATCACCCATCAGCCTTCTATGCTCCAGAGAAAAAAGTCCCAGTTTCCTCAGCCTTTCCTTATAACCATCAAGTCCCGATAGCGTCCTAGTAAATCTTCCCTGAACTCATTCTAGTTTAATAATATCCTTTCTATAATAGGGTGACCAGAACTGTACACAGTATTCCAATGTCATGTACAATTTCAATAAGACGGCCCAACTCCTCTGTTCAATGTTTTGACCAATGAAACCAAGCATGTTGAATGCCTCTGTCCACCTGTGACTCCACTTTCAAGGAGCCATGAACATGTACTCCCAGGTCTCTTTGTTCTGTAACTCTCCCCAATACCCTATCATTAAGTCCTGCCCTGATTCAATCTACCAAAATGCATCACCTAACCACATATATTTTGTTCTTTGATGCTGTAGGACATCCTTATTTTCCAGCGCTGTAATATATTTTTAATCAATTATTCATTGCCCCTGCTTTCTTTCCTTTCCATCTCTCCTGAACATCTTGTATCAGGAATATTAATATCCGGTCCTGACTTTCCAGAGCCAAGTCTTTGTTATTGCCACGCCATCATATTCCCATTATGGTTCTCCAGGTCTTTGGGTTACCAATCATATTTATAACTCTTCATATCTTCACACGCAATCACAGCCTAATTTTGACATTACTATGCTCCCTTTTATGATTAATTCTTACTTCAGTGTAATCCCTCTCTCAATTTTGTTGTGCACTTATTCATTCTCTCCAATATTACAGGCCATAACTTGTAGGCTTCCCAATGTGGATGCTGAAGGGATACCCCAAAGATAAAACTGAGAGAGTATCTCATAGAAACTTATAAAATTCTAACAGGATTAAATTAAGAAAGAATGTTCTTGATGATGGGGGAGTCCAGAACTAGGAGTCATAGTTTGAAGGGTAAACCTTTTAGGACTGAGGTGAGGAGAAATTTATTCAGCCAGGTGAATCTGTGGAATTCACTACCACAGAGGCCAAAACATTGCGTGATTTCAAGAAGAAATTAGAGGTAGCTCTTGGGGGCTGAAAGGATCAAGGGATATTGGGGAAAGGCAGGTTCAGGATATTGATTTTGATAGTCAGTCCTGATCAAAATTAAAGACTCCAGAGCTGAATGGCCTACTCCTGCTTCTATTTTCTATGCTTCTATAAGCTGCGGAATCCCTTATGGAAGTTTCTATGATTTACCGGGTTTACCCAGCAATTGTCCAGAAGCAGTAATTTCTCCTAGATAATTGCACTGGGCTGGGAACCATCTGACAAATCATTAAATTTGGATGGTTCTGCCAGTTTTACACTCATAGTTGTTCTGAATGACTTAGAAGGTAAAACAAAAACTTTCAAAGTCCAGAGTAACTATGTAAACACCCGACCAAATCCCACATGGGACAAACCCTACATCCCCATCAACCCCAGGGGTCCCCTCATCCCCCCATAACCAAGCATCCAGGGGATTCCCAATCCCTCACTTGGCATCCCCAACCCCCATACTACGATCATCCCCTGCAGCACAATCACATCCTGTCCTGAGATCTGGATCGCCCATCCCCATGTTCCGATCAACCATCTATCCCCATGTTCAGAACCAACTCCTCTCCCCACCGGCCCTCCCCACCTCCACTCCCCGGTTGATGACGAAACCCCCACCCCTAAATTCCATTTACTTCCCATATAAACTTACTTTCTCCTTTACAATAGCATCTTTATACTCACCTGCTTTATGGCAGCTAGTGCCATATGGATGTACCCTCCTTCACTCTGCTCCTTTTGCACTTTGCCACCACAGCCAGGGACACACTTTGCTTCTTCAGTCTCACCTAGCCTGAGTCAGGAAGGTTGGAAGTGGCAGGTGAATGATAATCCGATGCTGATTGCCATTCCATGGAAATTTACAGGCCTATCTCCAGGTTTTTGGAGCTCCACCAGTCCTCCCCACCCCCACCACATTAGATTAAACTATTCCCAATGGCAAGGAAACCCTATGCCACACAAAAACAATGGTTCCAGCATTGATCTGTTGCAAGAGAAGGGCAGTAACTGAATTACAATGGATCATCAAGAGATTTCCACAAGTGATTCCCAGGGAGAAGCAGCAATACTTCCCAACAGGCAGATGCTTAAATAAAAATGGAAACATTTATTTTCTTTAGGTTGACGATAACGGTTGCAAATTAGAGAAAAGAACTATCAATGTGGTTCAGAACAAGTTCTTATATAAAATTTAGTGAGTAATAATTTCATAGTTTATTATCATATTACCATAACAATCTTCAATTCATAAGACCTTAGGTTTTAAATAAAGTAATACGATTCAATTACCTGTAGATGGCAAAAGACATATCCAGAAAATGTTCAAAATGTAGATATTTAAGAACAAAATGACAGAGAAATGTTCCCTGGTAGTGGTACAGGCAAGCCAGACAAAACACCATAAACTTTGGTGGAAAACACACATTGGTGGGGAATGGAAAATCCATCCATAATTCATACTTTGTCAACTTCCAGATTGCTTTTCTTGTAGCATAAGTTGTTATTTATCTTCCACAACCTCAACAAAACCCAAATCTTTGTTTGGTGTGATGCAAATTAAGTTCTATTTTACATCTGTACCTTAGAATTCCTTCCTTCAAAATGCTTAGTTGCACTCTTTCCAGAAGGGGTAAGGTAAACATTGTTTCCTGGTTCTGGAACCTGCAATCTAACTTTAAGTGTAGTACTTCTTTCTGAAGAGTTCTTCATTTCCAAAGGAGGCTTCTTTCGGTTTTTACTTGCTGGAGTTGCTAATAATAAATTTAAAAGTTAGTTGGCACCTTGAAAAACTGAAGTTAATTGTTTCAGTTTAACTCAAAAATTCTTGATAAATTGCATCAACAATGAATTTCGATAGATCAGTATTCTGATTGGATGTGGGGAGGTGGATTTTAAATTGCCTCCAAAAGCAGAAAGTGCAAGCAGGAAACACATTTTCCATGGGACTTGTTGCTAGAGGGATGGACAATTTGATGGGCCTTTGAAACCATAATCATACAGGTGGTTTGCCAACAATAGGGTGGAGTCAATAACCAGGTAGCTGATGAGATGAAATTGAGACATCGCCTGATGCAATTTTTCAAAGCCATCTCGACCTTTTGACTCAGATGAAACATAGAAACTAGAAGCAGGACTAGTCCATTTGGCCCTTTGAGCTTGCTACTCTATTCATCATGATCATGACACAGGTTTAAGGTGCTGGGGAGTAGGTACACAGGAGATGTCAGGGCTAAGTTTTTCACTCAGAGGGGGATGGATGAGTGGCATTGGCTGCCGTCGGTGGTGGAGGAGGCAAATTCGAAAGGGTCTTTTAAGTGACTTCTGGATGAGTACGTGGGACTCAAAGGCGTTTGACGAAGTCCCTCACGGTAGGCTGGTAGAAAAGGTTAAGGCACATGGGATACAGGGACAGGTATCTAGATGGATTGCAAACTGGCTAGGTAACAGGAGACAGAGAGTAGTAGTGGAAGAGTCCTTTTCAAGCTGGAGGTCTGTCACCAGTGGTATGCCGCAGGGCTCAGTACTGGGACCTCTTCTCTTCGTAATATACATAAACGACTTGGAAGAGGGTGTACATGGTGTGATCAGCAAATTTGCAGATGACACCAAGATGGCAGGATTGGCGGATAGTGAGGAAGATTGTCAGGTGACACAGCAGGATACAGATAGGCTAGTATGCTGGGCAGATAGGTGGCAGACGGCATTTAATCCTGACAAATGCGAGGTGATGCATTTTGGAAGGAATAATGTAGGGAGGAGTTACATGATAAAAGGTAGACCAATTAAGAGTATAGAAATGCAGAGGGACTTGGGAGTGCAAGTGCACAAGTCTCTGAAGGTGGCAACCCAAGTGGAGAAGGTTGCGAAGAAAGCTTATGGAATGCTAGCCTTTATAGGAAGGGGTATAGAGTATACGAACTGGCGTCTAATGCTTCAGTTGTACAGAACGTTGGTTAGGCCACATTTGGAGTACTGCGTCCAGTTCTGGTCACCTTACTACCAGAAGGATGTGGAGACCCTGGAGAGAGTGCAGAGGAGGTTTACCAGGATGCTGCCTGGCATGGAAGGACTGGGATATGAGGAAAGATTGGGTAAACTGGGGCTTTTCTCCTTAGAAAGATGGAGATTAAGGGGGGATCTGATAGAGGTGTATAAAATAATGAAAGGTATAGATAGAGTCAACAGTGGCAGGCTTTTTCCTAGATTGGAGACAAAAATCACAAGGGGTCACGAGCTAAGGGTGAGCGGGGAGAAGTATAATATGGATACTAGAGGGACGTTTTTCACACAAAGGGTCGTGGGGGTATGGAATGTGCTACCACGTAAGGTGGTTGAGGCAGGCACGCTGGACTTGTTTAAGGTTTACTTAGATAGGCACATGAGTGACACAGGGATGGAGGGATATAGGCGACAGTTTTAAAAAGGGTCAGAGCCTCGGGACGATACTGGAAATGTAATAGTACATGTTAATGTTTTGTCTCTTAATCCACAGGTGTGTCGGTCCACCTTGTTGTCAAACGAGGGGCATGCACACGGTGGGTCGTGCGTGGGCTGCTCTTGGATGTTTCGAGAGTGGCCTAGTACTTCGCGTCGTGTTGTGTGCTTAAACCTGGACCAGCAGATGGGCACCACAACAGCTCAGTGACTATCACTGTTAGCTGTGCAGATACATGGATTTGGGCCGGTGTCTGCAGGAGTTTGCGCATTCTCCCTGTGGTTGCATGGGTTTCCTCCAGGTGCTCCAGTTTCCTCCCAAACCCCAAAGATGTGCTTTTCAGCTGACTGGTGGACCAAATTGACCCTACACTATTCTCCCCTGAATCTGGTTACAATAGGGGTGCCATTAGCATACACACGGGGCAAGGTAGGTGTAGGAAAATGCTTTGTTAAGATGGCGGCGCAGGCTTGTTGGGCCGAAGGTCCTATTTCCTGTGCTGGGTTGTTCTTTGTTCTTTGTTCTTTAATAGGATTGAGGGGTATAGGTAAGCCTAGTAGGTAGAGATAAGATCGGCGCAACTTGTGGACCGAAGGGCCTGTTTTTTTCTATGATCCTATGATTCTATGATCGTTAAATTCAATACCTGGATCCCACCTTCCCCCCATATCGCTTGATCCGTTTATCCCCAAGATCTATATCTAAATTCTTCTTGAAATCAGGGAACATTTTGGCCTCATGTTTTGGACTCCCCCTCATCGGGAACGTTCTTTCCAAATCTACCCTGTCTAATCCTGTTAAAATTTTTAAGTTTCTATGAGATCCCCTCTCACTCTTCAACTCTGGTGAATATTATCCTAACCAACTTAGTTTATCCTCATATGACAGACCTGCCATCCCACGAATCAGCCTGGTAAACCGTTGCCATATTTCTTAATAGCAAGAACATCATTCCTCAGATAAGGACACCAACACTGCGTACAATACTCCAGGTGTAGCCTCTCAAATGCTCTATACAACTGCAGTGAGACATCTCTAGACCTATATTAAACTCCTCTTGCTATGAAGGCCAATTTGATTTCCATTTTGTAAATCCATTTGCCTTCTTTACTGCCTACTGTACCTGCATGCTTACTTTCAGCAACTGATGCACAAGGAGACCAAGTTCTTGTTGAGTATCCACCTCTCTCAATTTACACACATTCAAGTAATAATCTGTCTTCCTAATAGTGCTACTAAAGTGGAAAACTTCACATTTATTCACATCATTCTGCATCTGCAATGGATATGCCCTCACACTTAGCCTATCCAAATCACATCTGAAACATCTCTGCATCCTCCTCACAGCTCACTCTCCCACCTAACTTTGCATCATCTGCAAATTTGGAGATAATGTATTTAGTTCCCTCTTCCAAATCAATAAATAATGTGAACAGTTGTGGTCCTACACCCTACAAGTCACTGCTTGCCAATCAGAAAAAGACCCATTATGCCAACTCTTGCTTACTATCTGCTAACAGCTTTCTATTTATCTCAAGGCATTATCTGCAATCTCATGTTCTTTAAATTTACACAGTAGTTTGCTATTTGAGACCTTGGCGAAAGAAAGTCTAAATAAACCACATCCAGTGGTTCTCCTCAGTCAACTCTACTAGCCACATCCTCAAAGAATTCCACTTATGATTTCCATATGCTGACTTTGTCTGGTTATACAAGCTTTCCAAATACAGAATTATGAAATGATAATGACTCTAGCAAGTTTCAGGAAAAAAGACAGGCAGGATGTTTTCAGGGTTCATATCCACAGATCTCTGAAGGTTGCCACTCAAGTGGATAGAGCCGTGAAGAAGGCTTCTAGTGTGTTCGTATTTATTAACAAGGGGTTTGAGTTTATGAGCCATGGAGTTATGCTGCAACTATACAGGACCTTGGTGAGACCACATTTGGAATATTGTGTGCAGTTCTGGTCATCTCACTATAAGAAGGATGTGGAAGCATTGGAGAGAGTGCAGAGGAGATTTACCAGGATGCTGCCTGGTTTGGAGAGTAGATGTTATGAGGAAAGGTTGAGGGAGCTGGGGCTTTTCTCTTTAGAATGGAGGAGGATGAGAGGCGACCTAATAGAGGTTTATAAGATGATGAAGGGGGTAGCTAGAGTGGACGTGCAGAGAGTATTTCCTCGGGTGGATGTAGCTGTTACTAGGGGGCATAACAATAAGGATCAAGGTGAGAGATATAGGGGGGATGTCCAAGGTAGATTCTTTACTCAGAAAGTGGTTGGGGTGTGGAATGCACTGCCTGCTGTGATAGTGGAGTCGGACACCTTAGGAACTTTCAAGCGGTCATTGGTTAGGCACATGAAGCACACCAGAGTGATAGGGAGTGGGATACCTTGATCTTGGATTTAGGCATAGCTCGGCACAACATTGAGGACTGGAGGGTCTTTACTGTGCTGTACTGTTCTATGTTCTATGATGTCAGTGACCAAGGCCATGTGTGGTGCTGACTGCTGGACAGATCACAGGCTCATTGTCTCCAAAATGAGGCTCCGCATCAGACCCAAGAGGCAACCACAAGAAAGCAAGGTTATGAAAAGAATCAATGCAGCCAAGCTAAATAACCTCAGCATAGCTTCAGCACTGGCTGAAGACTTAGAAATCAAGCTTGCTGATCTACACCTCACAGGCAGTGCTGAGGACGACTGGGAACGCTTCAGGGATGCAGTCGATTCATCTGCACTGAAGATGCTCGGGCCCTCTACCCGCAAGCAGCATGACTAGTTTGATGAGAATGATGAGGAGATACGGGCTCAACTTGTTGAAAAAAACCATCTTCATTGGGCCTGTCAGAATGACCCATCAGCTGCCAAGAAAAATGCTTTTTTTCACCAGCGCTCGCAGGACAGTCCAGAATAAACTGCGTAAAACGCAGGATGCCTGGCTGAGCACCAAGGTAAATGAAATACAGGGATACGCTGACAGAAACGACTTGAAAGTTTTACGAAGCCCTCAACATGTCTACAGACCTCTTGGGAGTTCCTCCCTCCTGAGCACAGATGGTACAACTCTCATTACAGAGAGAGCTCAGATCCTGCAGAGATGAGCTCAACACTTTGAAGCCATCCTCAACCGACCATCATCTATTAACGATGAGACAATAGACAGGGTTCCCCAGGTCGATATCAACAGCGCCACAGATGACCCACTGTTAGAAGCCTGAGTCACGAAAGCTATCCAGAGGCAAAGCCCCAGGGGCAGATGCCATACCTGCAGAGATCTACAAAGCTGCTGGTCCTGTACTTATCGAGAAGCTCACTAAGTTGTTCAGTCCTTTTGGAAGCAAGGATCCATTCCTCAGGAGCTTAAGGATGCTTCCATCATACACCTCTACAAGAGGAAGGGCAATCGGCAAGTATGCAACAACCACCGAGGAATCTCACTGCTCTCCAGCACAGGAAAAACCCTCGCAAGAGCACCAGAGGTGCAAGTCACTGTGGACAAATTTTCCACAGCTTGTGACAACTTTGGACTCATCATCAACATTAAAAAGACCGAAGTCTTGCACCAGCCTGCTCCTCATGCACTATACACAGAACCCATAATTACAATCAAAGGGCAGAAACTACAGGCAGTAGACCAGTTCACTTATCTTGGCAGCACCCTCTCCCAAGCAGTGACTATTGATACAGAAGTTAACTGCAGAATAGCAAAGGCAAGTTCTGCTTTCAGTAGACTGTGCTGCACCGTATGGGAACGTTGAGGAATCAGCCCAGAAACAAAACTGAAGGTCTACAGCACTGTGGTACTCACTACCCTCCTGTATGCCTGTGAAATGTGGACTGTGTATTGAAGGCATGCACGACAGCTCAATCATTTCCACATGATTTGTCTTCGCAGAATATTGCGCATCAGATGGCAAGACAAAGTACCAGACACTGAAGTTCTCTCTAGAGCAAGTCTATCATCGGTCCACACACTGCTGATGAGAGCACAGACCCGGTGGGCAGGTCATGTTATCTGTATGCCAGACAAGCAGCTCCTTTTTGGGGAACTCTCTGCTGGAAGACGCTCACATGGAGGGCAGAAGAAACGTGACAAGAACATATTCAAGGCCTCCTGAAGTGGTTTGACATAGACATGGCCGCCTGGGAAATGCTGGCACAAAACCACTCTACCTGGCGCTGCCTCATCCACAAGGGCTGTCAAGCTTACGAAGCAAGGTGCATTGCTGAAGCACAACTCAAGCATGAGCTGCACAAGTCCACAGCCACCAGTGCAACAACTACAGTGCCTACACAAGTCTGTCCAATATGTGCCAGGACATTTTGTGCCCAAATTGGCCTGATCAGTCATCTTCGGACACATCGCATCCAGCCTCAAAATTACTAATGGTGTTGTGGTCCTCATCGACGACAATGGACAGATAACAATAACAACAATCTGCTAACAGCTTTCTATTTATCTCAAGGCATTATCTGCAATCTCATGTTCTTTAGCTTTACATAGTAGTTTGGTATATGAGACCTTGTCCTCAGAAGGTCTAAATAAACCACATTCATTGGTTCTCCTCAGTCAACTCTACTAGCCACATCCTCAAATAATTCCAATAGATTCATCACGTATGATTTCCACACGCTGACTTTGTCTGGTTATACCACTGGTTTCCAAATACAGAGTTATGAAATGATAATGGACTCTAGCAACTTTCACAGTACTGACGTTAGGCTCACTGGTCTATAGTTCCCTGTTTTCTTTCTCTCTCCTTTTTTGAATAGCGGGCTTACATTATCTACCCTCCAATCTGTAGGAACCAGTCCAGAGTCCAACTAATTTTGGAAAATGACCAACAATGAATCTACTATTTCCAGAACCATTTCTTTAAATAATCTGGGATGAAGATTATCTGGCCCTGGAGACCTACCTACCTTCAATCCCATCAATTTCCCCAAAACCACTTCCGTACTAGTGCTGATTTCCTTCAGCTTCTCATTAAACCTGAAGTGGTCTTGAACAGCAGGTTAGGTGTAAGGATTCGCATTTTAATCAGTAATCTCTAAACTGTCTGTGCTTTATATGCTCTGTCTGAGGCCAGAACTCTCCATTCACCTGACGAAGAGGCAGTCCCCTCGAAAGCTTGTGAGTATATTATCAAATAAATAGGTTGGACTAAAACCTGGTGTTGCCAGACTTTTTACAGAGAATATATTGCCATTGCGCAATTTCACCAGGTTCTCTATCGCTTTCCTGTACTCCGCCTCATCTTTGTTTGACATCAACCCATCAAACTTGACCCTGCATACCTAAATAAACCTTCTAATTATTTTAAATGAAAACCAGGGGAAATTTCAATTTATAAACAAAAATCCACTAGCTCAATTCTAAATAATCATTACATGGTCAAAATGAATAGTTATCTTGCTGTCCCAGAATCTGAGCCGAATTCCCTCCAGACATACCAAATACTTGCAGCATAAAACTGAATTTTAAACATTCTACAGAAACATCAAAAACATGTAACTGCCTGCTATCATCACAATGCAGAAGCATGGGAACATCACTATCTGCACTTCCCCACTAATAAGTCACACAAACTGCCATTCTTCACTGTTGTTGGGTCAAAATCCTGAAACTCCCTCTCCCACAGCACTCTGTGTGTAACTACACCGGATGGATGACAGCTGTTTAAGATAGGTCACCACCAACTTCTCAAGGGTAATTAAAGGAGGGTTAGCCTAGTGTACACTAGCCTAGCCAGTAATGCCGAAGATAAGTTAACTTTTCAGCCAAAACATTCATTGGCACTGAAAATATTAAAAGATAATGACACACATACATCAATGTGCCAACTAACTTAAATTCCATTGGCACTGCAGCTTCACAGTGGGTGACTGTGGAATTTGCATATTCTCTCCAGGTCTGAGTGGGTTTCCCCCAAGTCCTCCAGTTTCTTCCCAATCCAAAGATGTGCAGGTTAGGTGGATTGGCCATGGTGAAAATGATTTGATTTATTACTGTCACATGCATTGGGATACAGTGAGAAGTATTGCTTATTCTGCACGATACAGACAAAATTTACCGTTCATAGAGTATATAGGGAAGAAGTATAAGAGAGGGTGCAGAATATAGTGTCACAGTCATAACAAAGAAAGATTAGCTTAATATATGGTAGGTCCATTCAAAAGTCTGATGGGAGCAGGGAAGAAATAGTTCTTGAGTTGACTGGTACATAATCTCAGACTTTTGTATCTTTCTCCTGATGTAAGCACAAACCAAGAAACAAAGGAAAAAACAGCACAGGAACAGGCCCTTGGCCTGTGCCGATCATAATGCCCAAATTCCCTCTGTTACTTCCCTATGTACCCATCCAGATGCCTCTTAAATGTTGCTAATGTGTCTGCTTCCACCACCTCCTTTGGCAGCATATTCCAGTCCATTACACAAACCAGCCTCCCATCCATTAACTCTCGGAAAAGCTGCCAGCATAATTAAGGACCCCATGCATCCCAGACATGCTCTCTTCCACCTTCTTCCATCAAGAAAAAAATACAAAGTTTGAGGTCATTTACCAACTGACTCAAGAGCAGCTTCTTCCCTGCTGCCATCAACTTTTAAATGGTACACACTACCTCACACTAAGTTGATCTTTCTCTAACCCTACAATGACTATAATACTATATTCTGCACTCTCTCTTTTCCTTCTTGATGAACAGTATGCTTTGTCTGTATTGCATGTAAGAAACAAAACTTTTCACTGTGTGAAAATACATGCGACAATGATAAATCAAATCAAATCAAAATCAAAATCAGGCACCCACCAGTCTCTGCGTGAAAAACATCTGCTTCGCATCTCCCCTAAACTTTCTCCCTCTCACCTTGAACTTGTGCCCCTTTGTGATTGACACAGCGACCCTTGGCAAAAGCATCTGACTATCCACCATGTCTATGATTCTCATAATTTCGTAGACTTCCATCAGGTTTCCACTCAGCCTCCGTCTTTCCAGTGAAAACAATCCTAGTTTATTCAACCGGTTCCCCTAGCCAATACCCTCAAGACCAGGCAACATCCTGGTGAACCTTCCTTGCTCTCTCCAAAGCTTCCATGTCCGTCTGGTAGTGGAACTGCATGCAATACTCCAAATGTGGCCTAACCAAGGTTTTATGCAGCTGCAACATGATTTCTCAACTCTCATACTCTGTGCCCTGTTTGATGAAGATAAGGATGCCACATGCCTTCTTAATTACCTTGGTGTTGCCACTTTTAGGAAGCTGTCGACCTGCACACCCAATCCCTCTGTATGTTAACGTTCCAAAGAGATCTGCTACTTTCAGCACAATTCACACCTAGACTTGATTCTTCAAAATGCATCACCTTGCATTTGTCCAATTTAAACTCCATCTTCCATTTCTGTGCCCAAATACTTATCTATGACCTGTTGCATCTTCTGACAATCCCCAGCACTATCAGCAACTTACTAATTATATCATCCACATTTTCCTCCATATTATTTACATACGCCACAAATAGCAGAGGTTCCCAGCAGAACACCACCTAGATTTCCATTCTGAAAACCATCCTTCTATCGCTACTCTCTGTCTTAGAACATAGAACATAGAACATTACAGCGCAGAACAGGCTCTTCGGCCCACGATGTTGCGCCGATCAGTTAAAAAACAATGACCCTCTAACCTAAACCAAACCCCTACCATCCATAAACCTATCCACGGATCTCTTAAACGCCCCCAAACTAGGCGCATTTACAACTGCAGCAGGCACGGCATTCCAGTCCCTCACCACCCTCTGGGTAAAGAACCTACCTCTGACATCCATCCTATAACTACCACCCCTTAATTTAAAACTATGCCCCCTCATGCTAGCTTTCTCCATCCGAGGAAAAAGGCTATCACTGTCCACCCTATCTAAACCTCTAATCATCTTATATGTTTCAATAAGGTCCCCTCGTAGCCGCCTTCTTTCTAACGAAAACAACCTCAAATCCCTCAGTCTCTCCTCATAGGACCTCCCCTCCATACCAGGCAACATCCTGGTAAACCTCCTCTGCACCCTCTCCAAAGCCTCCACATCCTTCCTATAATGTGGGGACCAGAACTGCACACAGTACTCCAAGTGCGGCCACACCAGAGTTTTGTACAGTTGCAACATGATGCTGTGGCTCCCCCTACCGATAAACGCCACGACACCGTATGCCTTCCTAACAACCCTATCTACTTGATTCCCAACTTTCAGGGATCTACGTACACATACACCTAGATCCCTCTGTTCATCCACACTATTCAGAGTCCTACCGTTAGCCCTATACTCTTCACATCCGTTATTCCTGCCAAAGTGAATTACCTCACACTTTTCCGCATTAAACTCCATCCTCCACCTCTCAGCCCAGCTCAGCAACTTGTCCAAGTCTCCCTGTAGACTAAGACACCCTTCTTCACTATCTACCACACCTCCGACTTTGGTGTCATCAGCAAATTTACTAATCCACCCAACTATACCCTCATCCAGATCATTTATAAAAATTACAAACAGCAGTGGCCCCAAAACAGATCCCTGAGGTACACCACTCGTAACTGAACTCCATGTCGAATACTTACCATCAACCATCACCCTCTGTCTCCTATCCGCCAGCCAATTCCTAATCCAATTTCCTAGATCACCCTCAATCCCATACATCTGCAATTTCTGCAGAAGCCTTCCATGGTGAACCTTATCAAACGCCTTACTAAAGTCCATGTATTCCACGTCAACTGCCTTACCCCCATTCACCTCTTTAGTCACTTTCTCAAAAAACTCAATAAGGTTAGTAAGGCACGACCTACCCTCCACAAAACCATGCTGACTATCTCTAATCAATTCATTACTCTCCAAATAACTAAAAATCCTATCCCTAATAATTTTTTCTAAAACCTTGCCCACAACAGAAGTAAGACTCACCGGTCTATAATTCCCGGGGAAGTCTCTGTTCCCCTTCTTAAACAATGGGACAACATTCGCTATCCTCCAATCTTCTGGCACTATACCGGTGACCAACGACGACCTGAAGATCAGAGCCAGAGGCTCTGCAATCGCCTCCCTTGCCTCCCAGAGAATCCTAGGGTAAATCCCGTCCGGCCCAGGGGACTTATCTATTTTCAAACCCTCAAGAATATCTAGCACTTCTGTAAGGAAATTTGTACTCAATATGTAAGCATGTTAGTACTTAGAGAATTTGTACTGAATAATTGTACCTAAACTGGATATGAAATACGGAATCACGGATAGTATTAGAATGTCTTCCTTGAAGTAGAATTGGGATGGGTAATCAAGTATAGCTGATTTGTAACCTAATATAATCAAGTGTAGCAAATGTGATCAAAGCAGGAGGCCCAGAGAAGCAGTATAGCAGTTACTTATTAGCAAATGCAACCAATAGTCCCTTGGGGGGACAATGGACACAACCCAGCTGTCCAGCTTGAGATTGACCGTAATAAAAAGGAAATAACAGCATGTTTTTCTTCACATTCGGCCTAAGTCAGCTAAACCACTATTAGTGTACAAGCAGAGTCGTAAAGATAAAAGCAAGGGATGTAACCACCATGGTTTCAAGAAGAAAAGAGAGGAAACAGGGAGTGACCAATCTCAAGCAAAACAGATAAAGGGTCAGTGGGTCGTAAAAGCGAGATAAGGATCTTGAGGTATGGAGCTGAAATGTGCTTAAAAAGACTGTAAGCCGATGGCTCGTTGGAGTGTTCCGGACCTCCCGGCTTTATTCTCTTGTACTGGAAAATAAAGTCTACTGCTTGGAAGATTACAACTCAGACTCTCTGTTTCAATCGGGCTACATAAGTTGTCGTCCTGGGGAACCACGACACTTCCTCCTTATCAACTGCAATACTGTCCAGTTTACAACCCTGTAACCCAGTGTTCTCCACAGCTACATTTATGTCCCCCTGTGTGAACACCAAAGAGAAATATTGGTTCAATGCCTCTCCAATCTCTTCCGGTTCCACACATAAATTCCCACTGCTGTCTCTAACTGGCCCTAATCTTGCCCTAACCAACCTTTTGTTCTTAACATATCTATAGAACGCCTTAGGATTCTCCTTAATCCTATCAGCCAAAGTCTTCTCATGTCCTCTTTTAGCCCTTCTTAACTCTCTCTTTAACTCCCTCCTAGCCAATCTAAAGCTTTCTAGTGCACTACCTGAGCCCTCAAGTCTCATCCGGACATAAGTCTCCTTTTTCTTTTTAACCAACGAATCAACTTTCCTAGTGCACCACGGTTCCCTAGCTCGACCAATTCCTCCTTGCCTGACAGGGACATACATATCAAGGACTCGCAGTAGCTGCTCCTTGAAAAAACTCCACATTTCGGACGTTCCGAGACCCTGTAGTCTCCTAGTCCAACCTATGCTTCCTAATTCTCTCCTAATAGCCTCTCCTAATAGTCTTGTATGACCAAACCAGTTACGTATCCATCTAGCCACCCCGAATCCCATTTGATTTTAATTTTTGTACCAGTCTGCCATGTGGAACCTTGTCAAACGCCTGACTAAAGTCCACAAAAACTACATGCACAGCCCTTCCCTCATCAATTTGTCACCTCTTCAAAAGACTCAATCAAGCTGGTGAAACATGACCTTCCCCATACAAAGCCATGCTGCTTGCCAATAACTCATCAGTTTTCTTCCGTACGTGCATAAGAAGATAGAAGAGAGTATGTCTGGGGTCTTGATTGTGCTGACTGCTTTTCAGGGCGGCAGGAAGTGTAGACGGAGTCATAAGAACATAAGAAATAGGAGCAGGAGTAGGCCATCTAGCCCTTCGAGCCTGCCCCGCCATTCAATAAGATCATGGCTGATCTGAAGTGGCTCAGTTCCACTTTCCCACTTTCTCCCCATAACCCTTAATCCCCTTGCCTACCAAAAACCTATCTACCCATGTCTTAAATATATTTAGCAAGGTAACCTCCACCACTTCAACGGGCAGAGAATTCCAGAGATTTACCACCCTTTGAGTGAAGATGTTCCTCCTCAACTCCATTCTAAACTGCCCCCCCCCCTTATCTTGAGGCTGTGCCCTCTAGTCCTGCTGTCCTTTCTGAGTGGGAAGAATCTCGCTAGCTCTACCCTATCCATCCCCTTCATTATCTTATACATTTACCAGGATGTTGCCTGGTATGGAGGACATTAGCTGTGAGGAGAGGTTGGAGAAATTTGTTTTGTTCTCACTGGAATGATGGAGGTTGAGGGATGACCTCATAGAAGGCTCCAAGATTATAAGGGTCATGGACAGAGTGGATAGTCAGAAGTTTTTTCCTCAGATGGAAGAGTCAATTATCAGGGGGCATAGATTTAAGGTGTGAGGGGCAAGGTTTAAAGGAAATGTAGGTGGCAAGTTTTTTACACAGAGGATAGTGGGTAAGATCCCCCCTCATCCTTCTAAACTCCAATGAGTACAAACCCAGTCTATTCAGCCTCTCTTCATAGTTCAACCCCCTCATCTCCGGTATCAGCCTAGTGAACCTCCTCTGCACTCCTTCCAAGGCCAAAATATCCTTGCGCAAGTGCGTCAATGGATGGGAGGAGTCATGCATCTCGAAAGAATGCTTTCTATGGTGAATCTGTAAAAATTGGTGAGAGCCGCAGTGGACAAGCCAAATTTCCTTAGCCGCCTGAGAAATAGGGTGGGCTTTCTTAACTTTAGCAGCAGCGTGGAGGGATCACAGCAGATTGTTGGCGATCTAGACATTGAGAAACTTGAAGCTCTCAACCTTTCCACTTCATCACAGAGGAGAAGGTTATCTAGGATTGTAAAGGGATCTTGACCAATTGGGCCAGTGGGTACATGAATGGCAATGACATTTAATTTGGATAAATGTGAGGTGATAAATTTTGGTAGATCGAGTCGGGACATGACCTACTCAGTTAATGGTAGGATGTTGGGGAGAGTTATAGAACAAAAGAGATTGAAGAATATTGGTTCATAGCTCCTTAAAAGTGGAGTCACAGGTGGACAGGGTGGCAAAGAATGCATTCAGCATGCTTGGTTTCATTGGTCAGAACACTGAATACAGGAGTTGGGATGTCTTGTTGAAGTTGTACAAAACATTAGTAAGGCCATACTTGAAATACTGTGTTCATTCTAGCCACTCTATTATAGAAAGGATATTATTAAAGAACAAAGAGAACATAGGGCAGGAGCAGACCCTTCAGCCCTCCAAGCCTGCACCAACCATGCTGTCCAAATGAACTAAAATCCCCTACCCTTCTGGGACCATATCCCTCCATTCCCATCCTGTTCATGTATTTGTCAAGACGCCTGTTAAAGTCACTACTTTTCTGCTTCCACCAGCTCCCTGACAGCGAATTCCAGGTACCCACGATCCTCTGTGTAAAAAACTTGCCACCTACATTTCCTTTAAACCTTGCCCCTCACAACTTAAACCTATGCCCCCTGGTAATTGACTCTTCCATCCTAGGAAAAAACTTCTGACTATCCACTCTGTCCATGACCCTTATAATCTTGGAGCCTTCTACGAGGTCATCCCTCAACCTCCATCATTCCAGTGAGAACAAAACAAATTTCTCCAACCTCTCCTCACAGCTAATGTCCTCCATACCAGGCAACATCCTGGTAAATGTTTTCTGTACCTCTCAAAAGCCTCCATATCCTTTTGGTAGTGAAACGGAATTGAGCACTATATTCCAAATGCGACCAAACTACAGATTTTATAAAGCTGCAACATGACTTGCCAGTTTTGAAACTCAATACCCCGGCTGTTGAAGGCAAGCATGCCATATGCTTTCTTGATTACTTTCTCCAATTATGTTGCCACTTTCAGTGACATAGAAACATGGAAGACAGAAGCACGAGGAGGCCATGTGACACTTCAAGCCTGCTCTATTCATCATGATCATGGCTGATCATCCAACTCAATAGCCTATTCCTGCTTTCTCCCCATAACCTTCAATCCCATTTGCCCCAAGTGGTATATCTAGCCACCTCTTGAATGCAGTTAACGTTTTGGCATCAACTACTTCCTGTGGTAATGAATTGCACAGACTCACCACTCTTTGGGTGAAGAAATGTCTTCTCACCTCCATTCCACCACGAATCCTCAGATTGTGATCCCTGGTTCTGGGCTCCCCAACATCAGGAACATCCTCCCTGTATCTACCCCATCTAGTCCTGTTCGAATTTTATGAGATTCCCCCCCCCATTCGTGTGACCTCCAGCAAAAACAATCATAACCTAGTCAATCTTTCCTCAAACATCAGTCCCACCATCCCTAGAATCAGTCTGGTAAATCTTGCACTCCCCCATGGGCAAGAACATCCTTCCTCAGAAAAGGAGACCAAAAAAATATTCTAGGTACCTAGGTACCTGTGTGCCTGTACACCCAGATCCCTCTGCCTATCAATATTCTTAAGAGTTCTGCCATTTACTGTATATTCCCCATATGTATTAAACCTTCCAAAATGCATTACCTCACATTTGCCCAGATTAAACTCCACCTGCCATCTCTCCGCCCGTGTTAACAACCGATCTATGTATTGCTGATGGTCCTCATCGCTATCCGCAATTCCACCAACCTTTGTGTCATCTACAAATTCACTAATCAAACCAGTTACATCTTCCTCAAAATCATTTATATATATTACAAACAGCGAAGGTCCTAGCACTGATCCCTGAGGAACGCCACTAGTCACAACCTTCCATTCAAAAACACACCCTTCTGCTGCTACCCTCTATCTTCTATGACCGAGCTAGTTCTGAATCCATATTGCCAGCTCACCTCTGATCCCATGTGACTTCAACATTTTTACCAGTCTGCCATGAGGGACCTTGTCAAAGACCTACTGAAGTCCATGTAGACAACATCCATTGCCGTACCCTCATCAACTCTCTTCATCACTTGATCAAGTTAGTGAGACACAACCTCCCTTTCACAAAACCATGTTGCCTCTCGCTAATACACCTACTTATTTCTAAGTGGAAGTAAATTCTATCTCAAAGAATCTTCTCCATAAAGTTCCCTACCACTGATATAAGGCTCACTGGCCTGTAATTACCTGGATTATTCTTGTTACATTTCTTAAACAAAGGAGCAACATTGGCTATTCTCCAATCCTCTGGGATCTCCCCTTTAGCCAGTGAGGATAAAAAGACCTCTCTCAAGGCCCTAGCAACCTTCCCCCTTGCTTCTCTCAGTATTCTGGGGTATATCCCATCAGACTTGTCAACCTTAATGTTTATCAAGACCCCCATTACCTCCTCCTTTTGGATACCAACATGACCCAAACCATCTACACACCATCCACCAAGTACTTTGATGAATACTGATCCAAAGTACTCATTTAATATCTCACCCATTTACTCTGGCTCCAAGTATAGATTCCTTTCCCTGTCCTCGAGTGGGCCAATCCTCTCCCTAACTACCCTCCTGCTCTTTATATATGTAAAAAGCCTTGGGATTTTCCTTAATCCTGCTGGCCAATGACCTTTCATGACCCCTTTGAGTTCTCCTGACTCCTTGCTTAAGTTTCTTTCTAGTTTCCTTGTATTCCTCACTTGCTCTGTATGTTCCCAGCCTCCTAGCCTTGTCAGATGCTTCCTTTTTCTCTTTCACTCAGTTCACAATATCTCCTTATCCAAGATTCCCGAAACTTGCCAGGACCTAGATAAACTGGGCAGCATGGTAGCACAGTGGTCAGCACTGCTGCTTCACAGCTCCAGGGACCTGGGTTCAATTTCCAGCTTGTGTCACTGTCTGTGTGGAGTTTGCACATTCTCCTTGTGTCTGTGTTGGTTTTCTCCAGGCGCTCCGGTTTCCTCTCACAGTCCAAAGATGTGCGGTTTAGGTTGATTGGCCATTCTAAAATTGCCCCTTAGTGTCCTGAGATGTGTAGGTTAAAGGGATTAATGGGTAAATGTGTAGGGATATAGGGGTAGGGCCTGGGTGGGATTAAGGTTGGTGCAGACTTAATGAGCCAAATGGCCTCTTTCTGCACTGTAGGATTTCTATGGCTGCAGAAAACATTTACGAGCATGCTACCCAGCCTTGATGGTTTGAGTTATAAGGAGAGGCAGGATAGATTGGGACCTTTCTCCCTGGACCATAGGAGGCTTAGGGGTGATCTTATAGAGGTCTATAAAATAATGAGGGGTATAGACAAGATAGTCAACATCTTTTCCAAAGGTAAGGGAGTCTAAAAATAGAGGACATAAGTTTAAGGTGAGAGGAGAGAGATACAAAATGTTTTCACTCAGAAAGTGGTGTCTGGAATGAGCTGCCAGAGGCAGTAGTAGAGGCAGGTACAATGTTGTCTTTTAAGAAGCATTTAGACAGTTACGAGGGCAAGATGGGTATAGAGGGATATGGGTTAAATGTGGGCAATTGGGACTATCTTAGAGGTAAAAACAAGGCAGTATGGACAAGTTAGGTCAAAGGGCCTTTTCCATGCTCTCTGACTCTATCATTGTTGTAGACAGTTTCATGTTCTGCATTTCGCTTCCTGAAGTCGATGACCATTTCCTTCATTTGTTATCATCACACCAATTCACCAGATTCTCTAGCTCTTTCTTGTGCTCCGTCTTAGCATTGTTTGAGATCCAACGCAGCACAATGTTGGCATCAGCAAACTTGAAAATGGAGTTGGAGCAGAATTTGACCACACAGTCATAAGTTTATATGAAGGGGCTAAGGATACAGTCTTGCTGGGCTCTGGTGTTGAGAATAATCATGGAGGTGTTGTTGCCTTAATAATTGCAAACTGTGGGTTCGGATGTCTAGGATCCAGTCACAGAGGAAGGAGCCGAATCCTCAGCCTGAGTTTGGAGATGTGTTTTGTTGGGATAATGGCGTTGAAGGCTGAGCAATAGTCAATAAATAGTGTGACGGTATTGTGCCTTTAAGAAATGTATTTTTAATCATATTTTCTGCCGTTATAAGCAGGCACCAAGTTGTCTGTTTAGATGTCCTTTTACTGCTGCTTAAATGGTTTAAATAGGGATTTGTTTATTTTTAATCTGGGCCTGCTGCACTTTCTGGGAGTTGTGGGAATTGTTGTGGGAAGAATGATTGACAAGTCAGGTGGTTCCTTCACAGAGAAATCAAGAATTCACTTTCAGTTTTAGTTGGAAGCTGTTGGACTCCAGACTGAAAAGCAGTATTTTTGTGCCTCTCTCCCTAGTAAAGGGAATTTTTCGAGCTGTTGTTCAGTTCAAAGCTGTGTGGACTGCAGATATGATTGAAATTGCCCACTTGGGACCTGTTATCAAACAAAGATTAATTAAGAATACAGTTACACATAGAAGCAGTCTTTATTATCTTTGGAGGGAGAATTTTGCTGTTGGTAGTTTGTTAGCAAGCAGTGGCTCCATCTTTACCTTAAGGTAGGCTGGTAGCTAGAAAACAGGGAAGTCAGAGTTCTAGTTCTCTATCCAAAGGACTAATTCACAGCAGATATTGCTGAGCTTCAAAACCACAAAAGCATTCTTATTTTCTGTGCTAAAACTGTGCCAGGTGTATGCTTATAAGGAGGTTTATTGAATTGGAACAGTACATTTAGTTATGAAGGCTTATTCAATATCTTGGTTGTTTTTATTTCTTGATGGAATTGTTATTGCTTATTTCCTTTCTATGTGTTAATTGTATTCTTAATTAAACTTTGTTTGGTAACAGCTCCTGAGTCGGTCATTTCAATCATAGCAGAAAAGCACCTTATGATTACTCTAGTCAAATTCAAAATGCAAAACTTATGGGGTGGACGTTTACATCATCACGCTGTTTTGCAGTGGAAAATAGTGGAAAATCAGGCATGATGCCACCAGCGGGAATGGCGCCATTTTCACGCAAATTTCCATTTTACCAAGAAAAGAATTGAAGTGATCGGGACTCTGCCCAAAACATCAATTTGCACTTTTTTGCATTCAACTCTCAATGCAATTAACGAGCTTCACTCCCAATCATGCCAGCTCACCTGCCTTAATGACCTAGTTCGCTTCAGCTGGAATTGGTCAGGAAAACACCTTGGGCTGAATTTCACATGATTTTTTCTCAGCATCCAGCTAGCTTGAAAACGGAAGAGTTCCTGATCTCTTTTTTGGGTAAGCTTTCATGCTCAATCTTATGTGCTCAGTCTTTGAAAATATGGGCTAGACTATTTCTAGGCACTAGCTGTTTGTAACATTTATAAATTGTTTGTGAAATATATAAATAATTTGGAACAAAATGTAACTGGTTTGATTAATAAGTTTGCGAACAACACAAAGTTTACTGGAATAGCAGATAGTGATGAGGACCGTCAGAGGATACAGGAGGATACAGATCGGTTGGAGACTTCGGCCGAGAGATAGAACATAGAACATAGAACGTTACAGTGCAGTACAGGCCATTCGGCCCTTGATGTTGCGCCGACCAGTGGAATGAATCTAATGACCCTCTAACCTAAACTATTCCGATCTTATCCATATGTCTATCCACTGACCATTTGAACACCCTTATTGTTGGCGAGTCCACAACTGCTGCAGGCAGGGCATTCCACGCCCTTACTACTCTGGCAGATGGAGTTTAATCTGGAAATGTGAGGTAGTGCATTTTGGAAAGTCTAATACAGATGAAAATGTACAGTAAATGGCAGAACCCTTAAGAGTTTTGATAAGCAGAGGGATCTGGGTGTACATATACATAAGTCACTGAAAGTGGCAACATAGGTGGAGAAGGTAGTCAAGAAGACTTTGGCATGCTTGCCTTCATCGGGCATTGAGTTTAAAAATTGGCAAGTCATGTGGCACCTTTATAGAATCTTAGTTAGGCTACATTTGGAATATAATGTTCAGTTCTGGTCACCACACTATCAGAAGGATGTGGAGGCATTGGAGAGGGTACAGAAAAGATTTACTAGGATGTTGCCTGGTATGGAGGGCATTGGCTTAGAGGAGAGTTTGGAGAAACTTGGTTTGTTCTCACTGGAACAATGGAGGTTGAGGGGCGATCTGATAAACATCTACAAGGTTACGAGGGGCGTGGACAGAGTGGATAGTCAGAAGCTTTTTCTCAGGGTGCAAGAGTCAATTACTAGGGGGCACAGGTTTAAGGTGGTTGGAGCAATGTTTAAAGGAGATGTACAAGGCAAGTTTTTTACACAGAGGGTGGTGGGTGCCTGGAACTCGCTGCTGGGGCAGACAGTGGAAGCAGATGCGATAGTGACTTTTAAGGGACATGTTCGCAAATACATGATTAGAATGGGAATAGAGGGATATGGTCCCTGGAAGGTAAGGGGCAGCACGTCGGTATAGACTTGGAGGGCTGAAAGGCCTGTGCTATAATTCTCTAATTTTTTTTGTTCTTTGTTCTTAATTACAGGGAATCTTCCCGCACAGCTCTCTGTGGCAAAGAGTTCCAAACACTTACAACCCTCTGAGAAGAAATTCCTCCTCATCTCAATCTTAAACTGGTGTCCCTTTATTCTGGAATTCTGTCCTCTGGTACAAGACCCTTCCATGAGGGAACATTCTTTCACCATTTACCCTGATTATCATAAGTGCCTTTGACATATCCACTCTCACTTCCCTCAGTCCCTCAGATGTAGCCCATCTGGTCCTGGTATCTTAACAATTTTAAATAAGTAAGCCTTTCTAACATCTACAATTGTAAATTCCTTGAGTGTGTCAGTTATCTCATCTCTCACCCTGGCCTGGACAGCATCTTCTTCCTTTGTGAAGACAGAGATAAAGGACTGTTTAATATCTCCATGACCTCTCCTGTCTCCACATGCAAATCCCCTTTTTTATCCCTAATTGGCCCTACTCTTTCTTTTACCACCTTTTCTTACATGTATGCTGATACAAGACCTTAGCATTCTCATTTGTGTTCACTACTAGTCTATTTTCATTCTCTTCCTTGCTTTTTTGATTAGTTTTTGCACTTCCCCTTTGGTCCTTCCATATTCAGTCTGATTCTCCTTTGTATGTTCTACCTGACATCTGTCATACACATGCATCCTCTTTTTCATCTTCACCTCTATCTGTCGCATCATCCAGTATGCTCTGGATTTATTTGTCCTACCTTTCCCTTCAATGGAATACATCCTGACACTGCCTTCAATACTATCTCTTTGAAGATAACCCATTGTTCAGCCATCATCTTTTCCACCAACATTTGATTCCAACTCACTAGACTCAGGTCGTAGAATCATAGAACGTCTTCAGGACAGAGAGAGGCCATTTGGCCCATCGAGCCTGCACCGACAACAATTCCCCCCAGGCCCTATCCCTTCAACTACATGTGTTTAGCCTGCTAATCTCCCTTACATTAAGCGGCAACATAGCATGGCCAACCCACCTAACATGTGCATCTTTGGAGTGTGGAAGGAAACCGGAGCATCTGGAGGAAACCCATGTAGACACAGGGAGAACATGCAAACTCCACACAGTCACCCGAGGCCAGAATTGAACCCAGGTCCCTGGCGCTGAGAGGCAGCAGAGCTAACCACTGTGCCACCCTTCCCGAGACGCATTCTTATTCTATTGAAGTTGGCTTTCCTCTAATATTGCTTTTTATCCATTCATGGGATGTGGACATTGCTGGCTGACTAGCATTAATCATGCCTGTGGGCATTTATTTAAAGTGTCAACCACATTGCTGTGAGTCCGGAGGCATGACAGATTTCCTTACCTAAAGGTCATTAGGATTATTGATTATCCCTATTCGGGATTGTTCCTTATCCTTCTCCATGGTTAACCTAAACCTTATTGTACAATGGTCATTGCCTCCGAAATGCTCTCCTACTGGAACTTTGATTTGCTTGGGCTAACACATTCCCCAGAACCAGATCGAACAACGTCTGCCCTCTCACTGGAACAGGAACATATTTCTGCATATAATTATCGTGAACACATTCCAGGGGCTCTTGCTCTTCTTGTCCCTTCGCACTTTTCCTATCCTAGTCCATATTGAATACCTTGAAGTCCTTTATTAAAATTACTCTATCATTCTTGGACCTCTCTGTAATTTCCTTGCAAATTTGTTTCTCTATATCCCTCCAACTCATTGCACTTTTTTCATTCCTTCTAGCCAGAGAGATTCTGAGAAGAGTAAGGGTATCCCATTCCAATAAAGTGACTCCATTTCCAAGCGTCCATCTGCCTGACACACTCACACACACATCCCACATTACCAACATCTTGTGGCACGTCCATTGAAGTGTGAACTTGTCTGTTATAATGCTCACTCACCTGGTATGTGTTTCCGGCATTTCAGCATTTACTGCTGAAACAATATAGACTACTTCATCCAGGAAATACAATATTAAGCATGCTTTTTTCCATCTATCCTTCTTCATTTGCAAGCAGCAAGAACTTTAAATCTCTATTTTCCAATGACGAATGCCAATAAAATCATAGAATGTATGGAATGGAGACAAGCCCTTCGGCGCAAACTGGTTCATGTCGTACAAAATTCCCATCAAAGTTAATCCCATTTTCTTGCATTTGGCCCATATCCCTATGAACCTTTCCTATCCATGTAACTGTCCAAATGCCTTTTAATTGTTGTCAATGTCCCTGCCTCAACCAGTTCCTCTCATTCCATATATGTACCACCTCTGTGTAAAAAAGTTGCCCCTCAGGTTCTCATTAATTCTTTCCCCTCTTAACTTAAGCTTCCATTTCTCGATTCCCTGACCCTGGGAAAAAGACTGAGTGCATTCATCCTATCCATGCCTCTCATGATCTTATACACCTCTACAAGATCATCTCTCAGGCTCCTACGCTCCAAAGAAAAAAGTTCTAGCCTGTTCAATCTTCTCCCTAACTCAGTCCTTTGAGTCCTGGCAACATCTTATAAATCCCTTCTGCACGCTCTCCAGTTTAATAACATATTTCCAAAACAACTAAAACTGAATACAATACTCTAGGTGTGGCCTCACAGTGTCCCGTACAACTGCAACATAACTTCCCAACTTCTTTACTCAATGTCCTGACTGATGAAGGCCCCTACGCCAAAAATCTTCATCATTGCCCTATTTACCCGTGACTCCATCTTTAGAGAACTGTGCAACCTGAAAATCCCTCTGTTCCGTGATACGATCTATGAGGATGTGTCTAGGGTGGTGGATAGAGGAGAGCCAGTGGATGTTGTCTTTCTTGATTTTCAGAAGGCGTTTGACAAGGTTCCTCACAAGAGGTTATTGCAGAAGGTCAGGGGGCATGGAGTTGGGGGTAGGGTGTTAGCGTGGATAGAGGATTGGCAGAGAGTGGGGGTCAATGGGTGGTATTCGGATTGGCGGTTGGTGACTAGTGGAGTGCCCCAGGGGTCGGTGCTGGGGCCTCAGCTATTCACCATTTATATAGATGATCTGGAGGAGGGAACCGGGTGTATGGTGTCGAAATTTGCTGATGACACCAAGATTGGTGGAACGGCAAATTGTGCGGAGGGTGTGGAGAGTCTGCAGAAGGATCTAGATAGGCTGGGTGAATGGGCCAGGAACTGGCAAATGGAATTTAATGTTGGCAAGTGCGAGGTGGTCCACTTTGGTAGGAATAATGGTAGGAAGGACTATTACTTACATGGCGAAAAACTGCAGCATGCAACGGTGCAGAGGGACCTCGGGGTCCTTGTGCATGAGTCGCAAAAACCCAGCCTGCAGGTGCAGCAGGTGGTCGGGAAGGCTAATGGGATGCTGGCCTTCATAGCGAGGGGGATTGAATATAAAAGTAGGGAGGTCTTGCTGCAGCTGTACAGGGCACTGGTGAGGCCACAGCTGGAGTACTGTGTGCAGTTTTGGTCGCCGCACTTACGCAAGGATATTTTGGCCTTGGAGGGAGTGCAGAGGAGGTTTACTAGGCTGATTCTGGAGTTGAGGGGGTTGAACTATGAGGAGAGGCTGAATAAACTAGGCTTGTACTTGTTAGAGTTTAGAAGAATGAGGGGAGATCTCATTGAGACGTATAAGATGTTGAATGGGATGGATAGGATAGAGGTGGAGAGGCTCTTCCCGCTCAGAAAGGACAGTAGGACTAGAGGGCATAGCCTCAAGATAAAGGGGGGGTGGTTTAGAACGGAGTTGAGGAGGAACTTCTTCACTCAAAGGGTGGTGAATCTCTGGAATTCTCTACCCGTTGAAGCGGTGGAGGCTGCCTCGCTCGATATTTTTAAGACACGGGTTGGTAGGTTTTTGATAGGCAAGGGGATTAAGGGTTATGGGGAGAGGGCGGGAATGTGGAACTGAGCCACAACAGATCAGCCATGATCTTATTGAATGGCGGGGCAGGCTCGAGGGGCTAGGTGGCCTACTCCTGCTCCTATTTCTTATGTTCTTATGTACTCCCTAAGGTCCCCATCATTCACTGTGAAAGAATCATAGAAATCCTACAGTGCAGAAAGAGGCCATCTGGCCCATCGAGTCTGCACTGACCACAATCCCACCAAGGCCCTACCCCCGTATCCCTACACATTTATCTGCTAACCCCTCTAAGCTACGCGTCTCAGGACACTAAGGAGCAATTTTAGCATGGCCAATCAACCTAACCCACATATCTTTGGACTGTGGGAGGAAACCGGAGCACCCAGAGGAAACCCACACAGACACGAGGAGAATGTGCAAACTCCACACAGACAATGACCCAAGCCGGGAATCAAACCCAGGTCCCTGGAGCTGTGAAGCAGCAGCGCTAACCACTGTGCTACCGTGCCACCCTTGATCAAGTCCTACCGTGATTTCACTTCCCAAAATGCAACACTCATCTGTCTTGAACTCCATTTATCAATCTCGGCCCACTCACCAGCTAATCAAGATTTTTGATACCTGTTCTCACTGTCTATAATACCACCTATTTTAATGTCATCTGCAAACTTACTGATCGCGCCTTGTATGTTCTCATCCAAATTGTTGATATAGACAACAAACAGCAATGGGCCCAGCACTGACCCCTGAAGCATACCAGTAGTCACAAGCCTCCAGTCCGACAAGCATCCTTCCACCATTACCCTCTGCTTCCTACCACCATGCCAATTGTGTATCCAATTTTCTAACTCTCCCTGGATTCCATGTGATCGAACCTTCCAGAGCAGCCTACCGTGTGGAAATTTATCAAAGGTCTATATAAGTCTATATGAAGTCTATATAAAATACATCTACTGCCCTGCTCTCATCAAACTTCCTAGTCACTTCATCAAGTAACTCTCATGAATTTGCAACACATGGTCTCCCATGCACAATGGCGTGCTGACTACTTCTAATCAAACCCTGTCTTTCCAAATGCGAGTATATCTTATCCCTCAGAATCCTCTCTAAAGTAACTTACCCACCACAGATGTTAGGTTTACCAGTTTATTATTTCCAGTTTTTTTTGCTGCCCTTTTAAATAAGAGCACAACATTTGCTACCCTCCACTCTTCTGGTACCTTACTCGTGGCTAATGATAATGCAAATATCTCAGCCAGGGCTCCCGCAATTTCTTCTCTCGCCCCACGCAATGTTCTTGGATATACCTGGTCAATGTCAGATTTATCCACCTTCATACATTTTTATATGTTAATCACCTCCTCTAATGCAATGTGAACTGTTTCCAATATATTGCCATCAACTTTTCCAGGTTCCCAAGTCTTTCTCCATGGTAAACATGAAGGAGAAGTATCCATTGATAACCTCAACTTTCTCCTATGGTTCCACACATATGTGTCCACTTTGGTCCTTGAGGGGTCCTATTCTATCAGTAGTTATTCTTTTTCCTTTGATATACTTAAAGAATCTCTTTGGGTTCACCTTAATCCTCTCAGCCAAAGCTACCTATGCCCCCTTTTTGCCCTCCTAATTTGCTTCTTGAGTATACTCCTGTATCCTCTGTACATATCCAGGGAATCCCTTGATATCAGCTGCTTGTACCTCTTTCTTTTTCCTGGCCAAAACTTAATATATTTTGTCATCCAAGATTCTCTACTCCAGCCACACCTTTCACCCTAACAGGAACAGATCAACCCTGAAATCTAGCTATTTCACTTTTAAAGGCCTCCCACTTGCTAGAGATCCCTTTGCCCTCAAACAAGCTACTCCAATCAACCCTTGCAAGTTCCTGTCTAATTCCATCAAAATTTGCCTTGCCCCAGTTTAGAACTTGCACTTTCATAGAAATCACAGAAATGCATCTGCGGACCAGTTTTCTCTCTTTCCATAACTATTTTTAAATTAATTGAACCATAGTCACTGGCTCAAAGTGGTCCCCCACTGTCATTTCAGTCACTTGCCCTGCCCTATTTCCCAAGACTAGGGTAAGTTTTGTCCTTTCCCGAGTAGGGCATTCCACATATTGCCTCAGAAAACTTCCCTGAACACACTTAACAAATTCCACCCTATCTAAGTTGTTAACATGATGGCAGTCCCAGTCTATGTTAGGAAAATTAAAATCCCCAACTACACCAACTCTATTACACCTGCAAGTCTCCCCAGTATCCCTGCATGTTTGTTCTTCTACTATCCATTGACTATTTGGAGGCAAATAGTACAACCTCAATAAGGTCACCATCCCCTTTTTATTTCTTAGTTCCACCCACAAAGCCTCACTGGGTGATCCCGCTGCTATTTCAGCTCTGACTATTGCTGTGATGCTCCCTTTAATCAAAAATGCAGTTCCCCCTCCTCTCTTTCCTCCACCTCTGTCCCGCCCTGTACCCTGTAACATTAAGCTGCCAGTCCTATCCCTCCTTTAGCCATGTTTCAGTTATGGCTATAATATCCCAGTCCCACATATCTATCCGTGCCCTGAGGTCATCAGCTGTTGATGAGCATGGCATCTCCTTTCAGCCCCTTCCATACTGCTGAGGATCCCATCCACCCCATCCCCAATCTCGTTTAAACACTCCTTGTAGCGCCAGCAAATGAACTTACAATTTACTATCGCTGACATGCAAGCACTCTTTGTAGCCAGCATTTCTGTACCAGTTACAATCATTGATACTTCTGATGTCTTCTGTTTATACGGAGCAATTGGCTGGAATTAAAACAAAAGCATAACATGTTAATTCCAATCAATTCATCAAAATGGTAAAATTTTAAAACTACTCTAAATTTCAACACTAAGCCTTATATGTTGAGATATTGCAAGTTGCAGCTGAGAGCTAAGCTTCACACTGGGACTGAGAAGCAAAAACACATCCTTCTGCAGATGTTACAGACTTTGGGTGAGTCTACTGTGAGAAGATGTATTTTAGTCATGATTCTGTGCTGGAAGTGTTTACTAGTCCCTTCCATTTTATTGTAGCTGTTTTGTCTGAATCCAGCAGCACTGTATTGTTACTGCAGTAGCATAATTGATGTACTGTTTGTTTAAATCAGAACTAATGCAGGCTCGTTATTTGGTGTTTTCTCCTAGCA
Organism: Carcharhinus amblyrhynchos; assembly: GCF_965287045.1. Lineage (NCBI taxonomy): Eukaryota > Metazoa > Chordata > Chondrichthyes > Carcharhiniformes > Carcharhinidae > Carcharhinus > Carcharhinus amblyrhynchos. Next base: position 54,335,270 of record NC_137339.1, on the reverse strand, counting down.
TATTGCAGAGTAGTGCTTGATTTGGTAGAGTGATAAGTGAGGTCACATCACTGGGTACAGCGAGGCTTTCACAGGGAACTCAAGTCAGTCTGCTTCTGGAATTTTCAGAGAGAGGTTGCTTTCACCATATCTCTTGCTGTATCTGAAGAATTGGATACTGCCAATAAAGAAGCTGTTTTCTCTAAGATACTACTGTCTGGCAGTGGAGCTTTCTTTGGGTGCCACTGGCCACCCGACCCCCAGGGAGGGCACTGAATGCCCCCCTTCATTCCAGTAAGGTAAACTGCTAATGAATTTGTACTGGTGCGGCCCACAATGCTATCAGGCCTGGAGAATTCAGTCCAGGGCCCAATAATGACATTTAAATAACACTGAAAATAGATTAAAATGACTTATCTGGTGTTCCTGCCAGTTTCCTGCGTGGTCCCCACTGTGCCGGATTTCTGGCAGTGGGAGACGCACATGTGTTGGGAATGCATGCGCGAATCCCCCAAATTGGCACACATGCGCATCTCCAGACCAGACGCACCAAAAAGTTAGTGGGTCAGAATGGGAAAATCTCCCCCACAATGTCAAAGACAACACCATCACTAGATATGGCCTGTCCCACCATGGGGAGTCAGTGGCATAGTGATATTGTCACTGGACAGAGACCCAGGGTAATACTCTGTGAACCAAGTTCAAATCCCAAGATGGTGAAATTTGAATTCAATAAAAATCTGGAATTAAATCTAATGATGAAACTGTGGTTGGGAATTGTTAAAACCCAAATGGTTCGTGAATGTCCTTTAGGGAAAGAAATCTGTCATCCTTATCTGGTCTGTTCTGGCCTACATATGACACTAGATATTCAGCTACAGCAATGTTGTTGACTCTTAACTGCCCAATGGACTGGCCTAGCTCAAGGGCAAATAGGCATGGACACACTCAACAGTAATGGCAGCATACTGTTGTAGAGTCGGGAGGGATTTGCCCTGGCAGTACTCAACAGCAATTCCGATCTCTTGAAATTTCATGGTATCAGCCCAAACATTGGCAAGGTAATCTCCTTTTGACTATCACCTACCACCCCTCCTCAGCTGATGAATCAATACTCCTCCATGTTGACCATCACTTGGAGAAAGCACTGACAGTGACAGGGACAGCAGAATGTACTCCAAGTGGGAGATTTCAATGTCAACCACGAAGAGTGGCTCAGTAGCACCACCAGTGATTGAGCTGGATGTATTCTAAAGGGCATAGCAGCTAGATAGATAACATGTGATGAGAGATAAACCTACTTGATGTCACGTTCACTACTTTACCAGTTGCAGGTGTATAGTAGCAACAATGGCACAGTAGTTGCGCAACAAAGTCCAATCTTCACATTGAGGATACCATCCATTGTCTTGTGTGGCATTACCAGCATGCAAAATGGGATGAATTTCAAACAGATATAGCAACTCAAAGCTGGACATCCATTAGGCATGCTACACGACCTTATGGCCCAACATATCCCCACTCTATATTAAGCCTGAGGATCCACCCTGATTCAATGAAGAGTGCAGGAGGGAATAACAGAAATAGCAACAGACATACCTAAAAAATGAAGTGTCAACCTGGTGAAATCTCATCACAGGGCTAACTGCATGCCAATCAGCATAAGCAGCAAATGAAAATACTCAAGAAGCTAAACAAGGACAAAGCAACTTGCTTGGTTGGCTCCCCAGCCACCATCTTCAACATTCACTCCCTCCACTACCGAGGCACCTTGAAAATTCAGTTGTGAGCAGCTTCTTGAAGTGTTTACACATGCAGTTGTGCAGTGCCGTTAAAACATTCCATATCTTGACCCAGTAATAAGTGATTGTTGCAAGTCTTATGGTTCAGGTTAGAAACTCCAAAGTGTTTTATGAAGCCTGCCTAAATCATAAGTTTTGTATCTTGAATTTGGGTAGGATAAGCATGATCTGTTCCACTTCAGGTGTGATTCAAAAGACTGACTGGGGAGCTTATATCAAACAAAGTTCACTTAAGAATATAGTTATATAGTATATGGAACAAAAATTATCAATACGTTTTGTCAATTACAAGCAAAAACAGAACAACCACAATAATGCATAACCTTTAACCAATATATACCAGACGTTCCAATCAAAATCAATATCTAATAAACAAACTTCTTTAAACAGATTTATTACTGCACAGGCTAAAGCTCATATGATACTGGAATCCAGTTCCCTAGGTTGAATGCTGATTTCACATGACCTTGAAAACTCAGAGCAGTTTGTATACAGATGAATTCCTCAAAACATCAAAGCAAATTCTTCACTGCAGCACAGTAACATGGTCTTTCAGTTAACTGGTAAAATATTCAAAGCAAAACAGAGAGAAAAAGATACTTATTTTCCAGCTTGCTTTTAAGACTGCCTCAACACGGTACGGTAGCACAGTGGTTAGCACTGCTGCTTCACAGCTCCAGGGACCTGGGTTCGATTCCCAGCTCGGGTCACTGTCTGTGTGGAGTTTGCACATCCTCCTCATGTCTGCGTGGGTTTCCTCCAGGTACTCCAGTTTCCTCCCACAGTCCAAAGATGTGCGGGTTAGGTTGATTGGCCATGCTAAAATTGCCCCTTAGTGTCCTCGGATGTGTCGGTTAGAGGGATTAGTGGGTATAATATGTAGGGATGTAGGGGATAGGGCCTGGGTGGGATTGTGGTTGGTGCAGACTCAATGGGCCAAAAGGCCTGTTTCTGCACTGTAGGGTTCTACGTTCTAGGGTTCTATGTTCTAACACTGCCGCCAAAACTAAGCTGAAAGCTGAAAACTTTGGTCATCTGCCCATAATTTTTTTCCTCCTTCCAGCAATGACATCACCTAAGGCTGTGATCATGATTTTAAAAACTTCTTAAAGGTACACTAACATCACACAAGTCAGGATAGTGCATGACTCGGAGAGGAATTTGCAGTTGGAGGTGTTTTCGTGTGTCTGTTGCCCTTGTACCAGTGGTAGAGATCGTATGTTTGGAAGGTGCTATTAAAGAAGTTCTATAATGCATCTTGTCAATATCCATGCTGTTGTCACTGCACTTTGGTGCTGGCGAAGAATATTTAAGGTTGCAGATGGGGTATCAATCAAATAGGCTGCTTTGTCCTGGATAGTGTTGACCTTCTGGGGGTTCGGACAGGGAGGAATTCGTAAGATGTTTATTGGAAGGATCCTTGCAGCAGTATGTAGATAGCCCGACTAGAGAGGGGGCTATACTGGATTTAGTTCTGGGCAATGAGCCGGGTCAGGTGGTTGAGGTTGCCGTAGGTGAACATGTGGCTAATAGTGACCACAACTCTGTCTACTTTAGGATACGAATGGAAAAAGATAAGTTCTGTCCTAAGGGGAGGGTGCTAAATTGGGGGAAGGCTAGATACAGCTGGTTTGGCAGGAGCTTAGGGATACAGACTGGGATAGGCTGTTGGAGGGCAAGTCCACGTTGGGCATGTGGGAATCTTTCAAGGGAAAACTGCAATGGGTGCAGGAAAGACACGTGCCGGTTAGGAGGAAGGATGGGAAAGGTAGGATTAGAGAGCCGTGGATTACTAGAGATATAGAAGACCTGGTTAGGAAGAAACGAGAGGCATATGTCAGGTCTAAGCAGCTGGGAACGGAGAGAGCGTTGGAGGATTACAGACAGAGTAGGAGGGATCTCAAAAGGGGAGTTAGGAGGGCAAAAAGGGGCATGAAATGGCTTTGGCAGGTAGGATTAAGGAAAATCCAAAGGCGTTTTACTCCTATGTTAGGAGCAAAAGGGTGGCTAGGGGTAAAATCGGTCCTCTCAGGGACAGACGAGGGGAATTGTGCTTAGAGTCTGAGGGAATGGGGGAGGTCCTGAATGAATACTTTGCGTCGGTATTCACAAAGGAGAGGGGCTTGATGTCAGTACAGTCATCAAGGGAGCTGTAGACCAATTGAAAGATCTATCGATTACGAGGGAAGAAGTGTTTGGGCTTTTAGGTAGCATTAAAACTGATAAATCTCTGGGGCCCAATGGCATTTATCCTAGGCTGCTTAGGGAGGCAAGAGATGAGATTACTGGGCCTCTGACGCAAATCTTTGTCTCTTCTTTGGACACAGGTGAGGTCTCAGAAGACTGGAGGATAGCGAACGTGGTACCGTTGCTTAAAAAGGGGAGGAGGGATAACCCGGGTAACTATAGGCCGGTGAGTTTAACGTCAGTGGTAGGCAAGTTGATGGAGAGGATTCTTAGGGATAGGATGTATGAGCACTTAGAGCGTTGCGATCTGATTAAGGATACACAGCATGGCTTTGTAAAGAGGAAGTCTTGCCTTACGAATCTGGTAGAATTCTTTGAGGAGGTGACAAAAACGGTCGACGAAGGACGAACCATTGATGTCGTCTATACGGATTTCGGTAAGGCGTTTGACAAAGTCCCTCATGGTAGGTTGGTAGAAAAGATTAAGGCTCATGAGATACGTGGCCATGTATCTAGGTGTGTTGAGAACTGGCTTGCAAAGAGAAGTCAGAGAGTAGTAGTGGAGGGGTCCTTTTCTAGCTGGATGTCTGTCACTAGTGGTGTGCCGCAGGGCTCAGTACCGGGACCTCTTCCCTTTGTAGTGTATATAAATGACTTGGAAGAGGGAGTAAGTGGTGTGATCAGCAAATTTGCTGATGACACCAAGATGGCTGGATTGGCAGGCAGTGAGGAGCAGTGTCTGGCAATACAATGGGATATTGATAGGCTGGGCAGATACATGGCAAATGGAGTTTAATCCGGATAAATGTGAGGTGATGCATTTTGGCCGGAATAATGTAGGGGGGAGTTATATGATAAAGGGTAAGCCCATAAGGAGTATAGAATCGCAGCGAGACCTGGGGGTGCAAGTGCACAAGTCTTTGAAGGTGGCAGTACAAGTGGAGAAGGTTGCAAAGAAAGCCTATGGTATGTTAACCTTTACAGGAAGGGGTATAGAACATAAGAGCTGGAGTCTAATGTTGCAGTTGTATAGAACGTTGGTTAGGCCAGTTCTGGTCGCCTCACTACCGGAAGGACGTGGAGACTCTGGAGAGAGTGCAGAGGAGATTTACCAGGATGTTGCCTGGTATGGAAGGACTGGGTTATGAGGAAAGATTGAACAAATTGGGGCTGTTTTCCCTTGAAAGACGGCGACTGAGGGGGGATCTAATAGGGGCATATAAGATTATGAAGGGTATAGATAGAGTAAACAGAGGTAAGCTATTTCCTATGACAGAGACACACAGTACGAGGGGCCATGGACTTAAGGTGAGGGGGGAGAGGTATAACATAGATATTAGAGGGAGGTTTTTCACACAGAGGGTGTGGGGGTATGGAATGCTCTGCCAAGTAAGGTGGTGGAGGCAAACACGCTAGAGTTGTTTAAGAGTAACTTAGACAGGCACATGACTGGGTTGGAGATGGGTGGATATAAGAGATTGTTTTAAATAAGGGTCATTAGCATTGGGGCGTCCCTGGTAAGGTACATGGATATGGTATGATAATAATGTTTTTTTTCTTTTCATTCACAGGTTTTAACTCGGTCCGCCTTGTTGTCCAACGAGGAGCATACACGCGATGGGTCGTACTTGGGCTGCTCTTGGTTGTTCGAGATTGGCCTAGTGCTTCATGTCGTTAGTGTGTGCCTAAACTGGACCAGATACTGGGCAAGACGACAGCTCAGTGACTATCACTGTTCGCTGTGCAGACACATGGATTTGGGCCAGTGTCTGTAGGAGTTTGCGCATTCTCCCCGTGCTTGCGTGGGTTTTCTCCGGGTGCTCCGGTTTCCTCCCACACCCCAAAGATGTGCTATTAGGCTGATTGGCAGTAATAAATTGTCCCTAAATTAGTTTCCCTCAATGTGGATGGCCAGAGGAGGGGACTGGTAGTGTTAAAATGGCGGCGTGGGCTCACTGGACTGAAGGGCCTGTTTCCTGGGCTGTTTTTGTTCTTCTTTGTTCTTGTGTCTTTTGGAACTGCACTCGCCTATCAAACTCCTGACTTGAGTCTTGTAGATGCTGGATAGGCTTTGAGAAAACAGGATGCAAATTCCTCGCTTCTGATGCAGTTGCAGTTTTTATGTGATTGCTTCAGTTCAATTTCTGGTCAATGGTAACCCCTTGATATTGATGGTCAGCGATTTAGCAAAAGTAATGCCATTGAGTATCGAAGGGAGATGGTTAGATTCTCTCCAGTGGAAGATGATCATTCCCAGGTATCTGTGGTCCAACTGTTTTATTGATTGTCACACACATTGGGACAGCTTGAAAAGTATTGTTTCTTAAGAGCTGTTACAGACAAAACATACTGTTCATAGAATACAATGGGAGAAGGAAAGGAGTGGATGCAGAATATAGTGTTGAAATTACCAATCGGGTGAAGAGAAAGATCAGCTGAATGTATGATAGGACCATTCAAAAAAGTGATGGCAGCAGGGAAGAAGCGTGATGGATTAGGCTACATTCACAACCATTGTAATTTCTTGCAATCTTGGTCAGAGCAGGAGCTATACCAAGTAGTGATACAAACATTTAAGTTTAGAATGATCAGGGATAGTCAGCACGGCTTTGTCAAGGGCAGGTCGTGCCTTACGAGCCTAGTTGTGTTCTTTGAAAATGTGACTGAACACATTGATGAAGGAAGAGCGGTGGACGTGGTTTACATGGACTTCAGCAAGGCATTTGATAAGGTCCCCCATGCAAGACTACTTGAGAAGGTGAGAGGGCATGGGATCCAAGGGGCTTTGGCCTTGTGGATCCAGAAGTGGCTTGCCTGCAGAAGGCAGAGAGTGGTTGTGGATGGGTCTTTTTCTGCATGGAGATCGGTCACCAGTGGAGTGTCCCAGGGATCTGTTCTGGGACACTTGCTGTTTGTCATTTTCATAAATGACCTAGATGAGGAAGTGGAGCGACAGGTCAGTAAGTTTGCCGACGATACGAAGGTTGGTGGCGTTGTGGATAGTCTGGAGGGAAGTCAGAAGTTGCAGCGTGACATAGATAGGATGCAAGAACGGGCAGAGAAGTGGCAGATGGACTTCAACGCGGATAAATGTGTAGTGGTCCATTTTGGCAGGACCAACAGGATGCAGGAGTACAATATCAAGGGTGGGAGTCTTAGCTGGGTTGAAGAGCAGAAGGATCTTGGGGTCCGGGTCCATAGGACTCTTAAATTGACCTCGCAGGTGGAAGATGTGGTCAAGAAGGCATATGGTGTACTGGCCTTCATTAACCGAGGGATTGAGTTTAGGAGTTGGGAGGTAATGCTGCAATGTTATAGGACCCTTGTCAGACCCCACTTGGAGTACTTTGCGCAGTTCTGGTCGCCTCACTACAGGAAAGATGTGGAAGCTATTGAGAGGGTGCAGAGGAGATTTACAAGGATGTTGCCTGAATTGGGAGGCATGCCTTATGAAGGTAGGTTGAGGGAGCTAGGTCTCTTCTCCCTGGAGAGACGAAGGTTGAGAGGCGACCTGATCGAGGTTTATAAAATGTTGAGAGGAATAGATAAGGTGGATTCTCGGAGGCTATTTCCCAGGGCTGCAATGGTCGCTACGACAGGACACAGGTTTAAGGTGCTGGAATGCAAGTACAGAGGAGGTGTCAGGGGAAAATTTTTCACTCAGAGGGTGGTGAGTGAGTGGAATCGGTTGCCGTCGGTGGTGGTAGGGGCAAGCTCGCTGGGGTCTTTTAAAAGACTTCTGGATGAGTATATGGGATCCAATGGCATTGGAAGTTACAGATAGTTCTATGGCCTGGTAGGTATAGATGTGATCGGCGCAACTTGTGGGCCAAAGGGCCTGTTTGTGCTGTAGTGTTCTATGTTCTAAACAGAGAGGATGCTTTCCATGGTGCATCTGTAGAAATTGGTGGGAGTCACAGTGGATATGCCAAATTTCCTTAGCCTTCTGAGAAAGTAGAGATGTGGTGGGTTTTCTTAACATTGGTGAGGGAGGATCAGGACAGATTGTTGGTGATCTGAACATTTAGAAACTTGAAGCTCCCAATCATTTCCACTTCATTACCTTAAACAGGGACATGTCTTCCATTGCGCATCCTGAATTCGATGACTAGTTCCTTCATTTTACTGACATTGAGGGAGAGGTTATTATTGTCATCATACCATTTCACCAGATTCTCTATCTCTTTCCTGCACTGTGTCTCATCATTGTCTGAGATCCAACCCACAACGGTGGTGTCATCAGCAAACTTGAAAATCAAGTTGGAGGAGACTTTGGCCATACAGTCAGAGATGCATAAGGAGTAAGGGCTGAGGATATAGCCTTATGGAGCACCGGTGTTGAGGATGATCGTGGACGAGGTTTTGTTGCCTATCCTTACTGACTGTGGTCTGTGGGTTAGGAAGTCTAGGGTCCAGAGGGAGGAGCTGAGCTCCAGGCCATGAAGTTTGGAGATGTGTCTCTTAGAAATAACGATGTTAAAGGCTGAGCTGTAGTCTATGAATAGAAGTCTGACATAGGTGTCTTTGTTATCTAGGCATTCCAGGGTTGAGTGTAGGGCCAGGTAGATGGTGTCTACTGTGGACCTGTTGCACTAATGGGTGAACTATTGTTGATCCAGGCAGATTGGAAGGCAAGAATTGATTCATGCCACGAATAACCTTTTGAAGCACTTCATAATGATGGATGTGAGAACCACCAGACGATGGTCATTAATCAAAATGATGCCTGGCTTTTCTTTGGTACTGGGATGATGATCGTCTACTTGACCTCAGATTGGTGTAAAGAGAAGTTGAAGATGTCTGCGAATATACCCACCAGCTGGTCCACGCAGGACCTGAATGCTTGTCTGGGTACCGCATCTGGACCAGTTGCATTCATGGGTTAACAGTGGAAGGCTGTTCTGACATTGGCAATGGTAACCTCGGTTATGAGATCATCTGAGGCTTCTGGGATGGAGGGCGTGCTCTTGCTAACCTCTTGCTCAAAACGAGCAAAGTTGAGTTCATCGGGGAGGGGTGCATTGGAGGCAGTGATCATACCTGCTTTCATCTTGTAGCCTGTTACGTCTTGCAGACCTTGCCATAGTCGGCTGGAGTCTGCGTAGCTAACCTGGGATTCTAGCATGGTCCGGTACTGTCTTTTGGCATCTTTGATGGATCTCCATCGATCGTATCTAGATTTCTTGTATAAGTCAGGGTTACCTCACTTGAACGCTTCAGACTGCACATCAGCAGCTAGTGGATAGCCCTCTTCATCTATGATTTCCATGATTGGAAACACATGGATTTTCTTCTTTGCCACACAGCCTTCTACACACTTACTAATGAAGTCAGTTACTGCAATGGCGTACTTGTTCAAGCTGGTCATAAAACTTTTACTGACCAGTCTAATGACTCTTAAGATGTCATTAGGGGAATTAGCAGGGTAAATACTTGGGGTTACAGGGATAGGGCCTGTTCGGAGAATCTTTGTCCGAGAATCGGTGCAAACTCGATAGGCCAAATGGCCTCCTTCTGCATTGTATGTATTCTATGATTCCGACTCTTCCTTTTCTGTCATAATGGCATCTCGCTGAAAACACTGAGAATGGCAACATATCCTTGTCTTATGCCCGTTCCCAATTCCTCAGCACATATCCTCACTTTGTTATCTGGTTTAATGAGCAAGTTGATGCTCATCCACCATCCATGACATTTTCTTTTCCATCACAGTTCCTGCTTTCAGATACCCAAGAACAGCATCCCCCGACCCCAGCCAAGAGTGGTTCATTCCTGCGGGATTCACAACTGCTCCCCACTAATGATGAACAGGCGGCCAACCCTGCTGGTGGGAACAGGGGCCATTAAGGCCCTCTAGGAGGTCGGGGTAAGGGGATGCCCCATGGGCAGTGCCAGCCTGGCAATATCAGCCAGGCACCCTGGCACTGGCAAAGGGGCACCTTGGACTCCCCAATGAGCAATGGGTAGTGCCAAGAGGGTGGTGCCAGAGTGGGAAGGGCCTATTAAAGAGCAACCTGTTGGGGGGATGATTGGTGGGAGTTGCTGCTCTGTACTGAGATCGGTGGCAGAGAAAGGGAAGACAGTGATTGGGGTAATCCGGTCCTTATCTTGAATTTGGATTCCTGACCCAAAACATTCGAGGAGTCCATCTTACAGGACATTTGTTGCTTCAGAATGATCCGGGAACTTATTGTAAGGGCTGGTATTGTTCAAATTAAGGATTCTGGTGTCACTTAAACCAATTGGGCATTTAACGCATTCCAACACATACTGGGTATACCTCTACACGGACCCTTCACCTTGTAGCACAGTGGCATAATGGTTAGCATTACTGTCTCACAGCCCCAGGCACCAGGGTTTGATTCCCGGCTTGGGTCACTAACTGTGAGGAGTCTGCACGTTCTCCCCGTGACTGTGTGGCTTTCCTCCAGGTGCTGCAGTTTCCTCCCACAGCCTGCAGGACATGCTGGTTAGGTGCATTGGCCACGTTAAATTCCCCCTCAATTACCCAAACAGGCGCCGGCATGTGGCGACTAGGGGATTTTCACAGTAACTTCATTGCAGTGTTAATGTAAGCCTAGTTATGAAACTAATAAATATACTTAAAACTCACAAAATGTCACACAGGAATGCAAGTCATGCATGCCCTCAAAAAAGTTGCGCTATCCATTATAGGGTGAGACCTTCCAGCTACATTTGCCCTAAAACCAGAAAATCCCACCCGAGGTCATGGGACCTTTGCAATTCCTGTGGCAGGCGGGACAGGAAAATTCCCCAGGTAGCTTCACTCCCAGTGGTGCAAGGTGAAGGAATTGTGTGTTTTCAGTTTTCTTTTAGTTTTTTTTGCACAAATAAAAATCTCTCTTCAAATGTACGGCTGCACTGGATTAGATTTTAAAAATGTAAGTTTTTCACTAAAGTTACTTGTCACATTGTAGATTATGAAGAAAGTATGGAAGACTTGCCTTTGTTGGAGACATTGAGACCTGTTCAGGGTCCGTTCGTGTCCCTGGTAAAAAAACTGCCTTGGCGTGAGTTTTCTTTTCATGTTCTGTTTCCTTACTGTGTGGTGATGAAAGTTGGCTTTCAGCAACCAAGACCTGTCATTTGCAAGAAGTTATATGAATCAATGGGTCTCCCTAATAACTTATTATAATTTGCTTATAATTAATTTAGTACTGCCATTTTACATAAAATGTGTCAAAATATTTTACAGTCAATTGAAAATGTTTTTTTTGAGGGGTAGTCACATTACACAGTGGAAGACATGGCAGCTACTTTGCATATAGCTAACTCCCAAATATGGCAATGAAAATGACCAGACTTAGATGCTTAGGAGATGCTTAGCACCAAATGCTTAGCAGAATGTTAGTTGACGGATAACTGCTAACCAGGACACAGAGGTAAGTGCACTAAACTTCTTCAAACATAGCATGAGGGATCTTTTTCAACAAGATCAGAGGCCACAGGAAACCTTAGTCTCATCCGAAAGACAACAGGGACAATCTCATGATTACTTCCCCCACTCCGGCTGATGGATGGGGTAAGCCAGTAAGATGGCAGTACAGCTGAGAAATCAGGTTCGTGTCCAATTTATCACTGCAGGTAATCTTACTGGCACTGGATATCCAGTGCATTCAGCTTTGCACCTGTTTCCGCATGAGGTCAAATGTTATTAGTGAGCCTGGGACTAAATTGTCTGGTCTCACTTGCCTGTGTGGCCTCACTAGGGAAGGTTCTCTCCAGCAAAGACCAGATAAAGTCCTCCATCAACGGCGGCCAGATGTTATGACCTCACCGGTAGAACTGCATACAATTGAGGCCCCCGTGGGAGTTCGGGGACAAGGGGGGGGGGGGGCACTCCCCCACCCCCTTGGGCACTGCCAGAATGGCACCCTGGCTCTGCCAGCCTGAAATCATGGCACTACCCACCAGGCACTGGGCAGTGTCAAGAGGCAGGGACCTACAGGGGGATGGGTCCAGATTGGTGGGCCGACTGGGGGGAAGGGGGCACTGCTGTGCACTATGCATAGCAATCAAGGGGCGGGTGGCAATCAGTCCGGCTGTGGGAACGCTGGGGAAGGGAAGGGGAGGTGGAGGTGATTGGTCCAGGTAACTGGCAGATGGGTAGTGGGGATGGTGCCAGGTTTAGACGATGGAAGCCTGCTGGCTATATCTAGCAGAGACTGTGTGACAGGTCTCTGCTGCTCTCAGCGAAGAGACCTGCACATGCACAATTGTGCAATCTGCTGCTATCAACAGGCTTTCAGGTGATTTAGACTCCCACCCATTCACCCCACTGGCAGGAAAAGGATTTCAGGACTTTTTTGTGTACACTGTTGCATAAGATTCGACATTTGGACTTGCCGAAAAAAACGGATCCGAAACACTCCCTCCAAACTCATTCTGGACATAGAATTTGTTTCATAAGGTCACCCTAATACTACTAACTGTACAACACTTCTTCACTACTGCACTGAAGAGACAGCCTTTGTTTACAATTTTCACCAAAGACAGGTATCCTTGGAAGTATTTGGTGGAGAGACTACTCATATCAGTGATTAATCTTGGAAGGAAAAAGAGGAAACAAATACTTGCCGAATGGGAGTGGAGCCTGAGTCAGGGCGGTACAATGAGGGGAGGCAATGGGGGGCAGCTCTGTGATGGGGGGATAAAGGGAAAACTCTGCATGGAGGGGAGGGATCTCTGCAGTGGGGCAGACAAACGGGGAAAAATCTGTAGCAGAGGAATTCAATAGAGCAGGGAGACAAGAAGGTAACTCTAGGTGAGGGTAAACTCAGCAGTGGGGGAGCGCTTTGGCTGGGGGCAGTGTGCTGATTGGTGGGGGGGAATCTCTGGAGGAGTGGAGGGGGGAAGAGAGCAGCAAAGAGCCTTAGAGGGAGTCATGACAGTGGACTCATCAGAGGTAAGTGTCCCGAAGCCAGTGACTCGTGTCAACAAGGTGGTGGGTGGCAATGCATCGATGCTGGGAGGTCTTTGACATCTGCGTGGAAGGGATGGGGGGACTGACAGGAGATCTCCTAGTTTATTGGGAGACTGGGCCTCCTTCGCAATGGCGCCCTGAGCTGTCAGCAGCTGGCTTCACCGATGAGCTTAGGCTCCACCACCCTCCCCACCCTGGTGAGAATCTCACTTCTGTGTGGAAAAGTGACAGAGCGTCATAAGATTACATTTTTCAACTCATCCAAAATACTCTCCTGCTTTCTCACTCATTCAACACGTAAGATGAAGGCCCTAATTAGGACAAAGCAGCGTTTGTCCTAATTATGGATAGATATTTCCTTTGATTAGTTCATCAATTTAAACTGTGGGGCACAGAGTGGTTGTGAAAGAATGCTTAATCAACAGTGTTCAACTTGATATTTGAAAAGAATTCAGTTGAAAGGGAATGAGAATTCAGTTGAAAGGGGAAAGAAGGTGCAGGTCCACTAGGAGCTGCTTTCTCTTTTGCCTCTAAGCTATGAAACTGTAACATGCTGATATTTTGCTGGTGATGCCCGATACAGATATGAATATATTACAAACTTTAAAGCTATATTTTTAAAGTTAGACATAAAAGCTGAAGTATATCAATCATGTGACTTCTGGCAGTGTTCAGCTCCAATCAATCCTGAAATGTAAGCAAATATCTAATTAAATATGCATAATCATAGCCACTTGTGAAATTCACACACCATTTGTTAAGGACTTATCAACAAGAAAGACCAACCAGCAGACAGAGAAGGAGGCAATGGCTCAGTGGCATTATCACTAGATTATTATTCCCAAAACTCACCTAATGTTCTGGGGGCTCCCAGATTCGAATCCTGCCACAGTAGATGGTTGAATTTGAATTCAACTTTTTAAAAAATCTAGAATTAAAAATCTAACCTGATGACCATGAAACCATTGTCAATTATCAGGAAAGCACATCTGGTTCACTAATGCCCTTCAGGGTAGGAAATCTGCCGTCCTTACTTGATCTAGTCCACTTATGACTTGAGAGCCAAGCAATGTGGTTGACTCTCAGCAGCCTTTAGGCAACTAGGAATGGGCAATAAAAATACTGACCAACCAGCAATGCCCATGTCCCATGATTCAGAAAAATAGTTCTGCTTCACCATGAACAAAGCAGACATTGGGCGGAATCTTACCAGCTCGCTACACCAGTCGATCAGCATGGTGAGCTGGGAAAAGGCCAAAAAGCCGACGAGATTCACTCATGGTCCTCACAATGAGACCATTACCAAATTTGTCCATAGACTTTTATGACACTTGGGGCGCGAGGTAAGATTGCGTGCAATGCAAAAAATAGGCTTTGCACCCCATTCCAGGGAGGAAACTGGGGTACAAGGGGGGAGGTACTAAGGCAGCTGTGCAGGGAAAGCTCTGGGGAGGAATGGGGGTCGGATGACGTGTAGAGAGGCACTATGCAAGGGGGGTGATCGGTGGGGGGAGGCAGGAACGGGAAGTAATCAGCAGGTGGGGGTTACAGTTCCGCAGATGATAGGACGGAGAGGGGAGAAAACAATGTCTGTGGGAGAATGGAGGATGACAGTATGTCTCTCAGTAGACTAGGAAATTGGGGCATCTGCGTAATAGCGCCTGAGCAGTCTGAAGCCGGCTTCATCAGTGAGCTTCAGCTCTGCCTCACTCCCTCAAACTGCTGAGAATCACGCTTCTGTCCAAAGAAGTGTCATAAGGTTCAACTTCAAGCTCAGGTCGCCCATTTTCTTGCTCGTTCGGCACTTCAAGTTTTTTTGTTAAGATAGCCCAGTTATAATTTTTTGGGAAGATCTTTAAGGGGGCAATCTTATTATGAAAACAAATTTTACATGTGAACAAGTGTGAAAACAGGAGAGAATTGTGCCCATATTTGGGGTGAGCTCCCAGCCACAATTATATGGCATTAGACAAAAAGAGGCAAAAAGAGGGAATGGGTGGTGTACAGCATGCCAGGAAGCTGGCTGCTGAGCTCTAGGAGTGTGATTGCACAGGTGCCCCAGTCTCCCAGTGCACTGAGTATACACTGGGTATACACCGGGACATCTGTCTCTCCACCATCCCCCCACATATCAATCTGGTAAATGTAATGGAGGAGAGGGCCATCTGCTAGATGTAGTGGAGGAGAGGAGAGACACATTCTTCTCCCCAGCTGGGCAACGAGCCGGAGTCAGGCTGGCAGTGCAGCCTGGGTTTACGACAGACAAAAGGAGATAATATAATATAAATCGAGGAATTGAGTTTAGGAGTCAGGAGATAATGCTGCAGCTGTATAAGACCCTGGTCAGACCCCACTTGGAGTACTGTGCTCAGTTCTGGTCACCTCATTACAGGAAGGATGTGGAAGCCGTAGAAAGGGTGACAGATTTACATGGATGTTGCCTGGATTGAGTGGCATGCTTTACGAGGATAGGTTGGGAGAGCTCGGTCTTTTCTCCTTAGAGAGACAAAGGATGAGAGGTGACCTGATAGAGGTGTATAAGATGTTGAAAGGTATTGATCAAGTGGCTTCTCAGAGGCTTTTTCCCAGGGCTAAAATGGCTGCCATAAGAGGACACAGGTTTAGGGTGCTGGGGAGTAGGTAAGGGTCAGGAGATGTCAGGGGTAAGTTTTTCACTCAGAGGGTGGTGGGTGTGTGTGTGGTGGTGGTGGAGGTGGGTTCGATAGGGTCTTTTAAGAGACTTTTGGATGACCACGTGGGACTTAGTAAGATAGAGGGTTATAGGTAAGCCTAATAGGTAAAGTTATGTTTGACGCAACTTGTGGGCCGAAGAGCCTGTTTGTGCTGTAGTTTTTCTATGTTCTATATGGTGCAGGAGTCTCTCCCGAAATTAGTCTTCCCTCAATGTGGAATGCCATAAGCATAGACAAGGGTCATGGGTGGAGAGGGGACTCATAATGTTAAAATGGCAACGCGGGCTCATTGGGCCGAAGGGCCTGTTTCCCGTGCTGTGTTGTTCTTTGTTCTTTGTTATGGGCATAAAGCAAGAAAATGGGGATGAGAAAAATATCAGCATGCTTGAATGGCGGAGCAGACTCAATAGGCTGAGTGGCTTAATTCTGCTCCTATGTCTTACGTGGAGAGGAGAGAGAGTTGGGGGGAAGGGAGAAAGAGCGGGAGACAGAGAGAGTTGAGGGAGTGAGAAAATGGGGAGGAGAAAGAAAATAAGAACATAAGAACATAAGAACTAGGAGCAGGAGGAGGCCATCTGGCCCCTTGAGCCTGCTCTACCATTCAATAAGATCATGGCTGATCTTTTCATGGACTCAGCTCCACTCACCTGCCTCCTCACCATAACCCTTAATTCCTTTACTGTTCAACAATTTATCTATCCTTGCCCTAAAAACATTCAATGAGGTAGCCTCAACTGCTTCACTGGGCAGGGAATTCCACAGATTCACAACCCTTTCTGTGAAGTTCCTCCTCAACTCAGTCCTAAATCTGCTTCCCCTTATCTTGAGACTATGCCCCGTAGTTCTAGTTTCACCCACCAATGGAAACAACTTCCCTGCTTCTATCTTACCTATTCCCTTCATAATCTTATATGTTTCTATAAAATCTCCCCTCATTCTTCTGAATTCCAATGATACGGCCCAGTCTACTCAGTCTCTCCTCATAAGTCAACCCTCTCAACTCCAAAATCAACCTAGTGAATCTCCTTGGCACTCCTTCCAGTGCCAGTATATCCCTTCTCAAGTAAGCAGACCAAAACTGTACACATACTGCAGGTGTGGCTGCACCAGCACTTTAGCTGCAACGTAACTTTGCTGTTTTTAAACTCCATCCCTCTCACAATAAAGGACAAAATTCCATTTGCCTTCTTAATTATCTGCTGCACCTGCAAACCAACTCCTTGAGATTCCTGCACAAGGACACCCAGGTGCCTCTGCACAGCAGCATGCTGCAATTTTTTACCATTTAAATAATAGTCCATTTTGCTGTTATTCCTACCAAAATGGATGATCTCACATTTACCAATATTGTACTCCATCTGCCAGCCCCTCGCCCACTCACTTATTTTTCAGCGTTCTCTGCACACTTGCTCTGCTACCCACCTTAGTTTCATCTGCGAATTTTGACACACTACACTTGAGCCCCAACTCCAAATCATTTATATAAATTGAAAACAATTGCGATCCCAACACTGATCCCTGAGGCACACCACTAGTCACTAATCGCCAATCAGAAAAACACTCATTTACTGCCACTCTTTGCTTTCTGTAAGTTAATCAATCCTCTATCCATGCTAATACAATACCCGTGACAATGTGCACCTTTATCTTATGTGGCAGTCTTTGGTGCAGCACTTTGTCAAATGCCTTCTGAAATCCAGATACACCACATCCACAAGTTCCCCATTGTCCACTGCACATGTAATGTTCTCAAAGACTTCCACCAAATTAATCAAACATGACCTGCCCTTCATGAACCCATGCTGCGTCTTATCAATGGGACAATTTTTTTTATTTTTTTGCAGTAGTTCCATGGATCCATTGGTTAGAAAGTTCAAGGAACATAGAACATAGAACATTACAGCGCAGAACAGGCCCTTCAGCCCACGATGTTGCACCGACCAATTAAGAAAAAAGGAATGACCCTCTAACCTAAACCAATCCCTTTCCATCCATAAACCTATCCACGGACCTCTTAAACGCCCCCAAACTAGGCGTATCTACAACTGCAGCAGGCAGGGCATTCCATTCCCCCACCACCCTCTGGGTAAAGAACCTACCTCTGACATCCATCTTATAACTACCACCCCTTAATTTAAAGCTATGTCCCCTCGTGCTTGCTTTCTCCATCCGAGGAAAAAGGCTATCACTGTCCTCCCTATCTAAACCTCTAATCACCTTGTATGTTTCAATAAGGTCTCCTCTTAGCCGCCTTCTTTCCAACAAAAACAACCCCAAATCCCTCAGTCTCTCCTCATAGGACCTTCCCTCCATACCAGGCAACATCCTGGTAAACCTCCTCTGCACCCTCTCCAATGCCTCCACATCCTTCCTATAATGTGGGGACCAGAACTGCACACAATACTCCAAGTGCGGCCGCACCAGAGTTTTGTACAGTTGCAACATGACGTTGCGGCTCCTAAATTCAATCCCCCTACCAATAAACGCCAAGACACCATATGCCTTCCTAACAACCTTATCTACTTGATTCCCAACTTTCAGGGATCTATGCACATATACACCTAGATCCCTCTGTTCATCAACACTATTCAGAGTCCTACCGTTAGCCCTATACTCTACACATCTGTTATTCCTGCCAAAGTGAATTACCTCACACTTTTCCACATTAAACTTCATCCGCCACCTCTCGGCCCAGCTCTGCAACTTGTCCAAGTCTCTCTGTAAACTATGATACCCCTCTTCACTATCTACCACTCCTCCGACTTTGGTGTCATCAGCAAATTTACTAATCCATCCTTCTATACCCTCATCCAGATCATTTATAAAAATTACAAACAGCAGTGGCCCCAAAACAGATCCCTGAGGCACACCACTTGTAACTGAACTCCATGACGAATACTTCCCATCAACCACCACCCTCTGTCTTCTATCAGCTAGCCAATTCCTGATCCAATTAACTAAATCACCCTCAATCCCATGCATCTGCATTTTCTGCAGAAGCCTTCCATGGTGAACCTTATCAAACGCCTTACTAAAGTCCATATATACCACGTCAACTGCCTTACCCCCATCCACCTCTTTGGTCACTTTTTCAAAAAACTCAATAAGGTTAGTAAGGCACAACCTACCCTTCACAAAACCGTGCTGACTATCTCCAATCAATTTATTACTCCCTAAATAACTATAAATCCTATCCCTAATAATCTTTTCTAATACTTTGCCCACAACATAAGTAAGACTCACCGGTCTATACTTCCCAGGGAAGTCTCTATTCCCCTTCTTAAACAATGGGACAACATTTGCTATCCTCCAGTCTTCTGGCACTATACCTGTGACCAACGACGACCTGAAGATCAGAGCCAGAGGCTCTGCAATCGCCTTTCTTGCCTCCCAGAGAATCCTAGGGTAAATCCCGTCCGGCCCAGGGGACTTACCTATTTTCAAACCCTCAAGAATATCTAGCACATCCTCCTTATCTACTGCAATACTATCCAGTTTACAACCCTGTAACCCAGTGTTCTCCACAACTACATTTACGTCTCCCTGCGTGAATACTGAAGAGAAATATTTGTTCAGTACCTCTCCAATCTCTTCCGGTTCCACACATAACTTCCCACTGCTGTCTCTGACTGGCCCTAATCTTGCCCTAACCAATCTTCTATTCTTAACATATCTAAAGAAAGCCTTAGGATTCTCCTTAATCCTATCAGCCAAAGTCTTCTCATGTCCTCTTTTAGCTCTTCTTAACTCCCTCTTTAACTCCCTCCTGGCTAATCTATAGCTTTCCAGTGCACTACCTGAGCCCTCAAGCCTCATCCTGACATGAGCCTCCTTTTTCCTTTTAACCAACGAGTCAACTTTTTTAGTGCACCACGGTTCCCTCGCTCGACCATTTCCTCCTTGCCTGACAGGGACATACTTATCAAGGACTCGCAGTAGCTGCTCCTTGAATAAACTCCACATTTCGGATGTTCCAAGCCCCTGTAGTTTCCTAGTCCAACCTATGCTCCCTAATTCTCTCCTAATAGCCTCATTCTCTCCTAATTACCCTTACCCCAGCTATAACTACTGCCCCAAGGTTCATGCCTATCCCTTTCCATCACTAAGGTGAACGTAACCGAATTGTGGTCACTATCACCAAAATGTTCACCAACTTCCAAGTCTAACACCTGGTCTGGCTCATTTCCCAGCACCAAATCCAATATAGCCTCACCTCTAGTTGGCCTATCCACATACTGAGTCAAAAAACCTTCCTGCACGCTTTGTGTAAAAACTGACCCCTCTAACGAGCTAGAGCTATAGCTATTCCAATCAATATTAGTAAAGTTAAAGTCTCCCATAACAATACCCCATTACTTTCACTCCTGTCCAGGATCGTCTCTGCAATCCTTTCCTCTACCTCTCTAGAACTTTTAGGAGGTCTATATAAGACTCCCAACAGGGTGACCTCTCCTCTCCTATTTCTAATCTCAGCCCATACTACCTCAACAGACAAGTCTTCATCAAACTTCTTTTCTGTCACTGTGATGCAATCCTGACTAATAATGCTAGTCCTCCCCCCCTTCTACCTCCTTCTCTACTCTGACTGAACCCCGGAACCTGCAACAACCATTCCTGTCCCTGCTCTATCCATGTCTCTGAAATGGCCACAACATCAAAGTTCCAGGTACTGATCCACGCTGCAAGTTCATCCCCCTTATTGCGAATACTCCTCGCATTAAAGTATACGCATTTCAAACCATGCTCTACTCCACCCCCACGATGCCGCGAGTTGCAGTCCTCATCTATGATCCCCTCAATTTCATCCCTGCTACTCAGGATCCCACCCCCCCCCTCTGAATCAGTTTAAACCCCCCTGCATAGCCTCTGCAAATTTTCCCCCCAAGATATTGGTTCCCCTCTGATTCAGGTGCAGACCATCACTCTTGTAGAGGTCCCACCTTCCCCAGAATGAGCCCCAATTGTTCAAGAACCTGAACCACTCCCTCCTGCACCATCCCCTTAGCCACGAGTTCAAACTTTCCCTCTCTCTGTTCTTCTCTAAACTACCCCGTGGCACAGGCAAGAGTCCCGAGATAACCACTCTGTTTGATTTGGCCCTAAGTTTCCACCCCAACTCCATAAATTTTTTTTTATATCCCCTTCCCTTATCCTCCCTATGTCATGTGTGCCCACATGAACTATGACTTGGGGCTGACTCCCCTCTCCCTTGAGGGTCTTAAACACCCGCTCTGAAACATCCTGGACCCCAGCCCCTGGGAGGCAACACACCAGCCCTGAGTCCCTTCCATTACTGCTGACTCTCCTATCTGTCCCCCTAACTATGGAGTCCCCAATCACCAGGCCCAATCTTTTACTTCCCCTACCCACCTGAGCTTTCACAGCAGGCTCACCTCCAGAGACCTGCTCCCTTTGGCTATCTCCAGTTGATTCTTCCTCAACTGTAGCCTCCAGGACAGAAAACTTATTTTGGAGGGGAACAGCCCTAGGGGATTGCCTCCCCGATTGCTCCTTACCCCTCTTCCTAGCAGTTACCCAAGACTCATTTTTAGGAGTGACTATCTCTTTATAACTCCTATCAATGTCCGCCTCAACCTCCCGAATTATCCGGAGTTCCTCCAATTCCAGCTCCAGCTCCTTAACACGATCCTCCAGAAGCTGCAAGTGTACACACTTCCTGCAGGTAAAATCAGCAGGAACACTACTGGTGTCCCTCACCTCGTACATACCACAGGAGGTACAGCTTACTGCCTGAACCGCCATCTCTGAAACAATTTCCAGGAGGGGAGAAAAAAAAACTTCCCACACACTGATTATTAGGTTAGAGGAGGGAGGAGGGTGGGATACTCTACCTGTGTAGAGGATCGGGTATCCTCCCTGTACCAATTTATAGGGTCAGAGGGACAAAAAAAACTACAACTACCGGTGAGCCTCCTAATGACGACTTCCGGTTTCTAGCTAACTTAAAAAAAGAAAAAAAAAACCACCGCTGCTCGCAACTTCAAACTAGAAAGAAAAAGTTAAAAAATTTTTTTTAAAAATTACCTTAATCGTGACCTCCACACACGCCCAAAATCGCTGCCTCTCCGTGCTGCTCCACAGGAACAATGAAGCCGATACCCCGAGGTAAGTGCTTAT
Organism: Carcharhinus amblyrhynchos; assembly: GCF_965287045.1. Taxonomy (NCBI): domain Eukaryota; kingdom Metazoa; phylum Chordata; class Chondrichthyes; order Carcharhiniformes; family Carcharhinidae; genus Carcharhinus; species Carcharhinus amblyrhynchos. Next base: position 54,313,527 of record NC_137339.1, on the reverse strand, counting down.
AAAGTTAAAAAAAACTACAACTACCGGTAAGCCTCCTAATGACGACTTCCGGTTTCTAGCTAACTTAAAAAAAGAAAAAAAAACCACCGCTGCTCGCAACTTCAAACTAGAAAGAAAAAGTTAAAAAATTTTTTTTTTAAATTACCTTAATCGCGACCTCCACGCACGCCCAAAATTGCTGCCTCTCCGTGCTGCTCCACAGGAACAATTTATATTGAGATGTCTCACTATTTCTTCCTTGATGATAGATTCAAGCATTTTCCCTACTACAGAAGTTAAACTAACTGGCCTATAGTTACCTGCCTTTTGTCTACCTCCTTTTTTAAACAGTGGCTTCACATTTGCTCTTTTCCAATCTGGAGGAACCACCCCAGAGTTCAGCGAGTTTTGGTAAATTACCACTAGTGCATTTGTTATTTCTCCTGCCATCTCTTTTAGTACCCTGGGATGCATTCCATCAAGGCCAGGAAACTTGTCTACCTTTCACCCCGCCCCCCCCCCACCCCCCCTCGGCCTTAACTGCCCAACACTACCTCTTTCATAATGATAGTTTCTAGGTTCTCACCTGCCATAGCCCTCCTGTCGTCAATTTTTGGCATGTTATTTGTGTCTTCTACTATGAAGACTCACACAAAATACCTGTTCAATGCCTCAGCCATTTTCTCATTTCCAGTTATTACATCCTCTTTCTCATCCTCTAAAATGTTTACTTCAGCCACTCTTTTTCATTTTATATATTTGTAGAAACTTGTGTTACCTGTTTTTATATTCAGAGCTAGATTACTCTCATAATCCATTATATTTTTCTTTATAGCTTTTATCATGGCTTTTTGCTGACCTTTAAAGATTTCCCAATCCTCTCGGTTCCCACTAATCTTTGCCACTTTGTATGCATTGAATCATGTGACAGAGAAAGTGTGAGAGGGCAGAGAGAGGGGGAGAGAACGTATGGGGTTGTGAGAGAGACTGTGGGGAGAGAGAGAGAGAGTAGAGCAATAGAAAAGGAGAGAGTGGAGGGTGACGGGGGGTGGGGGTCAGTAGGGAGGAAGCATGGTCGGGGGGGGGGGGGAGAGAGAGAGACAGAGAGTCCAGGGAAGGGAGAGACAGAGTTGGGGGTTTGGGAGAAAGACTGGGGAGAGAGAGTTGAGGGTGTGAGAGGGTGGGGAGGGGAGAAAGTGCATTCGGAGAGAGTGTGTGGGAGGGGAGAATGAATGGGGGTGAGAGAGAATGGAGAGAGTAGGGGGGGAGAGAGTGGAGAGAGTTGTGGGAGACAGTATGCGCAGGGAGAAAGAGAGAGTGGGGGAGGGAGAGTTGGGGAGAGATAGAGGGTGGTATTTTTACAACTGTGTCATGCCCAAAAATTGAAGATCGCAAAGCAAATAGCGCAATTGGCGCCGGTTTTCATGATCCACACAATTTTACTGGCACAGGGTTTCCAATGCAGTCAACCTCTCACTGGAAAGGGGCAAAAGGCTGATTATTTTATTTAAGTTTATTAAATCCGGTTTTGAATGTGTTTAGCAAGCCCAGTGCTCAATCATCCAGGCTCATCTGCCTTTATGGCCTTGCTGGCAGAGGTTCGGGCACGCATGGAATTGTCATGCGCCCCAAGATTGGGGAGCAGTCGTCTTGACCTCGCCAGTGGAACCGGAAGTCATTGAGGCCCCTCTGGGGAGGCCGAGAGCAAGGGGAGATGCCCCTTGGGCAGTGCCAGACTGGGCAATGGCAACTGGGCAGTGCCAGGAACAGGGCCAATGGGGGTGGCAGTGGGGGAGGGGGGGGAGGTTAATAGGGAGAGGGAGCCCGCTGCCACTCTGCAGCGATCGATGGGGGAGGGTGGCCGGTCTGCAATCGGTGTGGGAGGTAGGGACCCATGATTGGTCTGAGCACGAGGAGGGTTGTTGGGCCTCTGCGATTGCAGGGGGGGAGCTGCTTCAGGCTGCCTGCAGTAGCAGGGGCTTGACAGCTCTCTGTCAGGTTCCCAATACTGTTGATGCACATGTGCAGCAACAGAGGTCTGCACATGTGCACTACCTCCCTCTGCAGGCTTTCGGCCGCTTTAAGCCCTGCCCACAGCCTACTGTAATGAGCAACAGGCTTGTTGAATGCATATGTTGGGGCTGAAAACACGCCCAAAAATGGATCTGAAACTCCCAATTACACACCTGCCCAGCACTTAGACAAAAAGTGGTAAAATTCTGGCCAAGTGGGGGGAGAGAATGTCAGGGGAGAGAGAGAGTGGTGTGTGACAGAGAGGAAGAGAGTGGGGAGAGAGAGTGGTGGGGAGAGTAGGTGGACAGAGAGACTCGGGGGGAGAGACAGAATAGAAAGAGAGTTGGGGGAGTGTGGGAGAGAGAAAGCTTCGGGGGGAGAGAGAGAATAGGGTAAGGGAGAGAGAATGGGAGGAGTGGGGTAAGAGTGGGAGGATAGAGAGAAGAGGGGGGAGAGAGTTTTGGGGGGAAGAAAGTTGGTGGGAGAGAACATGGGGAGAGAGAATGTAGGGAGGCCAGTGCTGGGGAAGGAAAGGAAAAAGGGTGGGGGGAGAGAAAGAGAATGTGGGGGGAGGAGACAGAGAGTGGGAGGGAAAGAAAGCGGAAGAGAATGGGGGAGAGAGGGGGGAGAGAATGGCTTAGGATGGGAGAGAATGGGGGAAGAGAGAGTATGGGGGAAAGGGAAAGAGTTGGGGGAGTGAGAGTGACAGTTGGGAGGAGAGAGAGAGAGAATAGCGAGAAGGTGAGAGAGTGGGAGGATAGCAGGTGCGGGCAAGATTGCAAGAGACTGGGGGTGAAAGAGAGAAAGAGCAGGGGAAAGAGATAGCAATAGGGAGTGGTGGAGTGATAGACAAAGGACAGGGAATGAGAGAGAGATGGGGAGACAAAGAGCAGGGGGAATAAAGAGAGTGGAGAGGGGAGACATAGAGAGAGTGGCGGGGGGGGAGATATAGAGAGAGTGGGGGAAGAGATAGACAAAAATGGTAGAGGTGGAATACCAGAGGTGGTGGGGGAATCAAAAGAGAGGGAGAGTGGGGGAATAGAGAGAGAGGGGAACCAGGGGCATAGAGAGGGGGAGAGTTGGCAGAGAGAGAATCATAGAATCCCTACAGAACAAAAGAAGGAGATTTGGTTCATCAAGTCTGTACTGACCACAATCCTACCCAGGTCCTAATCCTGCAACCCCACGCATTTACCCTGTCAACATCAAAAAGGAGGAGTATTGGCTATCTTAAAAAGTATTAAAGTAGATAAGTTCACAGGGTCTGATGGGAAGCAAACACGGAAATTTCTGGGGCTTTGACAGAAAACTTTGTATTCTCATGAGCTACAGGTAAAGTCATGATGTGGAGATGCCGGTGTTGGATTGGATGCCTTTCCCTCATCTACCATCTTCTTCACTTCCTGGAAAAACCTGATCAAGTTAGTGAGGCACAACCTCGCCTTCACAAAACCATGCTGTCTGTCACTAATAAGTCCATTTGTTTCCAAATGTGAGTAAATCCTGTCCCTAAAAACTTTTCCAATAATTTCCCTGCCACTGACGTAAGGCTCACTGACCTATAATTTCCTGCATTGTCCCTGTTGCCCTTCTTAAACAATGGAACAACATTGGCTATCCTCCAGTCCTCTGGAACTTCACCTGTAAGATGTCTCACAACACCAGGCTAAAGTCCCACGGGTTTACTTGGTAGCACAAGTCACTAGCTTTTGGAGTGCTGCCTCTTCATCAGGTGAGTGGGAATTCTATTCAAAAACAGGGCATATAAAGACACAAACTCAATTTACAAAATAATGGTTGGAATGCGAGTCTTTACGGGTAATCAAGTCTTAAAGGTACAAACAATGTGAGTGGAGAGAGGGTGAAGCACAGGTTAAAGAGATGTGTATTGTCTCCAGCCAGGATAGTTAGTGAGATTTTGCAAGCCCAGGCAAGTCATGGGTGTTACATATAGTGTGACATGAACCCAAGATCCTGGTTGAGGCTGTCCTCATGTGTTCTCAGGAAAGGATGTCCTGAGGCAAAGTACACTGGGGAGACCATGCAGACGCTACGACAATGGATCAATAAAGACTGCTCGCTAATCACCAGGCAAGAGTGTTCTCTTCCTGTTGAGGAACACTTCAGTGGTCACAGGCATTTAGCATCTGATCTTCTAGTAAGTGTTCTCCAAGGCGGCTTTCATGACACACAACGCAGAATCGCTGAACAGAAACTGATAGCCAGGTTCTGCACACGAGGACTGCCTCAACCGGGATCTTGGGTTCATTTTACACTATCTGTAACCCCTGGGAGGCCCCGATTGCCCTCCTTCACTTCAGCAGGGTCTCCCGCTAGTTCCCCAAAAATGCTACTCTAAAACCTGCTGGAGTGAAATTGTACTGGCAGGGTGGGAGATGCTATTGGGCCCAGGGACTTCAGTCCGAGGCCCAATATTAACATTTAAATAACATTCAATATGATTAAAATGACTTACCTGCTGGTCCCGCCAGTTTCCTGCATGGTCACAACTACCCTGGATATCAGCGCTGGGAGATGAGCAAATCCTTTGAATTGGCCCACATGCAATTTTCCCAGCCCGATGCATGAAAAAAATTAGCCCCCATACTCTTTGAGGAGATAGGATAGTGAGAATGGTTCTTTATAACAAGTTAATATGGACAGTTTGCTCACATGAGAATGCAGCAGCAGTACTGAAACAAAATGAATATATTTTAAAGTATATACATATATATATGAAAGTATTGAATGTATTTTAATATATATTGTTCACTTTGGCCAAGAAGATGCCACAATGTATAATGGTTTAGGTCAGAAGGTTAGAAGCAGGGGGTGAATATCCCTTAGATAGCAAAAAAAGAAATGTTGCATATGTGGACAAATATTGTAATTTTATGAATAGAGGCAATCATTGCCCGGAATAGATATGTAGCTAGGGCCCACGGTTCATGTGCCTGTTCATTTGGCAATGTGCTGGTGGGAAAGTTCATTTTTACCTCTGTGGACAGTACCTGTGGGTGCCTAGCAACCAGGAAGTTAGTTTTACCAAAATAGAGGGTGATATCCTTATTAAACAGACCAGTAAAAAAGTGCTGTGCTGGGTGGCAAATTGTGAATGGCCAGACTAACTGACAAAAGTGCGCACTGATGTATAATTGTTAAATAAAATTGATCCTGAGCCAAAAGATGGCAGAATTATAGATAACAGAATCCTATAACCAACTTGTAATTTGGTTGAATGCGCAAATTTTACAACTCTGAACCTGAGCTATTTAACCCTTTGAAAGGTCTCCAGAACAGCCATACATGTTTTGTTTGTCCCATTTGACTTTATATTTTAAATAAATTTTATTAAGTTTTTTGAACAGACACTTTTCCATTTGCAAGTTTTTTGAATAAAGTCTAAGTTCATTTCAACATAAATTGGCCATCTTTTCAAATTTCCCACAAGTCACCAAGAGGACACTGATGAAAGAGTGTACCAACTCGGTTGAGGGAAGTAGATACAGTTAAGTTTTCACAAGCACATGTTAAGAATGAGCACTGAGTTATTGCACTGTTAATGACAAAAATAACTGCATTTGCAGCCCACAGCTGACAATATGTCTCTGATTATCCTCCAGCAGGGATGACCATACTCCGTCCTGAGCCAGAGGGGCTCGGAACATTGTTATCACCCTGGTATTTCAATCTCCTAATCCAGCACATGTTGTTTGCACGTCACTGTACTTAAAATCAAAGTGCTCAAAACAATCAGCGCCAGCTCTGGATGCCATGCTGGGCCACTGAGTCATTGAAGCTGACATGGCATCCCCAAAACCTCCAGCCATCCACCCTGGTGCCCTGCAGTGGTGGCTCATGACCCCCACCCAGATGTGAGCCCAGGTGCCAGTGTGCATGCAGAGCTGAGGCAGGAGTCAGACTTGTTTGCACCAGTCTGTCACATAGCGAGTCGTCATCACCCTTCTGTCTGCAACAGTAACTCGCCATCATACCCTCACAGCTCACAGACACATCTGTGGATGGCAAACTGGGAGGTCCCACAAAGGACCCAGCCTATGGCTTGGAAGGACCCAGTGGCATAAATGTTTTAGACCAGCATGACTGTCCCTTTACAACAGCTCCTCCGCAGACCACTATTCTGGAAATAGTGGTTGTGCCTTGCAAATCTTCCTTGAAACAGCCAATCATCTTCACTGCTCTTAAGGATCATTCCTATAGTGTTCTCCTAGAGAAATGTGTTTCTCAGTGGGATTGGGTGGGCAAATCAGGGCTTTTCATACGTTGGTGCAGATCTGATAGGCCGAAAAACCTCTTCTGTACTGTGAAATTCTGTGATTTAGTACCATACGGCCTCCAGTTGGAGAACCTGATAGCAATGAAGGCGTGCCTCCCTTGCTGTCTGTACTCCATTGCCTGGTCGCTCAACAGTTTCATCATCGTTTTGCACAAACCCTCCTCCTCCAAAACGTCTCCTCACTGTTGCACCAAGTTGTGGAACGTATAGCAGATCACCATAATGTGGACACTGTCAGGGAACCGTTCTGGAGGGCTCCGCCAGAGTGGTCCAGGCACACTCTACAATTGACCAGCTAGCTGAATGGACCTTATTGTAATGGATCTCCACAGCGTTCTGAGCAGATATCCCATGTCCTCCATGAGCATCCCTGCAGCTTGGACTACTCCTCGAATACTGCTAGGATATCTGAGCTCCTCAGGAAGAAGCTATCATGCACGCACGCAGCCTGAGTGTTGTGCACACACACACACACATGTATGATGTGCATCCTGCGGTCACACAGCAACTGTATTTTAAGGGTCTGGAATCTCTTCCTGTTCACAAACCAGTGGGAGTTCCAGTCAGGGGACTTCAGGGTGATGTGTGTGCAGTCAATTGCCCCCTGTACATTAGGCATTCCCACTATGGTGGCAAATCCTGCGGCCCAGGTTTCGTGCTGGGCCTGGCCCAGTTCACAGTCAATATACTGCTCAGCCTGGGCTTACAGAGCATCTGTTAGCTCATGGACACATCTATGGGTGGCGAACTGGGAGATCCCACAGACGTCCCCACCTGTGGCTTGGAAGGACCCAGTGGCATAAATGTTTTAGACCAGCATGATTGTCCCTTTACAACAGCTCCTCTGCAGACCACCGTCTGGAAATAGTGGTTGTGCCTTGCAAATCTTCCTTGCAACAGCCAATCAGCATTGCTGCTCTGCTGCTCTCTGCTCTAAGGCGGGAATGGTAAGTAAAAATGTGCTCAATTCTCAATTTTGCACTCACTCCTGATTTTACAACCTCACTTTGCTGAAAAATGGGCAGAATGAGATCATAAGATCATCCCTTGTCTCTGGAGGAGCAGCAAGATTGGGTGAGAATAAACCTGTGACTGGAAAAGCTGGAGCAATCAGCTTGGTAAAAAGAGAATATGTTATTGGAGGAGTAGCTCTGTCTTTCCCACACCTACTGATCTTTCAATCAGTGCTCTCAAACAATGCTGTAAGTTAAGGTGCGATGGTGAATGCCAAGCAGAATTGTGATGTGAGACACCTGGGGCAGGATTTTTCAGCCATGCTCGCCCCAAGACCAGAAAATCCTGCCAAGATCAACAGACCTTTGCATGTACTGTTTTCCACCCACTACAATTCCCATGGCGGTTGGGATGGGAAAATTTTGCCCTTGGTGTATGCAAGTCAAATGGGAAAAAAAATCAGCAGGATATCATTTGTTTGCATGTGAAGAAGGAAGAAGTATAAGGTGAGACCCTGGGTGGACAATAGACAAGTGAATGCTCTGCAAGTGAAGGCAGAGAATGCTGTCTCAATTACTAGTTGCAACCCTTAAGCACCCTACAGGTATTTCATTGGCACGATTATTAAACTTCAGGAAACATTGCAACCAAGTCCTGCACATTATGATGCACACACTGACACATGCTTGTATTTTGACCAAGATATGGAAACACAACATGTGTCATGTAACCTTTCTGTGGAAATTCAATTTATTCATTCTCAAACAGAGTGCCCGACTTAAATGTTGCTGTAATCATCAAATAACTAAGAACAAAATTGGCATAATAGAAAAATAGTCTTAAATGTGACATAAACTGCAACTGAAAATTATGGAACCGCAGTCACACAGGTAATGAGTTTGGACCAGAGCAGACAATCGAGACAACACTTCAAGATAACAGGTATTCAAGGTCTGCACTGGAACTGTTACTTCATAGGATTACTAAAAGCATTCAATCCATTATCATAAGAAGCCAGCAAACGGGTATGCTGTTACACTGCCCCCCAAGTAAGACAATAAAGGCAGTCCAACAGCAGCATCCTCTCCCAAGCTAACATGCCCAGCATTGAGGCGCTAATCACTGAAAACCTGCTCTACTGGTTAAGACACGTCACTCATATATCTGACACCAAACTCCTGAAGCAACTACAAAGAACAAAGAACAAAGAAAATTACAACACAGGAACAGGCCCTTCCGCCCTCCAAGCCTGCACCGACCTTAACTAAAGCCTGACTTAACTAAAACCCCCGACGCTTCCGGAGACTATATCCTTCTATTCCCATCTCATTCATGTACTTGTCAAGACGCCCTTAAAAGTCACTACCGTATCCGCTTCCACTACCTCCCCCGGCAACAAGTTCCAGGCACCCACCACTCTCTATGTAAAAAATCTGCCTCGTAAATCTCTTTTAAAACTTGCCCCTTGCACATTGAACCAATGCCCCCTAGTAATTGACTCTTCTACCCTGGGTAAAAGCTTCTGACTATCCACTCTGTCCATGCCTTTCATGATCTTGTAGAATTCTATCAGGTCTCCCCTCAACCTCCATCATCCCAGTGAGAACAAACCAAGTTTCTCCAACCTCTCTTCACAGCTAATGCCCTCCATACCAGGCAACATCCTGGTAAATCTTTTCTGTACCCTCTCCAAAGCCTCCACATCCTTCTGGTAGTGTGGCGACCAGAATTATCCCAAGCGTGGCCTCACTAAGGTATCTTAGTATTTGAACTCAGTAACGGCAGAAGACTCCTACGAGGAGTGCACAAAGGTTGTAATATCCCTCAAAGCACCCCTGAAGAGGTCCAATACCCTGCCAACTCATGGGAAACACTGGCCTGTGACCAAGCTTCACTCAGGAAGGCAGTGAAAGAGACTTTGTCCAGAAAATACAGGGACAAAGTCAAGACATCAGAGAGTATGTACAATCTCCCAACAACTCATCTACTCAAAACCTCCAGGCATGACCTGTCTCCCTTGTCTGCAATGTTTTATCAGCCATCTCAGAATCCATCAAGCCGGAATGGAAGCAAGGCGTCCTTGATCCTGGGGAGACGACCAAAGAGAAGAGACGAAATACAGTTCCCTAAAATTACTGCCACCTGCAAAACTGGTCTTTTAACGTTGTTAAATAAAACTGAAATGTTTCAAATTTAGGTTACCACTGTACTGAAGAAACAATTCTACTGAAGAAACATTACCTGTGAACTATTCCCATCAAAGATCACATGGACTGCTGTTTTTACTTCTGAAATCCTGTCTTTCACTGCCAATCCCTGGAATTACACAAAACACTCAATTCCCCAAATTAATTATTTAATATTCCTTCCATTCATCTGTATTCTTATATTAATGGGTGATTTAGACTATAGCCCATCTAACTTGAATTTCTACCTTAAAATTAAAATTTTTAAATTTATCAATATGGAAACACTCACAATGCAAAACAAGCCTGTTGTAATAATATTACATTAACAAGTAAACCTATAATTGGATAATTGGAGCACATTTTGGGGAAGGTAGGACCTGTAGAAACAGGATGGTTTGCACCTGAACCAGAGGGGCACTAATTTCCTGGGAAGGAAATTTGCATCTGCCCTTCAGGGGGGTTTAAACTAATTTGTCAGGGGGGTGGGAAAATGAGATGTAGTCCAAAAGCCAGTGTTGAGGGTCGCGAGGTACTGAGGAAGGTACGAAGGTCGCAAGCAGACAGGATGGTGGGTTGAAGTGTATCTACTTCAATGCAAGGAACATCAGGCATAAGGTAGGTGAACTTGGAGCGTGGATTGGTACTTGGGACTATGATGTTGCGGCCATTATGGAGACATGGTTAGAACAGGGACAAGAATGGTCGCTGGCAGTTCCGGGGCATGTGGATGATACTGATGTTTTTCTCGTTTAATCCACAGGTGCTTCGGTCCGCCTTGTTGTCCAACAAGGGGACAACAAGGGTCGTACGAGGGCTGTTCTTGGTTGTTTCAAGAATAGCCTAGTATTTCACGTCGTTAGTGTACGCTTAAACTGGACCAGATGCTGGGCAACACAACAGCTCGGTGACTATCACTGTTTGCAGTGCAGATACATGGATTTGGGCCAGTGTCTGTGGGAGTTTGCGCATTCACCGTGTGCTTGCGTGGGTTTTCTCTGGGTGCTCCGGTTTCCTCCCACATCCCAAACATGTGCTATTCGGCTAATTGGTGTAACAAATTGTCCCTAAGTTAGTCTTCCCTCAATGTGGAATGCCATAAGACAAGGGTCATGGGTGGAGAGGGGATTCATAATGTTAAAATGGCGGCGCGGGCTCGTTGGGCCAAAGGGCCTGTTTCCCGGGCTATTTGGTTCTTTGTTCTTTGCATAGATGTTTCAGTAAGAGTAGGGAAGGCGGAAAAAGAGGTGGAGGAGTAGCATTGTTAATCAAGGATAATGCTGCTGAATGGCATTTTGAGGGTGATCTGCCTACTGAGGTGATATGGGCTGAAGTTAGAAATAGGAAAGGAGCGGTCACGTTGTTATGAGTTTTCTATAGCGCCCAAATAGTAACAGAGATGTGGAGGAGGAAATAGCAAAGCAGATTATGGATAGGTGTGGAGGTCACAGGGTAGTTATCGTAGCTGACTTTAACTTTTCAAATATTGAATGGAACCTTTATAGGTCATATAGTTTGGATGGGACACTTTTTGTACAGTGTGTGCAGGAGAGTTTCCTGACACAATATGTGGATAAGCCAACAAGAGGTGGGGCCACATTGGACTTGGTACTGGGTAATGAACTGGGTCAAGTGTTAGATTTGTTTGTGGGAGAGCACTTCGGAGATAGTGACCACAATTTGGTGTCCTTCATCATTGCAATGGAGAGGGATAGGGTCACACGACAGGACAAGGTTTATAATTGGGGCAGGGATAATTATGATGCGATTAGGCAAGAATTAGGGAGCATAAGATGGGAGTAGGAACTGTCAGGTATGGGCACAAACAAAAAGTGGAGCTTTTTCAAGGAACAAATACTGCGTGTCCTTGATAGGTATGTCCCTGGCAGGCAGGGAGGAAATGGCCCAGTGAGGGAACCATGGTTCACAAAGGAGATTGAATGTCTTGTCAAGAGAAAAAAGGAAGCATATGTAAGGATGAAAAAACAAGGTTCAGATAGGTCACTTGAGTGTTACAAGGTAGCTAGGAATGAGTTTAAAAAAGGGCTTAGGAGAGCTAGGAGAGGGCATGAGAAGTCCTTGAAGGGTCACATAAAAGAAAACCCCAAGGCTTTTTACTCTTATGTGAGAAATAAAAGAATGACCAGGGTGAGGTTAAGGCCAGTCACGTAGTGGGAACTTGTGCATGGCGTCAGAAGAGACAGGTAAGGGGTTGAATGAATACTTTTCTTCAGTGTTCACTAAGGAGAGGGGCCATGTTTTTGAGGACGAGTGAATGATACGGGCTTATAGGATGGAGGAGGTAGATGTTCTGAGGGAAGATGTATTAGCAATTTTAAAAAAAACCTAAGGGTGGATAAGTCCCCTGGGCCAGATGGGATATATCCTAGGATACTTTGGAAGGCAATAGATGAGATTGTGGAGCCTTTAGCTTTGATCTTTGGGTCTTCACTGTCCATGGGGATAGGGCCAGAGGACTGGAGAGCAGCAGATGTTGTTCCTCTCTTCGAGAAAGGAAATAGGAATGACCCTGGTAATTATAGGCCAGTTAGTCTTACTTCTGTGGTTGGTAAGTTAATGGAAGGGGTCCTGAGAGATAGGATTTATGACCATTTGGAAAGATTCAGTTTAATCCAGGATAGTCAGCACGGTTTTGTGAAGGGTAAGTCCTGCCTCACAAATTTGATTGAATTATTTGAGGAGGTAACTAAGTGTGTGGACAAAGGGAGAGCAGTTGATGTCGTACACATGGATTTTAGTAAGGCATTTGATAAGGTTCCCCAAGGTAGGCTCATGAGAAGATAAGGATATATGGGATAGAAGGAAATTTGGCCGATTGGATAAGTAACTGGCTGTATCATAGAAGACAGAGGGTGGTGGAGGAAGGAAAATTTTCAGACTGGAGGCCAGTTACCAGCAGTGTACCACAGGGGTCAGTGCTGGGTCTTCTGCTATTCGTGATTTTTATCAATGACTTGGAAGAGGGGGCTGAAGGATGGGTTAGTAAATTCGCTGATAACACCAAGATTGGTGGAGTAGTGGATGAGGTGGAGGGCTCTTGCAGGCTGCAAAGAGACACTGATAGGATGCAAAGCTGGGCTGAAATGTGGCAGATGGAGTTTAATCCTGATAAGTGTGAGGTGATTCATTTTGATAGGACAAACTTGCATGCAGATTACAGGTTCTAGGGCAGGGTTCTAAGGAATGTGGAGGAGCAGAGAGTTCTTGGGGTTCATATCCACAGATCTCTGAAGGTCGCCACTCAAGTGGATAGAGCCGTGAATAAAGCTTATGGTGTGTTAGTGTTTATTAACAGGGGGTTTAAGAGCCATGGGGTTATGCTGCAACTATACCAGACATTGGTGAGACCACAGTTGGAATATTGTGTTCAGTTCTGGTCACCTCACTATAAGAAAGATGTGGAAGCATTGGAGAGAGTGCAGAGCAGATTTACCAGGATGCTGCCTGGTTTGGAGGGTAGGTCTTATGAGGCAAGGTTGAGGGAGCTGGGGCTTTTCTCTTTGGAGTGGAGAAGGATGAGAGGTGACTTAATAGAGGTTTATAAGATGATGAGAGAGACTGATAGAGTGGACGTGCAGAAACTGTTTCCTCAGGTGGATGTAACCGTTACTAAGGGACATAACTATAAGGTTCATGGTGGGAGATATAGGAGGGATGTCCAGGGTAGATTCTTCACTCAGACAGTGGTTAGGGTGTGGAATAGACTGCCTGCTGTGATAGTGGAGTCGGACACTTTAGGAACTTTCAAGCGGTTACTGGATAGGCACATGGGACACGCCAGAATTATAGGGAATGGAATAGCTTGATCTTGGGATTGGGCATAGCTCGGCACAACATTGAGGGCCGAAGGGCCTGCACTGTGCTGTAATGTTCTATGCTCTATAGTCACGCTGCACGTTCAGATTCAGTCAACATATCTCACAAAATAAGATCAGATAAAGAATATTCAATTCACTTGATTTCATTCATCTATAATACAATTCATCAGAACATAAGAAGTAGGAGCAGGAGTAGGCCACCTAGCCCTTCGAGCCTGCCCCGCCATTCAATAAGATCATGGCTGATCTGAAGTGGACCAGTTCCACTTTCCCGCTTTCTCTCCATAACCCTTAATTCCCCTGTCTATCAAAAACCTATCGTCTATCAAAAACCTATCTACCCGTGACTTAAACATATTTAGCGAGGTAGCGTCCACCACTTCAACGGGCAGAGAATTCCAGAGATTCACCACCCTTTGAGTGAAGAAGTTCCTCCTCAACTCTGATTCTCAACCCTGCCAGTATTCACGCAGGAAAAAGTCATTGCAGTCGAGGAGAATACTGAGGTACATGCTTTTAGACTAGACGGGATTGAGGTACATAAGGATGAGGTGTTAGCAATTCTTGAGAGTATGAAAATAGATAAGTCCCCTGGGCCGGATGGGATTTACCCTAGGATTCTCTGGGAGGGTAGGGAGGAGATTGCAGAGCCTTTGGCTTTGATCTTCAGGTATTGGCTACAGGTATAGTGCCGGAAGACTGGAGGATAGCAAATGTTGTCCCCTTGTTCAAGAAGGGGAGTAGAGACCATCCTGGGAATTATAGACTGGTGAGCCTTGCTTCTGTTGTGGGCAAAGTTTTGGAAAGAATTATAAGGGATAGGATTTATAATCATCTGGAGAGAAATAAATTGATTAGGGATAGTCAACATGGTTTTGTGAAGGGTAGGTCGTGCCTCACAAACCTTATCGAGTTTTTTGAAAAGGTGACCAAAGAGGTGGATAAGGATAAGGCAGTTGACGTGGTGTATACGGATTTTAGCAAAGCATTTGATAACGTTCCCCATGGTAGGCTACTGCAGAAAATGCAGATGCATGGGATTGAGGGTGATTTAGCAGTTTGGATCAGGCATTGGCTAGCTGATAGAAGACAGAGGGTGGTGGTTGATGGGAAATATTCAACCTGGAGTTCAGTTACAAGTGGTGGACATCAGGGATCTGTTTTGGAGCCACTGCTGTTTGTCATTTTTACAAATGACCTAGATTAGGGTGTAGAAGTATGGGTTAGTAAATTTGCTGATGACACCAAAGTTGGAGGCGTTGTAGGCAGTGAGGATGGATGTTACAGTTTGCAGAGGGACATAGATAAGCTGCAGAGCTGGGCTGAGAGGTGGCAAATGGAGTTTAATGCGGAGAAGTGTGAGGTGATTCACTTTGGTAAGAGTAACAGGAGTACAGAATATAGGGCTAATGGAAGGACTCTTGGTAGTATCGACAAGCAGAGAGATCTCGGTGTACATGTGCATAGATCCCTGAAATTTGGCACCCAGGTTGATAAGGTTGTTAAGAAGGCTTACAGCGTGTTAGCTTTTATTGATAGAGGGATTGAATTTCGGAGCCGTGTTGCAACTGTACAAAACTCTGGTGCAGCCGCACTTGGAGTATTGCGTACAGTTCTGGTCGCCGCATTATAAGAAAGATGTGGAGGCATTAGAAAGGGTGCAGAGGAGGATAACCAGGGTGTTGCCTGGTATGGTGGGAAGGTCTTATGAGGAAAGGCTGAGGGACTTGAAGTTATTTTCGTTAGAGAGAAGAAGGTTAAGAGGTGACCTGATTGAGGCATACAAGATGATCAGAGGGTTAGATCGCGTGGACAGTGAGAGCCTTTTTCCTCGGTTGGTGATGGCTAACATGAGGGGGCATAGCTTTAAATTAAGGGGTGGTAGTTATAGGACAGATGTCAGAGGTAGGTTCTTTACTCAGAGGGTAGTAAGGGCGTGGAATGCCCTGCCTGCAGCAGTTGTGGACTCGCCAACTTTAAGGGTGTTCAAATGGTCAGTGGATAGGCATGTGGATAACATTGGAATAGTTTAGGTTAGAGGGTCATTAGATTGGTTCCGCTGGTCGGCGCAACATCGAGGGCTGAAGGGCCTGTACTACGCTGTTATGTTCTAAGAGGTTTTCTGGAACAAAGGGACCTTGGTGCGTTTGTCCATAGATCTCTGATGACCGAAGGGCATGTTAGTAGGTGGTGAAAGAGATATAAGGGACACTTGTCTTTATCAGGAGAGGCATAGATTACAAAAACAGGGGAATTATATTGGAGTTGCATAGAATTTTGTTGAGGACATAGCTAGAGAGCTTTGTGCAGTTCTGGTCACCACATTTTAGAAAAGATGTGATTGCACTGGAGAGGGTGCAGAGAAGATTCACCAGGATGTTGTCTGGGATGGAGCATTTAAGTTATGAAGAGAAGCTGGATAGGTTTGGGCTGTTTTTGTTGGAGTAAAGAAGCCTGAAGGGCGACCTGATTGAGATGTAGAAGATTATGTAGGGCATGGGCAGAGTGGATAAGGAGCAGCTGTCCCCTTAGTTGAAGAGTCAGGCACGAGGAAACACAAGTTCAAAGTGAGGAACAGGAAGTTTAGGGAGATGTGAGAAAAACGTGGTGATGGTCTAATGCGCTGCCAGGGAGAGGTGGGTTGCCTCACATCCTTTTAAAAGTACTGGATTGTCCTTGGCATCTCATAACATCCAAGGCTGCAGACAAGTGCTGGTAAATAGGATTAGGTGCTTCATAAATGTCAATACAGTCTCAGTGGACCAAAGGGCCTCTTCTGTATGATTCTATGATTCACCCATGCCCTACACCTATCCACTTTAGTCTCTTGTAGTCCCTGTGCCAACTTAATGTCTTTATCCACCATCCTTTGAAATGCCATATCACCCAGTATTCACCATGGGCAGGCCTCAGGATCATTACAGATTTTCTAAAATGTGTGCTCTTTTTCCAGCAATACTTATGCTCTGTACTACCAAAAGACTTAATAATTTAATGTTATTAAATATCTCCAGAATCTGCACAGTTCCACAAAATCCTGTCTCATCTGAAGATACCCTTACAATCATCAGGGAACTGACAAAGTTTAAATATGCCTTCCTTTTTAAATTGCTAAATGTTCCTAGCAGTGTAACGTACCTTGAATTTAGGGGATCCATAAACTTTCTGAATTGTGTTGAAGATGTCCAAAGTCAAATCAAAGGTTATCTGTATCTGGTTTCCTTCTATGTTTCCAATTCTGACAGGGATGCTCAGGTCAACAGTTAGCAATCTCTTCTCATCTTTCACTGTTCAGTTCAAAAAACAGATTCAAATTAGTAAAATTCTAGAAATCTAGACAAGAAAAAATATGGGAGAGTCACAGACAAAAAGAGGCAGAGCCATTGTTCTCCCCTTGCCTGTGTGGGTTTTCTTTGAGTGCTCCAGTTTCTTCCCACAGTCCAAAGATGTGCATATTTCATGGATTGGTCATGTTAAATTGCCCCTTAGTATCAGGGAGATTAGATGGAGAAATACATAGAGTTATGGACATAGGGTCTGGGTGGGATTGTTGTCGGTGAGGGCTCAGTGAGCCTATTGGCCTCTTCCTACATTATAGAGTTCTACCATCTCTGCACTGCTCAATTTGTGGCTGCTGATCACTTCAACTTTGCTGATAATGCCTAGGCCCTAAATTCTGGGAATTTCCTCCCTATACCTCTCCAGCTATGGATCTCTCTCTTGAAGTTGCTCTTTTGACATGATAAAAATATATACTTAAATTTCAAGTTACTAAATTAATGAAACGTGGACTTTTTGAAATTAACTTAAAAAATTGGACAAGTTTTAAAGGGTCAGGGTACATTTTGAGATTTTTGCACAAATAATTAACTCAGGTCTCTGTAAATAGTTTAAGATGTAAATATTAAAAGGATGGAATGCTTTCACCTGAAAAGACATCCAAAATTGTGAATTTATATCTCCTACTGAGTGGGTTTTTGTCAAAGCTCAAAATTAATAGCACCCCCCAACCCCCTCCCCCCACCCGCCACCTAAATTCACACTGTTGTATAAAGGGAAATGACTTTAGGGAGCACGGAGAGTTTAAAACAACGGAGATTTATTTACAGGTGTGTTTTCTCTTACATGGCTGCTTCTTCTCTGTCTGTTTCCTGTGCTAAGGACTTATGACATCACTTCCCATGAACAAATGAATGCATAAATACAGCAGAGCTCAATTATATCAATAATAATTATTACAAATATCATGCCCATCTACATCAGTGGGAGTCATAATGTGGAGATGCTGGTATTGGACTGGGGTAAACACAGTTAGAAGTCTCACAACATCAGGTTAAAGTCCAACAAGTTTATTTGTAGCAAACACCACTAACTTTCGGAACTGGCGTTTGCTACAAATAAACTTGTTGGACTTTAACCTGATGGTGTGAGACTTCTTACTACATCATGGGACCAAAGTAGAAATGGTTGAGAGCTTCAAGTTTTTAGGTGTCCAAATCCCCAACAACCTGTCCTGGTCCCCCCATGCACACTATAGTTAAGAAAACCCAATAATGCCTCTATTTCTCAGAAGACTAAGGAAATTTGGCATGTCAGTTATGACTCACCAACTTTTACAAATACATCTTGGAAAGCGTTCTTTCTGGTTCTATTACAGCTCGGTATGGCTCCTGCTCTGCCCAAGACCGGAAGAAACTACAGAATATCATGAACGTAGCCCAATTGACCATGCAAATCAGCCTCCCATCTATTAGCTCTACACTTGCTGCTGCCTCAGAAAAACTGCCAGCATAATGTGCAGGGGGGCTATAGACTGCTCCCACGTCATCTCAAAGTCCTGGTTCAGAAACCACACCGATTCAAGAATAGAAAGGGCTTCTAAGGAACAAAGAAAATTACAACACATGAACAGGCCCTTCAGCCTTCCAAGCCTGCACCAACCATACTGCCCAACTGAACTAAAACCACCGAACTTTCCCAGGAAGATACCCCTCTATTCCCATCCTATTCATGTATTTGTCACTATCACTGTCATATCTGTTTCGTTACCTCCCCCGGCAGCAAGTTCCAGGCACCTCTGTGTAAAAAAACTTGACTCATACATCTCCTTTAAATCTTGCTCCTCAAACCTTAAACTTACCCTTAGACCAGGACGGCACAGTAGCACAGTGGTTAGCATTGCTGCTTCACAGCTCCAGTGACTTGGGTTCAATTCCCAGCTTGGGTTACTGTCTGTGTGGGGTTTGCACATTCTCCTCGTGTCTGTGTGGTTTCCTCTGAGTGCTCTGGTTTCCTCCCACAGTCCAAAGATGTGCAGGTTAGGTTGATTGGCCATGCTAAAAATTGCCACTTAGAGTTGTGAGAAGGATAGGTTAGAGGGATTAGCAGGTAAATATGTAGGGTTGGGGGTGTAGGCCGTGGGTGGGATTATGGTCAGTGCAGACTCGATGGGCCGAATGGCTTCCTTCTGCACTGTAGGGTTTCTATGATTTCTATTATTCTATATATATTTCTATATATTCTATTCAGGACTCTTAAATCGGCCTCGCAGGTGGAGGATGTGGTCAAGAAGGCGTATGGTGTACTGGCCTTCATTAATCGAGGGATTGAGTTTAGGAATCGGGAGGTAATGCTGCAACTTTATAAAACCCTTGTCAGGCCTCATTTGGAGTACTGCGCGCAGTTCTGGTCGCCTCACTATAGGAAGGACGTAGAAGCTACTGAAAGGGTACAGAGGAGATTTACAAGGATGTTGCCTGGACTGGGAGGCATGCCTTATGAAGTTAGGTTGAGGGAGCTGGGACTCTTTTCCCTGGAGAGACGAAGGTTGAGAGGCGACCTGATAGAAGTTTATAAAATGTTGAGAGGAATAGATAGGGTGGATTCTCAGAGGCTATTTCCCCGGGTTGAAATGGTCGCTACGAGAGGACACAGATTGAAGGTGCGGGGAGGCAAGTACAGAACTGATGTTAGGGGTAAGTTTTTCACTCAGAGGGTGGTGAGTGAATGGAATCGGCTGCCGTCAGTGGTGGTGGAGGCGAACTCGCTGGGGTCTTTTAAAAGACTTCTGGATGAGTGTATGGGATTTAATGGGATTGGGGGTTATAGATAGGTCTATAGATTGGTAGGTGTTGATGTGATCGGCGCAACTCGTGGGCCGAAGGGCCTGTTTGTGCTGTAGTGTTCTATATTCTATGTTCTATTATGCCTCCTAGCAACTGACTCTTCCACCTGGGGAAAAGCTGCTGACTATCCACTTTATCCATGACCCTCATAATCTTATAGACTTCTATCAGGTCGCACCACAACCTCCGTCGTTCCAATGAGAACAAACCAAGTTTCTCCAACCTCTCCTCATAACTAATGTAAATTAGTTATGCAGGGTAAATATTTTCTGTACCCTCTCCAAAGCCTCCAAATCCTTCTGGGAGTGTGGTGACCAGAATTGAACTAAGATTCCATAAAGCTGCAACATGACTTGCCAATTTTTAAACTTAATGCCACGGCCGATGAAGGCAAGTGCCATATGCCTTCTTGACTACCTTCTTGCCACTTTCAGTAACCTCTGTACCTGTGCATGCAGATTCCTCTGCCTATCAATACTCCTAAGGGTTCTGCCATTTACTGTATATTTCCTTCTTTAACAGACCTTCCAAAATGTATTACCTCACATTTGTCCAGATTAAACTCCATCTGTCATCTCATTGTCCAAGTCTATAACCAATCTATATACTGCTATATCCTTTGAAGGTCCTCATTACTATCCGCAAATCCACCAACCTGAAATGTGCAACTGGTGTTTGTGGCCGTAAGATGAATATCACGCACAGCTGTGCCAGACACCCTGGTAGTGTGCATGACAGCTTCATCTTGAGGAACTCAGATATCCTGGAGGTCTTTGA
This sequence comes from Carcharhinus amblyrhynchos, assembly GCF_965287045.1. Lineage (NCBI taxonomy): Eukaryota > Metazoa > Chordata > Chondrichthyes > Carcharhiniformes > Carcharhinidae > Carcharhinus > Carcharhinus amblyrhynchos. The sequence continues at coordinate 54,293,357 of NC_137339.1, read as the reverse complement.
GGAGGAGCCCAGGATGCAGGGATGGCTCATGGACAACATGGTGCACCCACTTCAGACTTGGCTGATGACGTCTGTGCAGATGCCTGAAACTGATGTGGAGACCCGGTATAATGAGGCCCACGTTGACACCTGTTCAATAGTGGAGAGGTGTATAGGGCTCCTCAAAATGTGGTTCAGGTGCCTGACCGTTCTGGTGGGGTCTGACAATATAGCCCCCTGATTTCTTCCCACATGACGTGGAGATGCCAGTGTTGTGAGACTTCTTACTGTGTTCTTCCTGCATTGTCATGGTGTACTGTGCCCTTCAAAAGCTGGTGCAGAAGGAGATCTTTTGGAGGAGGAGGACATGAAGGCTAACCAACTGGGTGTCACTGGGGAGGAGGACGCCCAACAGGAAGAGGAGGACAATGCCAAGCAACATCATCCAGGAGCTGAAGGCTAGCAGCAAAGATTATGCATGCGAGGGTGGTGAGGGAGGTTCCTGATCACCAGGTGCTTTCCTCACTAGGGGCCTGTGCACATGGGTTCCATTCTCCTCGCCACACCAAAAGTTCTACAATCTCCTGCAATCTCTACAGGAGATTGCTGAGCCTCTGGAGATGATCTTTGCATCATCAATGGAGACGGGAGAGGTTCTGGAGGATTGCGGATGTTATTCCTTTATTCAAGAACGGGAGTAGAGATAGCCCTGGAAATTATAGACCAGTGAGTCTAACCTAGTGGTTGGTAAGTTAATGGAGAAGATCCTGAGAAGCAGGATTTACGAACATTTGGAGAGGTATAATATGATTACGAATAGTCAGCATGGCTTCGTCGAAGGCAGATCATGCCTTACGAGCCTGATTGAATTTTTTGAAGATGTGATTAAACACATTGATGAAGGAAGAGCAGTAGACATAGTACATATGGACTTCAGCAAGGCATTTGATAAGGTGCCCCATGCAAGGCTTATTGAGAAAGAGAAGGGCCATGGGATCCAAGGGGACATTGCTTTGTGAATCCAGAACTGGCTTGCCCACAGAAGGCAAACAGTGGTTATAGATGGGTCATATTCTGCATGGAGGTCGGTCACCAGTGGAGTACCCCAGAGATCTGTTCTGGCACCCTTACTCTTTGTGATTTATATAAATGACCTGGATGAGGAAGTGGAGGGATGGGTCGGTAAGTTTGCTGATGACACAAAGATTGGAATGTTGTGGATAATGTGGAGGGATGTCAGAAGCTGCAGCAAGACACTGATAGGATGCAAGTCTGGGTGAAGAAGTGGCAGATGGGGTTCAACCCAGATAAGTGTGAAGTGGTTCATTTTGGCAGGTCAAATAGGATGGCAGAATATTAATGGTAGGACTCTTGGAGCGTGGAAGATCAGAAGGATCTTGGGGTCCAAGTTCATAGGATGCACAAAGCAGCTGCACAGGTTGAAGCTGTGATTAAGAAAATGTACGGTGTACTGGCTTTCATCAATTGAGGAATTGAGTTTAGGAGTTGAGAGATAATGTTGCAGCTATATAAGACCCTGGTCAGACCCCACTTGCAGTACTGTGCTCAGTTCTAGTCGCCTCATTACACGAAGGATGTGGAAGCCGTAGAAAGGGTGCGGAGGAGATTTACAAGGATGTTGCCTGGATTGGGGAGCATACCTTAAGAGGATATGTTGAGGGAGCTCAGTTTTTTCTCCTTGGAGAGACGAAGGATGAGGGGTGACCTGATAGAGGTGTATAAGATGCTGAGAGGTATTGATTGAGTGGATAGTCAGAGGCTTTTTCCCAGGGCTGAAATGGTTGCCACAAGAGGACACAGGTTTAAGATGCTGTGGAGTAGGTACAGAGGAGATGTCAGGGGTAAGTTTTTCACTCAGAGAGTGGTGGGTGCATGGAGGAGGCGGATTCGATAGGGTCTTTTAAGAGACTTTTAGATAAGTACATGGAATTTAGTAAGATAGAGGGTTATAGGTAAGCCTAGTAATCTCTAAGGTTGGGACATGTTTGGCACAACTTTGTAGTTTTTATCTGTTTCTATGTTTAACATTGTAACATCATAGTGATGGGCCTGGGTGTGCTGTGTTAGCCAGTTTCTTTGGCAGGCAGGAGGGTGATGATGACTCGCTAAGCACTATTATGATGATATTCTGGTGCAAACTAGTCTGAGCAAACTTGAGCTCCCATGCACACAGGCACCTGGGCCCACATCTGTGTAGTGTGTAAGGGATCAGTAAACCCCAAAGAAGAACATAAGAACATAAGAAATAGGAGCAGGAGTAGGCCATCTAGCCCTTCGAGCCTGCCCCGCCATTCAATAAGATCATGGCTGATCTGTTGTGGCTCAGTTCCACTTTCCCGCCCTCTCCCCATAACCCTTAATCCCCTCTCTTATCAAGAACCCATCAACCCGCTTCTTAAAAATATTTAGCGAGGCAGCCTCCACCACTTCAACGGGCAGAGAATTCCAGAGATTCACCACCCTTTGAGTGAAGAAGTTCCTCCTCAACTCCGTTCTAAACCGCCTCCCCTTTATCTTGAGGCTGTGCCCCCTAGTCCTACTGTCTTTTTTGAGCGGGAAGAGTCTCTCCACCTCTATCCTATCCATCCCATTCATCATCTTATACGTCTCAATGAGATCTCCCCTCATTCTTCTAAACTCTAACGAGTACAAGCCTAGTTTATTCAGCCTCTCCTCATAGCTCAATCCCCTCAACTCCGGTATCAGCCTAGTAAACCTCCTCTGCACTCCCTCCAGGGCCAAAATATCCTTGCGCAGGTGCGGCGCCCAAAACTGCACACAGTACTCCAGCTGCGGCCTCACCAATGCCCTATACAGCTGCAGCAAGACCTCCCTACTTTTATATTCAATCCCCCTCGCTATGAAGGCCAGCATCCCATTCGCCTTCCTGACCACCTGCTGCACCTGCAAGCTGGGTTTTTGCGACTCATGCACAAGGACCCCGAGGTCCCTCTGCACCGTCGCCTGCTGCAGTTTTTCGCCACGTAAGTAATAGTCCTTCCTACCATTCTTCCTACCAAAGTGGACCAACATTGCCAACATTAAATTCCATTTGCCATTTCCTGGCCCATTCGCCCAGGGTTGTGTGGGGTGGGGAAGAACAGGGAATCTCTCGTGGGTTCTGCGGATGCCATGCCTTCATTTTCTCAATGATATAACATTGAGGGACCTCCCCACTGATATCAACATGAGAGGTGCCTCCGGCAACTGTCAAGGTAAGAGCATTCCAGAAAGAGGCAAATCTAAGACAAATCAGTCACAGGTGGGTGGTGAAAAAATATTTATTGCTGACAATAGAAGTGTCTAAATGATAAGTGCTAACATAAAAACATGTGAATAGGAAATGTTAAAGTGCTTAAATATCTATCTAACTAGTGCTAACCTTCACCTGTGCTATCTTAGTGCTGCAACATCTTCATAACCTTACGTGGACTGCCACTACGTCTTGGTGTCTCCCCAGAATGTACATCGGAGATGGACGGAGCCAGCTGCCTACCATGCCCCGTGGCCTGTGATGCCCCTGGCAAACATCCTCTGGAGGGCCTGGATTTTGAAAGCCCTAGCTGGCTTCCAGGTGCCTGGGACTTATCCATGACATACTCTTCATCCCACTGCCCCTAAGATGCTCCGGTGCCAGGAAGGGGTTTGTCAGAAGATGTAGCCATAGCCACAGTCCCCTGGCTGAAAGGTCCTGGCATTGGCTCGAACCCTTGCTCCTCCCTCCAGGTTCCTGTGGGCTCCTGGGTCACACCATGGGACAGCACTGCTTCTGCTGTGAGCTCCAGAAGCTCCTGCCCCTGCCAGTCCTGGAGCACCACCTGCGTTCTAGCCGTGGTGCTCAAATCCTCTGCGATGGCCACCTGAGTCAGGGGCCACCTATCAATGGTGGCAGCAAGTGTCCTCTAAGACTGGGCCACACTCTGCAGCCCCTCAGCCATGATCCTCTGTGACTGGGCCACGTTGTCAAGGGCTGCTGCCATAGCCCACTGTGTCTCTGCGCTGTTCCATTGGGTCTTCTGCAAGCTCTGGAGCCTCTCAGCCATGGGCCACAGAATCTCAAGAAGCGGTTGACTTCGTCGGCTGTGGCCCATTGTGACTCAGCCGCCGACCTCTTAGGCTCAACTGTGGCTGCTGTGACTCAGCCATCACTTGGAACCTACCACTCATGGTCAAGATTCCCTGCTCCAGGTTTTCCAATATGGAAGCCTGGAATCACACAAAACAGGCAATAGCTAGTTCACCTGAAAGCTTTGGGACTCCTCCCAACAGCCTCGCCGTCGGTCCAGTGGTGCTATCAGCCCCTCCTGCATTCCCTGGCTCTGTTGTGGCTGAGGGAGAAGTGATCTCAGAGGCCTTGCATGTAGCCTAGGGCCAGCTGAGTCCTCGCCTCTGGCAGGCGTTTGCATGCCAGAGGCCTCGGACATACCCCCCTTCATCAATGTACATTAGCAGATGTGTTGTGCTCATCAGAGAGCGACCACTAATTGAGCTCACGATGTAAGAGACTCTGGGATGGTGAGTTGTGAGGTGGAAGCCGATGCCAAATAGTTGCCACCCTCGAAAGTCCCTTCAGCCGCTTCCTCTGAGGAGTCTTCGGAGCTGTGAGGGGCTGGATGGATAGGGGCAGGAAAGGGGGCAGCGATGCCAGATGGCGCAGGAGCATCTGGGTCCCTTACTGCAATGTAGGACACATGGTTAAGTGTGAGGGAGAGGAATCTGGGATGCAAGAAACTTGCTTGACATTTCTCCATTGAACATAGAAAAAAGCACAAAGAAAATTACAGCACAGTAACAGGCCCTTCGGCCTTCCAAGCCTGCACCGACCATGCTGCCCATTTATATTAAAACTCCTGCGTTCCGGGGACCATATCTATTTTCATCATATTTGTCAAGACACCCTTTAAAAGTCATTATCGCATCTGCTTCCACTACCAATTTGGTGTACCAAATTGACCCTACACTATTCTCCCCTGAATCTGGCTACAGTAGGGGTACCATTCGCATACACACAGGGCAAGGTAGGTGTAGGAAAATGCTTTAAAATGGCGGCACGGGCTCGTTGGGCCGAAGGGCCTGTTTCCCGTGCCGGGTTGTTCTTTGGTCTTTGTTCTTTGTACTTCCCCCTGCAAGTTCCAGGCACCCACCACCCTCTGTGTAAAAAAAAAAAAATGCCTCGTGCATCTTCTTCAAACCTTGCCGCTCGCACATTAAATCTATGCCCCCTATTAATTGACTCAAATTGAGTGGAGGATTGACAGGTGGTCACTTCTCTTGGAGACTCTAATTGGAGCTGCAGACTTTCAGGTATGTTAAGCCCCACCCACAGGCTTCTGTAAATTCTGTAGTGGGCAACGGACTTAGTCAGAATTTTGCAGCCAGAGTGCGTCTAGGGATGCCTGAAAACGCACCCAAAAAAATGGATCTGGAATTCTCCCAGTTCCATACGAGCCCGGCATTCAGACGAAAAGTGGTAAAATACTTCTTCCTTCAGGAAGAAGATATAAAAGTCACATACCAACTAACTCAAGAACAGCTTCTTCCCTGTTGCCATCAGACTTTTGAATGGACCTACCTCGCACTCAGTCAATCTTTTTCTACACTCTAGCCACGACTGTAACACTAGATTCTGCACTCTCTCCTTTCCTTTTCTATGAACAGTGTGCTTTATCTGTATAGCATGCAAGAACCAATACTTTTCACTGTATACTAATACATGTGACAATAATAAATTAAATCAAATAATTTCTCCGCCCCTTAAACTGAATGTCCCCAACAAGTTCAAAACAAGTTCAACATAAACAATATTTAATAAGTCAGTCATTATCACTAAGTCAGATGGTCTTGAAATGGCTGATGGTGAACCTTGGCTCTGTCTTTACACTGATGGTAAGTTCTGTCATTTTTGTCTGTGGCTGATCAGTAGATGATGTGTTGCTTCCTTTGACAGTGTCTATTGGTGTTGGGGTCATAGGATAGTTCAGGTCATGACTTTGTACGGTTGAATCTGAATGCTCAGCAGATTCTGATTCTGGCGGATCTGTTCTCCCAGCCGACAGCTGGTCTGCATGTCACCTCTTCAACTCTAGATTGGACAGTATAAGTGACAGGTCCAGTCTGTGTAAGGATTGCACCACTTCTTTCCTGTGGAATAATTCCTGGCCAAAACTATCCTTGGTTATACTTTGTTTTTCAATTTGTCCTTATTGTTACTGTTGTACAATCTCTTCAGTTTTTGAAGGTTTCAACAGATTGAATGCTGATGGTAGTTGTTTCTTCATCATTGGTAATGCAGGAGATGTCTGGTTTGTGGATTGGGTAGTATTCTTATATATTAGTCGGAATTTGTTAAGGGGCTTCATCAGCAAACCTTAGTTGCTCTCAAGGTAAGTTTCATGGTTTGGACAAAAATTCTGCTAGGCCATTGGTAGCAGGATGATGCAATGCAAACCTAATAGGTTGAATAGCATTCTCTTGAAAGGAAATTTTGAACTCTTGTGAGACAAATTGTCATTTACCACTTGTTCAGGAAATCCAGAACAACTAAACATTTCTTCTACCCTCTCGTTAGTCTTTTCTTATTAAATAGATCTGATCAAAATGCCTTCACTTAGTGTGAGCATTGACCGTTACTAAGAAAGTATGTCCTTCAAAAGGTCCTTCCAAATCCAGAAGGGTTCATTGCCAAGCCTCTTCAGACCATTCCCATGGATGCAGCTGTTGTAAAGATGACAACTTCCTCACCTTCACATGGGAACAGCATGTTCTAGCTTTCTCTTCAATTTACACATCCAATTCAGGCCACCAGAAATAATTTCTCATGATTTCTTTTATGCATATAATTCCAAAATGGACTTCATGCAGCTTCTCTAACACCCGCTTTCTCAATTACTGGCAGAATGATCACTCTGAATCCACATAAAAGATACCCAAACTGTTATAGCAATCTTCAGAAATAGTGGGGTTTCAGGTTAGATATTAGTTCCAAAGTCTTCCCTCGTAAAATCAGATCTATCACTTCTGAGAGCACAGGATCACTTCAAATGTTTCCCTCACTTGTCTAGAAGTAACTGGTCTGCTGTGTACTTGTTCAAGGTAGAAGATATTCCTACTTGAATAGCGTCATGAACTACCTGGGAGTGGCAATCTTAAAAGTCCATCCACATTACCGTGTAAACTTGATTGTCGATACTTAATGGTATAAGTAGGAGCAGACAAAAGTAATACCCATATTTGCATTCTGCTTGCTGCTAGTGACGGAATTCCGATGTGTGGTCCAAAAATGGTAGTTAGTGGATGATGGTCCGTCAACAAGGTAAATGTAACAATGTATGGGAACTAATGGAATTTCTTTACTCTAAAGATGATTCTTAATACTTCCTTTTCAATCTAGGCATAGTTACTTTCCACCTTGCTCAAGACTGAGACAAAAAAGCAATACACACAATGAAACTACCATTCCTACAGAATAGGGGGATGGTTTATATACCAACTGTAGGGGTAGAGTAGGATCAAAATGTTTAAGAACTTCAGATTTGAGTAGTGCTTCTTTGGCTTACACAAAAGCATTATCACATTGATCCAGCCACTTCCACTTCTTGTTCTGTTACAAGAGGTTATGTAATGGTTCCAGAATGGTTGCCACGTTGGAACAAATCTTTCAGAATCCCAGTTATTCACTCATTTCCTTTTACATACTCAGTCACTCACTCTCTCACTCCACAGTCACTCATTCTCTCTCAAATAGTCATTCACTCTCTCACGCACACAGAATAACTCACTCTCTCAAATACACATAGCCACTTACTCTCTCACACACACAGTCTCTCTCACATAGTCACTCGCTCTTTCACTCACATAAAGTCATTCATTCTCTCCCTCAGTCACTCATTCTCTCTCTAACACACATAATCACTATCTCTCTCATGCACACAGACACTACAGTCACTCATTCTCTCTCACACATCCATGAACACACAGTAATTTACCCTCTCTTTCACAGACTAACACCATGTGATTATACTGTGCCTTTTTAGAAATGCGTTTGTGTCATGTATTATGTGCAGAATTTATTTTGCAAGTAGTTCTAAGTATTTGTGCCAGTTTGTCTTTACATGGAAACCTCTATTGTTACTGCAACAGCATAATTGATTTTAACTGCTAAAATGTTTATTTTAATCTGGGTTGATGCAAGATTGTTATGTTAGTGTTTTCCCCAGGGCTTTTTCTGACTGGCATATGATTAGGAAACCAATTCAGTTGCTGTTTGGTCCCTATGGAGAAAAGAAATACCTCTGCATCTCTCTAGAGATTAGAGACTGGGACCTGCAGAAAATTGTATCTTTGTTTGAAGTTCTGTTGCTGAAGTTAGCTCTTTCTTTGAAAACCATCTGATGGGACTCAGAAGGCAAGTATCTTTCTATATTTGTCCAGTGGGTTAAAAGGCTGAAATTCTAGCATCCACGTGAATGTATCTGTTTTTTTGGTGCTAACTGGTTCTGAAGTAAGATTTAAGACGATGGAGATATTGCTTAAATTGGAAAAATAAAGAAGGGTAGTTGTTAAGACTTATGGTTTGTCATGTTTAAGTATTTTAATTAGAAAGGGTTATGCTAATTCTTTTTGTTATGTTCTTAAATAAAATTTGGTAATAACAATATACCTTGGAGGTAACATTTTCATACAACAGTCGTTCACTTTCTTACACCACACACACACACACACACACACACACACACACACACACACACAGACACACACACACACAGTAACTTGCTTTCTCTCATACATGCACACGTAAAAAGAACAAAGAACAAAGCACAAAGCAAAGTACAGCACAGGAATAGGCCCTTTGGCCCTCCAAGCCTGTGCCAATCATGATGCCTAACTAAACTAAAACCGTATGCACTTATGGAGTCCATATCCTTCCATTCTCATCCTATTCATGTCTTAGTCTAGTTGCCACTTAAACGCTGCTATCGTAGGGAATTTCACAGTAACTTAATTGCAGTGTAAGCCTTATTTGTGACTAATAAACAAAATTTAAATTTACCTGCTCCCAACACCTCCCCGTGGCAGCTTGTTCCAGACATTCACCAACTTCTATGTAAAAAAACTCGCCTTGCACATCTCCTCTAAACTTTTCCCCATGCTTCTTAAACCTAAGTCCCCTAGTACTTGACTTTTCTACCCTAGGAAAGAGCATCTGACTATCCACTCTGTCCATGGCACTCATAATCTTGTAGATCAGATCACCCCTCAACTTCCATTGTTCCATTGAGAACAAACTGAGTTTATCCAACCTCTTCTCAAAGCTAATACGCTCTAGACCAGGCAACATCCTGGTAAACCTCTTTTGTACCCTCTCCAAAGCATCCACATCCTTTTGGTAGTGTGCTGACCAGAATTCAACACAATATTCTAAATGAGGCCGAACTAAGGTTCTGTACAGCTGCAGCATGAAGTGCCAATTTTTATACTCAGTACCCCGACCGATGAAGGCAATCATCACTTACTCTCTCTGACACTCACATTCACTCTCTCTTATACAAAGTCACTCACTCATTTCAGCTTTCACATACATATTGTTATTTACTCTGACCCTCAGTCACTCATTCACTCACTCTCTCTAACACAAACACAGAGTCATTCAACCACTTTCTTGCAGAGTAACAAAGTCCTCACACCCTCTCTCATAAACACTCGGCAAAATTTTCTGAAAAAGTATCATAACAGCAAGAGTAATGGAGAGATCTACGCCAGTCTCTCAAGCATACCACAATCTTCCAATACTTAGTGCACTGAATGAGCCTCCATGAGAATCACGCCATTATGGAGTCCCCAGACACATGACTCATTCAAAGTGCCTGCACTATGTGCTGTTAACTGCTGTATGCACATCAGCCCCATGCTTCACAGAGAGAGGCATGGGATGGCTTATGGATGCCATGGAGGAAAGATGGGCCATGCTGTACCCCCAAGGCACAGAGACACAAATGCACCATAGGAACAGTCCGCAGCAGTCAGTGCTCGAGAACTAACACTGAGGACCAGAACCCAGTGACGCAAGAAAGCAGGGTGAGTGTGCATTTTCTCCCAGCAGTAGTCCTGTCTGCTGCACCTGGAATCTCCACATCAACACAGCCCCTGGCATCCCACAACCATCCAGCATTGATCTCCCTAGCATTGTCCTGAAATCCTTCTGGCACCCCCTGTCACAACCCCTGCCTGCACCTTCGAAAAACTCATTGCATTTACTGTGTACTGTAAATAATCACTACTAAAGACATCTGCACCCCACAGTCATGATTACTGTGCCTTTGACCCATCTCCCACAGGGAGCTTCATTACTCATCCACACCCATGGAACAGCATGGGAGAGGCCTTCAGTCCAACAAGCCTGCACCTACAGTAACTTTCACTGCAGTCTGGAAAATCCCATTTCCCGATACCTATCATACACAGCAATGTCATAATATCCCAAGCACTCATCTGAATATATTATGGGTTACAAGGTAGCCAGAAACAACTGCTGTTCCAGGTAGTTCAATTCAGATCTCTGCCATGCACTGAGTGCAAGCCATTTCCTCAAATCCCCTAAATCTCCCGTCCTGCACCCTAAAACTCTGCCCCTGTGTGGACCCTCAACCAAAGGGAAGGCTGTTCCTTATGCATCCCACGCACATCCCTGAGGCCCTGGTCAAGAAGGAGGAGGCACATGACATGCATAGGCAGCTGGGATCAAGTGAATTTCTTGAAGAGTATAGGGAGTGTAGGAGTAGAGTTAAGAGAGAAACCAGGAGGACAAAAAGGAGACTCAAGATTGTTATGGCAGATAAGGCAAAGGAGAATGCAAAGAACTACAAATACACAAAGGCCAAAAGAGTAACTAGGGAGAGAGTAGGGCCTCTTAAGAATCAACAAGGTCATCTACGTGCCAATTCACAAGTGGTGGGTGATACCCTAAATGAATATTTCTCATCAGTATTTACCGTTGAGAAAATCATGGATGTTAGGGAACTTGGGGCAATAAATAGTGATGTCTTGAGGAGTGTCCTTATTAGAGAAGGAGGTGCTGGAAGTCTTAAAGCATATCAAGGTAGATAAATCCCCAGGGCCTAATGAAGTGTATCCCAGGATATTGTGGGAGGTTAGGGAGGAAATTGTGGGTCCCCAAGCAGAATCATCGATAGTGACAGGTGAAATGCTTGAAGATTGGAGGATGGCAAATGTTGTTCCTTTGTTTAAAAAAGGGCTGCAGAGAAAAGCCTGGGAACTACAGGCCAGTGAGCCTCACATTTGTGGTGGGTAAGTTATTGGAAGGTATTTTGAGATACAGGATCTACAGGCAGTTAGAGACGCAAGCACTGATTAGGGACAGTCAGCATGGCTTCGTGAGTGGAAAATCATGTCTCACAAATTTGATAAGAGTTTTTTGAAGGTGTAACCAAGAAGGTAGGTGAGGGCAGTGTTGTCTATATGGACTTTAGCAAGGCCTTTAACAAGGTACCACATGGTAGGTTGTTGCATAAATTAAATCTCACAGGATCCAGGATGAGGCAGCTAAATGGATACAAAATTGGCTTGACGACAGAAGCCAGAGGCTGATGGTAGAGGGTTGTTTTGCAAACTGGAGGCCTGTAACCAGCGGTGTGCCTCAGGAATTGCCACTGTTATTTGTCATTTATATTGTAGTAGGGAATGAGTTAATGAACTTTGTAACAGTTGAAAGAATGAGAAAAATATCCAGACTGTTTTCATATATTTTAGATAAATATAACTTTGTTTTCGTGCGCCCAGGCTATAGCTGCCCTTGTTGTTGTACACAAGTTTCAGGTGACCCAGACAGGGAGACGGCAGCTGCTCTTGCTATTATACACAAGTTTATGATAAGCCCGCTTAGAAATGTAGTTGACCCAGCTTGTAATTATGTTGTGTCTTTAATTTCGTGGACTTTCGCCTAATATAATGAACCCTGCACGTCCTAAATATATTTTATATATATGTTCATTATATACTGCTTATGTGTCATGTACTAACATATTATACATATACATATGTTATACAACTTATGAGCATAGATTGTTATACCAGCCCGTTAAATTTAACTTGTCTTGTCAGCCTGTACGTTAGCTAAGGGCTAATCACACACATCAATTGCGGCCTTGAGATAACCATGAAGAAATGCCGAGGCAGCCATGTTCCCATGATGGAGGACAACCCACAGCCTGGGAACCTGCTGCGAATGAGTAGATGCGTACGTGACCGGGTGGGGGGGGGGGTATAAATATACACTCTTAACTTGTGTTCGGCGAGATGCCTGGGGAACCGCTGTTAGGTGACAGGTGTATCTCCCAAAAGCTTTTGAATAAACTGCTGTACTTTGACTCACAATTAGTCTCAGAGGTATCTTTACCGACGACAATATTAATGATTTGGATGAGAATATAGGAGGCATGGTTAGTAAGTTTGCAGATGACACCAAGATTGGTAGCATAATGGACAGTGAAGAAGGATTGCAACAGGATCTTGATCAAATGGACCAGTGGGCTGGCGAATGGCAGATGGAGTTTAATTTAGATAAATGTAAGATGATGCATTTTGGTACCTTGACCAGGGCAGGACTTACTCAGTTAATGGTAGGGTATAGGGGAGATTTACAGAGCAAAGAGATAGGGGTACAGGTTCATAGCTCCTTGATAGTGCTGTCACAGGTGGACAGAGTGGTGAAGAAGGCATCGGCATGCTTGGTTTCATTGGCCAGAACATTGAATACAAGAGCTGGGACATCTTGTTGAAGTTGTATGAGACATTGGTAAGGCCACACTTGGAATACCATGTCCAGTTCTGGTCATCCTATAATAGAAAGGATATTATTAAACTAGAAAGTGTGCAGAAAAGATTTACGAGGATGCTACCGGGACTCGATGGTTTGTGTTATTAGGAGAGGATGGATAGACTGGGACTTTTTTCTCTGGAGCGTAGAAGGCTGGGGGATGATCTTATAGAGGTCTACAAAATAATGAGGGGCCTAGATCAGCTAGATAGTCAATATCTTTTCCCAAAGGTTGGGGAGTGCAAAACTAGAGGGCATAGGTTTAAGATGAAAGAGGAGAGATACAAAAGGGTCTAGAGGGTGGCGAGTGTCTCGTGTGGATTAGGGAGGAGAAGCCGGTACAATTTTGTCTTTTAAAAAGCATTTAGACAGTTACATGGGTAAGATGGGTATAGAGGGATATGGGCCAAATGAGGGCAATTGGGACTAGCTTAGGGATTTAAAAAGACGTCGGTATGGACAAGTTGGGCCAAATGCCCTATTTCCATGCTGTAAACGTCTATGACACATGTATGCATGCACCCCAACCATGTTCCCCATCAGCTCTCCAGTGCTCCACAAGAAACAATGCAAATCCATCCCGTTTCCCCTGAGGGCATAAATGTTTCATCCCAGGGAACAGCCTGGTGATCCCACAGTAGACCCTCCAGTGCAACTGCACCTTCCCTACAGTGAGGCGACTGTACCTAACGTTCTGTACAGCCCCAACATAACCTTCAAGCTCTGATACTCTATGCCACAACTGCTGAAAGCAAGTGTTCCATGTGCCCCCATGACCACCCTGTTCACCTGCCCTGCTGACTTCATGGATCCATGAATATGTATCCCAAGATCCAACCATTCCACTGAGTTGCTTGGTATCCTGAGATTACATATGCACTTGTGCCATTATTCCTCCCTACGTACATCATCCCACACTACTCTGGGTGAAATATTGCCCATCACCGCTCTGCCCATCTGACCAACCCATCAATAACTTCCTGTATCCTACAACTGCCATCTTCACCGTGAACCGCCCTGCCAACCTAGATGTCAGCAAACTGACTAACCATCTCCCGCAACCGCCCCCCACACTTTATCAGCGATATAACAAACGATGAAGATGCCATAGAATCATAGAATCCTACAATGCAGGAGGCCATTCGGCTCATCATGTTTGCACCGACCACAATCCCTTCCAGACCCTATCCCCACAGCCCCATACATTTATCCTAGCTAGTCCCCCTGACACTAAGATGAAATTTTTCATGGCCAATCCACTTAAACCGCGTATTTTTAGACCGTAGGAGGAAACCAGAGCAGCCAACGGAAACCCACACTGACATGGGGAAAATGTGCAAACTCCACACAGACAACGGCCCAAGCCAGGAATCGAACCCAGGTTCCTCACGCTGTGAGGCAGCAGTGCTAACCACTGTGCCACCATGCTGCCCATGATTCTAGTATTGAATCATGTGGTACACCACTGGACACCAGCCCCGTCGCTTGAACAGCCTTCTGCCACCACCATTTGTGTCCTTTAACCAAGCTAGTTTCAGATCTACCTCACCAAGTCTTCAGGAGTTCTATGTGTTTCAGTTTGCCCCCAAGTGGGACCTTGTTCAAGGCTGTGCAGACTACATCAACTGAAGTTCCCCCATCCACATATAAAATCACTCTTTCAGAATATGCACTCATTAGGCATAACCTTCCCCTGCCACATACATGCTGACTATCCCAAAACAACCCACGTGAGATCTTCCCAAGGCTACAGTAACAATAAGAGAATTGATGTCATTTATCAAGGCTCCAATAAATCGAGAAGGAGTTATTGTGCCTTTGGAAAACTAATCAAGTATCAGGGAGAGTGGGACAATTAACACACCATCGAAATTAGTTTGACAAACGTAACACTGATCTTGTAATCAGGCAATGAAAATGATTAAAGCTAAAGCACACAGGATAATGTATCCATATAATCAGAAGTCTCGCAACATCAGGTTGAAGTCCAACAGGTTTATTTAGTATAACTGTATAATGTGATCTGAAGAAGGGAACAGGTTAATGAACTTTGTAATACTTAAAGATTTGAGCAAAGCATTGCAAAACTTGTTTTTGCGCCCTTTAACCTTGTATACTAGTTAACTTATTTGTGCGAGCTTGTAACCTTGCATGCTGGCTAAACAAGCCGCAGGTGTCGAGATGCGATAACAGCTAGTCACACTAGAGGAACAGAATGGAGACAGTCATGGCCTTGAGAACTGCAGACGTGACTAGGGGTGGGAACAGGGATGTAAAAATACATTCTTACTTGTGTTCAGGGAGAAGTCTGGTGAACCACTTTAGGAACCAGGCTTCTCCCAAAAGCTTTTGTAATGAAACTACTGTACTTTGACTCACAACTCGTCTAAAAGGTATTATTTACCGACAATAGGTCAAAGCAGAACTGTAACCAATTCAAAGTAACAACATGATGACCTAATGTAAATGTAATGCTTTGTAACATAAAGGAAAAGGTGCAAGAATATTTAAGAACCGATGATATAACATAGAAACATAGAACATTACAGCACAGTACAGGCCCTTCGGCCCTCAATGTTGTGCCGAGCTATGTCCAATCCCAAGATCAAGCTATCCCCTCTCTATCATTCTGGAGTGCTCCATGTGCCTATCCAATAACCGCTTGAAAGTTCCTAAAGTGTCCAACTCCACTAAGACTGCAGGCAGTCTATTCCACACCCCAACCACTCTCTGAGTAAAGAATCTACCTCGGACATCTCTCCTATATCTCCCACCATGAACCTTATAGTTATGCCCCCTAGTAACAGCTACATCCACCTGAGGAAATAGTCACTGCAGTCAATCCCTCTCATCATCTTATAAACCTCTATTAAGTCACCTCTCATCCTCCTCTGCTCCAAAGGGAAAAGCCCCAGCTCCCTCAACCTTTCCTCATAAGACCTACCCTCCAAACCAGGAAGCATCCTGGTAAATCTCCTCTGCACTCTCTCCAATGCTTCCCACATCCTTCTTATAATGAGGTGACCAGAACTGAACACAATGTTCCAAATATGGTCTTACCAACTTACCGGTATAGTTGCAGCATATCCCCACGGCTCTTAAACTCAAACCCCCTGTTAATAAACGCTTACACACTATAAGCCTTCTTCACGGCTCTATCCACTTGAGTGGCAACCTTCAGAAATCTGTGGATATGAACCCCAAGATCTCTCTGTTCCTCCACATTCCTTAGAACCCTGCCGTTGACCCTGTAACCTGCATTCAAGTTTGTCCTACCAAAATGAATCACCTCACACTTATCAGGGTTAAACTCCATCTACCACATTTCGGCCCAGCTCTGCATCCAATCAATGTCTCTTTGCAGCCTGCAAGAGCCCTTCACCTCATCCACTTCTCCACCAATCATGGTGTCGTCAACAAATTTACTAACCCACCCTTCAGCCCCTTCTTCCAAGTCATTGATAAAAATCACAAAAAGCAGAGGACCCAGCACTGACCCCTGTGGTACACTGCTGGTAACTGGCCTCCAGTCTGAAAATTTTCCTCCACCCTCTGTCTTGATTAGCAGAGTAGCTTGGAAGTAAGCTGGAATTACAGCTCCGAGTTCTACTCTCCCTCATTCATGTTGAATAAAGCTGTTTTTGTTGAAGTTCTACATGCTCAAGGAAGACTCAGTTCATTCATTCCCACCAACAATTGGCACGGTGAACAGGATACCACACCGGACGACCAGGGACTATGTGGCTCCAATTTGGATGAGTACACTTAATTTACCGCCTATAGTTAGGGGAGAGATCCCACATTCGTCGTAGGTAGGCTTTAAGATGCGATACCAAAGAACTGTCGGGAGGAAGAGTCTGACCATGTGGATTTGAATAAAATCACATAGAGGAATACCGCATGCCCCGGGCATAGAGTTGTGTGAGAAATCTGGGAGTCCAGATGTAGAGCTATGACAGAGAATACCACTGGCTGCGGATTAGAATACCGCACATCTGGGACTGCATAGGGGAATTCAGGGGGTCTGGACATAAAATTGCAAAGGAGAATTCTGCGGATAGGAAGGATTAAAAGGTCTCGCTCAATGGGTGGAGGAGTAGCTGCGAAGGAGAATTCCGCAAGAGTAGAGGGTGTAAAGCTAGGCGGAAGTGATAAGACAAGTGCCAGTATAGGGGATCTACAATGGGGTCCTGAGGGATCTATCATACAGATGATAGTAAATCATGATATAAAATAATTAAGAAGATGAGGGAGAAGAGATACAATTTGGATGCATCCGCGGACGAGCAAACGGCCTGGTGAATGAGTCAAACTAAAAACAAGTATGAGAAAGGGGAGAAAGTCACAATAGCAATATTAAAACAATCAAGGAGCAAAAATACAACATGAACAAAATACAACAAGGAACAAAAATACAACAGGGTGGCATGGTAGCACAGTGGTTAGCACTGCTGCTTCACAGCTCCAGAGACCTGGGTTCGAATCCCGGCTTGGGTCACTGTCTGTGTGGAGTTTGCACATTCTCCCTGTGTCTGCATGGATTCCCTCCGGGTGCTCTGGTTTCCTCCCACAGTCCAAAGGTGTGCGGGTTAGGTTGATTAGCCATGCTAAAATTGCCCCTTGATGTTCTGAGATGCGTAGGTCAGAGGGGTTAGTGGGTAAAATATGTAGGGAAATGGGGGTAGGTCCTGGGTGGGATTGTGGTCAGTGCAGACTCGATGGGCCAGATGGCCTCTTTCTGCAATGTATCGTTTCTATGATGATTTCTATGATGAACCAAGAGTTGCAGTTGTGAGGTGCATGCAGGAGGGAGTTAGGAAAAACCACATGGAAGATTTGTAAGGACTATAGTACCATTGGCACCAGACTTAGTTGAAGACGGTGACAACAGAATGGGACAGTTTAAATGAAGGAGTATACAGGGATGGACATTACGCGCCTGATTATACATTTCCCTCTCCTTACAAGGAGGAAGGCAAGCCACAGTCCTTGGCCCCTTTACAAGAACAGATCAGGCCACTGAGCAACAAATTCAAATGTCCTTTACTGCAGGGGAAAAGCAAATTAAAAGAATCACTCCCATCCCTCCCCCCATGAAACGGAAAAATGATAATGGCCCTTTTTGGGATAAATTGCGGGAGGCCCATGGGTTGACCATTGACAACATCCATTTATTGCTGAGGACAAAGGTCCCTGCGCCAGTTTGGGCAGGCATGCCAAAACCAAAAAGAGATCGTACTTGGATCACCCAACTGAGAGGGGGAAATAAATACATCTGCTTTACGGTTTCCAGATTAGGAGTGCAAACTGCCCTGGGCAGAGGCAGTCCAAATTAGATACTGATCACCTTGATTAAGCAAGGACCAAAAGAAAGGGTAGAGGATTATGCAGAGAGGAAGTTTGAAGCATAGAAGCATCATTTGGGGGTAGTAGTCCCAAACCGAGATGACAAAGTTTTCTTGAACATGTTGACTGACAAAAAGGGTCCGCACTTAACCAGAATCATGAACCTGGGACTCCCAGTTGGGAATAATTATAATCAGGTCCTAACAATGAGGCAATGAGGGCAGAGGCCAACCAAGTTAAGGAATCTAAGGTGAGTCCCATGGAGAGATTAGAAGGAGAGATGTATTGTCACAAATGCAGGAATAAAGGGCATTTTGTTAAGGAGTGCAGAGGCAAGGAACAGAGGCAGGGCCAATCAAAATGCCAAAACTGCCGAAAGTCAGTACAAGATCAGGGGGATTGCTGGGCTAAACAAGGAGGCAAGGAAGGTCAGTGACCCAGTACTGTAAGGAATAGCCTGGATCAGTAATACAGGTTTCAGCCGAGGATCTGGCAAAGATGTTTCTGGCAAAGATGCAGACAAGTTTTGGCCCTCAAAAGAAAACAGAGAGACGCCTGGATATTTACTGACACTTGCACAATGTTAATGATACCGAAGCCTCAATATCTATAACCGATATGAACTTATTCTTTATCCGAAAAACAACCCAGGGGAGTGAGAGATGGAGTTCATACGGCAACATCTTCAAGAAATCAAAGATTTTGTGAAAAGGATTCAAATCTGGGTATGGAAAACCGCCGAAAGAACAATATTAAGGATTGACGAGCTATAACAACTGGGAGCAATAAGAGACACGCAAACCCACAGCATTGAGTGGTACAAACCATATTCAGTGGACTGATGGGGAAGGAAGATGCAGCATTATCTGGATACTATCGCTTCAGTCACAATAAAATGGAAGCAACAGGGAATGTGGGGAATAATAGCCAGACATACCCAGCGGTTTAGTGCAAAGCAAACAAGATTGTGGGAGATTAGAAGTGCCTCCAATTACTATAGAGGGAGATCTACATCCACCCCACCAGCAGTATCCCCTTAAGAAGGAAGCAACGAAGCAGTACGGGTCATTGTACAAGAGCAGGGAATAGTCAAAAGGACCTACTCACTCACTAATTCTGATTTGGCCAGTAAGAAAACCAGGCAACTCATACTGATTGTTCAGGCTGGTAGATTATACCAGCCTGAACAAATGTACTGTGAACCACGATATGAAATAAACTTCGCTCGGAACAGCATGTGTTTTCGGTATTAGACATCACTAACGGGTTCTGGTCCATTCTAGTATGGGAGGTACATCAGGATAAGTTGCCATTTACTGTAGGGGAAAAGCAGTACACCTGGACTAAATTGCCCCAAGGCTTTCACAACATTGTGGCCATATTCCACAGACACATGGCACAAGTAACAGCACAGATAGACATTAATGGGACACAGAGTATGATATCCCAGTATGTTCATGGCAGCCTGCTAGCCTCGAAAGGGGAGAAAGACCACATAATCACCCTCACCCGGACTTTAGCAACCATACAGCGAGTTGGCCTTAAGATCAACCCGAGGAAGGCACAGTTGGGGCGGAATGAGGATACCACATTAAACAGGGGGAAAAAATCCCAGCAGAAAGGAAGAAAGCCATCTTGGAGTTGCCAAAATTCCAGACTATTAGAAGGGTCAGGCAAACACTGGGGTGATTTAACTACTACAAGAGCTTCAAGGAGAATTACACACAACTCACAGCTGTTGCTAGAACTGATGGGAGAGGCGGTGGGGGGAAAGCAGTCTTGAGAACATGTATGGTAGGGACTGGAAAGACATTGCCTTTGCAAAGATAAAACATACTCCCACATCAGCCCCAGCCTTGACCAAACCCTTCTACTTATATTGTGACAATGGGTGGCAGGGGGCACCACACGGCAGGAATGGGACAGAAACAAGGGGACAGGATGCGGCCGGTGGAGGAGTCCCATAGTGGCAGGACTACACCGATGCGCACAGGCATTGGATTTTGCCACGTGGATAGTAGAGGCATCAGAACCAATAACGCTTTTGAAACCTATCATACTCCATCTCCTCAATCCATAATGCAGCTTCTAGAAGCAGGAAAATTAAGGGCAATTTCAATCAGCCACTGAGCCAAGTGGGAGAATGTGCTACTCCTGGCGGATGAACATATATAGATAGTTAGAGAAGATACAGAATACAGGAGGTTGATGAAGACAAGAGTGGTAGGATAATGGTTGGGGAGGACATATTGGAACTATATGTAGATGGATCAAGGAAATAACATGAGGGGGTCCCACACACAGTGTTGGTGGTGGTGGATAGAACAGGCGCTGTATTAAGAGAACCAGATCCCCAGAACGAAGTCAGCTCAAGTGGTGGAACTAATAGCTGTAACAGAAGAATTGTGATTAGCTGCAGGAAAGAGGGTGAACATTAATACCCATAGCTGGTACTCTTTTGGAATAAGACATGATTACATGATAGTTTGGGCTCAACTTGGGTACAAAACCTCCTCAAGGGGACATGTGCAGCATGAAAATCACCAAAGGGAATTGGTAGAAGCAGCTGTGGCACCAGCAGAAGCTACGGTAATTAAGAGAAGTGCTCACAAAAGGACAGAGACACCGCAGCAGCAAGGCAATGATTGCGCAGGTAGGGCAGCTAAAGCTCTCACAGAGCCGGGAGTGCAGGAGGAAGAAGTAAAGCCAGTTGCTGCATATGAGCAAGATTCAGATAGCATAGTGAAGATACAGAAAGAGAGGTAGAGGGATGGGAGCAAAAGGGGGCCACAAAAGATTCAGACAACATTTGGGGAAAGGACAGGTGTATACTAGCACCGCAATATACAAGCAAACACGACTAAAAGTTTATCATAGGATAGCAGATTGGGAGAGATAAAATGATTAAGCAAATAAGCAGGTGGTTCGGTAGAAAGATACAGAGAGATAGCCAGACACTGCCAGCAGTGTATAGCCTGTGCAGGCTCCCAAGGTAAGGCTGAGGTGTCAGCCCAAAGAGGCCATGGGAGCAACTACCTTACCAGACCGCTGCAGTCTCAGAACAAGAGGCACTGCCTGGTGCTAACAGACAGGTTTACCTGGTGAATGGAGGCATTCCCCTGCAGAAACTGCTTAGCCAAAACCGTTGTTCGCAGAGGAAGTAATACCACAGTGGGTGTCCCACTACAGCAAGATTTGGACCAGAGCGCTCACTTTTCAGGGAGAGTGATGAAGTAGGCTTGTGCCCTGCTGGGAATCAAATAATGATTTCATGTTCCAAACCACCTGCATAGTTCATGTGGAAAGGATAGAAAGGATGAACAGGACTCATAAAAAAACCCTGACAAAGGTCCTAGTGGAGCCGAACAGGGTTGGGTAAAGGTCTTCCCCGCGATATTAATGAAGATGCCCTGGCTAGATGGATGGGATTGATGCCCTTTGAGCTAATGTTTGAGCTAATGGCAGGGAGGGCCATGACGCTTTCTGAGGATGTAGTGACAGGGGGTGTAGAGGTTTGCAACGCAAGGGAAAGGGTATTCAAGTTTATCAGAAACCTTGTTGAGCAGCTGCATAGCCTAAAAGGGAAGACGATAGATAGATAGACAAATAAAAATTGGGAAAGAGAAAGTAATCTGGACCCAAAACCCCAAGGCAGAGGATAAGATAATGGTCAAAGTACTTCCCAAAAAAGCAGGTTTTCAACCTCGATTGGTAGGACCCTTTGAGATGATCGTCGCAGAAGATACGTGTGCCTTGGTCGATATGAAAGGCTCACTGAGATGGAAACACTATACCTAGTTAAATCATATAAGGAATCTAAAAAGATCTAACTTTCCCTCTGACTGGCGGGCTAATGTTACCTTTTTTCAAGGTTCTTAAACACAAGCAAAAGGAAATAATATCCTTGCTAGAGATTCCATTGGTAATATCTGGGCTGACACTGAGGACTTGAGATTCGGTACTATCCCACAGCACTTATTCACCTCCCTATATAAAGTTAACCACCTTAACATACACAGGGAGAGGCATGAACTTGTGGTCACCAGACCAGGCGGCGGATGGACCAGTGGAGGAAGGGATAAAGTTTATTATGGCAGTCTCGCAGGAGAACCGATTCAAAGGAACCTTTAGAGACAGTTACAGATTTGAATCGTTGGGAGCAGTGCAAGAAGGCTGGGTTTACCAGACTGGATCCAGGGCATACAGCACATCAAGGAGGCCTGGCATGCATTAGATCTGTAGAGTGCAGTTTGGAGTCAGCACATTAGATAGTGAGTGCCTGTAGTCCCTTGAACTCTTGCCTAATGACTGTAAGGTAATAGTCGACTTTCTGACATTGAAGTTTTTAAAGCCATACAGATAGGTCCGACTCAGTGGTGTTTTACCACACCAAACACAGAGATAATCTCAGGGGCCTACTTTTGGTAGCAGTCGCGGTTTCTGCCTGCTAGTGACAGACTCTTTAACAGTGGAAGAATTTCATCTCCCAGGGAGAATATCAGGTTACATATCTCAGGTCTGGTTGGATGATTCCTGTATATTGGTGAAACACCAGGCAAAATAATCCAACAAGCCATGAAGAGAGCAATAGAACTCATTCAGGAGTATGTCAGGTATTCCAAGGTACACACAACCAAGGGGAGGATCAATGTGAACCAAGCAATCCAGACTACCATCCAGCTAAGACTTTCTGGGGCACATCATTGGGGGGACATATTCAATCCAGGGTCAGCAGGCAACCAATTAACAGGTAGGTGGGAGGTGATTATAATAGTGGATGATTGGTATGGACAACGGTTATGTGTTGTCAGCAATGAAAAGTGAAAAAGACTTTAACCACCCCTCAGCATATCCCAGTGTCATCCATCCGTGCACGTGTTAAAGAGAAGGTCGCGGCTGTTACTTACAGCAAGGTAGTTTAGGATGCTTTCCAAGATCTGTAGAGCTAGCTACTGAAGGATCCTCAACAATAACCAAAGTGCAGGGGAGCATCCATGGAGTCCAGCAATGATATTTGCAAGGTAGAGTCCTAATTAGTATAAATGATTACATAGACACAAACTGACACTTTTTAGCGACTACCTTGAGTGTAACCAAGGGCCATCAAGGGGGACTGCAGTAGGCAAACCCAGGGAGTGTGGGCTGCAGCAGGAGAGGAATGAATGGAAAGAATTAAAACAAACAACACTGTAGTATCCACACTCACTGCAGGCAGATACATGACAAGTTACAGATAACTCCATCAGTTACAGATGGCACTAAAACAGTCATACCCCAGGTGAGGTCCTTCCAAGATTACAGCAGCAACGAGAGAATCAATATCAATTATCAAGCCTCCAGTAGGTCTAGAGGAGCCGTTGTGCCTCTGGAACTCTAATCAAGTATCAGGGAGATGGGGACAATCAACACTTTGATATTATAAACAGGTAGACAGGAGATGTCCAGATAATGAGTAAAGCTAAAGCACACAGGTCAATGGATCCACATATGATCAAAGCAGAACTGTAAGCAATTCAAAGTAACAACATGATGACCTAACGTAAATGTAAATCTTTGTAACATAAAAAGGGTATAAGAATATGTAAGAACTGATGATTAGCAGACTGGCTCAGAAGCAAGCTGGAATTACAGCTCCAAGTACTACTCTCCCTCATGCACGTTGAATAAAGCCACATTTTTCTGAAGTTCTACATAGTCTCGGAAGACTCAGTTCATTCATTCACTCCAACAATGTCAAACATCAAATGGATAATGGAAGAGCTCATGCGTTTCATAAAGTGTGAAGAGCAATGTTAACACCTGCTAAGCTCCCTTGATTGGAGCTGCCAGAGCCTGGTATTGTTGTTCGTCCATCATCATCGATGAGGACCTCGACACTATTAGTCATTTTGAGGCCGGTTGCGGTGTGTCCAAAGATGACTGATCAGGCCAATTCGGGCACGGAATGTCCTGGCACATACTGGACAGACATGTGTAGACACTGTAGTTGTTGCGCTGGTGGCTTTGGACTTGCGCAACTCGCGCTTAAGTTGTGCTTCTGCAATACACCTTGCTTCGTGAGCTTGACAGCCTTTGTGGATGAGGCAGCGCCAGGTAGGGCGGTTTTGTGCCAGTGTTCCCCAGGTGGTCATGTCAATGTCAAGCGACTTCAGGGAAGCTTTGAGTGTGTCTTTGAAATGTTTCTTCTGCCCTCCAAGCGAGCGTCTTCCACCAGAGAGTTCCCCAAAAAGAAGCTGCTTGGGTATGCACTTATCCAGCATATGGATGACATGACCTGCCCACCGGGTCTGCGCTCTCATCAGCAGTGTGTGCACTGATGGTAGACTTGCTCTAGAGAGAACTTCAGTGTCTGGTTCTTTGTCTTGCCATCTGATGCGTAATATTCTGCGAAGACAAGTCATGTGGAAATGTTTGAGCTGCCTTGCATGCCTTCGATACACAGTCCACATTTCACAGGCAAACAGGAGGGTAGTGAGTACCATGGCGCTGCAGACCTTCAGTTTTGTTGCTGAGCTGATTCCTCGATGTTCCCAGACAGTGGAGTGCAGTCTACCGAAAGCAGAACTTGCCTTTGCTATTCTGCAGTTAACTTCTGCATCAATAGTCACTGCTTGGGAGAGGGTGTTGGCTAAGATAAGTGAACTGGTCCACTGCCTGTAGTTTCCACCCTTTGGTTGTGATTATATGTTCTGTATATGGTGCATGAGGAGCACTTTGGTGCATGACTTCAGTCTTTTTAATGTTGATGGTGAGTCCAAAGTTGTCACAAGCCGTGGAAAATTTGTCCATACTGACTTGCATCTCTAGCTCTGAGCCAGCGTACAGGGCGCAGTCATCGGCAAAGAAGAAATCTCTCAGAACAGTCTCTTTCACTTTGGTAATAGCTTGAAGTCTCCTCAGGTTGAAAAGCTTCCCATCCACTCTGTACTTGAGGCTGATTCCAGCAAAACTGTCCTGGAAGGCATCATTCAGCATGGCAGTAACCATCATGCTGAACAGTGTGGGTGCAAGCACACAGCCCTGTTTGACACCACTGGTGACTGGGTATCCCTCAGAGGATTCTCCGCCATCTAGTACTCTGGCCATCATGCCATCATGGAACTGGCGTACCATCTGAGCGAATTTGGGGGTGCAGCCGAACTTTGACATGATCCTCCACAGGCCTTGTCGACCTACAGTATCGAAGGCTTTCGCGAGGTCAACAAAGGTTGTGTAGAGCTCGCGATTCTGCTCCTGACAGTTCTCCTGAAGTTGGCGTGCAACAAAAATCATGTCAGTAGTCCCACGACCTTTGTGGAAGCCACACTGTGATTCTGGAAGCAGGCCCAGCTCCAGATGAGTGACTAGGCGATTTAGCAGGACTCTTGCGAGGGTTTTTCCTGTGATGGAGAGCAGCGAGATTCCTCGGTGGTTGTCGCATACTTGCTGATTGCCCTTCCTCTTGTAGAGGTGTATGATGGAAGCATCTTTAAGTTCCTGAGGAATGAATCCTTGCTTCCAAAAGGACTGGAACAACTTGGTGCCCTTCTCGATAAGTGCAGGACCAGCAGCTTTATAGATCTCTGTGGGTATGGCATCTGCCCCTGGGGCTTTGCCACTGGATAGCTGGCTGACAGCTTTCGTGATGACCGGTGTGTCATCCTTGGCGCTGTTGATATCAACCTGGGGAATCCTGATTATTGCCTCATCGTTAATAGACGACGGTTGGTTGAGGACGGCTTCAAAGCATTCAGCCAATCTCTGCAGGATCTGGCCCTTCTTTATAATGAGAGTTGTACCATCTGTACTCAGGAGGGAGGGACTCCCGAGAGATTGAGGTCCATAGAGAGTGTTGAGGGCTTCATAGAACCGTTTCAAGTCGTTTCTGTTAGCATATCCCTGTATTTCATCTGCCTTGGCGCTCAGCCAGGCATCCTGCATTTTACGCAGTTTATTCTGGACTGTCCTGTGGGCACTAATAAGAGCATTTTTCTTGGCAGCTGGAGATGGGTTATTCTGAGAGGCCCAATGAAGAAGGTGCTTTTCAACAAGTAGAGCCTGTATCTCCTCATCATTCTCATCAAGCCCATCATGCTGCTTGCGGGTGGAGGGCCCGAGCGTCTTCAGCGCAGATATATGAATAGCATCCCTGAAGCATTCCCACTAGTCCTCAGCGCTGCCTGCGAGGCGTAGGTCGGCAAGCTTGATTTCTAAGTCTTCAGCCAGTGCTGAAGTTATGCTGCAGTTCTTTAGCTTGGCCGCATTGATTCTTTTCAAAACCTTGCTTCCTTGTGGTCGCCTCTTGGGTCTGATGCGGAGCCTCATTTTGGAGAAAATGAGCCTGTGATCTGTCCAGCGCTCAGCACCACACATGGCCTTGGTCACTCTGACATCCTGCCTGTCTTTTCTCCTGACAATGACATAGTCGATAAGATGCCAATACTTAGAGTGGGGGTGCATCCAGGAGGTCTTGTTACGGGTAGGCAGACAGAAGGTTGTGTTGGTGATGATGAGGTCGTGTGCTGCACAGGTCTTCAGTAAGAGTAGGCCATTACTGTTACACTTGCCCATTCCATGCCTCCCAATGACTCCCTGCCAGATTGCAGAGTCACACCCTATTCTTGCATTGAAATTGCCAAGCAAGATCAGCTTGTTGGTACTGCTCACTGCTGATAGTATGGTGTCTAGTTCTTCGTAGAACTTGTCTTTAATCTTGTCCGAGTTGTTCATTGTGGGGGCATAGGTGCTGATCAGGGTGGCTTGACTTCTGTTCTGTAGCGGAAGCTGCAATGTCATAAGCCAATCGTTCACACCCTTGGGTAGACTATCAAGTTTCTGATCTGTAGCGGAAGCTGCAATGTCATAAGCCGGTCGTTCACACCCTTGGGTAGACTATCAAGTTTCTGATCAAGGTGATTCCTGATGGCGAATCCAACTCCAGCATCACGACGTTCATCGTTGCTGCGACCGCTCCAGGAAAAAGTGTATCCACCTCCAGTTTCAGTCAACTGACCTCCGTTGGCAAGACGAGTTTTGCTCAGGGCTGCAATGTCAATGTTGTATCTTGCAAGCTCTCTGGCAACTAAGGCTGTTCTCTCTGGTCTGTCTGCTGTAGGGTTGTCCAAAAGCGTGTGCACGTTCCAAGTGCCAATGGTGAGCGATGTCACCTTCTGTTTTATTTTGTGTGTTCGACCGCAAGATGGGATCCCCGGCAGCAGCAGTAAACTGGCCAGGGTGTGGTGAAGCAGGCAATATTTAGGGCACCTTTTCTAGCCCCTTCCTCATTCTACGGAGGTGAGCAGTGCGTTCCTGAAGATGACTGCTCAGTCGCCCAGGTAAACGCCGAGTTCCACTGCTGTTTCGGTCAGTAGAAAACGACCACTAGACCTGAGCTGCCTGCGTGCAGGTCTGTGACTACAGCTCCCAGTGCATCCAAACCTGCTGCTTCGCTGCTCGCCCATCGCCACAGGACTTCAAGGGTTGAACAGGACACTGATGATGATGATGATAATGATGTCAAAACTAGCGCTTGATTTGGATTAAAGTGAGGGAGAGTTGCGCAGTGTCAGCCTCACTCTCTCGTCCCAATTCCCATCCAGATCCAGTGGCAAGACAAGAGTCAAGACGGCTGGAGGTGAGACTAGGCGCAATGGATGACCAGGACGTCTTCTGTGTCTTGTCCTGCTCTTCGTGTTCCACCATGCTTGCAAAGGCTGCCTTCTTGACCACTGGGCCTTCCATTGGTCTCTTCCGGTCAATCCACCGGACTCTGTCTTCACATGCTGGGATAGACATCTACCTATCTCACCGAGGGTTGAGACCTGTCGGCTACCCTCACCTGGTTTAGCCGGCTTGTCGAGGCCGTTGCCCGGGGTGCGGCCACTATCGCATGCAAACAGCTATGAGGAGCCACAGGTGAGAGCTGAGTGCCAGGTGGGGACAAAGGATGGACAAACCACCCTGAAAGAGCCTGGTATGGAATGTCAGCAAAAGATCACAGTGCATGGCCAACAGCTGGATCGCAGGATAATCGGTGAGACATCAGTGGGGTTTGATATTGACCTCATACGAAACCCCTTTCCAGCAGGCAGGGAAATAAGCACCACACAAGCTCCAACCCGGAAGCAACCTGAGGAGCCTCCGGCTCAGCTCGAATGCCCCAAGTCCTGGCACACATGCAGGCCTCCCACTCTCCACCATGGCAGCAGCTGACCCACCTTTTGCACCCTGGAGATTGATGCTAATCTGAACATACTTCCTTGCTTGCCCTCGTGCCTGATCCATAATTCAAGGGACCAGTTCCAATTTGTGCTTATGTGATGTAGGAAGGACGAGGAAAGCCGAGCTTGTTAATGAGACTAATTATACAGTCAATCTCATGGTAATCAGAATCATGCCATTAGAAAAAGATCTGGAAGATCTTTTTCTGCCAGATGCAAAACAACTTTTAGGCTTGCACGAGGACCTGCACAATTTGTGCCAGGTATGACAAGGTAGGAATATTCCACTCACTGTCTTTTTCTCATGGATACACAAACATAGCCATTCACTTTCTCACACAGTTTCTCACCCACTCAGTCACTGTGGTTACAAATAGTGTGACATGAACCTAAATCCCGGCTACGGCTGTCCTCATGTTCCGCACACGTGAGGACAGCCTCAACTGGGATCTTGGGTTCATGTCACACTATTTGTAACCCCCATGACTTGCCTGGGCTTGCAACATCTCATTTACTGTCCTGTCTGGAGACAACACACATCTCTTTAACCCATGCTTAATGTTATCTCCATTCACATTGTCTGCACCTTTAAGACTTGATTAGCTGTAAAAACTCGCATTCTAATCAGTATTCTGTAAACTGAGTGTCTGTCTTTACATCCGCTGTTTGTGATCAGAACTCTCCACTCACCTGACAAAGGGTCAGATCCCGAAAGCTGGTGGCTTTTGCGACAAAATAAACCTGTTGGACTTTAATCTGGTGTTGTGAGACTTCTTACTGTGTTTACCCCAGTCCAACGCCGGCATCTCCACATCATGACCTCCTCTGTATCCAGTGAGGATACAAAGATTTCGCTCAAAGCCCCAGCAATTTCCTCTCTTGTCCATCAGTATTCTGATATCCCATCAGGCCCTAGGGACCTGTCTACCTAAATGTTTCTCAAGACACCCAATACCTCCTTCTTTTTGATCTCAACATGGCCTAAATTATCCACCAAGTCCTTTTTGGTGAATACTGATGCAGAGTACTCATTTAATATCTTACCTATTTCCTCTGGCTCCAAGCATAGATTCCCTCCCCTGTCCTTGAGTGGCCCAACCCTGTCCCTGGCTACCCTCTTGCTCTTTATATATGCATAAAAAGCTTTGGGATTTTCCTTAGTCCTGTTGGCCAATTTTCATGACCCCTTTTAGCCTTCCTGACTCCTTGCTTAAGTTTCTTTCTACTTCCTTTGAATTTCACACTTGCTTCATGTGTTCCCAGCCTCCTAGGCTTGACAAATACTCCCTTTTACTTTTTAGCTGGGCTCATAATATCTCTCATTATCCAAGGTTCCCGAACCTTGCCATTCTTATAGAATTGAATTCCACAGTGCAGAAGGAGGCCATTTGGCCTATCAAGTCCACAATGAACTTAATCCCATCCAGGTCCTATCCCCATAACCCCATGCATTTACCCTAGCCAGTCCCCCTGACACTCAGGGGCAATTTAGCGTGGCCAATCCACCTATCTCGCACATCTTCGGACTCTGGGACAAAACTGGAGCACCCAGAGAAATCCACGCAAAGACGGGGAAAATCCCACACAGTGACCCAAGCCGGGGATTGAACCTGGCCCTTGGTGCTGTGAGGCAGCATTGCTAACCACTGTGCCATCCTGCTGCCCCATCCTTCATCCTTACAGGAATGTGTGATCATGAATTCCTATCAACTTACACCAAAAGCCTCCAACATGCCAGATGTTGATTTGTTCTCAAACAACTGCCCCAATCTACATTCTTCAATTTCTGCCTAATATTGTTGCGATTAGCTTTCCCCCAATTTAGTAACTTCACCTGAGGACTACATTTATCTTTGCACTGGCTGAAGACTTAGAAATCAAACTTGCTGACCTACAACTCGCAGGCAGCGCTGAGGATGACTGGGAACACTTCAGGGATGTTGTCCGTTCATCTACACTGAAGATGCTTGGGCGCTCTACCCGCAAGCAGCATGACTGGTTCGATGAGAATGAAGAGGAGATAGAGGTTCTACTTGTTGAAAAGCATCATCTTCATCGGGCCTGTCAGAATGACCCATCATCAACTGCCAAGAAAAATGCTTTTACCAGTGCTCGCAGGACAGTCCAGAAGAAACTGCGTAAAATGCAGGATGCCTGGCTGAGCACCAAGGCAGATTAAATACAAGTTACACTGACAGAAACGACTTGAAACAGTTCTATGAAGCTCTCAACACTCTCTACTGACCTTAATCTCTTGGGGGTTTCCCCCTTCTGAGTACAGATGGTACAACTCTCATTACAGAGAGGGCTCAGATTCTGTAGAAGTGGGCTGAACACTTTGAAGCTGTCCTCAACTGACCATCATCTATTAACAATGAGGCAATAGACAGGATTCCCCAGGTTAATAACAACAGCGCCATGGATGACCCACCAATAGTAGCCGAAGTCACGAAAGCTGTCAGCCAGCTATCAAGTGGCAAAGCCCCAGGGGCAGATGCCATACCCGCAGAGATCTATAAAGCTGCTGGTCTTGTACTTATCAAGAAGCTCACCGAGTTGTTCCAGTCCTTTTGGAAACAAGGATCCACTCCTGAAGAACTATAAGATGCTTCTATCGTACACCTCTATAAGAGGAAGGGCAATCGGCAAGTATGTGACAACCAGCGAGGAATCTCGCTGCTCTCCATCACAGGGAAAACCCTCGCAAGAGTCCTGCTAAATCGTCTAGTCACTCATCTGGAGCTGGGCCTGCTTCCAGAATCACAGTGTGGCTTCCGCAATGGTCACGGGACTACTGACATGATTTTTGTTGCACGCCAACTTCAGGAGAACTGTCAGGAGCAGAATCGCGAGCTCTACACAACCTTTGTTGACCTCGCAAAAGCCTTCAATACTGTCAGCCGACAAGGCCTGTGGAGGATCATGTCAACGTTCGGCTGCCCCCCCCCAAATTCATTCAGAAGATACACCAGTTACATGATGCATGATGGCCAGTGTACTGAATGGCAGAGAATCCTCTGAGACATTTCCAGTCACCAATAGCGTCAAACAAGGCTGTGTGCTCGCACTCACACTGTTCATCATGATATTTACTGCCATGCTGAATAACGCCTTCCAGGACAGTGTTGCTGGAATCAGCCTCAAGTGCAGAGTGGATGGGAAACTCTTCAACCTGCGGAGACTTCAAGCTATTACCAAAGTGAAGGAGACTGTTCTGAAAGACTTCCTCTTTGCTGATGACTGCGCCCTGTATGCTGACTCAGAGCCAGAGATGCAAGTCAGTATGGACAAACTTTCCATGGCTTGTGACAACTTTGGACTCACCATCAACATTAAAAAGACTGAAGTCATGCACCAAAGTGCTCCTCATGCACCATATACAGAACATATAATCACAACCAAAGGGCAGAAACTGCAGGCAGTGGACCAGTTCACTTATCTTAGCCAACACCCTCTCCCAAGCAGTGACATTTGATACGGAAGTTAACTGCAGAATAGCAAAGGCAAGTTCTGCTTGCGGTAGACTGCGCTCCACTATATGGGAACATCAAGGAATCAGCCCAGCAATAAAGCTGAAGGTCTATGGCACTGTGGTACTCACTACCCTCCTGTTTGCCTGTGAAACGTGGACTGTGTATCGAAGGCATGCAAGACAGCTCAATCATTTCCACATGATTTGTCTTCACAAAATATTATGCATCCGATAGCAAGACAATGTACCAGGCACTGAAGTTCTCTCTAGAGCAAGTCTACCGTCAGTCCACACACTGCTTATGAGAGCATAGACCCAGTGGGCAGGTCATGTCATCCATATGCCAGATGAGCGCATACCCAAGCAGCTCCTTTTTGGGAAACTCTCTGCTGGAAGACGCTCGCATGGAGGGCAGAAGAAACGTTACAAAGATACACTCAAGACCTCCCTGAAGTCACTTGACATAGAGATGACCACCTGGGAAATGCTGGCACAAAACCGCCCTACCTGGCGCTGCCTCATCCACAAGGGTTGTCAAGCTTATGAAGCAAGGTGCGTTGCAGAAGCACGACTTAAGCATGAGCTGCGCAAGTTCAGAGCCACCAGTGCAACAACTATAGTGCCTACACAAGTCTGTCCAATAGGTGCCAGGGCATTCCATGCCCGAATTAGCCTGATCAGTCATCTTCAGACACACCGCACCCACCCTCAAAATGATTAATGGTGTTGAGGTCCTCATTGATGATGATGGATGAAGAACACATTTATCTTTATCCGTCAGTACATTAAAGCTTATTGAATTGCACCCACCATTCCCAGCTGCTCCCCGACTGAAACGTCGACCACCTGGCCGAGCTCCAATACCAGGTCCAATGCGGTCCATTCCCTAAACTATCTACATACTGTTTCAAAAAGCCCTCATGAGTGCTCCTTACACTCATGCTCCTGGCACTAAGTGAGTCCCAGGGGAAGTTAAAATCCTCCACCATGACAACCCTGTTACTTACCTTACCAAAATCTGCTGACCTCTACCTCCTGCTGGCTGTTGGGCAGCCTATAGTAAAACTGCAACATTGTGACTACACCCTTCTTATTCCTGAGCTTTACCCATATTACCTCACCATACAAGCCCTCCAAGGTGTCCTCCGCAATGCAGCTGTTATATTCTCCTCAACCAGTGGCGTAACTCCCCCATCCCTTTTACATCCCCCCTATCTCACCTGAAATACCTGTAGTCTGGAACGTTAAGCTGCCAATCCTGTCCTTCCTTTAACCAAGGAATTTTTTCTCTCTGTCTCTCATACACGATCAGTC
Organism: Carcharhinus amblyrhynchos; assembly: GCF_965287045.1. NCBI lineage: Eukaryota > Metazoa > Chordata > Chondrichthyes > Carcharhiniformes > Carcharhinidae > Carcharhinus > Carcharhinus amblyrhynchos. The sequence goes on along the minus strand of NC_137339.1, from coordinate 54,260,194 downwards.
ATTCACTCTCTCACAAATAATCCTCATTCACTCTCTCTCTCACTCTGTGTGTGTGTGTGTGTGTGTGTGTGTGTGTGTGTGTGTGTGTGTGTGTGTGTGTGTGTGAGAGAGTGAACATGTGTGTTTGTGTCTGAATGACTGAGTGTGAGAGAGTCACTGTGTGAGAGAGAGTGAATCTATACGTGTGAGAGTGAGTGACTCAGTGTGTGTGTGAGAAAGTGAGTGACTGCGTCTGTGAGTGAGAGATTGAGTGACTGTGTGTGTTGATGTGAGAGACTGAGTGACTTGTGTGTTGGTGTGAGAGAGAGTGGATGACTGTTTTTGTGGCTGGGGGTATGGGGTTGCTCTGTTGCTCGTGTGTGTTTTACAGGGTGAAGGTGAGCCGATGATTATGTGGTGCAGGTGGATAGAGGGTGGTGGAGCATGGGGTGCCTTCTTTTTAATGCAGACCCTGGGAACCATTTAAAAAGGATGCCCCAATCTCTGTGGATCCAATGTTAGCTCCATCAGGCTGCACCCTGTTGTTGACAGCGAAAACTATGGCCCAGATTCTCTGTTACTGAATCAGGATGAGAAAATAAGGCTGTACAGCTGGCGAGATACAGATTGGTTTTATCCCTGAAAACAACACTCTAACAAGATTCCACTTGCACTCTCAATCACTAGAATCCCTACAGGACAGAAAGAGGCCATTCAGCCCATCAAGTCTGCATCGGCCACAATCCCATCCAGGTCCTACCTCCATATCCCTACATATTTACCCATTCATCCCTCTAACCTACACATCTCAGGACACTAAGGGCAATTTTACCATCGCCAATCAATCTAACCCACACATCTTTGGACTGTGGGAGGAAACCATGGCACCTGGAGGAAACCCACGCAAACACAAGGAGAATTTGCAAACTCCACACAGACAGTGACCCAAGCTGAGAATCGAACCCAGGTCCCTGGAGCTGTAAAGCAGCAGTGCTAACCACTGTGCTTCTGTGCTCCCACATTCAATTACCAGTCCTCCTTGATTCCACTAAATCTCAAAACAAAATTAACCTGGCTAATTAAGAAGGCATATAGACATTTACTTTAATCAGTTGTGGCATAGAGTATAAGAGCAAGGAGATAATGTTGGAGTTGTACAGAAAGTTAACTAGGCCAAAGCTAGCATACTGTCTGCAGTTCTGGTCACCTCACTATAGAAAGGTTGAGATCACTTTAGAGGGGGTATAGAACATAGAACATAGGACACTACAGCACTAACAGGCCCTTCAGCCCACAAGTTGCGCTGATCATATCCATACCTACCAGGCCATAGAACTATCTGTGACTCCCAATCCCATTAAATCCCATGTACTCATCCAGAAGTCTTTTAAAAGACCCCAGCGAGTTCGCCTCTACCACCACCGATGGCAGCCGATTCCGCTCACTCACCACTCTCTGAGTGAAAAGCTTACCCCTAACATCTCCTCTGTACTTGCTCCCCAGCACCTCAAACCTGTGTCCTCCCATAGCGACCATTTCAGCCCTGGGAAATAGCCTCCCAGAATCCACCTTATCTATTCCTCTCAACATTTTATACACCTCTATCAGGTCGCCTCTCAACTTTCGTCTCTCCAGGGAGAAGAGACCTAGCTCCCTTAACCTATCTTCATAAGGCATGCCTCCCAATCCAGGCAACATCCTTGAATATCTCCTCTGCACCCTCTCAATAGCTTCCACATCCTTCCTGTAGTGAGGCAACCATAACTGCGCACAGTACTCCAAGTGGGGTCTGACAAGGGTCTTATAAAGTTGCAGCATTACCTCCCGACTCCTAAACTCAATCCCTCGATTAATGAAGGCCAGTACACCATACACCTTCTTGACCACATCCTCCACCTGCGAGGCCGATTTAAGAGTCCTATGGACCTGGACTCCAAGGTCCTTCTGCTCCTCAACACTGCTAAGACTCCTACCCTTAATATTGTACTCCTTCATCCCATTGGTCCTGCCAAAATGGACCACTACACATTTATCCGCGTTGAAGTCCACCTGCCACTTCTCTGCCTAGTCTTGCAACCTATCTATGTCACGCTGCAACTTCTGACAACCCTCCAGACTATCCACAACACCACCAACCTTCGTATCATCGGCAAACTTACTAACCCATCCCTCCACTTCCTCATCCAGGTCATTTATGAAAATGACAAACAGCAAGGGTCCTAGAACTGATCACTGGGGCACTCCACTGGTGACCGACCTCCATGCAGAATAAGACCCATCCACAACCACTCTCTGCTTTCTGCAGGCAAGCCAGTTCTGGGCCCACAAGGCCAAAGCCCCTTGGATCCCATGCCACTCTCACCTTCTCAAGAAGTCTTGCATGGGGGACCTTATCAAATGTCTTGCTGAAGTCCATGTAAACCACATCCACCACTCTTCCTTCGTCAATGTGTTCAGTCACATTTTCAAAAAAACTCAACTAGGCTCGTAAGGCGCGACCTGCCCTTGACAAAGCCGTGTTGACTATTTCTGATCATACTAAACTTCTCTAAATGCTCATAAATCCTGTCCCTCAGAATCCTCTCCATCAACTTACCAACCACTGAGGTCAGACTCACCGGTCGGTAATTTCCCGGGCTATCCCTGTTCCCTTTCTTGAAAATAGAAACCACATCTACAATCCTCCATCCTCCAGAACCTCTCCCGTCTCCATCGACGACGCAAAGATCATCGCCGGGGCTCTGCAATCACTTCCCCCACCTCCCACAGTAACCTGTGGTGCATCCCATCCGGTCCCAGCAACTTATCTATCTTGATAGAATTTAAAAGTTCCAACACATCCTCTTTCTTAACGTCCACATACTCAGCTTTTCAGTCTGCTGCAAACCTGCAGTACAACCTCCCAGATCACTTTCCACTGTGAATACCGAGGCAAAGTACTCATTAAGCACCTCTGCCATTTCTTCCGGTTCCACACCAACTTTTCCCCCTTCACCTTTTATAGGTCCTATCCCTTCACTTCTTATCCTTTTACTCTTCACATATTTGTAGAATGCCTTGGAATTCTCCTTAATCTTACCCACAAAGGCCTTCTCATGACCCCTTCTGGCTCTCCTAATTTCCTTTTTAAGCTCCTTTCTACAAGCCTTATATGCCTCTAGATCCGTATCATCTCTTAGCTCTCTGCACCTTTTGTATGCCTTTCTTTCCTTCCTGACTAGGTTCATCACATCCTTCGTGCACCACAGTTCCCTCGACCTACCAAAACCTCCTTGTCTCATCGGAACATTGTCATGCAGAGCTCCAGACAAACATTCCTTGAAAATCCGCCACCTTCCTTCAGTACTTTTCCCCAAGAACACCTCCTTCCAGTTTACTCGTCCAATTTTCTGCCTGATGTCTTCATATTTCCCCTTACTCCAGGTAAACATGTTCCTAGCCTGCCTGATCCTACCTCTTTCTAATCTATCGTGAAGGAGATAGAATTATGATCGCCATCCCCAAGATGCTCTTACACCAAGAGATCCGACACCTGTCCTGGTTCATTAGCCAGCACCAGGTCAAGTCCAGCCTCTCCTCTCGTAGGCTTATCCATGTGTTGTCTCAGGAAACCCTCCTGAACACACCTAACAAACTCCTCCCCATCCAAACCCCTTACCCTCGGGATATTCCAGTCGATGTTTAGGAAATTAAAGTCTCCCATCACAACAACTCTGTTATTACTACATCTCTCTAGGATCTGTTTCCCTACAGAAGAAATTCATCTGGGTATTGCCTGAGATTGAACATACGAGCTATAAGGAGAGACTGGATAGACTTGGACTGTTTTCTTTAGAACAGAGAAGGCTGATGAGGGACATGATTGAGGTGTATAAGATTATGAGGGATGTGGACAGTGTGAATAGGAAACAGCTGTTCCCTTGGTTGAGAGGGTAATCATGGGGAGCCATAGTTTTAGGGTAAGAGGCAGGAGATCCAGAGATTTAAGAAAAAAATGTTTATACTCAGTGAATGGTGAGAACTGAAATGCACTGCTGGGAAGGTAATGGAGGCCAGAAAACTTACAACCTTTAAAAAGTATTTGGCTGAACACTTGAAATATCATAACATTCAAGGATATGGGACAAGTACAGCAAAATGGGAATAGCATGACTTTAGTGGCAGTTATTGTCAGTGCAGACTTGATGGATACAATTTTATCTTTTAAAAAGTATTTAGATAGTTGCATGGATACGATGGGTATAGAGGGATATGGACCAAATGCTGGCAACTGGGATTAGCTTACAGATTTTAAACAAAAGGGCGGCACGAACAAGTTGCGCTGAAGAGCTGTTTCCATGCTGTAAACCTCTATGACTCTATCACCTCTATGGCTGAAAGGCCATTTCTGTGCTATATGACTGTGCTGTATGACTCTATGATGCTATGGCTGTGCACAAAATGACATTGCCCTCCTTGGCCCACCAAGACCTAATAGAGGTACCAGTCCAAATGTTCTTGCCTCCCGGGCTGAATTCTGCCCGCTACTGATCTGCTCCGTGGATTCTGATGTTTGTCATTGCCACCATAAACACCTGCCACAGCTCGGTTCCTTGCCGTTTACCTTTGTTTCTCTCATCTACCAGCCTTTAGTACATGTTCATTGCTCCACTAATCTTAGACTGTTTCTGTCACTGCTTTACTGCTGATAGGTTGTAGCAGCAAATGCAGGAGTGAAGCAGCCCCTGCTTGGCAGAGTAACTTCAAATGGAGTTTTACTGCAGTGTAGGGCTTTAATGAGACTATAATGTGTGCGATTTTGATCTCCTGATTTGAAAACAATTGCATTGGACATAAAACAGAGCAGGTTCACCAGACTAATTACTGGGAAAAGGTGCTTGTTTTATGAAGAGAGGGTGGGCCTACACATAGTGCAGTTTGGAAGAATGAGAGGTGACTTTAATCAAATCATGAGGAGTTTTAATACAGTTCCTGTGGAGCAGAGTCGAGAGGCAGCGATTTTTGGGCGTGCGAGGAGGCAAAAACAAGGTATTTTTTCTGTTTATTCCGTTTAACTTTTTATTTTTAGTGCTAAGTCACGAGTTTCGGCGGTTTTTTTTTAAATTAGTTAGAAACCGGAAGTCGTCACTAGGACGCTTACCGGTAGTTGTAGTTTTTTTTTCGGGTTTAAAAGCACCTACCTCCGTGTCTCGGCCTCATTGTTCCTGTGGAGCAGAGTCGAGAGGCAGCGATTTTTGGGCGTGCGAGGAGGCAAAAACAAGGTATATTTTTCTGTTTATTCCATTTAACTTTTTATTTTTAGTGCTAAGTCGCGAGTTTCGGCGGTTTTTTTTTAAATTAGTTAGAAACCGCAAGTCGTCACTAGGACGCTTACCGGTAGTTGTAGTTTTTTTTTCTCGTGCCCCTAACACTATAAATTAGTGCAGAGAGGATTCCCGATTCTCTACACTGGTAGAGAATCCCACCCTTCCACCTCCTCTAACCTAATTATAAGTGTGAGGGAAGTTTTTTTTTTATATATTTTTACTTTTCTGCTGGTAATTGATTCAGGGATGGCAGTTCAGGCTGTAAGCTGCATCTCCTGTGGGATGTATGTAGTGAGGGACTCCCACAGTGTTTCAGGTGATTTTACTTGTGGGAAGTGTGTTAGATTGCAGTTTCTGGAGGAGCGTGTAAAGGAGCTGGAAGGGGAATTAGAGGAGCTCCGTATAATTCGGGAAGTGGAGCAGGACATAGAAAGGAGTTATAAGGAGATAGTCACTCCTAGGAATAAGTCTTGGGTCACTGCCAGGAAGAGGGGCAAAAAGCAGTTGGGGGGACAATCCCCTGGGGCTGTTCCCCTCCAAAATAGGTTTTCGGTCCTGGAGGCTACAGTTGAGGAGAAATCAACTGGGGATAGCCAAAGGGAGCAGGTCTCTGGGGGTGAGCCTATTGGCAAGCCTCAGGTGGTTAGGGGTAAGAGATTGGGCCTCGTGATTGGGGACTCCACAGTTATGGGGACGGATAGGAGAGTTGGAGGTAAGGGTAGGGACTCTGGGCTGGTGTGTTGCCTACCAGGGGCTGGGGTCCAGGATGTATCGGACAGAGTATTCAGGACTCTTAGGGGAGAGGGAGATCAACCCCAAGTTATAGTTCATGTGGGGACACATGACATAGGGAGATTAAGGGAAGGGGATATTAAGCAAAGATTTATGGAGTTGGGGTGGAAACTCAAGGCGAAGTCAGAAAGAGTAGTTATATCTGGACTCTTGCCTGTGCCACGGGATAGTTTAGAGAGGAATAGGGAGAGGGAAAGTTTGAACTCGTGGCTGAGGGGATGGTGCAGGAGGGAGGGGTTCAGGTACTTGAGCAATTGGGGCTCATTCTGGGGAAGGTGGGACCTCTATAAGAGGGATGGTCTACACCTGAACCAGAGGGGAATCAATATCCTGGGGGGTAAATTTGCAAAAGCGATGCAGGAAGGTTTAAACTGATTCGGAGGGGGGGAGGGATAGTGAGGAAAGGGGGTGAAAGTGAGGGGGGCATAGTTGGGGAATGCAAGGCACGGCATAGTGGGGGTGGGGCGGAGCAGGGTTTGAAATGCGTGTACTTTAATGCGAGGAGTATTCGCAATAAAGTGGATGAACTTGCAGCGTGGATCAGTACCTGGGACTTTGATGTTGTGGCCATTTCTGAGACTTGGATAGAGCAGGGTCAGGAATGGATGTTGCAGGTTCCGGGGTACAAATGCTTTAGTCGGAGTAGAGAAGAAGGTAGAAGGGGGGGTGGGGTAGCATTGCTAGTCAAGGACTGTATCACAGTGTCGGAGAGAAAGTTTGATGAGGACTTGTCAGTTGAGGTAGTATGGGCGGAGATTAGAAATAGGAGAGGAGAGGTCACCCTGTTGGGAGTCTTTTATAGACCTCCTAAAAGTTCTAGAGAGGTTGAGGAAAGGATTGCGGAGACAATCCTGGTTAGGAGTGAAAGTAATAGGGTAATTGTTATGGGGGACTTTAACTTTACGAATATTGATTGGAGTTGCTATAGTTCTAGCTCGCTAGAGGGGTCAGTGTTTGTACAAAGCGTGCAGGAAGGTTTTTTGTCTCAGTATGTAGACAGGCCAACTAGAGGTGAGGCTATATTGGATTTGGTGCTGGGAAATGAGCCAGACCAGGTGCTAGACTTGGAAGTTGGTGTGCATTTTGGTGATAGTGACCACAATTCGGTTACGTTCACCTTAGTGATGGGAAGAGATAGGCATGAACCTCGGGTCAGCAATTTTAGCTGGGGTAAGGGCGATTATGAGGCTATCAGGAGTGAATTAGGAAGCATGGATTGGATTAGGGGATTACAGGGACTGGGAACGTCTGAAATGTGGAGTTTTTTCAAGGAGCAGCTACTGCGAGTCCTTGATAGGTATGTCCCTGTCAGGCATGGTGGATTTGGTAGATCTAGGGAACCGTGGTGCATTAAAAGAGTTGAGTCGATGGTTAAAAAGAAAAAGGAGGCTTATGTTAGGATGAGATTGGAGGGCTCAGATAGTGCACTAGAAAGCTTTAGATTGGCTAGGAGGGAGTTGAAGAGTGAGTTGAGAAGGGCTAAAAGAGGACATGAGAAGACTTTGGCTGATAGGGTTAAGGAGAATCCTAAGGCGTTCTATAGGTATGTCAAGAACAGAAGGTTGGTCAGGGCAAGATTAGGGCCAGTTACAGACAGCAGGGGGAAGTTGTGTGTGGAACCGGAGGAGATTGGAGAAGTATTGAACCAATATTTCTCTTCGGTGTTCACGCAGGGGGACATGAATATAGCTGAGGAGGACATTGGGTTGCAGGGGTGTAAAATAGACAGTATTACGGTTGATAAAGGGGATGTGCTGGAAATTCTTGAGGGGCTGAAAATAGATAAGTCCCCTGGTCCGGATGGGATCTACCCTAGGATTCTCTGGGAGGCTAGAGAGGTGATTGCAGAGCCTCTGGCTCAGATCTTCAGGTCGTCATTGGTCTCTGGTGTAGTCCCGGAGGATTGGAGGATAGCGAATGTTGTCCCATTGTTTAAGAAGGGGAACAGAGACTTTGCCGGGAATTATAGACCGGTGAGTCTTACTTCTGTTGTGGGCAAGGTTTTAGAAAAAATTATTAGGGATAGGATTTATAGTTATTTGGAGTGTAATGAATTGATTAGAAATAGTCAACAATGTTTTGTAGCGGGTAGGTCGTGCCTTACTAACCTTATTGAGTTTTTTGAGAAGGTGACCAAAGAGGTGGATGGGGGTAAGGCAGTTGACGTGGTATACATGGATTTTAGTAAGGCGTTCGATAAGGTTCACCATGGTAGGCTTCTGCAGAAAATGCAGATGTATGGGATTGTGGGTAATCTAGGAAGTTGGATCAGGAATTGGCTATCAGATAGGAGACAGAGGGTGGTGGTGGATGGTAAATATTCATCATGGAGTACAGTTACGAGTGGTGTGCCTCAGGGATCTGTTTTGGGGCCACTGTTGTTTGTAATTTTTATTAATGATCTGGATGAGGGTATAGTTGGGTGGATTAGTAAATTTGCTGATGACACCAAAATTGGAGGTGTGGTAGATTGTGAGGAAGGGTGTCATAGTCTGCAGGGAGACTTAGATAGGTTGCAGAGCTGGGCCGCGAGGTGGCGGATGGAATTTAATGCGGAGAAGTGTGAGGTAATTCACTTTGGTAGGAGCAACAGATGTGTCGAGTATAGGGCTAACGGGAGGACTTTGAGTAGTGTGGATGAACAGAGGGATCTAGGTGTGTGTGTACATAGATCCCTGAAAGTTGGGAATCAAGTAGATAAGGTTGTTAAGAAGGCGTACGGTGTCTTGGCGTTTATTGGTAGGGGGATTGAATTTAGGAGTCGCAGTGTAATGTTGCAACTGTACACTACTCTAGTGCGGCCGCACTTGGAGTACTGTGTGCAGTTCTGGTCCCCGCATTACAAGAAGGATGTGGAGGCGTTGGAGAGGGTGCAGAGGAGGTTTACTAGGATGGTGCCTGGTATGGTGGGGAGGTCCTATGAGGAGAGACTGAGGGATTTAGGGTTGTTTTCGTTGGAAAGAAGGCGGCTAAGAGGGGATCTTATTGAAACATATAAGATGATTAGAGATTTAGATAGGGTGGATAGTGATAGCCTTTTTCCTCGGATGGAGAAAGCTAGCACGAGGGGGCATGGCTTTAAATTAAGGGGGGGTAGCTACAGGACGGATGTCAGGGGTAGGTTCTTTACCCAGCGGGTGGTGAGGGATTGGAATGCCCTGCCTGCTGCAGTTGTAAATGCGTCTAGTTTGGGGGCGTTTAAGAGATCTCTGGATAGGTTTATGGACGAAAAGGGATTGGTATAGGCTAGTGGGTCATTGTTTTTGTAACTGGTCGGCGCAACATCGTGGGCCGAAGGGCCTGTTCTGCGCTGTAATGTTCTATGTTCTATGTTCTATGTTCTATGTAGAGACTGCGAGCAAAGGAGATTGAGGGAAGATGTAATCAAGCTGTATAACATTAAGACAGGTTGAGATAAGGTAAACAAAGAAAAACTAATCATACACGGACTAGGAGACATCAGTTTAGGGTTTGGGGAGGATTGTAAGGGAGAACTTTACACAAAAAGTGGTATGGCCTGTGTGACATTAGTTTTTTTAAAAATCATGATCTCCGCAGTTCTCATAGCTTCAGTATTTCTCAGCTCAGAGCCTTAGCTGATGTCATTATGGCACCAGCTTGTCTGGAGATGCCCTTTTATTGCTGCTTAAAGCGGAGTTTATTTATTTTTACTGTGGGATCTTTTATGGCTGTGCATTGTAAGAAGCAAAACTGGTTGGCAGGTCAGGTGACAGGAACTCTCATTTTCAGTTTGGAACTGCAGGTTTGAGCTTTAGAAGAGACATTAAGTTGGAAAGAAGTGTGTCTCTCCCTCATTTTTTGGAAATTTTGCTGGTCATGTGAAAGCAATTTGCCTTTTTGAAGGGGGGGTGCGGAATAGGCTGTTGGTGGCTTACCTAGAACCCCTGACATTTTGGGAAGCTGTTCTGACTTCAAACTTGAGTGAGTCTATCCAGAGAACCGCAGAGTTCATCCAAAGGACTCAATTCCAGTATCATATGAGCATTAGTCTATGCTGCATTAAACCTATTTGAAGGGTCTTGTTTGTGGTATTTATTTGATTGGGACAGCTCCTATATTCGTTAAGGGTTATACATTATCATGGTTGTTTTGCTTTTGTTTGTAATTGATAAAGGTTATTACTAATTTTCTTTCCATACATGTTAACTTTGTTCTTAAGTAAACTTTGATCAGTAAAAGCTCCCGAATGGGCCCTTTGAATCATACTTGAAGTGAAACATGTCATGTTTATCAAATTCAAGGTGCAAAATCCATGATCCAGGCGGACTCCTTAAAACACTCTGGAGTTTCTCACCTGAACCATAACACCTGGAACAGACTGCTTAAGAGGACAGTGGAAGTAGAGGGCGTCAATAATTTCAAAGAGGATGGGCACTTCATGGAAATAAACTTGCAGGCCTACTGGGATAGAGAAAAAAAGAGTGGCATGGACAAGTTGGCTGAAGGGCCTGTTTCCATGCTGTAAACCGATATGACTCTAAGAGGATTGGGACTCGCTGGATTACTCTACAAAGCACTGACATGGACTTGATGGATTGAATTTTTCCTGTGCTGTAATGATACTACAATTCTGAACTTTATAAATTCAGCCACATTCCAACTTGTATTTGTCATAAGCATCTTTTTTCTGTTTCATCTTACTTTCTGACTACTTCTTGCTTCAGGGTGCTTTGACTTTGTTTGTCCTATCTTTCTGCCTTCTAGGAATGTTCTTGATTGTGGTTGAATTGTCATTTTTTAAAAGCAGCCACTTTTTCAATTCTATTTTATCTCTCTAATATTTCAATTTATCTGAGCCAGATCCATTCTCACTCCATTGAAATTGGTCCTTCCCCCAGTTGTGTATATTTACTCTGAATTACTATTTTTTTCTTTTTAATAGCAAACCTAATATTATGATGCTATGATCACACTCCCCAAAAGATCCTGTTGAACTTTGATCCATAAGCTCATTCACTAGAACTGGATCCACAATGCAACATTCCTCATTTGACAGTACACACTTTTTTGACCTTTGCATGACTGCTATCCTAATCTATGTTAGGATAGAATCTATTTTCGAGCAGATAAACTCATCCAGCATAACTGTACTATAGTTTTTGTAGATTATACATCTCCATTAAAAATTTGTTTTCTGTGTCTTTTGCACCAAATGGAAGACTTTGGAAGAATTTGCAATGGGACCTTGATTGTTTCTTAGCTCTGACCAAATAGATTCTGCCCCTGACTTCTCCAGGACATCGTCCCACTCCAGCACTGTAATATTGTTCCTGATCAACACTGCCATCCTCCCACTCCAGCACTGTAATATTGTTCCTGATGAACACTGCCAACCCTTTCTGCCAACTGCCAACACTGCCAATTCTTAATAAAAGGAAATTACTGCAGGTGCTAGAATCTGAAACCATAAGAGAAAATGGTGGAAAATTTCAGCAGATCTGGCAGCATCTGTAAGGAGAGAAATGAGCTGATTTTTCAAGTCCAGATGATCCTTTGTCAAAGCTTGTCATTGTAGTTTAGTCTTCTGGAGTCAGGTGAAGGCTCAAGTCAGGTCTTCCACCTTCCGAGCAGCAACATATGAGGGTAGCTAGTGAGGCTGGTAGGTTAGAAGACATGCCTCCATTTATTGGTATCATCCCAATTCTATCATTCGGCCTTATGGCCCTCACCACGTGACCTCTCCATTCATCCCACCCCCCCTCACATCTTCCATGCTCCCATGTCGGTGCAAGAACCACTGAAGAAATCTTGTTCCTCTTAGTCCTGTACAAATGAAGAGACAGGCATTGAAAAGCCACTTCAAATAAATCATATTTGAATGCCTTTCAACCAATTTATCGGGCTAAGAATTTGAAAGGTTATTTTAAAGGAAAAAAATTCTTTCATGACAACTGGACATCCCAAAGTGCTTCACACACAAGGACTTTTTGAAACATAGTAAATTCTGTTATGCAATTTGCAGGATATTCTTCCTACAGTGAACATTAAATCCCTGTAAGGTTTATGGTCAGTCTAGGTAAATATTAATGATTTCATGGTCCTGCTAGCTTCCAAAAGGTCAAGGTTGCCAGTGAAGGTTATGACTAGAATGCATGAACTAGATTAATACCTAATCTTTCATCAGCTATACCTTCAACACTGTAACTTTCTACATCCTCTTCAGGCAAACAGACAGTCTCCCACATTGGCTCCTAGAATTAAAAGGAGAAAATTACCAAGTGTCCTGTTCTGACATTTTCAAAGTCAATTAAAATATAAACAAGATGTATCACTCCATAGTGTTTTACATAAACTCTTTTTCCAATACAAAGATATTCCATCTAATATTAGCTTTGAAAATCCGACTGCCGCACTCTCCCCTTTAATCTGTTACATTACATTTTACAAAAGTGGCCCATAGTCAAGAAATCAGTCCTTTTTGCTTAGAGTCTCAGTCATAGAGGTTTACAGCATGGAAATAGGCCCTTCGGCCTAGATTTCCATGCCACCCTTTTTCTTAAAACCCCTAAGCTAATCCCAATTGCCTGCATCTGGCCCATATCCCTCTATACCCATCGTACCCATGTAACTATCTATATGCCTTTTAAAAGACAAAATTGTACCTGCCTCTACTACTACCTCTGGCAGCTTGTTCCAGACACTCACCACTCCCTGTGAAAAAATTGCCTCTCTGGACATTTTTGTATCTCTCCCCTCTCACCTTAAACCTATGCCCTCTAGTTTTAGACTCCCCTACCTTTGGGAAAAGATATTGACTATTTAGCTGATCTGTGCCCCTCATTATTTTATAGCCCTGTCTAAGGTGACCCCTCAGCCTCCTATGCTCCAGAGAGAGAAAAAAGTCCCAGTCTATCCAGCCTCTGCTTATAACTCAATCCATCAAGTCCCAGTAGCATCCTAATAAATCTTTTCTGCATTCCTTCTAGTTTAATAATTTCCTTTCTATAATAGGGTGATCAGAATTGCACACAATATTCCAAGTATGGCCTCACCAATGTCTTGTACAACTTCAAAAAGACATTCCAACTCCTGTATTCAATGTTCCAACTTATGAAACCAAGCATGCCGAATGTCTTCTTCACCACTCTGACCACCTATGACTCCACTTTCAAGGAGCTATGAACACGTACCCCTAGATCTCTTTGTTCTGTAACTCTCCCCAACATCCTACCATTGACTGAACAAGTCCTGCCCTGGTTCAATCTACCAAAATGCATCACCTCGCATTTGTCTGAATTAAAATCCATCTGCCATTCATCAGCCCACTGGCCCAATTGATCAAGATCCCGTTGCAATTGAAGATAACTTTCTTCACTGTCCACTATGCCACCAATCTTCGTGTCATCTGCAAACTTACTAACCATGCCTCCTATATTCTCATCCAAATCATTAATATAAATGACAAAAAACAGTGGACCCAGCACTGATACCTGAGGCACACTGCTGGTCACAGGCCTCCGGTTTGAAAAACAACCCTCTACAACTACAACTTGACAACTTCTGTCAAGAAGACAATTTTGTATCCATTTAGATACCGCACCCTGAATCCCATGAGATTTCACCTTATACAGGAACCTACCAGGCGGTACAACTTCTTGCTGAGTAATAAATTTTGCTAAAGTTGACCATTGTAATTCTTGTGATCTATGCTTCACACAGCATGAACGATCACTTCTATCAGTCTTGCTTCACAATTTATCTGCTTATTTTTATAAGTGGCAATGGACATTTATCGAGGCTCATTCACTATATGTTGCAGCTCCTGTGTTCTATCTCTTTTCCAACATTTATTCCCTTGGCAGTGTGACCAAAAAAATTTGTTCTAGCATATTTTTAAGGAACAGTTTATGTGATGATAGGGAAGGATGCACAGAAAAGGATGCACAGAATCCAACCACACTTTCAACATTGCAACAGACAGTCTGTCCGCGTTAACTGAATGGTAATCATACAGCCAAGAGAACATAGTGAATTCAGTCTAGCATTCTGTTCACTGAGATACAGAGAGATTACCAATACTTTTTCTAACAAAAGTAACAGTATCTAACTCATAAGAAGCATTAAACATTAATATTACTGACTTTAATCTTTAACAGGTGCACCTTTCCATAACGACACTTTGGAAGTTTATATTCTCACAAGAAGTATGTTACAACTTTAAGGATAGGTTGCTTTTTTGGCTGCTATGGAACTCTGTTTAGTTACTACAATCGTGTCTATTAGGGCCAAAGTGGGTCAGCCAAAAAAAGATCACAAGTGAATGGTTCTGAAAATCCTGCCCCCGTTTCAGGTTTCAGCCATTTTCATTGCTTGGGAATTGTGACTATGTGCCTTTAAGAAATATACTTATATCAGGGGTTCTTAATGGAGTATATGTTTAAGAGCCCACTTTGTTTAATTGGGCCGATCTGTCTGCTCCAGGCAGCCCCATGCTGAGAATGCAGAAGAACAGTTACTACAGTGTTTGTTTTAATCTGAGCTAATGCAGATTTGTTTTCTTCTTGTTATCCCCTGGGTTTTAGAGTTGTGCTAATGGGAGGAACTAGGCTCACAGAGACAAGCAGGGTTTTGTCTACTTGGATCAGCAAGAAGCAGGAGCTCTTTTCTCTCTCTCACTCTCTGGAGATTGCAAGAAAATAGGTATCTCTTGCCAGAGTGTTTTGAAATTTTAAGCACTAGCAGCCTGCATACCAGCACATAATCATGTTGGCCACAATTCTCCCATTGCGATCTGCAACTTTTCTGGCGTCAGGTTGGGAGAAGAACGTCAGCTATTTCGTGGGTTTCCCGATAGCTTTTACAACCAAATGCATCTTCTAGCTGGAGAAAAATGGCGCCACCAGGAACCTGCTGAAAATTTGAGGGCCTCTGTTTAGCATGAATTTATATACCTTTCCATGTCATTATTGGAATCCACATGGCAACCTCTGCCCACATCTGCATCTCCCACCTCGTTGGCATGATGTAATTTTGGCATGAATCAGAGTAGGTATTTAAAAGTCGCAACCTGGCATGGCAGCCTTAAACTGGCGTGAGGCGGTAAGTGCTGCAAAAGGAATGCAGGAGATGTTGCAGGCAGGCCATGGTGATGCATGGTGCCTTCAGGTTTTGGCCTATTGATGAGTGACATCTATGACAGGGTGGGGAACTTCCATTTCCTCCCTGAGTGAGGTTCTGCCAGGGAGTCCCCCCACTCCCCCCCCCCAACCCCCACCCCCGGCTCCCCCCACCCCCTACAAGCAGTGCTGAAGCTGACGGTGGGACTCAGCCTCGAGGGTTTCAGCTTCCCCCCAACTTCCCCTTCCAAGCAGCACTGAAGCTGATTGTGGGAAGGAGCCTCGAGAGCTCCAGCTTCCTCTCCCCCTCCACAGCACTTTGCAGTGGGATTGTCTTATGGTCAGGGACTCTACTAAGTGCTAGTGTGCCAGAGTGTGCTGACTGAGGCTTAACCAGATGAAGCAGCTTCTGCTCCAGGCTGGGTTGCAGAGGTTCAAACATGGATTGCATAGAATTGTTGTCACTGGGCACACATCTGGTGCTGCTTTGCAGTCTGTTCCTGCCCTGTGACATGGACCAACAACAGATGCTGTAGTTGCACACATTGTAATGGCTCAAGCGTGCGCATTGCTCACGTCTGCACACTGACCTGCACAATCTGTGCCAGCATTTGGCATGATGGGAATCTCACACAACCCTAATCGGGCCACACATGGCATCATGGATTGTGTGAGGTTGCCAACTCCCACAAGTGAGGATGCTGGCCCAAGTGAGGGATTGGAGTGGTGTTGAGTCTATGCAGCCAACAATAATAATCCATCATTCTATGCTCTTTCCAAACCCCATTGTCAGATGGATCTCAGTTTGCTTGATCTGGAGCTAGTCATGTTGGTGGCAGCAGGAGCAGAGAAGGAGGAGGAGGCGGAGGGTCAGGAGGTGGCAGGCGTGGAGAGACCACTGCAGGAGCAGCCACTACCATACCTAGGAAGGGGGGGCAGGAGGCTCTTGCTAAGGGCCAGGAGGTGGGTGAGAAGGTTCCTGAGAAGGCGGAGGGTGCCAAGGCCAAGGAGGTACAGGCCCCGCAATTCCTTTGAGGCCCTCTCGGAAGAGATGCGCTGTTGCCGGCTGCACTTGTCCAAGACCACAGTGCATCACACTTGTGAAATGCTTTCATACCTGGCATCTCAGGGGAGTGGCAGCCATCCACTCCCTGTGGACGTGAAGATGACAGAGGCCTTCAATTTCTATGCCTCCGGATCATTCCAGGCTCTCAGTAGCAACCCAGCTGAGATCTCCCAGGCATCTGTGCACAGATGTGTGCAGCAAGTCACAGATGACCTGTATGCCCAGGCAGGGTAGTTCATTAGTTTTGATTTGGGCCGTGCACATCAGGAGGCCTGGGTTCTCGGCTTCGTCTCCATCACCGGGATCCCGAACGTGCAGGGGGCAATGGATGGCATGCACGTCATCTTGCAGGTCAACCCACGCAGGACCACAGCAATTTGTGAACCAGAAAGGGTTCCACTCCCTGAACGTTCAAATCGTCTGCGACCATTGGCTCAAGATCATGCAGGTCAATGCATGCCACCAGGGAATGTCCATGACAACTTTGTGATCCAGCAATCAGACATCCCTGGGTTCTTTGAAGATCAGTCCAGGCTCCCAGGATGGCTACTGAATGACAAGGGTTACCCATGAAGGCCATGGCTGATGATGCCTGTGCGGAGGCCCCAGACCAAGGCGGAGACTCCCAACCCGCAGTTGAGCGATGCATCGGCCTGCTGAAGATGCGGTTCCATTGCTTGGATCGCTCGGGGGGAGGGGTGGCCTCCAGTATGACCCCGTGCGTGCTTCTCACATCGTGATCATTTCTTGTGTTCTGCACAACATTCCCCAGCAGCGGGAAGACCAGCTGGAGCCGGAGGAGGACATGGTGGCCACACAAAGAGCTGGGGAAAAGACAGCGGGCAGCAATGGCAGGTGTGTGGAAAGTAAGGGCAGCGAGGGACGCCTTGATTACAGCCCACTTCACATAGCTGAAGGTGTGCAGTGAGGGAGGTGCAACCAACACACATCTGGCACACCCTTGGAGCAACTGTTGTCTCTATTCCCCCCTCCAAATCGACCTGGGCCCTTGAACCACCACATCACCCTTCCCCTGCTCCTGTCATCCCACCACACTTTCCTTCAAAAACATCCGAATATTTTAATGTGCCAGGGCTGGCAATGGTTGCTAGTCTTGTTTGAAGGCTGGAGAATGATGACGACTTGCTGTTGTGCAAGTCGTCATCATTGGGATCCAGCCCCTGGTGTAATTTAAGTCTGACTCCTATCTGTACACCAAAGGTCTGGTGGATATGGGGAAGGTCGGGCAGGCACTCTGAAACATGGGCTGAGTCTGCAAGGCTCAACAAGTGGCACCTCTATGTTTGGGAGTTGGGAGCACTGATGTGTGTCTGTGTGTGTGTGTGTGTGTGTGTGTGTGTGTGTGTGTGGTGGGGAGGGCAGTGGAAGAGAATCAGAAACACATTAGTTACAGTATGATGTGCAATTAACAATTCATTGTGATCTTAACATAAATGATTACCAAACCCTAACTAATGCTGACCTTCACCTGTATCTTCTAGTGAACTACAACTTTCTAACTTTGTGCTGTCTACTGCTTCTTCCCCAACTACCCCAGAATGCACATCGGAGATGGAGTGTCCAGCTGTGATGCACGCCCCATTGCCCTTGGCGGATGTCCCCCTGGATGTCTGGGACTGGAGGCCCCCGGCTAACTTGCAGATGGCACTGTTTGGTGCCACCCTGTTCAACTCGCTGGCCCTGAGATGCCCCAGTGTCAGGAAGGGGGTAATTGGAAGGTCTCTGGATGTCCAGGATCTCCTAGGCAGAAGTCTCCGGCTAAAGCCCTTCTTCCTCCTTTGGGGTGACCAAGGCCCCGAGAGCACTCCATGGGATGCCAGGGTAGCTGACTGAGCTCCAAATGCTCCAGCGTCACCTGGGTCTGCCAGTCCTGGAGGCCTAGATGCGTCTGCTCCATGATGTGCGATCCCTCAGCCCTGGCTCTCCGAGACTCAGCCAAGCTCTGGAGCCCCTCCGCTACAACATTCTGTGAGCAGGCCAGGCTATGGAGCCCCTCACCAGTTGCCTTCTCAGCCTGGGCTAAGCTGTCGAGGCACAAGCCATGGCCTGCTGTTTCTCCAGAATGCAAGCGAGAATCCCAGCCATGGCCAGCAGTGACTCCCACATGCCCCTGGTACCTACGGCCATCGAGCGCTGTGCCTTCTGGATGCCAGAAACACCCCCGCCCATCTCCAGGATGGCATGGACCCTGCCACCCATGAGGACAGCCCCTGACTCAGCCTTTCCACTATAGTCGCCACCCTTGCAATGTTGACCTGGATCTCATTCTGTGTCAGCATCACCTCATGTAACAGCACTGTTTGACTCCCCTTAACAGCCTTGCTGTTGCAGCATAGTTGCTGACAGCTCTTCCACAACTCCTCAGGTTTCATAGAACATAGAACATTACAGCGCAGAACAGGCCCTTCGGCCCACGATGTTGCGCCGACCAGTTACAAAACAATGACCCACTAACCTAAACCAATCCCTTCTCGTCCATAAACCTATCCACGGATCTCTTAAACGCCCCCAAACTAGGCGCATTTACAACTGCAGCAGGCAGGGCATTCCAATCCCTCACCACCCTCTGGGTAAAGAACCTACCCCTGACATCCTGATGCATCCAGCCTTGGGAGGAACAAACCCAGAGGCCAGCAGCTTAATCCTGGCCTTTGGCAGACCTCCATGTGTCCAAGCCCTCGGATGTGCCCATCTTCACCCGATGTGCATCAACGGCTATGGTGTGCTCACCAGATTGCGACCCAGAATCTCAACACAAAAGGTACCCAGTGTTCTGATCATCTCTGTGTTGCCAGTGAGCTTTAGTGGTGCTGCCCTAGGAGGATTACTAAGTATCCGAGATGACATCCTCTCATGTCATGGGCAATTTACTCCAGAACAGCAGGGGTGGTGGCAACACCCGAAGGGCCGGTTCCTCTGGGTCCAGAGCAGGAAAAAATAATACACATTAGGGGGAGGGAGACAAAACATTCTATGCAGCATCGCACTTCATTAGAGGAGAACCAAGGTTGAGGTTGCTCTTCTGCTCACTTGCATATTGTACACTAATCTGGCTGTTGGTGACCATTCAGGATGGCCCTGTCAGCTCCATGGTATGCTATTCCATGCTAGTCAGCTGCCACAGATCAGGACCACCACTACCAGTCTGTGTCATCTCCCGTGCATTGTGGATTTTCTTTTCTTGTGAGAACATAAGGTGGATAGCAAGCATTAACATATTGCAGTGCATGGTGCGCTATGTGTGCCTGTGTCTCAGGCGTTGGGCTGACAGTATTGGGGAAAGTGGTCACTACTGAAGGGGTTAGATTCATTGAGGGATGAGGGGAAGGGGTTAGATTCTGTACCTGGGGGAAAGGTCACTTGTTGCATGCCTTTCAGGTGTCTAAGCATGGTTGGAGATCCGTGCCAAGCATGTGCACAGTTCCAAGAGGGATGCTCACTCAGCCTTGCTGCTCACAGAAGGTTGTTCATTTTTTTTGCGGGACTGCCTACCAGTGTCAGGCTCCTGGCATTTACCACTTCTGCCACCTCCTCCCACACAATGCCGTGGCAGGTGCACCCCTTGGCTTGGGGCCCTGGCCAAGGAATAGACGATAATGCCTCTCTTCCACAGCATCTAGCAAGCGCTCTTGGTCTGCCTCCGAAAATCAGGGATCCAGTTTATGAGCAGCACCTTTGTGGCATGACTGGCTATGTGTTCATTCCTGCAGCTTTCTATAGCTCTGGCTTATTAGGGAAGTGCGGGTGCATTGAGTGTGGTGAGTCAAGGGCCCATTGGTAGCAAATACTTGTGAAAGATTTTGAAGGCTGCATTCAGTTGAGTGTCATTCATTCCTCAGGGTGTTAATTGGCTGCCATTCAATAGGCTGCTGTGTCCAGGGTGTGTCTGTGTGTGTGTGTGTGTGTGTGCGCGCGCAATACTCAGGGATCCTAATCGATTAGCTGCTGTATCCAGGGTGGGTGCAATACACTAGGCTCCCATTCAAGGGAGGGAATGATCACAAGCTGGGGTTGTACATTTCAGCACAATGCTAGTTCTCTGCAGGGCAGCAGTGAGGACAGTATGTTCAAGGGATGGATGGATTGCGTTCCCGCATTATCCGGATCCATGTGAACATGAGGTGAGCGGGCAGCCATGTCTGGGTGTGGGGGGAGACGGAGGGACAGCGATGAGGCCAACGATGTGTTTGGAGGTTTGTGGGGGCCAGCAATGAAGCCAGTAATGTCTCTGTAGGGAGGTTGTGGGGGCCAGCAATGTCTCTGTGGGGGGGTTGTTGGGGCCAGCGATGAGTGTGGGCAGGGTGTGAGGGCTAGCAATAAGTGTGGGGTTTGAATGGCAGTGATCTGGATGCTGGAGGTCTTTTCCGCGATCTCCCAGTGATGTGCATATACGTGGGTTCCTGCTTATCCTGCTGATTTCAGGCTGTTTGGCCCCACCCTGTTTAATGATATTCATGAATGGGCCCTCTGCATTGAACAGAGTGTGGAGATTCGAGCGTGAAGCTGAACTCTCAGAACAGTCGTGATGTAGAACAGTTTTCCTGCCAATTCAGCACTTTTGGGGGAATCCCACCACGCCCCCCACCCCGCCCTGCTGTTTGCTAACTGACTTTGAAGAGTTTACATCTGAGGATTGGAATTAGTAGAGATAGAGTAGCAGCTGAGAATTGTATCTTGCCATGTTTAAGTATTTCAACTGGTAAGATTTACACTAATTCTTTTTGTTATAGTTAAACTGTATTGTGCAATAAAGTTTGTTTTAGTAAAAGCTTCCTAATGGATCAACAGAATTACACCTGGGGTGAAACACCTTACCCTCATACTAATGCCAAAATCAAAAGTAGTTGAGGTCTGTACCAACTTCAAAGCACATCTTGGATCAGTTTCTGATCTGGTTCCTAACAGAATCCACACATTCTGCTACAGATATCAAATGCACTGCTGGTTGCTGAACAAGTAACCCTGGGATTTTGATGATGTTTGGAGGCTTTCAGACATCTTCCTAAATGGCAGTTGCACAGTGCAGTCAGGAATGGAATAGGAAGTCATTCTCAAAAGCAAAAAAATTTTGGAAAGTTAATCGACCTTTGCTGTAGAGTGAGGTAGAAAACACGAGGGAATGTGCTGGAGTTGCACAAGGGTTGGAAAAGGGCCTGCTTATTGGCAATCAAGAGCCGATCAAAGCCCTGTCGCCAGTGTAAAGCCTTTGACAAGTTCTCTCATGGCAGACTATTTCAGTAAGGCCTTTAACAAGATCCCTCATGGCAGACTGGTATGAAGACAAGCAGGGTTTTTTTCTGCTTGAGTGGGCAAGGAGCAGGAGCTCTTTCCTCTCTGGAGACTGCCAGAAAATAAGTATCTCTCGCCAGACTGTTTTGGGATTTTCAGCAGTAGCAGCTTGCAAACCAGCACGTAAACATGTTGTTTGCTAACTGATCAGAAGTGAGCTGCAACATGGATATAGGACTGGTTCAGTCATAGAAAGCCAGAGGGTAGCAGTGGAAGGGTGCGTTTCTGAATGGAGGGCTATGACAAGTGGCATTCCTCAGGGATCAGTGCTGGGACCTTTGCTGCTTGTATTATATATAAATTATTTGGAGGAAAATGTAACTGGTTTGATTAGTAAGTTTGCGGATGACACAAAGGTAGATGGACTTGCGGATAGTGATGAGGGCCGTGAGAAGATACAGCAGAATATAGATTGGTTGGAGATTTGGACAGAGAGATGGCAGATGGAGTTTAATTGGGACAAATGTGAGGTAATGCATTTTGAAAGGTCTAATAAAGATAGGAAATATACAGTAAATGGCAGAGCCTTTAAAAGTATTGATAGGCAGAGCAATCTGGGTGTATAGGTATACAGGTCACTGAAAATGGCAACGCAGGTGGAGAAAGTAGTCAAGAAGGCATACGGCATGTTTGCCCACCGGAACCCATGGATGAACAGGGATATCCACTGCTTACTGAAGTGCAGGTCTGAGGTGTTCAA
This sequence comes from Carcharhinus amblyrhynchos, assembly GCF_965287045.1. Classification (NCBI taxonomy): domain Eukaryota; kingdom Metazoa; phylum Chordata; class Chondrichthyes; order Carcharhiniformes; family Carcharhinidae; genus Carcharhinus; species Carcharhinus amblyrhynchos. Next base: position 54,237,964 of record NC_137339.1, on the reverse strand, counting down.
GTCAGGTAGCACTGACTTGTACAAGAAAGGAGATCCTAAGGAGATCCATCATAAATACCAAAAGGCAATACCAGACCAAACTAGAGTCCCAGGCTAGCCACACTGACCCCTGCTGACGATGGCAATGTCTGCAAGACGTAACAGGCTACAAGATGAAGGCATGTAAAATTACCGGCTCCAACGCACCCCTCCCTGGTGAGCTCAATGCATTCTACATCAGTTTTGAGCATGAGGTCAGCGAGAGTACGCCCTCCCCACAGAAGCCCTGGATGACCTATATAGCAGAAGATTCTTATTTTAATCGGTATGTTACTTGTTAGTTAAAGTTCCCTGTTCGTTAAATAAATCAATTGTTAATTGTTCATTTGAAGTGAATATCAGATATTTCGGCGAATTTAGTTCTAAATATTATTGAAGAACAGTTCCCAAACTGTTCCCAAATCACGCCAGGTGTGGTTCTATTGATCCATTAGGAAGCTTCCCAAACACTTTTAACACTTTTACTATCCCGGAAGCCTCGGGAGAAACTGTGTCTGAGGTCACATTGCCAACTTCAGAGTAGCCTTCTCAAAAGTCAACCCACAGAAAGCAGCTGACCCAGATGGAGTACCCAGACGAACATTCAGGTCCTGCACAGACCAGTTGGCTGGAGATTGTTCCTGAGGAGCAGTATCGAGAGGCAGCGATTTTTGGGCGTGAGAGGAGGCAGCAAACAGGTACATTTTTCTGTTTTTATTGTTTAACGTTTTATTTATAGTTTCAAAGTTGCGAGTTTCGGCGGTTTTTTTTAAATTAGTTAGAAACAGGAAGTCGTCACTAGGACGCTTGCTGGTATTTGTAGTTTTTTTTTTCTCGGGTTTATAAGCACCTACCTCCGTGTATCGGCCTCATTGTTCCTGAGGAGCAGTATCGAGAGGCAGCGATTTTTGGGCGTGAGAGGAGGCAGCAAACAGGTACATTTTTCTGTTTTTATTGTTTAACGTTTTATTTATAGTTTCAAAGTTGCGAGTTTCGGCGGTTTTTTTAAAATTAGTTAGAAATAGGAAGTCGTCACTAGGACGCTTGCTGGTATTTGTAGCTTTTTTTTCTCGGGCCCCTAACCCTATAAATTAGTGTAGAGAGGATACCCGATCCTCTACACTGGTAGAGAATCCCACCCTCCCACCTCCTCTAACCTAATTATAAGTGTGGGGAAGTTTTTTTTTAGTATATTTTTTATTTTTCTGCTGGTAATTGCTTCAGGGATGGCAGTTCAGGCAGTAAGCTGCATCTCCTGTGGGATGTATGTGGTGAGGAAATCTAGTAGTGTTTCAGGTGATTTTACTTGTAGGAAGTGTGTTAGATTGCAGCTTCTGGAGGAGCGTGTAAAGGAGCTGGAGGTGGAGTTAGAGGAACTCCGCATAATTCGGGAGGCGGAGGTGGAAACTGATAGGAGTTATAAGGAGATTGTCACTCCTAGAAATGAGTCTTGGGTCACTGCCAGGAAGAGGGGAAAGAAGCAGGTGGGGGGACAATCCCCTGGGGCTGTTCCCCTCCAAAATAGGTTTTCGGTCCTGGAGGCTACAGTTGAGGAGGAATCAACTGGGGATAGCCAAAGGGAGCAGGCTGCTGGGGGAGAGCCTAGTGTGAAAGCTCAGGTGGTTAGGGGCTGTAAAAGATTGGGCCTCGTGATTGGGGACTCCACAGTTAAAGGGACAGATAAGAGAGTTGGAAGTAAAGATAGGGACTCAGGGCTGGTGTGTTGCCTACCAGGGGCTGGGGTCCGGGATGTATCTGAAAGGGTATTCAGGACTCTTAGGGGAGAGGGAGAACAACCCCAAGTTATAGTTCATGTGGGGACACATGACATAGGGAGGTTAAGGGAAGGGGATATTAAGCAGAGATTTATGGAGTTGGGGTGGAAGCTAAAGGCCAAGTCTGATAGAGTGGTTATCTCCGGACTCTTGCCTGTGCCACGGGATAGTTTAGAGAGGAATAGAGAGAGGGAAAGTTTGAACTCGTGGCTGAGGGGTTGGTGCAGGAGGGAGGGGTTCAGGTACTTGAGCAATTGGGGCTCATTCTAGGGAAGGTGGGACCTCTATATGAGGGATGGTCTGCACCTGAATCAGAGGGGGACCAATATCCTGGGGGGTAAATTTGCTAAGGCTATCCAGTTAGGTTTAAACTGATTCGGAGGGGGGGGTGGGATCCTGAGTAGAGGGGTTGAAAGTGAGGGGGGCATAGATGGGGACTGCAATGCACAGCATCGCAGGGGTGGGGTGGAGCAGGGTTTGAAATGTGTATACTTTAATGCGAGGAGTATTCGCAATAAAGTGGATGAACTTGCAACGTGGATCAGTACCTGGGACTTCGATGTTGTGGCCATTTCAGAGACATGGATAGAGCAGGGGCAGGAATGGTTGCTGCAGGTCCCGGGGTTCAAATGTTTTAGTCAGAGTAGAGAAGGAGGTAGGAGGGGGGGAGGGGTAGCTTTATTGGTCAGGGATTGTATCACAGTGTCAGAGAGGAAGTTTGATGAGGACTTGTCTGTTGAGGTAGTATGGGCGGAGATTAGAAATAAGAGAGGAGAGGGCACCCTGTTGGGAGTCTTTTATAGACCTCCTAAAAGTTCTAGAGAGGTTGAGGAAAGGATTGCGGAGACGATCCTGGTTAGGAGTGAAAGTAATAGGGTAATTGTTATGGGGGATTTTAACTTTACTAATATTGATTGGAATTGTTATAGCTCTAGCTCGTTAGAGGGGTCAGTTTTTGTACAAAGCGTGCAGGAAGGTTTTTTGACTCAGTATGTAGACAGGCCAACTAGAGGTGAGGCTATATTGGATTTGGTGCTGGGAAATGAGCCAGACCAGGTGCTAGACTTGGAAGTTGGTGTGCATTTTGGTGATAGTGACCACAATTCGGTTACGTTCACCTTAGTGATGGAAAGGGATAGGAATGAACCTCGGGCTAGTGGTTTTAGCTGGGGGAAGGGTAATTATGAGGCTATTAGGAGAGAATTAGGAAGCATAGGTTGGACTAGGAGATTACAAGGACTGGGAACGTCTGAAATGTGGAGTTTTTTCAAGGAGCAGCTACTGGGAGTCCGTGATAGGTATGTCCCTGTCAGGCAAGGAGGAATTGGTAGGGCTAGGGAACCGTGGTGCACCAAAGAAGTTTTTTCGTTGGTTAAGAGGAAAAAGGAGGCTTATGTTCGGATGAGACGTGAGGGCTCGGGTAGTGCACTAGAAAACTTTAGATTGGCTAGGAGGGAGTTGAAGAGTGAGCTAAGAAGGGCTAAAAGAGGACATGAGAAGACTTTGGCTGATAGGGTTAAGGAGAATCCTAAGGCATTCTATAGGTATGTTAAGAACAGAAGGTTGGTTAGGGCAAGATTAGGGCCAGTTATAGACAGCAGAGGGAAGTTATGTGTGGAACCGGAGGAGATTGGAGAGGCATTGAACCAATGTTTCTCTTCAGTGTTCATGCAAGGGGACATGGATATAGCTGAGGAGGACACTGGATTGCAGGGGAGTAGAATTGACAGTGTTGCAGTTGATAAGGAGGATGTGCTAGATATTCTGGAGGGTCTCAAAATAGATAAGTCCCCTGGTCCGGATGGGATTTACCCCAGGATTCTCTGGGAGGCAAGAGAAGTGATTGCAGAGCCTCTGGCTCTGATCTTCAGGTCGTCGTTGGCCTCTGGTATAGTACCGGAAGATTGGAGGTTAGCGAATGTTGTCCCATTGTTTAAGAAGGGGAACAGAGACTTCCCCGGGAATTATAGACCGGTGAGTCTCACTTCTGTTGTGGGCATGGTTTTAGAAAAAATTATTCGGGATAGGATTTATAGTTATTTGGAGAGTAAAGAATTGATTGGAGATAGTCAGCATGGTTTTGTGGCGGGTAGGTCGTGCCTTACTAACCTTATTGAGTTTTTTGAGAAAGTGACCAAAGAGGTGGATGGGGGTAAGGCAGTGGACGTGGTGTATATGGATTTTAGTAAGGCGTTTGATAAGGTTCACCATGGTAGGCTTCTGCAGAAAATGCAGATGTATGGGATTGGGGGTGATCTAGGGAATTGGATCAGGAATTGGCTAGCGGATAGGAGACAGAGGGTGGTGGTTGATGGTAAATATTCATCATGGAGTTCGGTTTCGAGTGGTGTGCCTCAGGGATCTGTTTTGGGGCCACTGCTGTTTGTAATTTTTATTAATGATCTGGATGAGGGTATAGTTGGGTGGATTAGTAAGTTTGCTGATGACACCAAAGTCGGAGGTGTGGTAGATAGTGATGAAGGGTGTCATAGTTTGCAGGAAGACTTAGACAGGTTGCAGAGCTGGGCCGAGAGGTGGCGGATGGAGTTTAATGCGGAGAAATGTGAGGTAATTCACTTTGGTAGGAATAACAGATGTGTCGAGTATAGGGCTAACGGGAGGACTTTGAATAGTGTGGATGAGCAGAGGGATCTAGGTGTATGTGTACATAGATCCCTGAAAGTTGGGAGTCAAGTAGATAAGGTTGTTAAGAAGGCATACGGTGTCTTGGCGTTTATTGGTAGGGGGATTGAATTTAGGAGTCGCAGCATCATGTTGCAACTGTACACAACTCTGGTGCGGCCGCACTTGGAGTACTGTGTGCAGTTCTGGTCCCCACATTATAGGAAGGATGTGGAGGCTTTGGAGAGGGTGCAGAGGAGGTTTACCAGGATGTTGCCTGGTATGGAGGGGAGGTCCTATGAGGAGAGGCTGAGGGATTTGGGGTTGTTTTCGCTGGAAAGAAGGCGGCTAAGAGGGGATCTTATTGAAACATATAAGATGATTAGAGGTTTAGATAGGGTGGATAGTAATAGCCTTTTTCCTCTGATGGAGAAATCTAGCACGAGGGGGCATGGCTTTAAATTAAGGGGTGGTAGTTATAGGACGGATGTCAGGGGTAGGTTCTTTACCCAGAGGGTGGTGAGGGATTGGAATGCCTGCCTGCTGCAGTTGTAAATGCGCCTAGTTTGGGGGCGTTTAAGAGATCCGTGGATAGGTTTATGGACGAGAAGGGATTGGTTTAGGTTAGTGGGTCATTGTTTTGTAACTGGTCGGCGCAACATCGTGGGCCGAAGGGCCTGTTCTGCGCTGTAATGTTCTATGTTCTATGTTCTATTCACGGACATTTTTAACCTCACTTTACAGCCACCTGAGGTTCCTACCTGCTTCAAGTAGATGATCACTATCCTACTGTGAAAGAAAAGCCAGGCAGCATGCCTTAATGACTATCATCCAGTGGCTCTGACATCCATCATTATAAAGTGATTCAAAAGGTGAGTCACTGCACAAATCAATTCCTGCCTACCAGACTGCCTAAATCCACTACCACATGGACAGGCCAGGACAGGCTGCTGGTGATCTGAACATGTAAAAACTTGAAGCTCTCGACCATTTCCACTTCATCCCCATGAACATAGATAAGGGCATGTTCTCCACTATGCTTCCTGAAGTCGGTGACTATCGTGGGTCGGACGAGGCACAGTACAGGAAAGAGATAGAACTGTCACTATGTGGAGAGATTGAAGACGTTGGAACAGAGACCTCTCTGTTTCTGCAGAGGGGTGACATGACTGAGCTATACAGAATTGTAGGGGTCAAGATAGAATAGACAGGAGCAACTTGTGCAAGGGTAATAATCTCTCCCTCAATGTCAACAAAACAAAAGGAGATAGTCATCAACTTCACCAAGCGTCATGGAGTGCATGATCCTGATTACATCACAGGGGACAAAGTAGGAACGTAGGGAGCTTCAAATTTATAGGTGTCCAAATCATCAACAACCTGTCCTGGTCCCTCCATGTTGACACTACATTTAAAAAAACCCACCAATGCCTCTACTAAGGAACTAAGAAAATTTGGCATGTCTGCTATAGCTCTCATCAATTTCTACAGATGCACATAGAAAGCATTCTTTCTGGCTGGATCACAACTTGGTATGGCTTCTACTCTGTCCAAGACCACAAGCAGGAACAAAGAGTCATGAATAAAACTCAGTTCATCATTCAAATCAGCCTTCCATCCATTGATACTGTCTGCACTTCCCGCTGCCTCGGAAAAGAAGCCAGCATAATCAAGAACCCCATGCAGACATACGCTCTTTCACCCTTCTTGGGTTGGGAAAAAGATACAAAAGTCTGAGATCACAGAAGAATCAATTCAAAAATAGCTTCTTCCCTGCTGCCTTCAGACTTTTGAACAGACCTACATTGCATAAAGCCGATCTTTCTCCATACCCTAGCTATGACTGTAACTCTACATTCTGCATTCTCTCCTTCCTTCCCTATGTATGGTATGCTTTGTCTGTATAGTGTGCAAAAACAAGATTTTCCACTGTATATGAGTATGTGACAATAATAAATCAAATCAAAATAAACTCATAAACTTAAACTGAGCTACATTGTGAGTGAGTTTAGAGTTTCATCCTTCATCACCCACTCAGCCAGCGAATTCCAGACACCCACCACCATTTGCGTAAAAACGTGTTTCCCCATGTCTCCTGCAGTCCTTCTGCCACTTAGCCTGAATCTGTGATCCCAGGTTTTTGAGCTCTGCCAAGGGAAACAGGTTGTTCCTGTCTATTCTATCTCGACCCCTACAATTCTGTATAGCTTAGTCATGTCACCCGTCTGCAAAGACAGAGAGGTCTCTGTTCCAACCTCTTCAATCTCTCCACATAGTGACAATTCTCCAGTCCTAGTAAATCTTTTACATTCTCTCCAGATCAATTACATCCTTCCTGTAAAGTGGTGCCCAGAACTGCATATTGTGTATTTCCTTTTGCTGTTTGATCTCCCTTTCATTACCCCACACTTATCCGAGTTGAACTCCATCTGCCACTTTCCTGGCCATTCCAACAACCCATCTACATCATTTTTAGAGCTTACAGTTATCCATATATTATCCAATACACGACCAGTTTGTGTGTCATCATTAAATTTCCGAATCATGCCACTAATGTTCAAGTCCAAATTGTTAATAAAACAAGCAGCAGGGGACTCAACACCGAACCCTGCGCAACACCACTTGGGACAGTTTTCCATTCACAAGGGCAATGATCAACCATTACCCTTTGTTTCCTGTTACTTAGCCAACTTTGGATCCAATTCGCCACGTTACCCTGTATACCACAGGCTTTTACTTTTTTAACCAATCTGCCACATGAGACATTATCAAATGCCTTATTAAAATCCATGTAGGTGACCTCCACTGCGCTACCTTCATTGACCCTCCTTGTCACTTCGTCAAAGACTTGAACCAAATTTGTAAAGCGAGAGGACCAATGGCAAAGTGGTAAATACAAGTGAGCTCAGATGATATTTAAAAATTGGCTATGCACCCTTTCTGGGAGCAAAATCAATCTCGCTGGCAAAACATGGCCAGTATGATCATGTGAGGCAAGAAACCATGCTTGAACCTGATTTTTCTCCTCACGCAATCTTATGGCCAGCCACGTCAATCGACCGGCATGGCGTGATGATAGGATTGTGCCCTTAGAATTTTGGGAGAAAATTCCACCCATAATTTTTACTTTGCTTCCATTTACACTGGCAAAATTCCTTCTCATTCCCTTAGTTACCCAGTCCTCACCCAATTTCAGCCACATTGCAGATCCAAACCTAAGACCTCAACATCCAGTACTTCCCTTTAATGTTACCAGTTACAGGATTTTTGAGCTTCACGTTATTTGCCCACATCATCCATTTTCTTATACATACTCATTAATGTACTTATGGAATACTTGTACCACTTCTCACCTCATCATCTTCCTCAGTTATGACATAAAAAGACATGCTTTGACTGCCAACATTGAAATCAATCCAGAACTCTTCCAGCTTATCATCAGATGGCATCTTCAGCTAAAATAATGAATATGTAAATATATTAATTAAACTTCATTTGTGCAATTGTTCAAAAAATATTTAATTTTCCATGTGCAAAAATAACAGCAAACTAGACTTTAAAATTACCATGTTACATTTCACTGCATTTACTTACACCTGGCACTGACCAGCATATTATGGAGAAAGACTTTATCTGACCATCACGTACAGCAAACTGAAAATCATACTATTATTATTACTATCAAATGGACATTTCTTGAAATACATTTATGATATCAGAGCCAAAATCTTCTCAGTAATCACTTTTCAAAATGTTTTGGAAAAATGTAATTACAAATCACCAAAGTAAATATAAAAAATCCAAAGATTTATAAGAAACAATTCAAGGTCATGTCCCAGAAATAACATCTGGACACAGAGGCAGAAGCAGCTGTCCTTGTTTTGTGCAAGTTTACAGACTTTCAGTCAGTCAGCCTCAGATGGGAGAGGGAGAAAGAGATAGAAAGGGATGCGGAGACGATGATGGATAAAGGCAAGGAAGCTATTACTCTGAGAAGAGAATGATGTTGAGAACAGATTTCACACTTAAAGATATGGACCTTGTAAAGATTTAAAAGCAAAGATTTCAGCAGATGGTGCCATGCTGCTGAAGGTCCATTTAGGAATGAGGAAGACAAAATGAAAGAGTCTGGAAGACTTGTCTGGAAATGCGGACGGCATGGTAGCACAGTGGTTAGCACTGCTGCTTCACAGCTCCAGGGTCCTGGGTTTGATTCTGGCTCAGGTCACTGTCTCTGTAGAGTTTGCACATTCTCCTTGTGTCTGCATGGGTTTCCTCCGATTTCCTCCCACAGTCCAAAGATGTGCGGGTTAGGTTGATTGGCCATGCGAAGAAATTGCCCCTTAGTGCCAGGGATGTTTAGGTTAGAGGAATTTGTGGGTATACAAATATAGATAGGGGAGGGTTGAAAAGAGGAGGGGGAGTGGCGCTCTTAGGGAGCAGATCACAGCGGTGCAGAGGGAGGATAACATGGAGGGGTTGGGAATTGAGTCTCTGTGGGTGGAGTTGAGGAATAGGAAGAGGGCCATTACTATGCTAGGAGTGTACTATAGGCCGCCCGATAGCCCGCGGGCAGTGGAAGAGGGTATATGTAGGGACATTTTGGATAAGTGTAGGAAGAACAGGGTTGTTGTAGTGGGAGATTTTAATCTCCCTGGGGTGGATTGAAAGGTGCCTAGAGCTGGGGGGTTGGATGGGGAGGAATTCGTAAGATGTGTATTGGAAGGATCCTTGCAACAGTATGTAGATAGCCCGACTAGAGAGGGGGCGATACTGGATTTAGTTCTGGGAAATGAGCCGGGTCAGGTGGTTGAGGTTGCGGTAGGCGAACATGTGGCTAATAGTGACCACAACTCCATCTACTTTAGGATACGAATGGAAAAAGATGAGAGCTGTCCTAAGAGGAGGGTGCTAAATTGGGGGAAGGCTGGATACAGCCAGATTAGGCAGGAGCTTAGGGATACAGACTGGGATAGGCTGTTGGAAGGCAAGACCACGTTAGGCATGTGGGAGTCTTTCAAGGGAAAACTGCAAAGGGTGCAGGAAAGGCATGTGCCGGTTAGGAGAAAGGATGGGAAAGGTAGGATTAGGGAACCGTGGATTACTAGAGATACAGAAGACCTGGTTAGGAAGAAACGAGAGGCGTATGTCAGGTCTAAGCAGCTGGGAATGGAGAGAGCGTTGGAGGAATACAGAGAGAGTAGGAGGGATCTCAAACGGGGAGTTGGGAGAGCAAAGAGGGGGCATGGGATGGCTTTGGCAGGTAGGGTTAAGGAGAATCCAAAGGCGTTTTACTCCTATCTTAAGAACAAAAGGGTGGCTAAGGGTAAAATCGGTCCTCTCAGGGACCGACATGGGGAATTGTGCTTAGAGGCAGAGGGAATGGGGGAGATCCTGAATGAATACTTTGCGTCGGTATTCATGAAGGAGAGGGGCTTGATGTCTGGTACAGACATTGAGGGAGCGGTAAACCAATTGAAAGATCTATTGATTACGAGGGAAGAAGTGTTAGGGCTTTTAGCTGGCATTAAAACCGATAAATCTCCGGGGCCCGATGGCATTTATCCTAGGCTGCTTAGGGAGGTGAGAGATGAGATTGCTGGGCCTCTGACGCAAATCTTTGTCTCTTCTTTGGACACAGGTGAGGTCCCAGAGGACTGGAGGATAGCGAACGTGGTACCGTTGCTTAAAAAGGGTAGGAGGGATAGCCTGGGTAACTATAGGCCGGTGAGCTTAACGTCAGTGGTAGGTAAGTTGATGGAGAGGATTCTTAGGGATAGGATGTATGCGCACTTAGAGCGTTGCGATCTGAT